>NC_138593.1:11916486-12516486 GCF_964289735.1 Phaethon aethereus | reverse complement strand
TTCTCAGATACCCCAAACTTAATTTCCTATCTCTGGTGAGATTTCTTCTCATGTGCCTAAATGCAGCTTCTATTGAAGGACCGGGGCTGGGCTTGTGCCAAGGGCATGAGGTCATTGATCTGGACAAATTCTTCAGCAGTTCAGTGGCAGAGAGATTTCTGTACAGACCCATTCTTCTTGCTGAAGTCCCCACCCTACTCCTCTATTTACAGACTTCCAAAAAACTTTATTTCTTCCTTCTGGATGCTAAAAGTTTCAGAGGCCCCTTCAAGAGGCATTTTACTGGGAAGCACATCAGAGTAATGATTTAGTACTATTAAGGGCTGGTTTATGGAAAATAGTATCAGAGCTGTTTTGAATCATCAGAGTAGAAATAATGACACCAAATACATAGATAGGACTGTTCTTCATCCACTGCCTGGAGTGTAGTGAGAGGAATTAAAGCTTAATCTTTCCCACTTTGGCTGGAACTGAATCGCACCTTTGATTTGAAAGTAACAGCAGACTCTGTATCAGGGAAGGTTACATTAGCCAGCCCACCAGCTCATTATCTAGAGAAGCTGGAAGGACAGTTCTTACCCTCTCCATTTCTGTTATAACCCACACAAGGCTTGGCATGGCTTGTTCCATCCCACCCCTCAGTTCTTCCAGATAGGAAATGTAATTTTTAAATTTCAGACCTGTATTTGGGTGTTTGTTTTTCTTTAGCAAAACCTTGGCTTCCTTGATTTAACTGACTACTGGCTGAAAGATATCAATGTCTACCCTCCTCCTGAAAAGATCATAAACAGCTGATTGTGAGAACATACCAGGGTCTGAAACACCCTGAAATCACCCTGTTTCTTGTATTCTTCTTAATCTTCTGTCACTGGCCAATGTCAAAGATGGGATGTAGATTCATTTAGGTCTACCTGATGCTTGTGTTTTTTGACAAAATTGGAGAGGGAGGGGAAAAATTGAAACTGTTGGGTAACAGTTCAACATACCAGTGTCACTGTAGCATGTCTGAAGTTGTATTGGTCTTATTCATCAGGGTAACAGGAAGAAGCAAGGATATTCATTCAGGAGCCCTATCAACAGTGAGAAGCGAGGAATGCTCTTTTGCTGCTATGCCAGAAGTGCAGGGAAAGAACAGCATTTATCCCTTTGAACCAGCCACCGAGTCCCATGTTTTGAGGATGCCACCACAGCCGACTGACTCTCTTCCTCTTTACGGTAAGTGGCCATTTCCATACTTAAGTGTGGCCTTAAGGAATAAAAGGCAGATCCTAGATTATTCTGCAGTCAAGAAGGGAAATAAAGGGTATATTCCACTGGAAGAGAAAGAATTTTCTCTTGCACAAAGCCAAGCAACTTCAAAACTATCTCCTTTCTATCAGAATACGCCTTCCAAAGGAGCTGGCGTGCTGTAGCTACACAAATCTCGTGCAGGTTCCACACAATTACATTATTTTCAATGGTTGTCAGTCCTGATTAACAATGTCAGTTTTAAAGATTCTGATTTTCCATTGTTGAACGAGACTTTTGCAGTGCACTTCACAGGGGCAGGATTAGACCTTAAAAGAGGGAAAGGCTAAAAAAGAAAGCCTTTTTTCTTTGTTGACCTGTCTTGCCTTTTTTCTCTTGGCAAATGGCTGTTTGTTTTCTATGTAATTTATATGGCTTTTTATTAGGGTGGCTGTATTTTCGTACACTGCATTGTAAATTACACCCAACTCTATATGATGGATTTAGTCATTGTGCTATAAATTTTAGTGGATTTTTAAAAGAACCCATCATGGTTGACAACTGGGGCATCTAATTTATTTCTAGTGCCAGATTACTATAATGGTCATCAAAACATTGTCTTGACAGATAGTTTGTTAGAACATTTCTCATAATATTCTAACAAATACTTGCCTTTAAGAGGCTGTCTCCTACCTATGCTTCTTCACACCATGTTTACAAAGTAGGGCAGGTTGCAGCTAAGGGAAATACGTATGGTCTATAATGGAAACTTTGCACAAAAAGTGCGGAGGGTAGATTACAATGTCCAACTGTCCCCATTTGTTGTAAGAAAAGAGGAAGAACTGTGACCCATCTAATCGAAGTGGCTGAGATAAAAATGACAAAAAAGCAAGATTTTGCTTTTGAAAAAAATAGACTTGATTACTGGAAGCTTGCAGTGCATCCTGCTGCACCCTTGTAAAAAGAATCCAGGACATGAGCAAGGACTGAATATTGTTCAACGGTTTTAAAAGCCCTCTCCAAATTCCACAAGAGAATTGCCAGATTTTTCTCATGCATGAAGTATAAAAAGAAAAAAGTGGAATTATCAAAGAAAACAATCATTTAGTATGGAAGCTGTGCGGGGATGAGCAATGGGCAGTCTGACTCCCCAGTCATAGGCAAGGAACATTAGCTAGCTAGTTGTTCTCTATGGTTACAGCCCCCTCTATAGCTGAAGGGGACAAGAAGCCCTTCACCCACACAGAAATCCAGAGTACCCATACTCACATGAGTTAATGTAGGTACTCCGGATTCTGGTCATTCCTGGAGCAGCAGTTCTTGCTGTTAGCTATGGAGGGGGGCTAAGAGATATCACCTGTCTGGAGATATATGGCTAAAGCTCAGGTTTTTTAAGTAGCCCTCCAAGGAGCATTTTTTCTGTTGATAGTATTGCACCTGGATTTTTGACAGCCACGGAGTGTAGCATGGCAATACTGTCCCAGAATAGAATACTTGCATATTTATCAGTCTGATGTGCTGGTGTCAACCCAGTCAGTAGCTTTGTCTGTACTGCAGTTTGACATCACAGGACAAAAGTGAACATTGAGTTTATATATTTGAACTGTGTTTTTTTTAATTGTGATAAACCTAATGTATAAATTAGGAGAAAGAATCACGTCCTGCTATGTCTACATCCAGGTCATTTCCTGGTGGGCTTCATATCCCAGAAACAGTGTCTCAGTTGCCTTTTCCCCATTAAATCATCTCCTGATGCAATAGTTAAATGAGTTCTGGGCCATGTTCACCAGTGTGCTCTAGGCCACTGCAATTACTTTGAAATAAAGCTGGAGTGGCATTGATCAGTCAATCCAAATTTGATGACTGTTCTAATTGCTGTATATGGGACTCCTTAATGAAAGAAGAGTACGTGCGTAGATGTGTGAGAGAAGGAGAGATGGTTCCTATGGGATGCTACACAACGGAAAAGAGCTAAGTATATTAATTATTTATAGAACAATTAGTATTCAGCTTATCCCACAAGTTCGGATCTGAGTCCAGATCTGAACTTTCCCTAATGGGTGCATTTAGCCTTTTGGTTCAAGCCTCACCCTACTTGTAAGTAACATAACTGACCTAGTCCAGCCACAGAACAATATGCATAGCTATGCTGGTGTTTTGGTCTTGTTTGTATTGTGTGAAGCTGGAGCTGATCCAGCGAAGTCTGTGAAGAGATTTCAGACTGATTGTGAGGCGAGTGAGAACTAATTAAATTCATTGTCTACATCAAATGCCTTAATTAACAGAATTAGATGACATAATATTAAATAATCCTGAAACACTTTCATAAACATTTGAATTTATGAAAATTTTTCAAAACAGCAATTTTCAGTTATTTGCTAGTACAAATTAGTTAGCAATTTCTTTAATATACAAATACCACTCAAGTTGGCAAAGTTGTTCAAATTCTTAAACTAACAGGTCTGTTATAAATGTTTTCAGGAACTCCTAGAAAGTAAATGTTCATGGATATTTCCAAAAGGCTGAATTTACAGCACTTCATTGCACAGCCACATCTGAAATGAATTCTAATAGCAGAACATCTGAAACATTAGGTGCCCAGTTTAAAAAAAGAAAGATATAAATGAGAAGGTGTCTGCTATTAAAACCCCTAGTAGTAACTATTCCTAGAAGAAAACAGGTAAAGTGAGATGTAATACAGGCTGTTCACACGTAGTGACAGGGCAAGAAATATGTTTTCTTTATGATGCACTTTAAATAAATGCTATATCAATATTGGTTTTAATTATATTACATAAATTATACTGTCCGCCAGAAATTAGCACTGGAACCTCAGTGTGTTATGGCATTCTTAGCAGATGAAGGTCTAACTTTGAAAAACACTGAACTTCTCAGCTGCAGAAAACATTCAAAACATAATCAATTTTAACATATTCCAAATACATTCAACTAAACTGCTAATATTTCAGTCCCTTGTAAAATGTGAGCAGAACAAAATCAAACTTACATAAGTATATCTAAGAGTTTTAATAACTGCTGACCCTGAGCAAGAAATCCAAACATGTGTTCGGTCAGGTAACAAGTACACGCTAAGGTCCATGGGATTTTTCCAGAAAAAAGTATCACCGTTGCCAATGTTTAAGAAAGAGGACAGGGTAAGAGCCGGAGTCGAAGCTTAAGTCAATAGCAGCAATTAAGTTAATGCCAGCAAAGAGTGTGTGCCACTGGGAACATCCCTGAATATTATGTCTCTCTGGTCAAAAAGCATGTCCCAGTCCCTGATCAAACTTAACAGTACAATGATACTTTTTGGTCTTTGCCTAGCTGTCAAATAGCAGGTGTCAACCAACACACAAGTGTACTGGTTGCACTCAGTCATCCTGTACCCCAGACAGGCCCATAGTAACCAGGGACAACACTACCTGAGGAATAGCTACCTGGCCCAAGAAGAAAAGTAGTGACCAGTGAGGACATGTATGCTAGACTCCTTCATTAGAGGAGAGGCTTGAATGTTCTTTTTGCAAGGGGTCTTAGCCCCTGCAACTGCTTCCATTCATCACAGCCTAAATCTTACAGCTTTTCAGGCATGCTACAGAAGGCAGCTGCTAAGAACACTTCTTAGTATAGTAATGGAGTCAAAATGTGCTTTAGAAGTGAGCAAAATTTCTTCCTGGGATTCATCTCCCCTAGCTTTTAATCCTAAGGCATGCAAACTCACTTTGAGTGTGTTCTTCTCCACATGGATTCTAAAGGAAATCTGAGTTAGCTGAGCTCTGATGCTCTGTTTTCAGATGGTTAAAGTGAGGTAAGATAAATCCTGCCATTTCAGTGCTACAAAGGGACTGCTACAACAGACTGTGTTGTCAGTCGAAAGGATTAAAACATGAACTCATCTGCAGGGAAATGGAACAGTGAGATAAAACAAGGGCTCCTCACAGCACAATGCAGGTCACCTACAGCACTGAGCAGATGCCCACTGCTGTCTGAGCTGGCTTAACAGATCCTTTAATGTTGATATGTGACTAAATCAGACAGGTCAGAAGCCAGGAGATAGTATGGAAAAGGACAGATCACGAAAAACATATAAAGACATCTTCACGTGTCTTTTACCAGCACTAGCAGATTTGCAGTCAACTTACTGGCTTCAAATTATGATGGTACTTCAGAATTTTATCAGTGAATGAAAAAACAGTCTCAGACTTTGAAGGAAATGTTCATTTTTATTTGGATGTTTCTCTCTTCACATATTTATATTTATCATGAATAATTTACCAAAGTAACAGCTCATCATGGACCTTTTGATGTTTGCAAAGCCACAGCCCACAGTTAGTCCACAATGAAAACTGAGAGTATACAGCTGTAAGGGTAAAACTGCAAAGTTATGTTTAAACTAAGACATTTCTCTCACGCTACCTATTACAGCATCAGCGTAGACTAATCCCAGTGGTAGAATAATAGCCCCACAGACATGGCTGTTTCAGTAATACGGACAGAAATACAACAGCAAAAAGAGTGCTGATCCACCATTTTTAAGGAAGGGAACATGCATCCTTCCAGCCATTACACTTTCTACTGTTTCATATGCCACATATTAAACCCTGTCCACTTCAAAAGCACAAAAAATGAGACATTCCCTGTTGTGCCCTTACTGGTTATATACTAGAAGAAATAATGACAGTGATATGAACAGACTTAAGGAAAGGTCTAAATTAATTTTTGATGTGCAATGTAATGCAAATACATGCAAGTTGGCCAAAAAAAAGCCAACAGGTATTTAGCCTTTGATTCCTGAATGTTCGCATTTATTTATGGTAGAGAGTTAAAGGGCAGCTAGAGCTCTTGATTCAACAATTGTGCCATGCACAGATGTTGACTTTACCTGTTTTTCATGGAAAAGAAATAATTTTCAGACAAGTTGTCTCTGTCTTCTTTATAAGTCCACTCACTACTGTGCCTTCCATGAGAAATTGCAATCAAAATTATTCTTGTAACTCCAATAATATAGCAGCTCCCTTTCTAAGGAAAAGTATAACCCTGTGAATATTTAATATGTATGAAAACCAGTAAACTGTACCTGATTCAACCTCATTAATTAATAACACTTTTGCTAGGCTCCCACTGAATTCTACTGGAGTTTAGGGGCCCTCATGTGAGCTTAGTCTTTGTCTGCTGGATAAAGGTTTTTAGTTTGTTATTATCCAGCACTGCCTGAATGGAATTTATGAACGTTCTATGGTACTGTCAATAAAGAAACTTACTTCAGAGCTAGGAACAACTGTCTTTATGATAGCTTATTACAACAATTTCCTTTGCGTAATGTTGACAAAGAATTTGATCCAAATACTCATTTTGAATTGCTAAATGATAAGTAGCAGTAAGCAGCCTAAAGCAGCCTCACAAATCTCTCCCTTCTCATTTCTTTTTATGCTTAAGCAAGTTTAGTGCTTTCAACATGCCTGTACAAATTGCATCCATCTATAAACTCCACTATACAAACATTATCACCCAAACAGCGCTAGGAGATACTAAAATATCTAAAACCAAAAGCATAATGGCTGCTTCCCAAAGCCTGACGGTAAACCTTCATGGTACAGCTGTGTTGGGGTCAACACAATGAATTACAATAGATTTTTTTTTTCTTTTTGCACTTCTTGAAACTGTAAGAGTCCTGCATCCCTTAGTACTGCTTAGTCATCTGCTATATGATTTTTATCTGTTTTACTCATTATTAATTTTTATCCAAATTTTCTGTCGCTTAACAGTAGTGTATTTACTGTATTTACTGCCATCACACACATAAGCATTCTGTATTTGTAGTTTCCTAGGAGCTAACCAAAAAAGCTTAGAAAGGATTCTCTGAAGATCAAACAACCAGGGCAACTCTTATATCTCACCCCATTAAGGATTCTCTGTAACAGAACTGCAATATAGAATAAAAAATATGGCTTGTCTCTTAACAGTAAGCACCAGGCACAGAGTTCTGGTCCAAAACTTGAAAACCCCAAACTGTGGAGGTATTTGGGTTTAAGGCCTCAAAAAAAAAAAAAAAAGTAGAATGTTTTCTGCAACTGAAGTTCAGGCAAAGTAAAAAAGACAGTTCACCTCAGTTCACTATAAATAGAGGCTTCTAAGCAAAGACCTATCCATGCAAAGCAAATTTGGACACTGAAATGTACAAAACGTACAGAAGAAAGGACTGATTTAGCAGTAAGGCTGCAAAGAGGAAAAGCTGGAGACACTGGTTTTGTTTGGTATTGCTGGCTGGGAACAGACATGGAGTCATTTAGCTCCAATAGCTGCTTGGGTGACACAGATTTTACAACTTACTAGGAACAGGAACCAATAGTGTAGTTCTATCTCTGTTCCTTCGTAGCCATGGTCTCTGAGTTTGTGAAGTGTTGCTAACTGGCCTGACGATCATGACAATGAACAGCAAGCAGAGAATGGATGTTCCCAAATACTTGTCAAGACCAGGTGACCAGCTACAGAATTGTCTTTAAAAATAAATGGGTGGATTAGTTTTCCCCTGCTTCCCTGTAGAAGAATAATTCTGTACAAGTAGTTATTACAACAAGCTTAAATACTACTTTTTGGAATATGGGAGGCCTCCATCCAATCCCATGTGTCCTATCTACAGGTGATACCCCTTTTTGGGAAGGGTAGAGTCAGAGCATTGAGATACGTAACAGAAGTACCAGCCCTGCTGTGTATACATAGCCTTAATCCCCCTGGGCTTGCTTATTCTATTTGTAAAGCGGATGGATTTTACTATAATGAGATATTCTGATGAAGTATATGAAGAATTTTAAATTAGTGTGCAATGGATACAATATGAGAATTTTAGTCATTGAATTACTTGATTTTCAGTTTATAGTTTTCCCTTGGGATTACAAGGTAGATAGGTTTACTGTTCTCTCGGGAAGGATAAAGTATAGCTAAATGTTGGAAGATGTTTGGGAGGATTTTTTTCTTCAGATAGGTAGAACTCAGCTTGGAGCCTTACATGGCCATTGACTGTTACTGTGACCTCCTTCCCTGAAAGGGGTCTTTAAGTCTGGTTGGAGAAAAGTTCCTGCGAACATCTTGTCTGCTGTGTTCAGAAAGGCTTGGGTCCATGATCTAGCCAGAGAACAGCAGTTCTTTGGAAAAGTGTAAAAGCATTGCTTACAGGTCTCCTTTGTTATTTCTAGAGTCCTTTTTTCTGCTTAATAACCCAGAAGGGTTGGAAACAGAGGCAATGATAGGCAGCTGTGTGACCATACTGAGAAATAACAGACAATTTGTTTTAGAAAGACACTGTTTGCATTACTGTCAGGTTACTATTCCTCCACTGGGCACACTGCACTCTTAAAAATTTTCAGTTACTCTTTTTTTTTCCTAAGAGTAGTTGGGAAAGAGCAATGTGCTCATTTTTGCCATAGGAGAGCATGATCTCTGAGGGGTCTGGAGAACAAGTCTTATGAGGAGTGGTTGAGGGAACTGGGGTTGTTCAGTCTGGAGAAGAGGAGGCTTAAGAGGGGAGACCTTATCATGCTCTACAGTTACCTGAAATGGGGTTGTGGTGCGGTGGGCATTGGTCTCTTCTCCCAAGTAACTAGTGATAGAATGAGAGGGAATGGCCTCAAGTTGCACCAGGGGAGGTTTAGACTAGATATTAGGAAAAATTTCTTTACTGAAAGAGTGGTCAAGCATTGGAACAGGCTGCCCAGGGAGGTGATGGAGTGACCATCACTGGAGGTGTTCAAAAAAACATGTAGACGTGGCACTTTGGGACATGGTTTAGTGGGCATGGTGGTGTTGGGTTAACAGTTGGACTTGATCGTAAAGGTCTTTTCCAACCTTAATGATTCTGTGATCTGAGGTTTGCTGAATGTCACCAGCTCTGCTGCATAAGGATTGACTGTGCTAATCAAACACAGTCCCGTGTAAAGCTAGTCTGGTGACACATTGCCACATTGTTCGAGCAAGAACTGGGATTAAAATGCCTCCCTCACCTTACACCAAGCTAGGGAAGCGTAGCCTATCTGACCACACTCTCAGGCCAGTAAAAGGTCCCACCAGCTCCTTCTGGCATGACTCTACACTTGAGAAGAGTTCATAGTGCTCAGGATTTGCAAACTCTTCTCTCTTCGTGGAGAACCAATGAGGAAGCTCCTTGTATCATGTTGTTTGGACATACATGTTAGTCCCAAACAACCTCTGAGCATTAAACTATCATTTTTTATCTTCATATGGGCTTTGACTTGTGTGTGCAGACACTGGAACTTCTTTCCAGAACCACTGTGAGCCATGAACATGTCTTTGAGGAGAGTTCTGCCAGCCAGCAATATAGCAAAGTGTGGTAGAGAGGTCATATTTTGCCTTACAACAAATCCTGCTGTCAAGCTATAGCACCCTCTGAAATCAGCGGAAGACGACCTTTAAATAAGATATCTTAAAACCGTCATGCCTCTAGCCCATCTGCTTTGCCCATCAAGATAAGCAGTTTATCCAGCATCTTGCCTTACTTGTATCACTGGGAGAGTCTCTGTTCTGTGCAGAGCAATCAGTTTCTTTTTCAAGATTCAGCTTGAAGCGCAAGGCTGTAAGCAAGAATATTGGGTAGTATGACTCATTCTCTTGGAGGGCTATTTTTATGATTGTTCTCTATGGAACTACATTTTAAAACTCCCAGTTAATGTTCTTAAATAATTTTCACAGCTTTCTGCTAAGCCATCTCAGGACAGTGGTTCTGAGGTAAGAACCTTTCGCATGTTCTCCAGTATATAACTATCCTCCATCCCTGTAGTCTGTGAAACCAAAGTATTGGCTGAATACTTCCTTCTTTTTCTTTACCTCAGTAAGTGGCTACAAGTCAGGGCCATTTAAAATTTAATCAATCTTGTCCTAACAAGATATGCTACTTGGATTTTAACCCATCTTCTACATAAAACAAACCACTAAATTCAGCTACAGTAACTGCCTCATGACAGAACTTTTGTCTCAAGAACCTTTTAATGAGCTCTCATTATCACAAATTGCCCCTGAATATCTATAATATCCTTTGTAGCTCCACACATCTCACCACTTCCTGTCTCCTGCTTTCTTTACAATCCATTAGCATCCCTTAGCAGCCTCATTTGAACAATTAGACTTTACTATTTCTAGAAATTTCTTTACTATTTCTAGAAATGCATAAGGAGCCTCAGGTTCTCCTGTTAGGTCTGTGTCTTTGAGAGACCTGGGAAGGGATTCCAGAGCCCAGATTTCTCCTACAGTTCATGGTCCTCAGAGAAAGATTTAGTGCAGGTTGTTGGCCTGATGTGACTGGTAACTCTATCAGTCTCTGAATCACCCTCTTGGAGGTCCCCTATAAAGGTGCTTAAACTAAACATCTAACTGATGTTAGACAGTAAGAATCTACATCCTTTCCTCATATGCCAGTTTCAAGTCTCCCTGGTTAATCTCAGCACACAACTTTGCCTTCTCTAAACAGTTGATTTGCCAGCAGTTTTTTATTGTGCTTGTTTATGTTCACCATTAATGGCTCAAATTGCCCTGAGCGAGCTGGATGTTCTCATTCACATGCCTGATAATAGGTTCTTATTTACCTGTGAGCCTGGATGTTCTCATTCATACGCCTGATAATAGGTCCTTACTTACATGTGAGTGTTCCAACTACAAGCAGACAAACTCAAACTCATTAAGCCACTACAACGTTTCCTTGAAAGTGTTCTCATGGATTAAAGGCTTGTGTGGCCCTGGAAGATGCTGATCCCTTGCAAAGGGTACGTCCACGGTGTCTGTCACTACTGACATCAATTCTAAAAGTAATTTTGTGGTGTGATGCAAACTGTGTTTTCTGAGCTTGTCTGGTGACTGTGTTTGAGGTCCCCCAAGAACAAACATATCGGAGATTTTACTGCTACAAAGAGCTTGTGCCTGAACGCTAATGGGTACATTGGCAAGCAGATGTAACTTGGACTTTCTTACTCTTTCCTAAAGATATGGAAGTTTTTCTTTTGACAGTTTGATAGATCAGCAGATTCTCATTCCATGTTATATTCCAGGCATGCAGCTGAGAGATGATTCATGTCTATGAAAGTAAAAATACATTTCTTATGTCTCTACTGTGTTGACTGCATTATATCTTACAGGATGACTTCCAGAAGCAAGAAACCATGGCTCCATTCAAGTCAATTGCAAAACTCCCAGTGACAAAAGTAGCTCGTTCATAAAGCTCTAAGGACACCTCACTGTCTTCTGTAACTTTAATTAATGAAATGCTCTCATGAGGAACCAGGCAGAACAAGATCTCAACTCCAACCTTCATCCGATCTGAAGTCTCTCCATTTTGCTGAAGTTCCATGCAGGTATAAAGCTCTTTTTTCTAGTATCACATGGTAAAAACAGAGCCTGTTCCTTTCTGAGTGCAGGCTGTCATACTTTTCTTCACCAACTTCAAAACCATGGTAGAAGCAGATCTTTATTTACTTGTTTGGGTGTGGCTTTTCCCCCCCCCCCCCCCCCATACATTAGGTTTTGGAAATAATAGATCCGTTTTCTTGTTCCCCTTCCTGGATCCCCCAAAGTGGATTTCACCTTACAGATGTTTAATAAGGACTGAATCACTTGCTAAAAATCTGACAAAATACTCTGGGCCTGAGGCACCAAAATACTTTCAGTTGGTTATTTTCTGCCCATCTTCAATGTTTTTTCTAAGTTCAGAGAGTCACTGGGGCTAGAGATGACAACGTCAGCCCCGATCAAAGGAAATGCAGACTTTACGCCACTTGCTCTTGGAGCTCACTGACACTAGAAATGAGAATCTAAGAACATAGCCAGGTTGTCCGCGGAGGTAATGCAAACTCGGCTGAAGCCGTTTAACTGCAAACAGTTAAAAATTTTCGGAGGAGCCCGGGCCGGTCGCAGGCCGGGTGTCTCCGGGCCCTGCAATGCCAGCGGTGGGGGAGGCCCCTCGGGGCAGGGCAGCGGGAGCCCGGGGAATCCCCGCCTGTCTGCGGTCGGTCGCAGGCGAGACACGGCGCTGCAACCCCACCCCAGTTTCCCTTTTTTTGCGCCCCCCTCCCCCGCCATGAATTTACTGCGGGGTTAAAAGGCTTCGCGTAAGAGGAGCTGCGGGCCGGCAGCCCCCGCCCCGCTGCGCTGCCTGTCCCGGGGAGGTGTCGCGCCGGGCGGCTCCCTTGGCTCGGCGCCGCGGTGGGGTCACGCCTGCCCGGTGCGCGGCGCTGGGCTTTCCGAGCTGCCCGCCCGCCCGCCGCAGCCCCATGTCCGCGCTCCCCGCCGGTGCCGACATCAAGCGGGCTCTGGAGAACAGCCCCGAGACCAACATCGAGGATGAGCTGCCCGACGGGCCGCCGCAGCCGCGGCCCAAGAACTACCTGCTCCTCAGCATCCTCGCCTGCTTCTGTCCCGCCTATCCCGTCAACATCGTCGCCTTCGTCTTCGCCGTCATGGTGAGTAGCACACCGTCGGGTGCCCGAGCGACCTGCGGCTCGGGGCTGTGTGTGTGGCGGGGCGACCTCCGGCTCTCCGTGCCGCTCCCGCCCGGGAGCCGCAGGAGCAAAGCGGGACCGGAGGAGCCGTCAGGGTAACGGGCATGCAGCCGCCTTTGTAACCACTGTCCCTGGCGCGTC
The DNA here is from genome assembly GCF_964289735.1 of Phaethon aethereus. NCBI lineage: Eukaryota > Metazoa > Chordata > Aves > Phaethontiformes > Phaethontidae > Phaethon > Phaethon aethereus. Next base: position 12,503,623 of record NC_138593.1, on the reverse strand, counting down.
TGGACAAAGTTAGGTGAGGCGGCGAGCCTGAGGGCATCAGCGGGTCCACTTAGCTGTCCCAGCAGCAGATTGAAAATGTGGAGTGAAAGGTAATTCAAATCAAGTTTTCAGTTATCAGGCTACACAAGGGAGGGAGGTTTATCCCAATTAATGGGATTTGTTACATTGACTAACTTGCACGCTGAATTGCACATAGTATCTATGTGTGAAAGTGGCAACTGGGGAGTGGAAATCAGATTTGCAAAGAAACATGTATCTCATGATTAGCTGAAGTAGAAATCACAAGTGCCTTTTTTCCAGTGAACGGGTTCTTCCACCTGATACTGTTTGCTAGAATTACACACACAACAATAACGATTGTAGGTTGTTGGCAAAAGCCCTTATAAAATTAAGTAACGAGTACGCTGAAAGAACAGCCGTACTCCTACAAGCAGCAACTGATTTTCATAGTCCTTAACAATCCAGCAATCCTGATAACTTCAAAGGGATTATTAGAACAGAATCTTCTTTGAGTTAAAAGTTGCAGAGTCAGATCCAGACTTTTCTAGTAGCATACATGATCAGTGTGATCAAGTAATACTGCAATGTATATGTGCTCTTTAGGAGCTGAAAAGGGTTTAAAATATGTTGTCTATTTTCATCCTTTTCTCTGACAGCCAAGCTGAAAAGGTAAGTAAAAATACAGTTGATTCTTTTTGCAATTAAGTGTGAGAATAATTAACTATATCTAAAATACACTGACGCACACTCTTAAAACTACTAAGATTGATCAGAAATCACACCTAAATATTGGGATACATGCATAAACTTGAAAATTACTTAAAGGAGCTGTTCCAAAGCCATCTTCACAAGCTTTTTTGTCAAGAGAGGTATTATCTGTCACTTTATTTTTTCCTATGTGTTTATTTTCTTTGTTGTTAACTTGGGTACACAACATACTCTTTTCCTTGGTTTGAGAAGATTTGGTTCTGCTGGTACCCAGCATCCTTTCTGCCTGTGGACACTTACGGTGCTATATAAAGTAATGAGAGCTGATGATCTGGGGCTGTGAGCATCTGTTCACTGTGACGGTGCTTTTACCAAAGCACTGGGGCTGCACAGAAGTTAACTGTCAAGGACAGAATTTGGCCTCTAAAGATTTTTGCACCCCATATGGAGAAATCTCCACCCACACCCTAGTTCATGCAGGCATTTGGAGTCAGGCTTAAGTAACTGTCATCGGGGGATATGTAGAAACCAGGGTGGGAAGAGCACTTCCTGAATGCTAAACAGTTTGTGCGGGTCTCAGCTGCCCACTCTCTTAAGGGGGGAAACAAAAACCAAACCAGTAATCTCCCCTGTATGTGAATGCCTTCTGTTTCAATATCATTCTTATTTTCCATGAAAATAACATGTCCAGTTTCCTTTCCACAGGCTGATTCCCCTGCCTTTCCAAGCTGCAACCTGTAACTGCTCCACTAACCTCAACTCTAGGCTCTGCATTTTAACCTATGCTGGTTTTATTTCCACTTCTGCTGGGATCTACATCCTTCCTCTCTTTCTCAGCTTGTTTCCTAGATTTGCTAAGGGTTAGCACTGAGATCCAGGAGTGGGTTATTTTCTTGCAGAAAATACCTTTATAGTCTGCAGAGCTTGCCTGAAATCTTGTGCCAGAAGAGGTAAAGACCCATGAGAGTGTGGTTCTCTATACATTTCTACTTCCTAGAATGGGCCTGGAAGGAAAAGTCCTGTTTGCTTCTAGAGAGGCATGGTTTGGCACCCTGTTCGCCTTTGTAATGTCCTGTTTAAGTGCTCTCACTTCACACAATGTTTTCACTCTGAAAGTAGAGTCTAGGCTCTAACACACCACCAAATCAAATGACAGATTGGTCTTCAGTCTCTTCTGCTGTCCCATTTACAACTCCAGCACTGGTTTCTTCACTTTCTCACCTTTGGAGGTACAAACCTTACCATTTCAGATCTTACCTTCTTGACGACTATGTTTTTAGAATCAACCTCTCCCAAGTTCTCCCTATTGTGATAGTAACCTTTTCTTGTTCCTTATCTCCTTTGTGAAAGAAATCTATTTCTCATGATAGGGCTAAGAGGATAGCTAGTAGAAAGGACGGTTAACAGCATGTGTGTTGATAATATTGGCATTACAAGATCTGTCTCCTCAAAGTAGTTACTGGTCACTTGCAGGCGTGAGGGTTGCTTGGCAGGTTTAGCAAATGGAGATCTGTTTTCCCTATGGTCCTGGACAGGACTTCTGGCTGTAGGATTACTGTTCTCCTCAGTACTATTCTGCAGTTCTGGCCAGATGCTGTCAGTTCTGCTTCCTGTTGCAGCAGCTGTATTCAGTTGCTGTATGATTAGTTGGCTCGCGCAACCCCAGAAGTGCCTTGCTCAGACTTTCCCTATTCTGTCTCACATGGGTGAGACCACAGGCATCAGGCCAGGAGTGTGGGGTGCAGGTACCACAGGAGGTCAGGAGTCAGGAGGCTCATGTGACAGAAAAGACTTCTCTGGTGCAAGGTTGTGGCTAGGTAGTGTGTCACTGAGCTCTTTGGCTTCTTATCTGCAATCATGTCTTTTTCCCCTATTGTGAACCCAAAAGAAGTGGCTTAGGTGGGCTGGCTGTATCTGACTCATGGAATCAGAGCTCAGAGGGAGGCTGTGGGACACCTCTGAAAAATGAATCGGTTAGATATTTCTAATACCAGCACTGAGGTCTGACAGTTGAATGAACTTTGGCTTTTCTCAGTACAGCACCTTCAGTTGACTTCATTTCAAAGATCTGTATGTCAGACTAGTCATCTAATTCCATGAGGCCTTAGATTTATAACAATGTCAAAACAGTCTCTCAAACACCATTTCTCCCTGATTGTTTGCTCCTAATTCTCTCTTTATGTTGACACATTTCTGTTTAATCGTTTGCATGTTTCAAACAACATACATGGTCAAGCTGTGACAATCTTGGCTGATCTGCTCTGATAGCAACAAGTTCTTTTGGCTGCATTTGTTATCCTTGGATTCAGATGCCTTGTCTGTATGTTAGGTTCCCTAAGCAGACAATGAGCCAGAGGGTGGTAGAAGTCATGGGACAGCAAAGGATGGAACTTGCTTTCTGAGGGGGTCACCTCTTCTAATTGGGATCCTAGCGAGCCATGTACAGTGTGTTGGCTTTGGTCAGGTCTGTGACTAGCATAGTGACCAGTGTTCCTGTGCAGCTGTACTTCTCTTTAGTTAGAAAGTTTATTTGGAAAGTTTATTATTTATACAACTTTTTTTTTTAAGTAGCCTGTAGGTACCTGGACACCTAACACCATATGGGACAGCTTGTACCTACTTCAGGGGTGTTAAACAACAAGGCTCAGCAGCTGTTCTTGAGCATTTTTGCATGGCCTTTATCTTTGCAAACTGTTAAACTTTCCCTCTGCAGCAACACTTCCAACTAGTCCCCAGAGACACAGAATCCCAGTGTTTGTTTGCATGCTGCTGTACAGCCTGCAGAGCAAACTGCCCTTTCATTGTGTGTTGCTCATCACTTGTCTCTTTCATTTGCCAAAAAGCAAAGATCAAGCCCTATTCTGAATTGCTCCCCGAGTGCCCCGTCTTCTTTCTCCTTCCCTGAAAGTTGTTCACAGTGAGGAGTCATACTGAGCCAGCATGTCTGATTCTTCCTTTGGTGCGAACTAGAGAGTGTCTCATTTCCAGGCACAGCCTGGCTCATGGAAAGCCTAGAAAATGTTGATTAAAGATTTGTAAGAGATGTAGAGGAGGATTTCTGAAGTAATTCAGTTTTCTTTCTGCCTTTGCCATAAACAGTGCGCTGGGAATGTGGAATAGAAAATGCACATTTAAAAGGATTAATAGTTTGTAGCTAATTCGGCAAATTTCCCTTCATATGAGGTTAAATTGCTTCATTGTTGAACTGAGAATATCTTTTATAAATAGATGTGTGTGAACCTGATGAAGTCACTGAGATTGCTCAAGTAAATAAGCAGCTGTAGAACTGTGGCTTTAATTTAGTTTATGACTTCATAGTGAGCGAGGTAGCAGAAACTTGAGAAATCATATGGTATTAGGTTGAAAATGGCTGAAATTTGTTTTAAAAGTTGAACAGACCAAGCGTAGCACACAGATGCTGTATTCTGTGTATATTGCCTAGCCCTTGGAAATAAACAGATGTAACATTTAAGGCTTTAACAGTTAATACTGTCTATGTCTCATGTTGAAAACTGGAAGCTTGGTCCAAGGGCCCTTTGAAGCAGTTGGACATAGATGAATTTCAGAGAGCTTTGCACCAGACCCCAACCACTCCCCCAAACCTCTTATTTTCTTGACTGCTGTCTAAATTATGCTATTTAATTTAAACCTCTGAATAAAGAAACTTTTGTCTCTTCCTTGTCTCTCCCAAATCCTTTTCTTTATCATTAATGCTGTTTCCCTCCTCTTTAGCGTGGATTTGTATTAAAATGACATTATTTATTAAAGTGCACAGGGTGAATTATTTATGCAGTACCTGCAGAAATCACATGGACATTCTCCAGGCTTCCTAAGTACATTAGTAAAATTGCACGGAACTGCAAGCTGGTGCCTCCATGCCTTGCTTACAACTCTCTCTCAATCTTGAGACCACATATATGGGGAACTGAGTTTAGAGTCCTAGATGTCATGGAGAACGAAGTCAGGGCTGGGGTGTCAGTGATGCTTCTCCATGTGTCTCCTTGTAGCCATAGTCACATCCGTAGCGTTGACAGAGGCAGGAGGAGTCGACCTGCTCAAGACCAAGCCAAGCCATGTTTCTCCTGATACTCCTTTTATTGATCTTCCCAAATGTATTTTGAGAAAACTTAAGAAAGCTTTTCTCCTGTAGACAGGACTGCTGAAAACAGTGGAGTAACTTAGGGGACCTTAGGAACTGCGCCAGCCACCCTTTGTAACAGGAAGCCACACTGGTGGAGAACTGGAGGTGACTGTGCCTCAGCACAGCTGCTGGTTTTCTGCCTGAATTAGGTGTGGCTAGCCTGATACCCTAAGGGAACAAGGCTTGGGCAGTCATCCTATTTGACTATGTGTTTATGTCCATCTCTCATTTTCATCTCTTCCCTCTTTCCCCACTCTATCCTTTAAGTCCACTAGCCAACCTTAACAGAATTTGACAGCAGAGCAGAGGTATTAGTGATATTCTTTAGGGAAATAAAACAGAGAAATGTTTTGGCATGTAGGCTTCCAGGAAGAGAAGAAATGCACCCGTGCTCTCTTTAAGGGCAAGAGTGCATCAGCAGCTCAGCCTTTCTTAGACACCAGAGAATAAGTACCTGCACTTATCCTTGAGATGCAATTCTAGGAATACAGGCTTCGTTGCTTTGGGACTGTCTTGGCAGGAGTGATCTTACGGCAGTGCTAACACCAAGGATGCATCTAGCCCATTAACTTCTGTGTGCTCACTAATCGACAGAACACACACAGATAATGTCCCTAATTATTTTTCTGCTTGGGAAGAAAGGCTCTACAACAATGCTTGGTATACTTTGAAGCTCATTCCTTTTCTGCTCTCCACAGTCTCAGGTCTTCACTCTGTTGAATTAGCTGTTCTGTCCTTGATACAAACAGTGATTCATAACTAAAGCACTTTTGTAATAGCACTTGCTAATACCTCATGCAGTCGTTTTCATTTGATTAGGTCCCCATATTTCTCCCTCCACACCTCCCATTTCTGCAATGCTTCCTGGAATACTTAAAAGATACTAAAGAACAGGTTATGACTAACCTGATTCCTTGAGGAAGTATGCTGAGGTAGTTCAATAGTGCAATCTGATAAAGAAATATGGTCTTAATGTCATGATTTATGAACTCAAACTCTCCTGATAATACAAAATAATTATTAGAAATAATATTCTTTGATAGCATCTTATTCTTGGGAAAAGGTTACTACAAGCTGTTAGACTCGTACTAGAATACTTTAGTGTCCTTCACTGAACCTTTTCTTTTAAAAATGGTGATTTCTCTCTGTATCCTTCTACAGTACCAATGTGCACTGAACTTAATGTTATTTCAAAGCAGTCACATTGGTTTGTGTACAGATTTCTTTTAAAAATGTGGTCTGGTTAAAACAAATTAATTCAGAAAATCCTACAGTCTGTCTCACAAAAGACTGGAAGATCACCGTGGTCCTATCACACCTTGCAATCTCTGCATGTAATGAATCTGCTAAATCATGGGTGGATAGAGATAAACTCAAGTCTGTTGAGATAATATCCATATGTCTGATGCGTACCTCACAATGTATGTGATGATAATTATCAGCGTGTTCCAAAAATACAAAGGGACAGACTTTCTAGCCCATGAAGATGGCACTCAGATGTTTTGTTCAGATGATCTATATTTCTTTGGTTTCGTTTTTTTCCACCACCAGCAAACTACCTATTAATTCTTCAAGCTTAGTTTTGAAAAATAAAACATTGGAAAAAGAGGAAATTTAATAAGCTCCCTACTTACCTTGGACTGTTGGCAGCAGATGTTTATTTTTACAGAGAGAAATCACCACTTTCTGAACTCCCTTCTACAGTACCAATGTGCACTGAACTTAATGTTATTTCAAAGTAGTCACATTGGTTTGTGTACAGATTTCTGTTTAAAAAAAAGTCACAAACTCTCTGTTTCTCTTCTACAGGCTTTAAACAGTTATAATCAAGGAGATATAGAAGGGTCAAAAAGACTGGGTCGTAATGCACTCTGGGTTGCTGTTGCATCAATTATCATTGGCCTTGTCATCATTGGAATCTATTGCGTAGTTCATTTCACAACGGTAAGCAAAATGCTACTAGTTCCAATGCAAGCAGTTCCCTGTACATGAGCTTCAGAATAAGAAACTAAAGATTGCCAGAACTGTCTACTAATGTTAAAATTTAGGGATGCATGCATGTTTTCCAAAAGAACAATTTTTACTTATTTTGCAATTTAGAAAATTCTGTTGTCTGTGGTTAAATGTAAATGACTGTGTCTCAGCAGCAGTGGATTTTCTAGAAACTCTTGCCGTTCCCATAGTGTTTTTCCGATTTAGGCCATTTGCTGGCTTTTTTTTCTGCCCCTCAGTTTCACCATGTGCAAGACCAGGTGCATAGAGATCCTTAGATTTCAGGTAATAAAGTCCCCAGGTGATAATTTTCAGTCTCATAATCTGTCCGACATATCTTTTAACTTTTTAAAGAGAAGAGTGTCAGTTACTATTTTACTGTTTGATACTAAGGTGACCATAACTCTATGAAAAGTGACCACAAATGTAATTTTGGCTTGGCTTGCTGTGGGAGAAGGTTGTTCTCTCTCAACGCTGTGTACCTGACCTGCCTTTGTACACCTGGAAAAATAGTGAAGAAGCTCAGCAAATGAATCTCTGTATACACAGTGGTTACCCAAATGGATTATAAGCTTATTTAGAAAAGAGGACAAAAGTAATTAGGGTATCTATATCCTTTCTTAAGGTTGTGCAGCAGTATGTTGTTTTCTCTATAGTAATGTGCACTTCCTATTAAAATAACCAATTTAAATCAATTTATTGGCTATTTTGGTTGGAGAGCCTTTCAGTACACCATAGAAACTTGTAAGTATAAACACAAATGACCTCATCCACCGCTGAAATGCAGATATCTCCGGGGGGTGGAATGGAGTAGCTGGTTAAACACATACGACATTTTCAGACAAAAACTTGAAGTATGTCATATTGAACTGCAAGGAAGTTAGTGGCAATGGGGTTCCTTTCTGTAGGATATTAGTGGATGGTGCCGCAGAATCAGAAGTTTACTGTATATTCATTAATTCCCCATGCATTTTGCAAGCATGAATCTCTCTCTGGTTCAGCTTGTGTTCAGTTTGTTCAGCCCTCACAGATTTAAAACCAAGTCACTTCAGGCTGAGTGTGCCAAGGTTTGTAATTGACAGCAGCAGTAAATTCCTGTGTTCACTTCTAGTACCTTACTCATCATTTCTCAGACAAGGATAGCAGCTCAATAATCTTTTTTTTTTTAAGTAAGAGGAGAGAAGGGCAGCATGAGGAGTGGCAGACAACACTGACCCAAAGCAGTCACGTTAACCAGGGCACACAACCTGCATTTAGTTGTAGTCATCACTTCTGCTGCAGTAGGGCCCTGTGTGCTGAATGTTTGAATGCTGCTTTGTCCCCACTGCCAGATTCTAGTGGTAGCTAGCACTTTACATCTGGCTAGTATTTGTAAGCACCTCTCTCCTACCCTCAAGGAAATGAGCAGCAGTAAGTCTGTATAATACACCTTTCTGCTTTTTCTTAAGTTTTGTCTTTTGAGGATTTTTTAAAATTGGTTTTGGTTTGTTTTGTTGGGTTTTTTAAAACGAGAAAAATGACTATGTGAGATGGAAGCATTGCCAGGAGCCTAGAAGCCCTCAGCACACTGCTGGGATATTAATTTCTGTATTCAGTGAATAGTTTCCATACAGGTCTCTTGGGCAAATGATGCCTTGAGTTTTGTGAGAACTCAAGGTTTACTGGATTCACCCTGCTCCCTGGCTTTCCAGTCTCTTTAGTGCTCCCCTTCTCCTTCTCACCTATCACCCTCCAAAGAGCCCTTGCTTCTAAGAAAGCATTTGATGGGAGCAACAATCTTCATTCTTCTAATGTGAAAATGAGTGAACAGGAGCACCCAGCTGGCTTCTCTATCCTCCATGCTCACCTGAGTCCCCTTTGTTGCCTTACTCCTGGACATCCATATTTTATACTAAATTGTTTTTGGGTTTGACGTGCCACTGGTGTGGATGGTGTTGCATGCTCCATGCAGTTATCTTGCATCCATTTGTACCATGGTCATGGTTATTTACTAACAGCCACTTTGCGCTCTGCTAATGTGTTGTGGTTTAGCCAAAACCAGGACATAATGTGAAGTGATTGTAAATTACTTCTATGATAGCTTTAATGTATATGCTTCAGTATTAGTAAGCCTTAATAGAATAATATGATAGTCAGCCCTATAACTGATTTATTTGATTACAATTCGGCACACATTTGATGTTTCCATGACCTACACATGCATTTTCCTGGAAGTTAATTTAGACTTCTGCAATAAGCTTGACCCTTCCAGGATTCATTACTGTGTGTTTTATCCACATTAAATTCATCAGCTACCATATTACCCAGTTGCTCCTGCTGATATTCCTTATGGCTTCTTTTGGCCTTCAAAGGATAAGAAGTCTCATTGCAAATTACCATTGGGCATATCCCCTTGTATTCTCCTTCCATATTCTTCTGTGTCTCTCCCTAGAGCTTGTTGTTACCGTCCTACCATGCCATATCTGATCTGTGTTAGTACTTTATCTGTTCTCCCATGACTGCTAGAGCGTCTCACAGAGGATGTTAGTTGAGTATTCATAAACTCATTGATAAATCTTCCTAGCTCATTCTGACTTATCTGTTGTTCTACTGACAGTATCAGAGATGCAAGGTGTAATGAGTTTGAGGGCTGGGTGAGCCTTGGGAGTTCTTCCACAATGTCCCAGGTCTGAAATCTGGAAAGCAGCAAACTTGAGACATCCAAGTCAGGTTGGCAGTAGGGAATCTCTATCAGTTGTTATACAAGTTTTCCTCTTGGTACAGAAACTTGGTTCAGGCTCAGCTGGCTCTGAAGTCTCCTTCAAAATAACTCCTCACCCTCTCCTGGAGGGCTGGCTACACATTTCCTGGAAATGCAGATCTGTGAGACAAAAAGGAACCTCCCTTCTCCTGCCAGAAGTGACAAACTTCAGGCCCTCCCCATCGTGGAAGTCTCCATTCAGCTCTTGTTCAAGTGTAGTCTTTAGTTGTTCATCCTTTGCTTTGTGGAGCTCAGGCACTCTCCTCTGCAGAGTCTCTGTGAAGACCCTGTTGGTCTCCTGTTTGTACACCCTGATGGTCTGCAGTCTGCTCACCTCCTCCTGAAGCCCTTTTCCCTGGAGACTCAGTGCCTCAGTCAGAGTACAGCTCCCACCAGAGACCACTGATGTCCCAGCCCAAAAGACAGGCAGCAGGCACTCCCTGCGGCTGCAACCTGGACAGCTGCATCCCTCTTCCAAAGCTCCATCTGGGTCAAGGCACTGCCAGGCAGTTGCTCCAGCAGTTTTGGGAATGGTGCCCTGTGGCTTGTCACCACCATCGTTGCACAGTCCCAAGCAGTCCCGTGCTGTCTTCAGCAGAGTTTCTGGGTCTCCTTCTGTGCAAATTCACAACTTAACTGAATTGTTAAAAACAGTCATAGCTGCTCTTGAGCATCTCTTACTGAAACCACTGTGAATTGAGCACTGAAATACTTCTCCATTTCTTCTCTATGAATGGTATTTCTAGAACACCAGGTCAATGAGGTCAGTGCCTAACTTGATGAATTTCAGTGGCCTCTGAGTATCAAAACCCGCATGTCCTATTAAAAATTACAACCAAAGTTACCCATTTGTTCCCACATCTCCTCTTTGTGCTTTTCAGGTACCCAAACCTACTATGCATTCTGTCTTGCTTAGGAAAGGGGTTAAGTCCTGTGCTTTAAGCAGAGCTGAGGAGGGCTCACATGGTACTCCACATGCCTCAGCCAGGAGGAAAACATTTATTCAGGGGTGTTGAGGGTAGAAATGGTAGAAGCTGCAGAGAGAGGAAGTGCAAGAAATTCCTGTTTTGAACAGTGACACTATACCCCAAATAATACCCCCAATAATACTGGTAGACTCAGGAAGAGGAAGACCCTTTCACTTTTCAGAAAATTCCTACCTCTGAGCCCCAAGCTTCCTTGCATGCTGCCTTTGGTTTATTCAGTTGCAAAGCAATGTTAGCACAGGAATAACAGCAGGTGACACCGATGTCAGCATGGAAGAAACAGCTTTGACTTTTCATTTTGAAGATTTACTTGGTGCTAAGCCAACTCTGGAGACCCTCCTTTGTCTTTAACACTGGCATGTTATCTTTAGCAAACATATATTAATCTCTGTAGTGATACACACACACATAGAGAGAGAGAGAGAGATATATATATAGCATGGAACAGGGCCCATCTGACACTTGGGAACCATCTACCTTCTACAGTCATGCCATCACTTGCATCACTGGACTTAACAGCCCAGCAATAAAATGTGTCTGTCTTCATCAGTGTAAACTGGTGTGTTCCTCATTATGCTAAGGACTCACTGAGTGTTAAGCTGTGGTGTGTGCTGAATTTGGGCTGTCCCCTATTCCACACTAGGTCAAATTTATTCTTACTCCACCCTGTAACTTTTACCCTCTCCTGTCAGCTTCTCCTGCACTCCTACTTTGCCAGACCTGAATGCTGAATTACATTTCCACTGCTTGCTCAGATGAAACTTAAACCAGTATTTGTGTCACTGCTGAGTCTAGCCCTGCATATGTGCCCGTAGGCATCTTGTCCATCAAGAACTGCAGCAAGAGAAGGGACGTATTTGTCTTCCATAAGGAGACATCACTACAAACTGAAACAGTGCAGAGTTGTGTGCCATAGCCTGCATGTGGCCTTAATCTGCTGTAATATGCCTGGTTAGAGAGTAAGATGGCAAGATATGTAATGACAGGCAACACTCATCTGTGAACCACATCCTGAATCCTGCCTTTAGTTCTGATGTCCTTGTCTTAAGAAAGATGTGGTATACACCCACACACACACAAAAAAAAAACCACCCACCAAACCAAAAAACATCAAGAAAAAGGGCTGCAAGGTATGAGAAAACCTTTATATGTGGAAAGACAAAATAGACACAATCTCTTTGGCTTGGGAAAGAAAGACTTGGGAATCAGTAGTTAAAGGCAGTGAAATAAAGAGTGATTATTTTGTCTCTTCTGAATGAGATGAAGGGGCATCAGAGGAAAGCAGCTTTAAACAAGGAGGAGGTACTTTTCCATGTGACATACAATGCAGCTGTGGGATTTATTCTTTCTGGTTGCTGTGGATACAAAAAATACAAATGTTTTGAAACAACAACAAGTGAAATTACCAAAAAAAAAAAAAGCTTAAATGCAAAGATGCAGATATAACCTCAGTTTCTAAGCTGCAGATTGGCAGAGCTGGAAGGCAGTAAAGGGAGAAATATCATCTTGGACTTAGCCTTTTCTTATATGGTCCCTTTAGGCATTTGTAACACATCATTGTCAGAGCTAGGATGCTGTGAAGATGGCTTTTTGGTCCAACCCACTACCACTATTCTTATGCTGCTTCATGAAGCCTGTTAGTAGCCTTTCCACTGACTTGAATGGATTTGGAGTCAGCCTTCCTCTCTCTTGCTAAATATTTTGATCAGCAAAAGCTGATAATTTTGTCAGTGAATGAGAGCTCTCCAGTAGTTCACAATTTGTGTTTTCAGAGCAGTCTCCAAATTTTTAGAGCAGATTCCAAATTCTGTTTTGTTTTGCTGTTTGATAACACACGATGCTTGGTGTCTTTGGATTTCATTTGAGTCCCACTGGCAGATTCAGGGAAACATAATCCAGGGCTGGAACCTCCTTACATAATTGAAGGAGACCTCAGGTATCGCAAACCCTGTTCTTAACTGGGTTAACATGTCATATTCTACCACAAGAATCATGCATTCTTATTCCATTGCTGGGTTTGCTGCATAGCCTGTTGGTAGTCTGAAACAATATGCAGTTTCTTACTTTTAGACAGCAGCACATACTTTTAGACTATCTCTAGCATCTGAGTGACGCTTGACAATGCTGCTCCATGCAGAACTAGAGTTCACATGAGTTTTGCTTCCCCATTGAGACACAAAGCATAGCATGTAAAGCCCATGTCTTTTGCGCACCCCTCTAGTGGTTCTCTGCAGCCTAGGCAAGTAGGAGTGAGTCAAGTACAAATGTGGAGAACTAGTAAGAGGTGTTAGAGTTAGTGTTCACTAGTTAAGTGAAGTAAAGACATAAGCTTTTCTGTAGAGCTCTGACTGAGATAGCGACAACTTTAGTATGAGGAAGGGTAGCCAAAGTACTGAAGGAAAGGAATGCAAGAAACTCCTGCCAGTGGACCAGTGTCCAAGACTTTTTTTCATTCACATAAGAAGTTTGTGGACTCTCTTTATCTTGAACCCCAGGGCCACAGGCAGGGTAGAATTATCTTCTGGTAATAACTTATGTGAGAAGGATAGTCATATTCGGTGACTTTGGAATTTCATGCAAACCATTATGATATTTTAATGTGTTCATAGAGGAGTGTGAACTTCTGACCCCTTCTTTAATCTCACTTGATCTAGAACTTCACCCCAGGGAAGTCACAGAAATACCACCTATCAGCATGGCTTCGAAAGAAGATGGAGAGACAGCCAGGCTGTGCAGAAAGTACTAGCTTATACTACTTAATAATCAGTAGGGTCTTAAATAAAGCATATATGCAGTCATGCAACATTGGTAATTACTGGTAGAAGAAAAAGGAGTAAGCATTTAGACTATGTACCAGGGACAGATGTATGCATATATTTTTCTTACTAACTTACAAATAATTCTTCAGGGGGAAAAGGCATGCAAGATTATTTTTGGTATCTCTGCTGTCCCCTTCCTGAGGCTCTTAAAAGCCTTTGCAGCCATTTCTCTGAGTGACTGTCTCTCCTTCAGAGAGAATAAACTGAGAGTGAGTATGATGACAGGAATTACACAGCCAGCCTCCAGATCTTTACATTGCCAATCCTGTTCTCTCTACCTTACCATGGGGGGGAAAAAAAGAGCTAAGGAGGACTACCTGCTTTTCACTGCAGGGATTGACCTGGAGTGCCAGTAACTGGAGCACAAAATCTGAAGTCAGGGCATTCCTATTGTCTTTTACCCACATTAATTCTTGGTGTCCACCTAGCCAGTGAGCTCATACTGTTGCTTTTCTATCAGTAAGGCTGCTAACTTATTATCTCCTTGATACCCTACCTCTTTTTACTAGACTTGTAAAAACGTAAGAGCATAAAGTCCCGCTGCCTGTTTGTCAAACACGTTCAGTCAGCTCAGAAGCTGAGTCGTGGGCAGACACGTGTAGATGCACTGAGGCTGAGGTAATCACGTTGCCTCTTTTCCTTAGCAAACCACATTAAAAATTCTGGTCCAGTAGTTCCATCCGTGCATGGAGGAAATGTCCCTGCCATAGATTCTGCCTAGTGGAGTCCTGAGTAGAATCCAAGAGACAACGAACAAAGAAGTTAATGCTGTCTGCAGGATATATTTACTGTTTAATACCTCATGTCCTAGATCCCTCTTTAAGGAGGTGCGTGCTAGAAGGCAAATGCTTGATGGAAAAGATCTCGGGACTCTAGCAGAGAGCCCAGCATCTAGAGACAAGCCAGTGAGATCAGTACATCCATAAGTAATGTCTGAGACCTAGCCCCAACACAAGAATTTGAGGGAACTTCTCAGATCTTTCCTAACGCAGATGCACAGGAGAGGTTACGCAGTCCTTTTAAAACATCTGTCATATATTGCTGTTGTATTTACCAAGCTGTCTACTGCTGAAAGTATTGTTCTTGCCTGACTGTTCCATGTACCACTTCAAGGAAGCAGAGATGCTGTTGACCTCATGAAACTTTGTCAAAATAAGAGCCCATTTCCTGGCAGTGAAAGATCCTAACTTGCATTGATTCAGGTAACCCAGTTTAAAAATTCAGTTTGGATTGACAGATCACCGGTGCCATTAGAAACTTAGCTCTTTGATTCAAAACTATATTGAACCACTAATCTACAGGGATGTTTAAGAGAACAAGTGCCACTAATGTGGCATAATGTATCCATTAGATGTGTAGAATTAATAATTTAAACTCACAAGGCAAACTCTGTCTTTTCCTCCTTTAAAAATATGTATTTCTGTGTCCTTGCAGCATGCTATCTGAAGACCGGGACTACACTTGGAGGGTATCATCATGTAAATCTCAGGAGGGGAAAAAGAAGAGGAGAAGGAAACCCTTCATTCCAGACTGTTAGATTTGACCCTCAAGTCTGCAGAGGCATGTTCCTGGTGGATGAACTGATAGTCCAGTTAGTTAATCAGCATGGCGTAACCAGGTTTTCAAAATTATTTATTTATAAGGAATCTCAGTATAAAGCAGCATTTTGTCTTTTACCCTAATGTATAATGAGATCTTGCCCTAACAACTCCCTTTTCTTTCTCATTTACATGGAATGTTTGCTGGATCCATGATGTTCCTTGGCTGACCCTAGCCAGACAAAGCCAACATATCTAGACTGTTTATAGTGTGCGGTATAAGATCTGATGCAAGCCTGCTGAAGCTAGTAGAAGAACTCCTGTTGCCTCCAGTGGGTTTTGGATCAGGCCATTAAGGATTTTTTTAATTCCTTTAAAATAGTCTCAACACAATCGTAACCATGGGTTTGTGATTTTATCCTGCTATGTGATTTTATAATGCCGTGGGCGTACTCTGATTCAGCAGCTGCTTTCTTCTGTCATCCTCAGCTTTTAGGTCTTTACCTTGGATTTTTAACCACCTGGGACCGACTTCAATCACTTGATTGTTAAGAGGCACTCTTCTTCCATAGCATCCATATTTTTCTTAATGATTTTTTTGTTTTGTTGCCTTTCATTGTTGAACTCCCTTGACTTAGCTCTAGTCCTGCATTAAAGTTGCACTGATCGTATTTTCCTCTTTAAAGTTCGCATATGTAAAAAGTTCCTATTTTTTTATCTGACAAAAGATCTTCTTTTTGAATAGATGTTCTTCATCCTTTTGTTATTGTTCCTCTAGCAAGTCACATAGTTTCATTGTGTTTTACTTTGTTCATGTCTTTTTTTGTTTAGTTCATCCTCTCATCTTGCTATGAATAGTTTATACATCAATGCAGTTAGAGATGGACAGACTTTTGTACCCTTACGTAGTTACATAGGCTCTTGCTGATCCTAAGATACTGTTCAGTGAACAGCCTTAGATTACAGAACTGATGGCCTCTGAATTACTGCAGTTTCTTGATAGCTTATGAAAATTTAGCATGGGACAGCCAATTTTTATTAGCTGAAAACTGTTTGAAGGAGTGTATTTGTTTTGTTACACAGATACTCCATGTTAAAAGGAGTAAATTCTGGTGAGCGTTAAGACAGACGGATAGGTCTTTAATGGTTTTTGCTCCATTTGCTTTAACTTACTACATCTTCAAGCAAGCTATGCCAACTTATGCTTACTCTCCTTGCACTAATGTAAGCCTGGACCAACTACCCAGAAATGCATGGGAATTTAGCGGGTGCAAATGAGAAAAGAATCATGCGTGGCAAGAGTACAAATACCTATTTAAAAAAAAAAAAGTCCCAGAAACCTTTACATGTTTAAAGCATATGCCTGGAAATAGCATGTATTTTCTGTGTCTTGATACTATACTTTTAATGTGCTTTTTTGCTTTTCTTTCTGCCAAATTCTGTTTTTCATTGAAGTCAGTGATGCATCACCTATCCTTAATTACTCCAGTATAAAACTTCATGAACGCTGGTGAAATCAGTTGATTTCTTCAGCATTTACAGTGATCGAGTTTGTCCACGTGGGAATCTTGCCACTGATTTTGATGATCCCAAGAATTGGCTGTTCTGTGAACTCCTCTTTGGTTTTTGAATACTATTTCAATGGTCTGGTATGTCTTGTGGGACTTCTAGTAGCTTGCCTTATTATCAGATATGCTAGAACTGTCATTGAGAAATGGAATAAAATTACTTTTAATTCATGTCCATTCTGGTATGTGGGAAGTGTCTTTCCTAAGTTTTGTTGCTTCTTCTATTTTTAAAGAGTAATACCCCTTTTTCTAATCCCTTGGACAGTTTCAGAATAAAGTGATTCAAAGCAAAAGCAGGATTTCTGACCTACATGGATACTATACAACCAGTCTGTACTGTAGCTAGTATGTTCAGAAGTGGCTAGAGATCAATTAATGCTCAAAATATCAGCAAGGTAGGCTCTTTTCTTCATTTTCAAAATAGCATCCAGAAAGAGTGTTGAGGCTTTTTCAAAATGGTCCCTTGGTGGTCTCTTTAGGGCTTTTCCACCATGAAGGGAAAAGCGGTCAAATGAGGTCACCACAGGAGGGCTCTGAGCAGGTAACAGAGGTCAGACTTCCACCACCTTGAATTGCTGGCATCGAAAGTAAACACCATTGCATTGCTGTAGTAATAGTTTCCTACATCAGTGTATTAAAAACCAAAGCATGTACAAAAAGTTTCATCCTTCTGCAAAATATTAAACTCCAGTACTATAAACTAAACTACAGGTAGTGGTGTGGGAGGGGAGAATGATTGCTGAAGTTATTTGGGCACTAGAGGATAGGGATAGGCAACCTGAAGTATTTTTTTGAAAGTGCCTAACAAGGATTTAGATCAATAGGAGCTAGACACCTGACTTGTTCAGATGTTTTTGAAAACTATACTGGAAATCTAACTTGCATCTTGATGCTCATAAATATCTTTGAAGTCTCACTCTTAATGTAATTGAGAATTGAGCCATTGTATCTTCAGTGCTTCTGAAGATAAATGATGCTACCTTACAGTGCTATTGATTGGTATAAAAATAAAGGCTTTATATTAAACCACTTAATGTGACAGAGAGGGGAAAATGCAGCAATTCCCCTAATGTCCTTAGTGCTTCTATGTCATAGGTAATCTTATTTTGGCTTTACTAATGTACTGGAATTAGTTCTCTTCATTTATTTATGTTTACATAAATTTTCAACCACGTTTGAGAAATGCAGTCAAACACAGCTTGTGCTGGAAATGAATATGGTCCTTGTACAACTAAATCATTCTGTTGTAGGTGTGACAGACCCACAAAAAGTGAGTATCAAACATAGAGAAGTTTAAATGTCATTCTACTGCCCAAATCAGCAAAACCCCTGGTGACAGCAGTGGGTGTGGAAAGCAGAACGCAGTTGTCTGAGGAATTAGTGCCTGCTTTATATTTTGAGGGGCATATAAACAAATTT
Source organism: Phaethon aethereus (assembly GCF_964289735.1). Classification (NCBI taxonomy): domain Eukaryota; kingdom Metazoa; phylum Chordata; class Aves; order Phaethontiformes; family Phaethontidae; genus Phaethon; species Phaethon aethereus. The sequence continues at coordinate 12,485,712 of NC_138593.1, read as the reverse complement.
CATTATCTATGACAGGCTTTGGAAATTATCTGTTGTTCATCATCATGCATCTAGATTTGGATTTAGCCCATTTGTAATTTCATGAAATGGCGAGGAGAAGCAGTAAAACATATTTCAACTCAACATCTGTGTCCTGAGCAGGTGAACAGATTCTTCCTTCCACAAAGCTGTTCCAGGCTTCCATTTTTTTGATGCAGTCTTCCTGCATGCTGAAGGCACCAACTAATGCCTGAAGTCCAGCTCTCTTTTCCTTCCTGCATGTATTACAGGCAGAGACAGATGGAAACTTGAAATTGCTGGCCTCAGCTACTGGATCATGTTAGCATCTTTCACTTCTTACAGGGCAGCTGCATTCTGCAAAACAGCAGTGTGCATGTATCTTGATATGTAACCCTAGAAGAGGGCTTCTAAATATAAGAGAAGTTTCTTTTCTGCCATATGAAGGGGGCTAGCCAGACACTTAAACAACACGTGGTGTATGTTTCATCAGATTGCACAGAAAAAAAGAAAATCAAGGGGACAATATGAAATCAAATTCTTGGGGTTCCTCCTCGCAGGCACACCCAGGAGTTTATAGCTTGTGACTTGAAGCTCAGCACTGGCTCTTCAATTTATGTGGTTGCAACCACAATCCATCAACAGTGTGGCTCAAGGCTCCAGAAGCTGTTGCTTTTGCACCTGTATCTTTTGGATATGTGCTCACAGTGTGAACTGCGTTCTGCCTCTCAGCCTGGAGATAGGTTGTATCTGATTGCTACCATGGTGTCCATCGCTCTCAGAATCCGTCCAGATGCATCTGCTGGAACAGCGTGCGAGCATCTCTCTCCAGGCTCATTTCCTTACCTGGACCCTAACTTTGCCTACCAGTTATTTAATAGGGATTTTGTTACTGATTTGCATCAGTAGGGGAGAGACTGGGTCATCTTCCCAGTTAGTTTTTACTTTGTGTGCATCGTGTGTGCACACATGCACAAGAGGACATTTGAAGGACTGGATTACCCAAGGCAAGGAAGATTTAAATACAAAGAAAGTCACTGGACTGATTCGGGGCCAAGACAGTTAGACACATCCTGGTTACCTGACAGGTGTTCAGGAGTCTTTATAGAATGTGTTGTTTTGTGGAGGGAAGAGTCGGTATTGCCAAACCTTTGCTCCTGATAATGGAGTAAACTAAGAGAGTTGAATAGATGTGGAACCTACCCTGACTTTGGAGGAGATACCTCCAGGCAAAGTCAGAGACATCAGAAGGCCTGTGGATGGTAGTCTGCATGGCTGCTGCTTAACCCGCAGCTCTTCTGAAACTGAGCCCTTTGCCTTTCACGGGCAGTACCTTCAGGTTGAAACACTACTTGAATGTTGGTTTCTTATTACTATCCTCTCATCTCCAACCTTATTTTTAATTAGTAAGTCTCTGAAGGTGTGCAGTGTTACGCTGGAGTAGAGGAGCTGAGAAGAGGTCTACAAGTGATTTTTATGTGCACTCACAATTTTCTGTTTCCCAATCACAACGGCATGTTCTGCACGCACAGCAACAGCATTTATCCCTGAAATGTGAGTGAGCCTTTAAGGAGGCTGCCCAACTTCCTCTGCATCGCTCCTCGGCAGCCTGGCAAAATGGGCTAAATTCAGATGTGACCTAAAAGGAGGAGGGGATTTGGAAACAGATCACTCAGCCAATGTAGAGATGGAGGAACAAACTTGGGACCTCAAGGTAGAATGGAAGGTTATAGTAAGAAATTCAACCGGAAGGTTTCTGCAGTTAAGTTTAATCCAGTCTTGAACTCTAGGATAAGTTCTGCTGCTGCTACCACCTAACTCATTCTCCATGGCACAGAAGCTACAAGAAGCACTTGCTTATGTGTCCTTTTATAATGTGATTTATGGCAAGTCTGAATTTGATCTACCAGCTCATGATTGAGGATGCCTCTTCTGTTTTTGTCATATCTAGCTGTAGGGTTGAGTCAGCTTTCTACTTTGCTTGCAATTACTTCTCTTTGGCTAAATAAGCTTGCATCATGTCACAGAAAAAGAACTTTGCTAGATATCAACAGATTGACAAGAACTTTAAATGGCACAGTCTAAAACTTTAGGCCACTGCATTTCTTTTTCAACACATACTCTGGGGTAAGAGAAGAAGAAACTCCACCAAAATTAAGGGATGCACACTGGCGTAGGCTGTGTGGTAATGGGGAGCCATGGCAGCCTCGTGTACACATACCTCAACCAATGTTCAATGGGGGCTTAATTGCCTTTTGATTTTAACTAATTCCAGGAGATAATCCAAACAGTGAGCATGAGATTCTGGCCTAGAGCACAGGTGGTTGGTGAGTGCCATCACTTCCTCAGGGCTTGCAGAGTTCAGCTTTGACTTTTTATGCCTGAAAGGTTTGTAAGGCCATTCGTCACCGCATTTAATCCAAGACATACATTCCCCTAACATAGTTCTCTCCTGACCTCAGATCTCTTTCTGTTTGGTGCATACTTTCTTTAAAAATGAGTCAGCTGATGAAGAAAGACGGTAAGTAATATCTCCAAGCGGGTGGAATGACTCAGTAGTAAAGATGTCAGTTCACTTGACCCCTTGGCCTCTACAGCACTGAAAGTGCTCTGTCATGATTGTTAGAATTTTGACAAAGTCTGCTGAGTCTCATGATCTTATGAGCCAAGAACCAAAATGCCTTAAAATTAATTTCTGAATAAGATGCTCTATGTGAGTTTTAATAGTCAGGCCAAGTCTAGATCATATTTATTAAAGAAGGTAGATGTGAGTAAGCGAAAACAGGCTGACCTTTGCTTGTGGCTAGCGACATGGTAGATAACACAGAGACCATGTGGCTCTTCATATCTTGCAGGTGTTTTGCAAACCTCTCCTTTTAAAACCTCACATTGCCCTATGAGGTGGTATAGCACAACAGTGAATTGTTGTGATTCCCCATACAATTTCCATGATACCACTTCTTTTTCCTGAGCAGACAACCATAAATCCTAGGCGCATTGTTGGTGTGATTGCTAATACCAAAATTTCATATTTGTTTTTGTGATGACTAAATTTACTGTTTACTTAAGGTGAGTATTTGTTCCATGGAAATGCGGGTAGTGAACACAAGCAGGGTCCTGAATACACCAGAACAAAATAATCTGCAATTCTGAATCTGTATTTAACTAAAAGACTTTGCAATATTCACCCAACCTAGCATGCCCTTCCTTTGGCTGATGGAAAGCTAATAGCTAAAGGCAAAAGTGATTAAGAATCCTTTTGAAGGTCATGCTGGCAGTTAGTGTTGGAGGCAAGAAGGAAGTCTTTATCTAATTCTTTCTCTCCTTCTTGGTGAAAATGCTTACAGTCACTATTCATGGGATCCCCCAAAATTGTAGGGCAACATACACAGCTGAACAAGTAAGGAACAAATTATTCTAGTACCAATGTTAGGAGTGCTTCGTGAAGGCTAAGCCTGCGTGGTCTGTTGCTGTGTCCCCCATCTCAGTGATAGGGTGCTTTTGGAATCTAGAGAGAGTTGTCATGATAAATTATTTCAATGGCAAGTGACACCTTTGACATTCTCACTAGGGAAGTTAACCAGGAACCAGGAACTTCATTTGTGACAACCAGGAACTTCATTTGTGGCACATAGAAGTCTTGATGAAAGGATGTGAACCAGCTCCCCATCCTCATCTGGCAGTAAGAAGAAGAAGGTTAAGACAGGTATGTAAAGGGACAGGAGTAGAAAATGTATTTTGTAGTCATCCTTTGGAATGGGGAGGCTGGTCTTGGATGGAGTGGAGGAGAGGGAGTTTTTAGCCCTTCAGGTTGCAGAGCATGGAAGGAGCCAAAAAGTCACAGATGCTGTTAAAGAGAGGAGCAAAGCTCCAGGGTTCCAGAAGATCAGTGGGTGGATGAGCTCTGCCAGGCCGTTGTGGCATGTCTTCAGCTAATCTCTCACTTCCCACTTCTGCTTTAACAGCTGTAGGGGAATTGGGCTCCCACTCAAGCTGATACAGGAAAACAACACCCCAGTGCATGTGAGGACCATGCATACAGACATGCCCATGAGGAGGTAGGGTGATGATTTAGTGGGCAGCAGTGGTAAGCCCCCATGTAAGACTCATTGTTCATGGTGTAATGTCATCCAGCCCACATAATTCATGGGGACCAGGCACCTCACAAATAGAATGACAGGCTGATTGCTCTAGGACTGTGCTACACGCCCTGCCATGACTGACAGTAAGGGAAGACAAGAATTGGGGTTGAAGAGGAAGCAGTCACAGGGGAAAAGAGGGAAGAGAAGGCAGCAACAGTGAAGCCCAGCCACCAAAAGGTTGAGATGCCTGTGTCCATTGCCTCTGTCCTGTCCACAAGGCTGGTAACTCCCAATGTTTTTGGTATGTAGCACAGCATGAGTGGATGGTTCATCATTGTGTAGGGAGGAACCATCACAAGTTCATACCAGAACTTTAAATTGAGTGATGCTTGGACCTACATAGACTAGCTACCACAGCCTCATGAGCTATTAGCAGTCCTTATCCTGCAGTTTATGACCTATCTGTGGTACTCGGAAGTAACAAAAAAGCATTGCAAAAAAGTGAGGTTGGGCCCCAAAGTGAGGTTGGGCCCCATTGCTTGCAACGAGTCTGGCTGGCTGTTGTGCAGATCATCACAATGGTCCTACTAGGCGAGTGATGGACAAGACATGGTAGCACATGTCCAGCTGACACTGCAGATGTAACCAGTGCATGCAGAGGCATGTGCATTGGTGTTGGCCAAAAAAAGAACTGGGGAGAGCAAAACAATTGGGTTTGGAGACAAAGAATTTAGAAGTGCTAAACAGTGTGAAATATCCAAGTAACAACAGCTGCATTTTATGGCAGGGTAACTGTTCTGCAGGGGCCGGGGAAGAGCTGCACGTACACGTTCCCCTCACACCCCCTCTGGCAGGCTGTCCCATGCCGAGGTGTTCCTCCCATGAAAGACAAAGTAGGAGCAGCTGTTCCTCAAAACATACTGCGGGAGCCAGCCATGCACTTGCGATTAAGCACAGTGACTCTGTCTATCCCCGCAGAATTCTTTCCACAACATAACAGCATGCCACAAGGATACATTTTGATTGGGTAGGAATTCTTCTGTCTGTTTGCAGGTTGCTTCGATGGGTTAAGAAAAATAAGTTTCCTTGTAAAGAGAACTGCTGACCTGGGAACCTGCAGTCCTTATAATTTTATGCCTGTTAGAAAAGTATAGAAGAAAGACAGCGGCAGCTGATGAAGAGCGAAGGGTAAAGTGAGATGGGGTAATTGGAAATGCCTAAGAGAAATATGTTACTGTAATTTAATTTGGGGCACATTTAGCAGTTGAGGACTTAAATTTCCATCTGTGCTTCCTCAGAGGAAATGCAGGCATGTGCTGGTGGTTGCACAGGCTGCTTTGAGCACCTAACAGTCCATGTCTGTTCAGCTGGCCCTTGCTCTTGTTTCATGAAGAGGGGAAATACATTTGTTGCTTAGTTCCAGCGTCCCCTTGTTCACTCATTGGCAATTCTGAGCTATCCAAAACCTCCTTACGGTGGTGATTTGGAGAAAATAGCTCTGAGAGGCAGGTAAAGAGCCGTCATGCTTCACTTCTGCCCTCGTCTGACCTCACGCCTACAACACCAGTTTAGCAGTCACATTAAGTAGGTAAGGGACAGGCGCCAGGGGCCTGATGGAGGCTGCCTGGCCCCGGAGCGCCCGGCAAACGCCGTGGCTGCAGCAGGGCCCGAGGGCCGTCTGCCTGGGGCCGGGCCCCCCAGCGGAACCCGCGCGCCGGGCTCGGCTCTCCCCGGGGCGGCAGCCCGGGGTACGCGGCCGGGCGGAAGCGGAAGCGCTGTGGCGGCGGGGATACCGCGGCGGGCTCTGAAGGCGGGAGGTGGGTTCCCTCGACCGGGCATGGCCGGGCCGGCCGGTGCGGGAGGCTCCGGGACAACCGGCCGGGAGTAGCGCCGGGGGGAGAGGCGGGGTCCTACCGGTTGCTAGGGGGGCGGCGAGCGCGGTGCCCCGGTGCCGCTGTCCCGGTGCCCCTCGGCTACAAGGCCCGGGTTTTGCCTCCGTGCGAGGAGCGAGTGGTCCCGGTGCGCGGGGATGGCGAGGTGCCGTGCGGGTGAGGCCCCAGCGGCCCTTGTAACGCCCTTCTGGGCGCCGGCGGGGGAACCGTGCTGGCTGCCGGTGTGCCCGGCGGACCCGGGAGAGGTGGGTGGCAGAGGCAGAGGCGGCCCGGCTGCCCACGGGCGGGTGAAATACACAAGTGTGTTCGCTGACGAGAACCTCAGCGGCTATTCAGTTTCGTTTGGGCTTTCTCAAAAGTCACTGTCGCAGAATCAGCGAGTCGCTGTTTAAAGAAGATAATGGAATGCTCAAAGCTGTTGCAGTTTCAGGCAGCTAGTTAACATTTGCGTGTTTACATATTTTTTATTGTGCCAGTTAAATTATTTGTTTGTTCAGTTGTTTGTTTATTTTAGTCGTGTACGCTGGGACTGTTTTCAGGTTGCAACTGACCTGAGATCTCTACAGCTGAAAGTTGGGCAACGTCCATAATTCGAGCTTGCAGGAAATAGGGCAATACCCCATCCACGTGTTTGTACCCTGCTGGGTGCTCTGCAAGGCCTGGTTTGTACGGTTCCACACGGCCCCCTTGGCCACTTCTAAGTTTCTGCTCTTCACCTGTAAGCAGTCTTTCAGATAAGATATGGCATGCACATCCCTTCTCCCTGTGGATGTGGCCAGACGGGCTGTGGAGCAGGAGGAAGTGTTGTGTTTCTTGTGTAGCAGGCCGCTGCCTCTCCCAGAGAAAAGCGGAGACTGGAGGAAGCCTCCATTGGAGCACCAGCTGGACTGTGCTGGTTGTGCTTTAGAGCCACAGCCAGCCACTATAAGGATCCTCAGCAGGCTGCCACCTCAGCAAATTTTTCATTTTCTAGTGATGCCCCATTTCTAGTAGTCTGTTTTTGAAGCGTTCTGATAGAAAGTTCTACTGATGTTTCAACTGATGTGGCAGAATGTTATATGCATGGGTTTTCAGAAGAGAGAACAAGTATCACAAGACTCACCGGTTGAAGGACCTAAAACAATAAGAATTGTCTTAAAACATCATAAGACCTCTTGCATCAGAAATCTCAAGTTTCACAAAGACTGGGACAGGAGCTAAGAAGACAGGTTGTCCTTAGCTGATTCAAGACCATAGGAGGACAAAAAGAGTGAGGGGCTAACTCCCCAAATGACCACCGACGACCACCTGAGACCCCCACGCGTGCGTAATTTAGTTTTGTGATGTCAGTAATTATGTTAATGTAGTAAGGTGGAGATTTCCTGGAAATTGTATGAATGTTTATGTTTGTAAGGTTTATAACGAGTAAGCTCTGTACCAGGGTATGCATGTTAGGTGGAGTGATCCCCTGTGCTTCCAGCACTGTAATAAAGAATGGCTGCTTCTTAATGCTACATTGGTGCTAAGAAGTTTATTCCTGATTTCGGTGACACAAGCACTTAGCTTGGGAAGACGGAATACTAGTGTGCTGCTGTGACAGATATCTGCTTGGTCAACTTTTAGAGTGGCTGAGTTGCAGAGGTGCTAGGATATTGAACTGTAGTACATTATCAAGAGTACTAAAGGTTGTCATTTACTGTCTTTGTTCTGAGTATGATATAATTTTAAGATGCTAGCAATTCTGGGTTAATTAAGTTTCTTGGACTCTTCAACTCGGAAACAGCCCAGGTCTACTGGTGAGCCTGCTTTCCTGCCTACTGGCATGCTGGCTTCAAAAGTATGTGTGCTAATCTGGCTTTTCCTGCTCTTTTAGGCCCTTAAAAATGGGGAACACAAGCAGCGAGCGAGCTGGACTGGAGCGTCATGGACACAAGGCATCCCGAGGTGACAACTCAGGAGGAGCCATCAGTACGAAAGAGGGTGATAGACCAAAAATTTTAATGGACAGTCCTGAAGATGCAGACTTGTTCCATTCAGAGGAAATGAAGGTATTGCTGGTTTGTGCTTGTCTTCTAACGGTACAAGCTTGGGAATGCTGTCCAGTTGTGCTGTTAGCAACCTTCAGTAATTCTATCACTGACCGTCTGCCTTGTTTCCCACGCTAAGGAAAGGTATTGCATTGATGTTCAAGCATATATATTGAGTGTAATGTCATAGTGTCCAGCAAGAATTAATTGTAGAAAAACTAAAACGTAATTGGCTCAAAGCTCTTCCTCAGTTCTAGGTACAGCCCACCCCCCCAGCATCCTTCAGATCCTTAATGCTCTTGCAGTCACCAGTGACAATTTACCTGGCTGTTATTTTCCATATTAAAAGATCTGTTAACTGGATTTTTGCTCAGTATTAGATGGATTGTTAAAAACATCTTGCTGTGTATCGTGTTTCATGAGAGTATCTAATAGAAAATTACAGTTATATTTTGACTGTTGAACAGAGCTGTTTCCTATTAACAACTTGGAGTCTTTCTGCCAACTACAGATTTTGTGCCTACAGTATTTGTATAACCTAAATGCTTCTTCAGTGTATTTTTTCTTCATTATTTTTCTCCCTCTTCTTATATGTGTGTATTTTGAAAAGTCTTGTGAGCTCAAGTCATTTATTTTTAATGAATTTAGGCTGGAGGGAGGGGGATTGTTTTGCCTTCCACTCTTTCTGCAAATTTGGAAGTCTTTTGTGCCTGAGCACAAAAATGCCGTCAGTAATATATATGTTGTCTAAGCCTGCCAGGAAAGAATTTCTTTTTATGAAGGCATTGTGCTTGTAGGCTCCGTTGGAGAAAGAAGAATTCCTAGCTTGGCAACAGGATCTGGAAGTGAATGATAAAACCCCTACTCAAGCTCGACCAACAGTCTTTCGCTGGACTGGAGGAGGGAAAGAAGTTTATTTATCTGGGTCCTTCAACAACTGGAGTAAAATACCTCTGACAAGGAGGTAATGAACTGCTGCTGTATCAATGATACTCCACATGGACTGGGAATGCTTAGTGTACCTTTCTCAGGTGGTCACTTGATAGATAGGTATTGGGCTTGGATTTACCACTTTCCTGCTGCTCTTCTCAAGTCCTTGATGAGAATCTGACTTCTTGATTCTTGTATGACACAGGAGGAGAGTTGAGCTGTGTGTCAGTTTTGAGGGAGTGGTTTGTTCACTAAGCACCACGCGTGAACGACCTTGTGCAGTCTGCTGCCTGGGGTAGAGCTGGGCTATGTAAAGTGAAGTGGGTTTTAAGCATAGCATCTTTGGTTGCCCATGTACTTTCTTGCCATATCATTGGCTTTTGCCCAGCTCAAGGGATCCAGATTCTGCTTAGGAAACTCTGAGCCTGGGATACCTGCTGATAAACTACATGAATGAGAAAATAAATCTGTGTTAAGGTACCAAGTGCTTTTTCCTGACAGAGAGCTCTAGAGCTCTGCTTAATTCTGTAACTGAGTAAGTACCTAATTTGAAACAGTGTTTTTTTCAAAGATGTAAGACTTAATGGATGGCAGAGAGTCTGAACTTAACTGCTGATCTGAGTCCTGTTGTCTGTCAATGATGACATATCCATGAAAGATTGGTCTCCTGCCAATTTCTGGTGTTTCTCATCTCAGTGAGTGGCTACCTGCATTGTCATTGTTGCAGAAGTGTCTTAATTTCTTAGGAAACTCGAGGGAGGCGCATAGTGGCCTGAGGAGGTGGTATGGGAGGATTCTTCTGTGCATGAACAATGTGAAATAAATTATCAAGACAGGAGTTGGAAGAAAGGCCGGTGGAACATCAGTATTACTGTCATAGTCTTAAGTAGGAAGCCTGGGAGACGGGAAATGGTGAAATTAACCTGCAAAAAGGACCAAAAAAAAAAAAAAAGACAGGTTTGTCTCTTGTCAGATTAGGTATTTTGGGAAAGGAGATGTTTGGACCTCCTTAGAGGCTGGATAAAATCATGTTACTGAATCAAATATGCTCAAGTAGAAGAATTCATTATTCCAAACTGAAATTTCAAATCCAGCTCTGTGATGGTATGCTTGCGCTCCTTAACAGAGAAAAGGTAAAGAGAGATGCTGGCATTGTGTGGCCTGTTTGAATTGTTTACATAACATTAACTGTTTCTGAGCTTCTTTTGAGATGCTGGTAAAGAGTTGTGAAGAATTGGGGAGTTCACAGGGTAGAAGTATCAAAATTACCAAGCAGCAGCTATTCAGACCCAAAGTAACTCAGAACTATTGAGTTGTTGCTTTCATCTTCTAGTCATTGTTCATTCATTTCATAGGCATTTGTGAGATGCAATTTATGATGGCAAATACTGAAAGGCAGGGAAATATGAGTAAGCTGATCTTGTTCCACCAGCAGGAGTATCGCAGATAAAATGAGGTCTCACATACTAACAAGTAACGCGAAGATGTGAGGGTGACTTTACAAAAGCTCAGTGCCAATTCCTTGATGCCAGGAATGTGGATACTAATTTTGAATGTGTTGGGACTTACTGTCACAGAATAAATGATCGCTAACTTTAGTGTGATTCTTTACCTTTAGATTGCCTCAGAGATCCTCTTAAATGTGGCACTCCCTCTTTAAGTTTTTGCATGCTAAGAAGGCTTGTACTTTGTGTTACAGCATTTGTCACAGTTTATAGGTTGATGTGCTTTTCAGAATATTTCAGGGCTGACTGTTTGTCTTAAATTCTAGTCACAATAACTTTGTGGCCATCCTGGACTTGCCAGAAGGAGAGCACCAATATAAGTTCTTTGTGGATGGGCAGTGGACGCACGATCCTTCAGAGGTAATTTTTTCTTTGACTCGCTGTATGTATTCATTGAGGCATCTGAAGAGGAGAAGCTGGCTGGTTTCTCCAGCCATAGCTGTCCTTTTCAGAGAGAAGGTATTTATTGGCTAACAAAAAATTGGCTAACTGTTTAAGCTGGTGAGAGAGAGATTTCTGATCCCAGCTGGCCTAGGTGGTGGCATCAGACTGATGGCCTCAAAGGACGGGAGATTTTGTAACGAATGGGTGACAGGGTCTCTTGGGTATTGGTTTATAAGAGATGGTGAGCTTTTCTTGTCTAGTGCCAAACTGTCTTTTAAAGCACCGTAGCATTGCTGACAGCCCAAATCTCTCTGTGCTTTACTTGCTATCTGTGCCACAATGTTGCTATTGCTGCTCTAGATCTTTTCATCATCCGATAATTGTGCCAAAAATCTAACAGGCCTTTTCTTCCTCCTCTGTTAAAAATGTGCTGTAACCCTAGCCGCCCAGCAGTCCCTACCTGCTTCAGAACTAATCATTCACAGCTGCTGGTTCCAGTCGTCTTGCTGTCTCGGCGAACCTTGCAGAGCCTCGCAGAATTTACCTTGCAGTAAATTCAGCTCTTTTTGAACCCTCTGCCTTGGACTCCAGTCTTGGCTTTAGCAGTAAGCCAGCACTACCAACCATACTCTGTCCTACAGCAGGCCATGCAGATCTTATCCTGGCTCTGAAAGCCCTTAGAAGCTAGAAGTAAAGCTTAGCTCCTTGTGTCATCACTGTTAACTTTAGCCCAAACCTGATCCTAGCCTTATGTATAGCCCAAGAATTTACTGAGTGCTGTGGACCTAGGAGGTTCAACTGACATGCATCCGCCCCAGTCATAAGTCCTGCACTTGCTCTTTAACTGAACAATGGTGAGCTCTTTTCATATCTGGTACTAGCATATTTTAAAAGCAATATATCTCATTCTTGTTAATGCTGGTTGTGTAGCTTTGAGAATCTAAAAGTCCTGCAAGCTTTTTTTATTGTGACTTTTGTTTCTTGTTTCTTCCTAGCCAGTAGTAACCAGCCAGCTAGGTACTGTCAACAACATCATACAGGTGAAGAAAACTGACTTTGAAGTATTCGATGCTTTGATGGTGGACTCCCAAAAATGTTCAGATGTGTCTGGTATGAGCTTACTGGTAATTTTATATCATGTTTTGTAGAGCTGTTAAAAATACCATCTTCCTCTTAATCTGGAGAGAAAGCTTCAGTATAGATTAATCTCCACTTTTGTCAGGCCCTGTGGACGTGTGCAAGAATCACAAATGCACAGAGGAAGAATGTGGAATTCATAAAGGAGGAAGCCTCTGACAGCAACACAGGTCACTGTAGATCTGATTAGGAGGAAGTCATGGGTGTGCTTACTAGCTGTTCGTTTGCCTGTGCAACGTAAAATGGCTGGTTTTAGTGCACTCGGTGGATCAGTCTCTACCTTACAACATCAAACCAGTGTTGACAGCCTACATTGCTCCTAATTCTATCTTCCTCTGCTAAGGAGGTGGAACCAGGAGGTCAGAAGTTGTGCATGAAGAGGTAGAAATTGGGTGCATCTTAGTAGTGCTAACTTAGGCTCGGGAATGTATCATATCCTCACAGTTTAGTATAAATTACCTATATGTTAGAATAATACAAAACTGCTATTTTTGCCTTAAGTTTCTTATTCTAATGTAACAGAAGAGAGGTAAGATTTAGTTTGAGTCATCTCTGAGATCAGCCTTGCCACCTGTTCTTTATAGACCTTTGTAGGGATGGAGACCACGAGTTGAAGTAGTACCTTAAATCCTTGTAGTACCTTTGAATCTGAGGCAGAAGGTGTGTTTGGTTGGGTTTTTGCTACATGCAACTTTCTTCTGGACAAAGCCTTTTTGGAGAAAGGGTGTGATTTGTGAGACTTGGACACTGCAAGAAGGCAGGAAGAGATTCTAGTAGATGCCTCCCCACCATGTGCTGTAACAACCTTTCCTTATATTTCTTTAGACTCTGAAGGGCTCTTTCTATTACCATGTCCCTGCACGGGAATAATACCTGCCTTTTACCTGCGCGTACCGTGTTTTTAAGTGCTTCCCTCGGAGGCAACGTTGTGGAGCAATGTTTCCTGTTTAAGTGTTTGCTGGAGGAGTGCTGGGCAGAGATGACAATGAAGTTCTGTAATGCAGTAGGGCCCTCAGAACTCTGCCTCCCACATCTTCACAGCTAGTCTCAAGTCAGACAGACTTTGGACGTGTTAAACCACTTCTTGGGAAGTGACTGATCCTCTGGCACTGCATCAGCTGCTGCAGTTCTTTTACATGAATTACATGCCGTTGATTTCTTTTGGCCGCATGTTCTTGGATGTGAAGATCAGCTTGGAGTTCTGGTAAAAACGTATCTATAAAGAGCAGATACTCTTACAGACTATTTAAGAATAAATATTTAACATCTCTCTGGCAGAGTTGTCAAGTTCACCCCCAGGACCCTACCATCAGGAGCCCTATGTTTGCAAGGCAGAGGAACGCTTTAAATCACCACCTATTCTTCCCCCCCACCTGCTGCAGGTCATCCTGAATAAGGATACAGGCATTTCTGTGAGTACATTACTTTGTTTTGCCGAATAATAGCCTTGAGGGTGTGAACAGATGGGGAAAAAAATACGTCCACAGACAGGGGTCGGGCAAGGAAAAACCTTGGAATAGTTGCTGTGTTGGTAAATTCCTTATCCATATGTCCAGATGGATCCACCTCAAGGAAATTTATTTTTCTACTTGACTCTCTTCAAAATTTAAAAAAAAACCTGGGTTGCTTTTTTACTCCCAGAAACCCTAATCTTCGCACTGCAACTCTATTAAAATGTCAGAAGCACATAAGAAATAACTGAGGTCTGTTTCACGATCACAGTGAGGATGCGGAGGGTTTCACCCTGGAGGGATCTTGGATTGTTCTGAAACTTTGTCTACATATGTTGATGGACTCGGTGTAAGAAGCAGCGTGGTGTACTTGAGGGTATGGCTAGTTCCAGACGGTGTTTATCACCCATCAGCTGTGATGAGCAAACTGTGAGTTCTGTTACTTTCACAGTCTCGCTTTCTCTTTTTTTCCAGTGCGATCCTGCTCTGCTCCCTGAACCCAACCATGTCATGCTGAACCACCTCTACGCACTTTCTATCAAGGTCAGAGGCCAAGGCATATTCTTCACACTTGCAGCTTTTAGATAACCATGTAATATGCTCACTTGTTTTCCATCTCCTGTAGGACGGAGTGATGGTGCTTAGCGCTACGCATCGTTACAAGAAGAAATATGTGACTACTTTGCTGTACAAGCCAATATGAACATCGTAGTTTGTGACCAATTGCTCTGGGCCAGTGCAGTCTCAGAAAAAAATACCTTCTCTTAACCAAACGTATTCCTGCTCTGTGCTCTAGTAAATGAACTCTGATTTCATATTGTGTCTGAGACTTCCAAGTTCTCCTGTATTTGCCTTATTTTCCCAGTCCCACCTTGGAAGTTCTTGGAGATGGCAGCTTCGTGGCAACTAGACAGATGGCAAGGGTGTTGGTGCCTGTTGCCAGCTCAGTTAAAAAACCACCAATTAGGCTGAAAAACGTGAGGGCAGCGACGGAGATTAAAGACCTTTAGCAGTGAGGCAGACTGTAAGAAATAAACAAGCGAGCCCAAAGCCTAGAAAATTCAGGATTCTTGCGGAATCTTATTTGACCTCAACACTCAGCAAAAGCAAGCCCATTACTGCTTTCATAACTCATCAAACACGCAATTATTTCAGTAGCAAGTTCCAGACTTGCGTGGTTGAAGTAAGTGTGAATATTGATGATCTCTTTGTAGCAGTCTTTCTGGGCAAAAGTTCACGACACAATCACTGACCAGCTTATTTTTACTTTACGGTAGACGGGGGTGCACTGTTTCTACTGTGAATAGCTCTGTAGTTTTTTTTCTTAATGAAAACTGAAATCCAGCTTTTCCCCTGTGGAATTTCTGGTAAAGACAATTGTTTTTAATGGCTGGATTTTTCTGTAAATCATAAGTGTGTCTTGCAGTAATCTGCTTTTTGAAACCAGTTTCTCTTGCTGTCGCTGATAAGGACTTCCTTAAGCTGGGGTAGGTAGCTGTAAGGAAATCGATGTGTTCGGTTTAGGGATTAGCTCTTCAGTAACAGCCTGAAGGTGACTGCAAGTCACCTGTGTCGCGGTGGCCAAACTTGCCCCTTGGTGTAAGCAGTTGCAGCACGCTGGATAAGCAGCACTGCACCCGCCTGTGCCCGGGGTTAGAGCTGGGCCTCTGCTCCAGGTTGCAGCATCGACTGCGGGTATAAAATCCCTGGTGCTTCTGCAGGCAGGGCTGTGGGGATCTCTGCAACCTTCTATTGTGTTTGTATTTTCTAAGTGATTATAGTAACGCCAGGTTGCCTGTACGTGGTGCTCGCAGCCTGTTTTATCCCAAACCAAATGCAATATGAATGCACAACTGCCTGCCAGCGTGCCTCGGGTCTGCCCTGGAGGAACCAGCTCAGAGGTGACCTGCTGGGTCCTTCCCACCGTTTGTTTTGTGGTGCCTGAGAGTGCCAGTGACTGTGCCAATGATAACCAGCCCCGTCTGACTGTGGGGAAGAGCGCGTTGCGCAAATCCGTAAGAAGTCTGAGCGGGGACAAAAGCTGCAGCAGCCAGCGTTCGGTGGAACCAGCCACACTGGAAGGGTGGTTTGCCATCCTTGGGTCTGTTCACTAGCCTTGTTGCAATATCCTGAGTAGCTCAATAGATCTGGGTATAGTGCAATGGTTTTCTCTGAAAACTCTTTCTTCATTCTGTGCTATGGATAGTATTTGGTATTCTGAAATACGGAATTGCTTTTGTTTTCAGTCTCTTTAGACACAAATAAAACATTTTCAAGAAAAGCGGGTTACTTGCTTTGTTATTATCCTTCCTGTCTTCGGTAACCTCAGCTTCCTTGAGCTGTTATTTTTCTTCTAACCTGTGATTGCAGTTTTATGCCTTGGTGGATTGTGCAAGCTCTTCATTCACAGGTGCAGTCTGAAACACTTTGTCCACTTGCAGTTAAACAGCGAAGGGGAGGAGGGAGGGAGGCGTTTGTGTGTATGTGTGATGTGAAGTTTATAGGAAGAACAAGAGTCCAATTACAAGCTCCAGTGTCGGTTCCTTAGGGCTGAAAAAGTTGGTATTGGCCCTAAGCCTCCCATCAGCTTCTCTTTGTTCCAGCCAGACACTCTTTAAGCTGTCCTTTTTTTCCCAAGCCGATCTCCTTGGCAGCATGGGATTGGGGGTTGGATGCGGTTTGTAGTGTCACAGGCGGCTGCAGGGCCTTGGGTTAGGCTGTGCAGGGGCACAGCCTGCACCCTCTGCCATGTTCATTTAGCACCAGAAGATGCTGACTTGTGAGGAGGTTGGGGAAGACGCTGGGGTGGCGTGATCAGTGCCAGCACCTGCAGGGAGGCCTGTGTGCTTGGTGGGGCAGGGTGGTAGAGGTTCCTTTTAGCCTGAGCTGTGGTTGTCTGGGCAATAAAAAAAGATGCATTGAAAGCAGACAAGGGAGAGCCGGTTGGAAGAGTTCCAGTTAACTAATTTAACAGGATTGCCTTTTGTTGAAATGTAAACTAGGCCAAAAACACCTAGAAGTTTAAATGCAGAGATACATGCTGGTAACTAAATGTGTGATCACAGCTGTTCTTTGTCAGTTCCTTGCTGTAGAGGAACCTGATGCTTAAATAATATTAAATAATAATGATGTTAAATAAAGGCTTCTCCTTCCATAGCAGCGTCAGCGAGGCTGTGCCAGTTCCCGATGTCTTGCAGGGCAACGGCGCTGTCGCACAGAAGCGGCATGGTGGTGGGGTCTTTCGTGATGTGCTCTGCTGCTGGTGTGATAGAAGTGGTCATGGTCTGTTACCGTGTAAGCTGATGAGTGAACGGAACGAGGGCCCAGGGCCTGCAGCTTGAGGAGCTGTGGGGCAGCGAGCCCCGGTACCCGGCTGTGCGCATGTCTCTGCTTGGCGTGCTGCGGCAGCAAACTGGGCGAGGGCACCTGTGCAGAGCTGAGTCTGCCTGGTAGGATGAGCGTCAGCAGAGGAGAGGCAGGTTGTTTGCTGGGAGGAATTTTTCAGCTGTGTCTGAAGAGAAGTGGATGTGAGAAGTCAGGCAGCAAGTCCTCGTAAATGCTTTTAGTGCCAGCAGGGAAATGATACCACAGGTTTCTTATTGGGATGACCTAGAATTAATTAAATTTTTGCGAGAAGAAAAGAGGAGCTTAGAGGTAGCTTAATAAGTTTGGTTGGTTATTTTTTTTCAGTTGCAAAACAAATTTTTCCAAAGTCAGAGACTAAAGCAGCAGAAACTTAGAGAAACGGAGAACAGAAAGGAAGGTGAAAGTATGTGTGACTTAGGGACTTGGTCTCATTGCTTCTTGCTGAGCCGTGTGGATTTTTTTCCAATTACATGTATGCATGACTCCATGCTTTTCATCAGTGGCGGTACGGTGGAACCACAGGACAGAAGGAAATATTTTATAGAAAGTTGTTTTGTTTTTTTTAAATTTGCAGCCTACAGCCATGTCTCGGGTGGTAAAGAGCACTTGGTACATGGTGTGCAGCCGGCACTGCACCACTAGCTTTTGCAGCCCCAAACCAGCTTTGTTTGTGTGCCTCAGAAGCCGGGGTGAGGGGCCCCGGCTTTGGGACCGGTGCGCAGCCCAGCAGGAGACACAACGCTGTGATCGCCTCCGCCTTTCTCTGCCTGTGTGGGGTGAGCGTGCGCAGATGCCCGAGGCCTCTCCCAGACAGGCCAGGAGGTGTGGTGTGCCCCGGCCCCAACGAGTATCTCCCAGGAGCCAGAGCTGCCCTCGGCCCCCCGAGGTCCCCTTCGCTTCAGCAGGAGCCTCCGGCTGATGAAGGATGAGGTAGGCCCTGCTTGTCCTGGTTTTTGCTGTGGGGTGGGTTTTGGGGTGGGGTAGGTTTTTCTTGAGTGTTTTTTTTTTTTTCTGGGTGAATGAATTTAGATTAATCACAGTGTGTTCCCTTATTGTAATGGAATGAATCAAACCCCTGCAAAGGCAAAGGCTGGATCAAGAGCTGGATTTATTAGCTCACATTCCCCACCCACATCTCAGAGTCTGTGCTGTTATGTTTATTCGTGGCTGTTGCTAGGGGAGCACATTTTTTAAGGTAGATGCAGAGACTTTTGTTAGAGTCATTTTTGGGACTCCTCAGTAAGCCGTTACATTCTGTGTCTAGGGCAGAAATAACAAGAGTTCCCTGCCCTCCCAGACCCCCTGCATTTTGGCACAGTGTGTGGTGGTCAAGCTGGCAGTGGATTTGTGCAGGGTTCTTGGTAATCAAAAGGCTCAATAAATAATTTTTTTTTTTTACTCCACCAGTTTCTGGATTATTTTAGTTTTGTTACAATTCTGATCATGCATCATCGGACTGCAACAATGAGCTTTAAATAAGTATTCTTTGTGCACAGTAAAAGAGAAATAAAGGAACATTTAACAAGTTAGCATTTCATCATATACATCAGATAGTAGGCACAATAGATAAATCAAGCAGCTTGGGTTTTATGTAGAGCATCTTCATGGAGAATGTCATGTAGACCAAAATGTAAGAGGAGCTATTAGTAACACACCCACACACCCTCCAACGAGGCCTTTATTGGGGGCAAGGCGGTGGGTATGTGCACAAAACCAAAAACACTGAACAGTAGGAGGACAAATTAAGTTACTGTAGGCAGCAGTGTGAATATTAAAAACCTCTTCCTGTGAAAGAATACTTCAGACCCTGTAAAAACTGGTTCAGTTAAAAATAGATGTATTTACATTTAAGTCTGATCTAGCAAGTTTTCCCAGCAGGTGTAAGTTAAGATGTACAGTTAACTCTGCAGGTTGTACTCAATCTGACTTGATTTGTGGATGTTTGGTTTTGTGGTTTTTTTAAAGTTGCAGCTATGAGGCCTTAAAGCACCAGCATATTACAGCGGTGGGATGAGTAACTATCTCCGTCCGCTTTGCTACCACTGCTGGGATAAATCCGCAATCTGTCGTCATTAGATCACACTATTGTTAATTAAGACTTTTTTTCCAGCTCGAGATGTGTGGGTCATTTGCCAGGGCGAGATTGTTTTCCCACATACTCACACGTGTCTTACCTCTACCCAGAGCACTAGTTAAGTACGTGAGGGCAGAACTTAGCTGTAGGTGTTTGCAGCTAACTGCTGCTATAGTAAACTCTTTGGACAAATGCGCCTGTTTCAGTTCATATGAATATGCTTTGTTTTTTGTGAAGCCACTTACACTACTTGTTCAGGGAATAACGACTATTGAAATGCTAACTATCGTCAAGGTTAGCTCTTTGGTGAGCTTTGACGCCTACAGATTACACAGCCTCTAATGCGGGGTGCAATGGTAGGATGGCTCAGTGTTACTCTGTATAGAAGGAAGCGTTCATTTCACCATGCCAGTCAAGATAGTTATTTGTTTTATTTGGTTATTGTTCAACAACAAAGTTCAGTACGTTCCAGGTGGAGCTTTGAACTGTCCCTCTGGTTCCCTCCCTTGTCAATAATAAAAAGGTAATGAAGAAAAATCCTGTACTTTTAGAGCCCTAAAATCTCATTTATGCTAAGAAGCTTCAATTGCAATTTAATGTTACAATATTTCTTCATGGGAGCGAGGAGGACTAAGCTGAGGCCCCTCCACTGTCTGAAGATGGCTGTCCACAACCACCATTAAAACAAAAAGCTAGTGTTGAAAAACGCACAGTTTACAATAAAAAAGTAGAAACCAATTCAATTCCCTTTTGTTACGAATATAAAGTTTCTTGTAAATATGTACAGTCCTTTGAGCTATTTCTATAGCAGGAAGCATTTCACGAACAAGACACAAGATATACACTTTCAGGACTCAACAACAAGCCCATTTCTGAGGTCTTGAAGATCTTCCATGAGATGCAAAGGTTTAAAGACTGATCTCAGTGACCTTTCAAAATATTCAGACCAGGAGACAACAACTTTCAGCAAGTTTCCTGCCAAATCATCTGACCTAAAATAACCCAACAGACGAGAGAACGGAATACAATATTCATGAAACTCGCCAAAGGACGCTGACAAGGCATTTGAATTGTTACGGGTTTCTAGAACAGGTTAGCACAGGCTTGCAAGGGACTAGCTGAAGTTTAAGAGTGTGGCCAAGGGAAGATTGGATGCAGTTTTGCTCTTTCCAGTTGTAAAGAACGGGGTTGTTCACTTAGAATGTTGCTATTGCAGACTGAATGGTCAAAACCTGCTTTGAAAATCATTTGCTCTCTGCTTCGTGTTCACAGCAAAAGAGAATAGAAAGCAATAAATGGCCCGAGGTCAGATACGCAGAAGCAAAGGCGAAGGTGTGTTCAGTACCCACTAAAGCTGTTCATTGCGAGTATCCTCTTGTGCCGTGACATTTGGTTCTTATTGTATGACAAGCTACAGATCACGGGTGGAAGAGCCAGCCCTGGGCTGTTCTTCTCTCTGGGGAGCGTGAGACTCTCAGGACCACGGTGTCATGTCTGTTCAATGCTGAGAGGAGAACACAAGTGTGACTGTAATTCTTGTCATAGAATAAGGCTTGCTAACCCTTCGTTGCCAAATTTCCAGAGTAATTAACGGTTATTTTGCAGCGTAATCTAAAGGTTTCAGTTAATTTACAAGTGAGGTACAATACACTACTCGGCAAAGCAACCTAAAAGGAGAGAGCAGCCAGTGATGGTGCAGCAGCATGCAGTGAACTGTCATGCAGAAGACCTGGATAAAGTCTTACACCCCAGTAGCTTATAGGCAATGCACTTTGTCTCAGGGCCGGGCACAGGGGATCGTTTAAAGCAGGGTTCTTCCCTCCCCATCAGAGCTGCTCTAGAGCAATTTTAGTGAGAACAAAATAACTTTCCGAAGTGGCAGGTGAACAGACTAATCGGAAGTAATTTTTCTCATGTTCCAGAGAGAATATCCAATCACACCTTCTACTGAAAGACTCACTCACCTTGGCCCTTCTGTTTCCAGGCCATCGGGAATTCCCAGCATGTCTCAGAACTATGATCAGTTATCTGGTAAGGGGTGCTAACCACATTAAAGACCTGGGGTGGGGACTCTAGTCCCGTTTAATTGATTTATTTCCTTGATGAACTACTAGGGACTAAAGTGAATACAAAAAGTTCATGAACTGCTTGAAAGAGTAACAGTAGTACAAAGTGCAAAAACAGGAGTGCAGGAAAGTGCAGAGAAATTAACTGAGATGCGAACAATCTTCAAAAGCGTCGCGTCTCCCGCGGCAGAGCGAGCTTTGGCCCGGGAATGCTGTTTGGTAACTGGGCAGCAGGCATCCGGAGTGCATATACTCAGTATATTTCCTTTTGTTTCCTGCAGGTCAAGACGAGTAACTTTGTCTAGCCGAGACTTACACTGAAGACTGGTCCCAGACCTGGCAGGGAAATAAAGTGACAGTCACAAGTCACACACATTTCTCTCTCATGTATGCACAGGTGCCAGCAGCAGTACCTCACCTAGCCCACTGCTGCTACGGCTGAGCCAGGGCTGTGTGCCTGCTTGCTCCCACAGGGCATAATTCTTAAACCACCCACAAAGGCAAGGACTCTCAGCATCACTCTGAACACAGCAGGCTCCCACATGCCTTCGTCCCCCTTCGAGTCCTCAGTTGGTAAATGCACCTTTGCTTTCCGAGATGGAGGACTTTAGCCTGTTCCAGAGTCATGCTGCTTTTACAGTTGCAGAACTAGCACAAGGGAAGGCGTTCACAGGGCCAGTGAGTTACACCGTATGTGCTCTGCTTTAATAGAAGTTGGGGCGGGGTGGGGGGAGATTTGATTTGCTCCTGTGCTTTACAGTACCACCGGCCCTTCTGCAGTCCACGCCGCCTGCTGAGAACAGAAAGGATCTCCAGGCTCCTGACTGACTTGACTTACCTTATTGACTTGAGCAAGAGGAGTTCTGGCACCACTCACAGGCATTCGTCCTCGGCTGCTCTCTTCGAACAGTCTTCCAGGGGACCTTTCTCTGCGGGTGCTGAGAAGCCGGCCTGGAGATTTCTCCCTCTCCAGCGGTCGCCCAGGTGACTTGTCCCTCCGCAGCTCTGTCCTTCCCTCGCGGTACCGATGTGGTGTGCTTGGTTCTCGAGGGTGGCTTGGACCTTCCGGCGGTCCTGGGCTTGATGCTACCCGCTTGGTTATGTGCTCGTTGTATGTGGGCGGACCTCTCTTGTTAGGGCTACTGTCATTCAAAAATAATGGACGCGAACAGCTGAGCGACAAAAACCTCAGGTTACATTTTCTGTTAGCAAAAATGTAACTTTCCCCAAACACCCAGCAGTGTCTAGGTGAAAAAGCATCAGCCCTCCCTGAGCCAAGGTGCGAAGTCCAAAGATACTTTGATAGCCGAGTATCCGTTACAGTTGCAACACCAGTCGAGTGCCTTAATCAGTTGCTAATCTAGGCCATGTCTATGTAACAGGCCCCAAAAGTACACATTTTCATACATATAAGCAGTGTGCTTTTTCACATGCATTGTCAGGAGCTCCACGTTAGGATGCGCCTCAGTTTCCAGTGCACGCTGGCACTGTCGACCCCAGTGTTTGGGGGTCACTTGTCTGAAGCATCGCTGTTCTGCTGAACAGAACAAGATTGTATCACAACAACTTCCCAACGGTGCCTCCCTAAGGCACGCTCGTTATTTAAGAGGAGGGGCCTCTTGCTTTTAGGGGTAGTTGCAGCCAATCGGCGTTTAGTGTCCTATCAATAGCATCTACGCGCACCGAACATTGAAGTCACAGCTATATCACAACGTAAACGAGTTGAAGATCACAAAGCACTTGTGGAGGTGATTACCCACATATTCCTACAGTGTTACTGTTTCTTTTAAAACCTCAGTGACTCTACTTGTTCCATTCCAGCATTACAATAGTTGGCTAACACCAGCCTCTCTCTCTCTGAGAATGGAACAAAGGCATCCAACACCTTGAGGGGAAAAAGGCGTCTGGAGCGAAGTTTGCTTACAAGGTGCGCAAGGACCGTGACACACTGACTTCATCATACCTGCGTGTAGCAGAAGATCCTCTGTGGTGCTGCTCATTGTTGGTCTCTCTCACTAGATTGCCCTTACAGCAAATCACCCTTAATTTGTCTTGGTAGGAGGAGGCCAAGTAGATAGCTCCCGATGAAATTGCAGGCCCTAGATACCGCGGATTTGGTATCTCCAAGTGGGCTCGTGCAGGAGTTCTGGGTAAAATTGCAGGGAAAAGTCTTTACAATGACAACACTGTACCTTTTTCCTGGCAAGTACACGTATTCTTGCAGCACGTGCTGTTCAAAGTAATGAAAAGAGGACAACTTAACTTACCCCAGAGCAGCTCGTGCCTGAATCTCGATCACTTCAAGGGAATTGAAGTGGGTCACAAACAGATAGGGCTCCCTGTAGGCTGAAGGAACATCGCAGAGGGAGGAAAAACACAAATAAAATTCTCTATTAAAAACTTCTAACAAGCATCAGTGAGCACAACAGAGCCTCACAGCCCCTTGGGATAACCAAGGGACTACATTTTCTCTAATATAGACACTATTACTAAGTAGAGCTTAAAAGAATTGTTGCTTTGAAACTCTCTGTACCTCAAGAATGTTACTAACCAAAGCGTCATGAAAAAGGCATTAAAAACAGACTATTAACTGAAAAAAAATCCCATTTGGTAGTGCGAAAGGCCCGAGGGAACCACACTGCCGTTACATGTTCTTGACTATTTGAGAAACTTCAAAGCATCATTAAAAATTCCGCTAGCCCGTGCAGTCACTGTCGGACTAAGAACATTACAAGGAAATACAACTTCAGTTTAGTTTTCCTCAAATTGTTTATACTTCAGAAGGTTTGCCATTTGGATTTATAATGATCTTAAATCACGGGAAGAGCTCCGTAGTTTCTGGGAGAATTGGGAGAAGGAAGAGGACACGGAAGCGGTGAGTGAAGAATACCTGTCCCACAAAGATGCTTCCCGGTTTCAGTAATTCCCATAATCCAAGTGAATGTCCCTCACACCTACCAAAAGCTAAGGGCAAGCGATTCCATTTGAGGTCATCTGTCCTACTGCGTCTTCCATAGGAATCCACAAAGACACCAAACTCTGTGAAGAAAAGTAACGTCATGTCATGAGCACGCACCTGAATTTTACTCATTTATTTTTGAAGGGACAAAGGCAATTGATCCTAGGCTTTTTAGCAGGGACAGGGTGCTTACTATCCTGCAAATGCTAGAGTGCTGTGAATTACTCTAATTGACATTGAAGCGGCTAAATGTAGGAATACTTTCAGTACCAAAAGGTACTGCAGTTCTAGGTCTTGCTGTACCAATTGAGGTAAGGTTGTTATTTAATCTACAGTTGGGAAGACTATGAGACTCCTACTGTTACTCACCCAAAATTACTGCTAGTGGGCTTTTGACAACTTCCTGTGCATTTCTATGACACTATCCTTAGGGGCCAACTAAAGCAGCTGTACAAAAAAGTAACGCCCCCTCTTACTGCATCACAAGAAGATTACAATGTCTCATCTCTCTGTATGGAAACCAGACAAGAAGGCCAAAGTTTGAAAACCCCTTAACATTTATCAGGATAACCAAACACCTGTTTGCACTTAACATTGACCACAGTCAATGTGCCCTTCAGGCACAGAAGCCTACGCTTCTGGCAGCTGATCCACAGGCACAGAGAACTTTTCAGCCAGAAGCCAGCTGGCCAAAAGCGCTCAGCAGACGGGATCAGTAAGTGCTATTTTAGTGCCGATGCCCTGTGCCTCTTACTGTTTACACCACCAGCCACAACTCTTCCATGGCTTCTAGATTCACCATCTTCAGCAACTCTTCGTTACCAGATACTAGAAAGTGAACTCTATTCAGCTTTCCTTTACAACAGTACTTGGGTACCTTCTGACAGTCCACGTACCAAAGAGAGCAGATGATAGATACAGTGCAACAACTGGACAACCATACAACACACTTACTTACCATGGAAACACAGCAGATACTCCTCCCTCTGCCCTGTTGGGTTCACTTGGATGATACTGACTGGAAAACTGTTTGTGGAAGCAGCAAACACAGCAGAGGCCAAAGTGTGGTCATTTTTATCCAGAAACTCTGCAAAGAGAATGGAGAAAAACAGCTTGATCAGCACCAACTGTTTATTCTGAACTGCTTTAGAAAAGCCCCACCACAAGAATCTGTGGTGCCACTTGGTGCGTTCCTCAGGAAGCATCTCCTACCCTCCAGCGTATACTGCTTCATCTCAATTTCATAGAACTTGTTGGTTCCAATGATGATGCTGTACGTGGTCAAGTGGATGCAGCTGCAAGGCTCAGAGGTTTCAATCTCCTGGAAAAGAGGAAAGTGTGGACCGATATTAGTTCTCTGTAACACTTTACAGATTTTGCTTATTCTGGAAGATTATATATTGCCACATTTATCTTTATAAAAGGGAACCTCAGAGGCACTAACAGTCTCTCAGAAGTATATGGAAAAGTATAACATCTCTGCTGTTAACACTTAAATAATTAGCTCGATGGCTCCTTATGCAAAAGGAAGACAAACATACATCGTACAAAGAACGAGGAAGATTGTGTAACACACGTTATGTTGTCCACAAAGATTTGCATTGTGATTGAACGGCTAGGATAGCTGTGCAGGTTAGCCTGACACAACGCACAGATCCCCAGATACTCTGAGGATAAGATTCCTTGCGTAATTCCTAGTTTATCTGGAAATTTAGTTGGCAGAACAGAAGAACATATTGTGGGCTTGCTGCCATCTTGTTAGGACCTAAATTCAGTTGTCTGGATTAGTGAAGATAAGGAAAACCTGCCTTCTAAAACACGCGTTTGCATGTAAGCCCTTGTCAAGGCAGTTGGCACTCTGGAGGTGAATGGCAGCAGGAGCAGAGGACGGTGACTGTATATCTTCAGTATTTCCTGCCAGCTGCTGCTCCATTGTGAGCAAGAGTTGGTATCAGCTACAAGGCCTGTAGGTGTTCCAGGTTTGCTGGCATCCACATTGTTTGTTTGTGCCAAGATCTTCTCCATCAAACATGTCTTTACTGCCGAGGAGGCCAGCATCTGAATTACTGTGCTGACTCTGCTTCCTTACAGCCGTGCCAGTGTAGCACTCAGCGGGGATAAAAGCCTCAGTCAAGCTATAAACCTTCAAAGTAATGTGCAGAAGCTCACAGGGATATGTAGTTTGACCTGGTTCCTGGGTACCAGCCCATTTTAAGGCAGGCAGTGTTTAAACTCTTTGTTCTGCAGAGATATCCCTATTATTCTGGGTTTTTTCTGGATGTGTGTGAGCATACAAAATTTATTCATGACAATTCGTCAGACTTGTCTTTGAGAGGCAGAGGGGGTTAGATGCTCGGAGTATTACCTGCCTGCAATTGGGCGGCTGAAGAAGAGTTGCAGTGGTTCTGCCTCTCATACCCGTGCGTGGCAGAATGAAGCAATACGTGTACCGGTACCGTACCGTACCGGTGTTGTAGGTAGATAGGGTTCCGTACAGAGGAGGTATATACACCGGCCATATGAGATCCATATCTTACTGCCTTGTTTGCTGGAAGTACGCGCATATCAGGGTAAGCATGGGAGACAGCTGCCTATCCTGTGATGGAATCATACCAAATACCCTTTGATAATCAGTGGTACAGTAAACAAATTCAGATACCCATTGCTTCCTTAATGCAAAGAGGAGAGAATTCACTTGTTATGGATTTCTCCAAGACAACAGAGGTGAGGGAACACTGCTGGATAATTGAGAAGAAATTCTTTTTTGGGTAAATAAGCAAGGGTATGATTACAGCTGAGTCCGGTATCTCAAAAAATCAGTGCTGTTCTGTATCCAAATATGCAGGCTCTTATTAAAGGAAATTGCTGCCTACTCCGGTTCTAGTCAGTGCATATTGCAATTTGTTACCGTTTTACCTGGCAAACAAATGTTCTTATGCATGCAGAAAGATTTAAGATGTTTGCTCCAAAGCAAAGCAAAGTCGTAGTGCAATACGTGAATTACCTTAGCTACTGAAGGGAATGAGTAAGCTTACCTTTCTGATACAGAACTTGCTCAAGCTCTCATTGTATCGCAGAACCACCACTTTATTGGGCATGGCTGCACAGATACAAAGACCATTCTCAACCTGTAAGGAAGATTACAAGCATAGTTTAGGATGGTAAATTCTAATGCTGAGCGTGCGAAATGGATCCGAGTACCTCTTACCACAAAAAGAACTTTGCAGAGATAAGCAAGTACATTTTTAATACGGTAATTATTGTGAAATTAGTGAAATAATGAAAAGCTGCTTGCTTCACATTCTCAGAACATGAATTTGAACCGCTTCTGTGATTTCTTTTATACTTGAAAGAAGTTAATAAAAAATTCGAAGGTTTTCCACAGAAAAGTGTGTCATGAAAAGGGATAAGAAATTCAAATAGGTTAGATCTAAATTTTAACCCTTAAAACTGTTCTCTTCAACATCACTTTGAAAGGAAAGATGTTCAGTTTGTTATCAAAGTAGTCTGTAGAAGTAATTGTTAAAGAGAATTTTTGCTGTGGCTAAATGTTCCATACTAAAACTGGGAATTAATGTAAATATCAAGCATTATCAAGTGATGCAAACACCTAAGTAAATTTGCTAGCCTGGAAACTGTTACATGACATTGAAGAACAAAGAGCGGATGGAATTCACTAATTATAAATCTCAAAATTGCAGTCGACTGCGAGGAGGCAGTTATACGATGCTTTGCTGTATTTCTTATTACGTAGCAGTTCAGGCTATACCATCATGTCATCCTGACTGAATTTATTCATACTAGTCATCGATCCTCCATACTGTGTCCAGCTCGGCCTCTCTTCAGCCATTATACTCTTCTTATTTGAAGAAAAGTATTTAAAACAAGAATACAGACCTTGGATTTGTTGCCAGTGAAATAAAGATGCTGATTTTATTAATATTAAACTCAGTGCAGTCTGAAGGGTGGTCTAGGGGCATGAGGGGCTGTATCCTACCTTGCCAGCAGCAAAAAGATGACATCCTTTGACAGCCTCAAAGACATTTGGTGAGACATCGGGCTGGGCTGGGAGGTGAGACTGGGCTAGAGATTGCTTCACTTTCTTTACATCAACAAGACACAGAGCCCTTTCTTCTCCTGGAAACACACACGGTTACATTTCATCAAGGGAAAACTCCCCATTCTCCACAAAAGTCTGTTACCTAAGCAGCCGCTTATCATCATGGGCTGTTACTGTGGTAACAGTTGTGAGGTACCATGTAGTATTCACCCCATATTATTCCTATTAAAAGTGAAACAGAAAATTTACAAAAACCCAACCACACAACAGGTGGTAAATCCACTGGGAGAACAACCATTCTCTCCATGGGTTATTAGTGTTGCTAAGTTCTAGTAGGTCACAATAACAGCGGGCTCATTAGGACACTATTCAAAATTAGCCAGGAAGTTTTACTCTACCCTGCAGAACTTATTAAAGTAAAAGGTGCTTTAGCCTCTCTGTACCAACAGAGCTGGCAATGGATTTCCAAGAAGTGCCCTAACAAACTGCATTATAGACCAAGCCCAATTCCTCTCAGAAGTCTAGTGATACGATAATACAGCCTTCTCCCAATTTTGTGTGAGGTTTTCTTTTTCCGATTGCTTTTTTTCTCTACCACCTTGAAACCTTAAATCTTTGCAAGGGGAAAAACGCAGAACAAACAGTACAAGGCAGAGAATTGGTTTTTCATTCCCTACAAATGTCATATAGACCCTCAATAATCTGGGCTTTCAGATGAAGAGACGCCCTAGAGTTCAGCATGCCTACATCAGTGTAGGAAGGATTATCTCTGGAAAACCACAGATGGAGAGATTAAAGCTGGCATTCCTTTCATAAGGGAATCTTAAACAAACCATGAAAGAAGTCCCAATTTTGTTTCACGGATTAGTGTTTACAGCAAGAGAGGTTAAGAGTTGTTGGCCCTTAGGCCACAGGGATCATGTTGTGGCCCTCAAATGGTTAACTCTGTTAAAAAGAAAGGTTATGTAGTGATTATGAAGAGATACGCTCACCGATCAGCCCAACACTTTTTAAATTGAACTTAAAATGACAACTAATCCCTAAACTGGAAATGTTTTGTCTCTGGTTCCTCCCTCCCTCAGCTTTGGAAACTGAGAAATCACTTTCTTGTGAAGGTTTAAGTGAGCCTTCATTCACAGGATCATTTACAAGAAAACCTCAGACAATTCTGTGTTAACCACAGTCATTGATTCCTGACAATATACTGATTGGGGGGCGGGGGGGGGGGGGGGGGGGAAGGAAAAAAGCCCTGTAATGAATCTAAAGGAGAGCCTGGCCCTTTGGCACCACAGTACTCTTAGCGGTACAAAGAGTCACCATACATTTACTGCAGGACAAGTGGTAACATATAGCCCCCTACCTGCTATCATGAGTAGCTTCTCCAGATCCTTGATGAGGTGAATTTGGAAGACGGCACCCATTCCTGGGATATGCGTTAAGGAATTCTTCAGTACATTCAGGGCATAGAGACCTTCTTCTGCACCCACCAGTACTACCTACGGTGACAACAGGAAAAAAAATAAGCACGACGTGAGGAGAACAGGGAACAGTCCAAGAGCAAACTTGGACAACAGTGTTTACCAGTGAAAAGAAAAAACAAACCAACAATCAATCAAATCCATAATTACATATGTGGCTCTTAAGATACTATTTCCATGAATGAAATATCAGAAGGGTCCAAGTGAACATTATCAGTACCTGGTCACTGAAGGGCATTGTGCAATTTATATCCAAACGGTCTTCACCCTCTAGCTTCAGCAGGGAGTTCCCAAGCAATTTCTACAAATGACAAAAAGATTTTTTTGTTGTAGTTGAGATAAAATAGTAATAGAGAAAGAGATAAAGATTAACAATGTAAGGTCATCACTTCAGACAGGCAAAAAGCTTGGCACCTATTTCTTTATCTCAGAAAGCTAAAAATTGCAGGGATACCACCTACAAAAGCATTAGTAAACTTTTATCTAACTGAAACAGAGTCAGGCAAACCCATCAGAATTAACCTTAAACTTGGGCAGAACCTATCGTTGTGCCTATCCTTTCTATTTCCCCCAATCTCCTGCAATGGAGCAGTGAAATTTTCCTAGGGGAAGGACTGAAAAAAAAAAAGTCCAAATGTTGGTGGGAGCATGTATTTTCCTCAGAGGCAAAAGGAATGCTAGCATGAGAAAAAGAGATGATTTCCAGCTAGTCAGGTATTCCCTGCCTCCAGATGCCATAGAACACTAATATGCAATGCCATAGAATCAAAACCCCCTTTATGAGAAAAGAGAGTCATCAGTGCAACAATGGTGGAAAAGCCTATCCAAAACTAAAACAAATCCGTTTAACCTTTTATTCTTATCAGGAATAAAACTTAAACTGAAACACACACACCCCCCTCCCCCCCAAGAAACAAAAAACCCCCGACTTTGTAAGAATGAGAGAGGAGGGAGCTTTTTGCTTGTTTCTTTCTTTCTTTTAAGGTTTGCTCGTTCAACGTGGTACATTATGAGATTGGATTAAACCATGTCCTAACTGCTTTTTCTTCCTTTGCTGGAATTACAGAGATACAATTTTGGGATCCTCTTACTATACTCCCCAGGTCTAAAGAAGGATATTGTAATACAAAGCATCAGCCTCACAATGAACTCTTTTCCTGGTACTCATATTGTACATCATAAGGCAGAAGTAATAACTTACCTTCAGTGAAACCCCAGTATGTCAAATACCGAAAAATTATTTTTCAAAACTCTGCTCCCTCCCAGAATATTTTATTATTAAATGAAACTTTTATACTCACAGCATCAGCCTCAGCTTTTTCTCTGGAAACTCTCCCACCTGCCACTATTGATTCCAGTGCTGTGACCCAGCGCTGTTTGTCAGGAAAGCTGGGTGCTAACAGGTAGAGTGTTCTACCAGGCCAGCAAGTGGTGTGTGGATGAGACTCCAATTTTAGGATATATGGCACATCTGAGATGTTATATAGATAGAATAAGACTTAGATTAGTTTTTGGAATATTGTCAGTGGACTTAAAATCAACACCTTTCAGCCTCATTGGAGAGAAGTTGTATTTATCATGATGTGTTACCATGGCAATTTATACATAGGTTTCTCCTTTACAGGTCCTGCACAGGCTAGCTACTTAAAGCTAAATATTAGCTGGATGTATGCAATCCATACATACAATGCTGTCTCTACTACCTAAAAATAATTTCTTGCCT
Source organism: Phaethon aethereus (assembly GCF_964289735.1). Classification (NCBI taxonomy): domain Eukaryota; kingdom Metazoa; phylum Chordata; class Aves; order Phaethontiformes; family Phaethontidae; genus Phaethon; species Phaethon aethereus. The sequence goes on along the minus strand of NC_138593.1, from coordinate 12,454,602 downwards.
TTTATTCAAAAGAGAAAGAAATACCATTGTGGGGAAAAAAAAAAAAAAGCAAAACCAGCCACTTGACTAAACTTTTCCCTGTACTGTTCAAGAAAAATCTGTAAAAATTGGTTATGGAAACCTTTGTTTTTAATAATCTGTATCCTTTAATGTTAAAGTCAAGACATACATAATCTTTTCATCAGTTCTATTCAATACATACAAATCAAAACATCGACATTTTTTCATAATAAGAGACTGTATACACCCCGCAGTATTTCTAAGTTAATTACTTTCTGCTTAGAGCACAATGGTGGCATGAATTACGACACTTCACACTTGAGAGAGAGCATTGAAAGAAGAAATTGAAATAAACCGAGTGCTTTTAAGTATGTTACAAAACTCTTAAAATTTACTTCCATTTGGCTTGATGATTATATTATTAGCATTTCAACTACCATGACAGAAGGAACGGCCTACGTGTAACTAAATCTAGATGACTGACCTGTTCACCTAATTCAGATAGAGGTAACCTCAAAATTACACAGTTACAGAATGAAAGTTAAAGGGAGAAAATTCTCTCCAGACAAACAGAATGCCAACTGATGGCAAGCCAGATGAAATCCATTTGACCTCATCTACATAAGATTCTCACCTGTCTTTGCTGTATTGGTAAGTTCAGTAGCTCCTACAGCTCCATGAACAGTTACATCACCATCAGGAAGGCAGAGCTCAAATTCCTCCAGAGGCCTCTGTCCAGCTGCAGGGAGAATGGGGAGACAGATTAAGAAAGAAGAACAAAAAAGTAAATGTCAGGAAAATAATTGTGATAGCAAAATGAAGTGGATACACACTGAATTTTTCACAGCTGGGTCATTATGACATACCAGCTAGTAAAACACTTAAGGATCTAGAAAAAGAGTGTTGCCTTATTATAGAAGATTTAGCTAAATTAGGTATGGCCACAGCAAACAGTAATAATCTTTAAGCCTCTCAGCTCACCAAACAATATCTGAAGATTTAAAAAAACGTTCTTCCTACAAATGCTAAGTTACCTTCTCTTGCTTCTGCATCATAAATGAGCACTTTCGTTCCCTCCAGGACAATATACTTCCTGTCCCAGCCCTGTTGCCCACGTTTGTTATTCCTGAAGAAAATAAGCACAAAGCCATGTTGGATTTTCTGCTTGGATTCTGAATAAAACAAGCATCTTCTAGAAAGACAATTTTCAATGGTAATAAGTAATTGTAACGGGCATGTGCCAATTATCATGTTGTAAGAGCCAGGATAATATAAGAAACCGTTCCAAATGTTTCAGCACCTGATATGGCACCAAGATTCATGTTTATACCTTGGCACTTTCATCCATCCTTCAAGACGTAGACCGCTGCTTGGCTCCTTCAGCTGCAGACCGGGAGAATTCATTTTATCCCGGCAGAACGCTTCAGAGAAGTGCGTGGCATATTCTGCTGGCAGTCCACAAGTAGCTGGCAAGCAAGTGGAGCATTTTGGGTGACACATCACCTGGCATTCTGACAAAAGGACAGAGAAAACCTTCTGTTAAGTGACAAAAAAAAAAAAAAAATGATGATACAGCTGTCTCAACTTCTAATGCACAAAACCCCAGCTTTTCTAGAATCTCCTTCTACTCTAAATCATCAGATGTTTTCTAATGTAGAACGTTTGCACCAGCTAGTTTCAAAGTCTTCATACTTGGTCCTTCCTTCAGTTTTCACTGAAAATCTGTTCTAGACAGCTGGTGCTTTCTCATTCCACCGTCCAGTTACACCTTGTTTACGCGCACACGCTGCTCTTACCAAGACATTTAGATGCTTGCCGTCCAAAGTGCACAGTATCCAGACACACTGCACATTTTGTCGCTCTCATATTTAGCCCCACATTAAAACGATGGGGGATATTATGATGCATTCGCTCTTTCAGACGTCGGCTGTACTCTGGAAGGGACAAAATTTATTATCAGGATGAAAACTGAGACAGGGATGAAAATTATAGTAGGGTTTGGCATTTTAAGACCCAGGTGATAAAAAGTGACTACATATCTCTACCAAAGCCCTGCTGAACACAGACGCTAGTTTCCTTTGCAATCTGCAAAACGTAAGCTACATTACCACCTCAGTAATTACCTCATACAGATGTGCAGAATGTGCCGCTTGAGAGCAGACTGTAGAACTGAAATGGCTAATGTTTGGTGTAGCAAGATTATGTCAATCAAACCATCAAAATTTCAAGTCTGCACTCAGCTCCAATTCTTACAATGTGCTAAACTAATCTCTCAATTTTGCTTATAGCTAACAAACCCTTCAACACCTATACTGTTGTAATCAATACACAGCAGGCTGTCTTCATGCTAACCGTCAGTGCCAGCGTACCTTAAAGCACACCTAAAACCTCTGTTAGTAGATCTGTATTGAACACAGTTCATCCTTCAAGGCGTGGTCTTTTACTGGTGAAGGTGATTCTCTTCCCTGCCCATGATCTGCCTCTGAGGACATCTTCCCATACCAATGTTACCCATCCTCCTAGCACCCTGTGCCTCCCCCGCTGTCTCTGGTGGCTGGACCAGTTTGTGGGTTCTGGCTTTTTCCAGCTAAAGGCTGGAGGTTTTAGTTTGGAGTCTCTGGGTTCAACACTCACTCTGGAATGCTGGTTAACTAAGAATAAATAAGCAGAGCCCTCAATCCTTTAACTGTTTCTGATGATCCTCTCTCCTCCATTCTCAAGGATATGGAAGGGTATCCCCTTTCTCTAGTTAATAGGATATCAATGTCATCTGTGACCTGGTATCTTCCTTTTATGCCTAACCAAAATCTTTTCCCTTTACCAAAAGGTCTTGATAGAAACTTTCTGCTCAGCAGAACAAATCTGCAGTTTAGATAAGTAAAAATGTTAACTGCTAACGAAACAGACATAAATCCTTTTGATCAACGCAGAGTGTAGTACAGAAAACATACTCCTTTGAAAAAAAGATATGTTCTTAAAGCAATTCGTGCTAATACTTACTTTCTTGCTGAAGTTTTCAGAAATAAATTATATAATCCAAATAGAGAATTTTAAAACAGAAAGGAAAGAAAAACTTATCTAATATTCCTATCATGAAAAAAACTGTTTTTGAAATTTAAAAAAAAGAGACAGCATTGAAATAGTAGACAAAAATAGTAACAGAAAAGTTCACTAGGAACCTACCCTCTGGTGTGGAAGATTCCTTCCTGCGACTGGAGGGTGGAGCTAGCAAACTGATCGGAGTCGGCTGATGCTCTGGTGAGCGGACTATGGCAGACATGATGATCTGCTGCCTGGCTGTGGCTGGAGTAGATGGATGAGGGTGGTCTGATATTTTCCGATGAGCAGCTATAGATGAGATAAATGCCACTCATTAACATAACCAATATGAAACACTAGTTCATAGCAGTGGTTCTGTGTAACCATTCAGTGGTTACAACCCGCAGAAAAAAACAAGTGTAGCCTTACTGCATCTTCACTGCAGTAGGTAAGAATTAAACAGCGTATGTTACTGCTATAGTGGCATATAATGAAAGGCACGTTTTCAGACCAAAAACGTGTGTCTCCTTCCAGATTCACCTTTTCTGTTAACCCCTACCTTCTTCACGAGCAGATCTGAGTTCAATGCGTGTTTTCTGTAGAGCCTCTTCCAGCTCAGCAGAACGAGCCTTCTCCTTCTCCAGTGCCACTTTCAGCTCATTGTATTGCAGGGGAACCTGTGTGGGTAAAGAAGGGTCCTCTTTCCGCCGACTAAACAGGCCCTAGCAACAGAAACACACAGACAACTCCTAACTCCTAGTAAGAGATGGCTTAAACTAGGCAAAGTGAAACTAGCTAGTGGCAGTCCGGCCAGAGGGCCTAATGGTAATTCTGATATGCGTAAGGATGGATTTTTAGTTCATATTGGCACTGGAGAAAAAAAACGTTGAGATATGGATTAGAGAGGGACGTACGTTACCTGTTAGTACTCACACCTTGAGTTTCCGAAAGCATCTAAACAGAGGATCTCAAAATACGTGGTTAAAATTAAATTACTTATTTCAAAATGACAGAAAGGCTTATGACAAAGATGTGACACAAGTCACATCGTCTGACTAATCAGTCCTGTGCTGTAACTACAAGACAACCACTCTAGATACACAATATGTTCCTACACACATAAATACTTACCATTAAAAAAAAAAAAAAAGGCACGGTTAAAATTCTGTATTCCTACAGCCTCACTGATGCGTGGCGAACTGGATTGTAACCCAAGTATTGTAGGCATAACAAAATACTGGAAAAGCCACAAAGAACACATTCTGCCTAGCAAAGTTTGCATTCAGCGCCTCAGAATGCTCTTTAATGAGGACACAGTTGTGTTACACAAAGAAAGATAAAACAGAATATTATGAATACACAGCACGTAACTAACCACAAACCCATCATTTCATTCCATGCCTCTCAAACCTTTGTCACCCACCTTTTTCTTTTTCGCTGGTTGGTCCATCTTTGCCTGCAGGAAATCAATGAGTTTGGTTTGCTGAGAAATGGTGCCCTCCATTTTCACTTTTTCATGGGAATAGAGAACCTGTGAACCACACACACGTAAAAGAAATTTCATCCTAATGGAAGAAACAGATAACTCAATAGCAGAACAGAGCTAAAAAAGGAAAGCGTCACACAGAAACAGTAGACTCCTTGTGGGGTTTTTGGATGGGGAGCACAGAGTCCTGCCCACTGTTTCCTCACTCTCACCTGAATGTTTTCCAGCTGATATTCCAGATCACTTCTTTCAGTCTTCAGAAGATCTGCTCGATCAAGAGCCTCTTGCAGACCTTGAGTTAGGCGGAAGATGTGATTCTTTTGCAGATCCATTTGCTGCTGCAGCTTTGCCTGCTGTTAACAGGAAAACAAAGGCCAGTGTTTTGGTTTGGTTGACTGCTCGTTTTTATGGCCTATTGTTTACATCTTTGTCTCCAACTAAGAACAGGAAAGGGAACGTGATAAACTACTCCTAATTCTTTCAGGTTTTATTTTTTCTTGATGAGAAAGTCTCTGAGTATGAAAACCATTAATACTCATGTTATGAAGTCTTGCCAGAAATCTTTCACTGTGATGCGTAATGGAGTTCTCAACTCTGGGATAACTTGTCAGTACCCCAAGTACACCAAAAGACTCCAACTACCCTGTCTAATTGCCTGTAACCACCCTTCCCCTGAAATCCTCCTCTGCAACTTCTTCTCCCACTACCCAGGTCTGGCTGCCAGCATTCAATGTCTCACTGATATGGTGCAGGTGTGTAACCTTGGATCAGACTCCTGAGAAACAAGCTACATTATGGAAAAAAGCTGTGAGAAGCCTCACCTGGGTCATCCACCCATGCACACTCAGCACATTGTCTCCAGAGCTTGCACTTGGTCTGGCCAGAGCTATGCTGTCAGAATGATGTCTGGGCACAGACCTTACCTTGCAGACCTGACCTAGGATGTGCCTCATCAATACAGGCTTCTGTAGTGATCACTGGGCCACTGGCTGAACCTGATTACCTTCCCCAAACCTGCTCTGCCCTTCCTGTTCGGGTTCTGTGGGACTGTGCCCGCTGGCTGCAAGATCCCTCCCCTTGCCTGACTCGCTGTCATCCTTGGCTACCAACTCACGTTCCCCTGAGGAACAGTTCGCTTTTACTGCTCCCTGACATGGCCGCACACTTTGCCAAGTTTTAAGTAAACCCAATACCTCCAACTTCATTAATTTCCCCAGGTGCATAGAAGAATGGTGGATATGTAAACACTGCCAATCACACAACTTCCCCCCCTTGCTCCCCCAAGAGGTGGAACCTTCTTCTGAAGTTATAACATGAATTTCCAAGGTTACCTCCTCCAGAAGCCTCTGCTTGAGCTCCCTTTCTGTCTCAAGCTTCTGTTGTAAACTGCGTGCATTCATCTCCAACATAGCATGCTTCTTCTCCAGGTCATTGAGCTAGGCAGGGGGATAGATGGTCAGAATAACATTGAACGCTAATAAATATAGTGTTCCACAATCTTAAAATCCAACTTCACCAAGTACACACTAAAGAAAATGATACAATTATCCTTTACTTACTGAAGGAGGAAAACCAGCCAAACAACGTTTTGGTATGCCATTGCTCAAATGCAGATATCAAATAATTGAAGGACTTCATTGTATGCTCCAGGCATCATAGGCTGCTTTCTGCTTTAGTCTTTTGAAAAAGGAAATCCCGAGGTCTTTGGCTTGAAGATAGAATTCTATTCTATGACCTCCAGTCTTTTTAATTTGCTTTAACATCTTGAAAAAGCTGCTCAAGACCACTTTTCTACAAGCAATATCTCCAGAAAAGTCTCTCATCTAATTATGAAAGCCTAGGGTTGGAAGTTACTTACCTTATCAGAAAGGCTCTCAGCTTTGAGTTTTTGTTCCTTTAGTGCTTGCTGGAGGGCTAGAATCTCTGCCTTGTGTTCTTTGACAGCTAGTTCTACCACCTGGCGAGATTCAGTAATACGCTGATCTGCTCTCACTCTGTATTAAAATGGAAAATAATGTTACCTAACTCCTTTCTGGGCTTGACCTCTTCCTAGCATGCAGTAGCATCAATAACTCTTTCAGGGGTTTGCCTCAAATTCAAGATGTTACTTTATAAAGCCAGACTGTTTGCTGCAACACTTTTATATTATATAACCCTGTTCCTGCCCCTGCTAGAACAACAGCCTGAAAATTTCAAGATCCCACAGGAACAGTTAGGAGCAAAGACTATTTTTCCATATAACAAAGTAGAATATAATAAATCGAGACATTTTAGAAATTACAGTGATAAATACCACTCCCCATGAATTGCTCACTTGCAAAGAAACAAAAGGAACAATACAACTGGTGAATGACTATTAACTAATAAACCATTTTTAGAACTACCTCACAAGAATTTCTATTTAGTTCCAACTCCCATATCCTATTCTAAATATAATTTTTGTACTAGCTTCTATAGAGCATTTTCATAAAATAAAAGGAGGAGGAGGGGGGAGAGACCTGCTCTGTTTCTCAGTATCCAGCATTCTCTGCAACTCTCTAACTCGACATTCAAACTGGGACTTCTCATCCCCTAGAACACTTCTCCATGCTTCCCACTGACGCTCCTTCTCCAAGAGTTCATCATTCAGGGCCTCCAAGTCCATTACTTGCTCTTCCAGCATTGTACATGTTGTCTTCAAGGCCTCCATAGTCTAAAAATAAATCCTCCTATCAATTCTCACATCCCACATCAAGCGTGCACTTTAAGCTTCAGCCTTACCATTTAAATTACAGTACATGCAAATTGGCAGCAAACATAAGCTGGTAAATCACAACCCATTTATTTCAAGGCTACCCCACATTCACTTGCGATTGCCATTAATGTCAGTTCTACCTCATTATGAAAATCTTGAAATTTCCAGGGTCAAAAAATTAAAATGAATAATTCTAAGTTACAATATCTTCAGAGTGCAAAATTTCTAAATAAAATTGCATAAAAATACAATGGGAAATACAAAAAAAGTTCCATCCACTCAACTGCTCTGGGAAGGAGGGCTTAAACGAGAAATGGTTTAAGCCATTGCTCCTGGAAGCACATTCATTCCTTATAGGTTTCCAGATTTAAAAGAATTTTTTGCCTTTCAGATAGTTAGCTAGCTATTACAAAGAGATCATGATCCAGACTTAAAAAGCCTTACTTGTTTCTGACTGGTAAGCTGCATTTCTCTCTCAGTGATCTCCCGACGGAGATGGTCAACTTCACTTCGCAACTGGACAACCTCATCATTGGCCCCTGAGGCCTCATCAAGTTGTTTGGACAGGAAGAAATTCTGATTGTTCAGTTCTGCATTGTCTTCACTGAGCTGGTTCAGCTGCTCTTCCAAATCCGTAATCACCTAGAAAGAAATATAAATTAAATTACATGTTAGTGAGTACAGTTTTTTGAAAAAGTGTTCTGCTCTCACAGAACCGTTTATTGACAAGCAAGGAGACAACCTGGCTTTTAAATTTTTTCAAATTTAAACAAAAGCAAGATTTTAATGGTGGATTTTATGCACAGGAGTGTACTTTGATTAGGAATAGAGTTTTGTTTCTTACAGAAAATAGTTTGAGTTTTTAATTTGGTTTAGAGTATAAATATGCTGTAATGCAATTTATTATTTGAGAGAGAACTGTCACATCTAAAGCACGGGATTGGGAATCAGGAGTTCTGGTTGTATTCTCAGATCTGCCTTTGCCAAAGCCCTTTACCTTTTTTTGCCTCAGTTTCCCCTTAAGTGAAATGAGGCTAATAACCTCTCACAGAGGCTTTCAAAGTGTGATATTTAAGAAAATTGAACAAGTGGTGCAATGCAGGCAGTACAGTCTGATGAATCTGCCTAGCAATCGTTTATATTACTATATGTAACACTGTATGTAACTAGGAAAAGGAGAAAAATTTTAAGAAATATATTCTACCAAAATAACAGCATTATGGATGGCAGCAGAGGGTATATGAAGAAAGAAAAAGGTGTGGCAGCACAACAGATTAACGGAAAATGAGTGAAAAGCAAAAATTCAACAAGGACAATAGCCTGGCCTTTAATGAAGTAGAAGCACCCATTTGTTTAATCAGAATAGCATTATACTATATGCTTTAAACCACATTCCCCTTCAATTTAAAGAAAAATATGAATAACGGTGGGCCATTTTCACAGTCCCATTTGATCTTTATGAAGGAAAGGCCATGAGCACTGGATGGATGAATACCTGTATCTCCTCCTAACTCAAAACCAACATCATCACAACAGAAGAGAAAAGAACCTCAGTTTAATCTTGAAATCAGCTTAATAAAAAGAATTTCAGAAATGGGAAAGCTCTACTCAATTCATATTCAACTCTTACAAATATGTGCTAGAGGCATTTTTCCCTAGATGTCAAAGAAAAGTGAATAAGATACTTCATTAAATGGGAAAAATTAAAATCCCAGAGCACAGTTGGCCACACATTCAAATTTAAATGTTCCAATTTCCTACGCAAGCCAAGGACTTAAACATCTAAAGCAGCAGAGCATACAGCTCTTCTCAGCTATCTGGAAAGATGACAACCATTTCTTTTTGAAGAATCTGTAACACATATATTGGCAGCCTTTTACCATGCCTCTCCTAGATCTAAATTAACAGTGTTTGATTTTAAACTGTCAGCAGAAAAAGTCCAACTGACATTAGTCCCTGCTGGGTGAAGGGGAGTTCCTGCTACCCATACGTTTAGGGTCAAATCAAAATGATTCATGCTCTAAAACACAACATTTCCAATGAAAAACTGATCATGAGGTTGTTTCTTGACCACTTTTACTGCCCTATTCAAAATACATTTTATTCTGTATTGTATGCGTCGTTTTCAAAGAACGTAGACTGTATCATAAGGATGTGTTAGTGTCTATATTGCTGTAGGTTAAGAACTCAGAAATGTATTTATATAAACAAAGAGGAACAAAAGAACATTTGCTTTTACAGTGTTTTACCTGCCATTCTTAGAAGTAACACCTGAGATTTCTACTAACATCTAGGCATTTTTAGGATATCTTTTATACATCCATGGTTTCTTCCACATCTATTTTATATATTAGTACAAGTACTTTCTATAAAAATTGTTAAGCTGGGTTTGAAATACAAGAAAGCATAGATGGGGGAAACACAAAATCGATACAGTGACATGCAGAGTTAATATGTCAAACTACTTAATTTTTTAAAACTGGCTGTATTTCAAGTTGATTTTATCCCTTTAGGGCTGGAAGTTAGGCTCCCATTCGCCTTTATTCTATGTTCTGAGATTTTGACTTCTTACCCTGCATATAACTAAAATTAAAGCAGACCATTTTAATTTCACTGTTACATTTTATCTAGTAGGGTATTTCTGGAAAACTTAAGACAAATAACAAAGCAGTCAAGAAAGAAGGGTTCCAGAAGAAGTGATGTGTTCTCCTTCCCTGAATATTTTCTTAACAGTATATTTGTTGACATCTCCAAAATGGCTTGGCTTAAATTCCAAATATATTATAACCTATATAATGTAATCTATATAGATTGATAGTTTTTTTTTTTTTCCAAAGGAAGAAAATTCGTTCTTCTTGGTACAATTTTCCTTTTTTCATGAGAAAAGGGTAAATTTCTTGACAAATCCAATTTTTAAAAGTTATCTGCAGCTATGTATAGTCCAACACAGGGTTGCAGAGTTTATAAAGCCTAAATAGTAATGAGTCATACTGACACAGGAAAATGGGACATGGTGTGATATGCCTGTTGTGGGAACCAAGAAAAAAAGAAACACAGATCAAAAAACCACATTTGATAGGAAGTATTGTCTTAGGCATATACATATGCATACAACCTATGCCAGAGTCCTGTACCTGAAAAGAGTTAACAGCTTTAGGTATTTTTCTTTTCCGTTAAGGAAATCCCCAGGCAAAAAAACCCCAAATAAACCAACCAACCAACTTCTGAGCTATTCTGGAGTTAAATTTGTAAGTACATTAAAGAAAAGTCCGTAAGAAAACACTATTATATCCTTTAGAAACCCATAGTATAATTACAAAAATCTTCACATTCGAAGTTTATAAACAACCAAACACTTGAAAACTTGGAAAAGCAATTCTAGCCAATCTGTGCAGCCTTATCTGTGCCACTGTATCATCACTCACAGAGCAACTGAAATTTTCTCTTCAATCTAGGCACATCTTCATCACAACCAATCCACAAAATAGAGATATAATGTAACTACACCACACTGATCTTGGCAGATTGTTCACTACATGCCACATCTAAGAGCACAACTTATCTTTATACTGATACAGAAGACTGTATCTCGTTTTTAAATATTACGGAGCAACCCAAGCATAACAGCTCTTCAGGAAAAGTGACCATATTCAGCACGCTTCCCTCCCCATTGCACGGTTTCAGAAAAGCAAAGTGTTTCTGTATTGTGAGATTGTGGAGATCCACAGCTGTTATACCTGGCCCTACAAGCTTCTCCAGGTGTGGATCACAAATTAAGTGTCATAGCAACAAGCAGTTCAAGGCCATGATGATTAGATTTGCATACCAGACACAACGTACAAAATTTAATCCATATGCTCCACGTATCAAAGCCACAAGCAAAATAATGAGGGAAAGGAGAAAAGGAAGCAGTTTTAGAATACTAACTGCAGTTTGCAAACTTCGCCATAACCTTATTCCTTCATGAAGACATCTCAGTTCTCAGATGCCACTAACAAACATGCAGGAAAATGCTAGGACACAGCAACGTTAACTGTTTCAGGATGCTATCAGCAGCATGTTATTTGGAGTTTAATGCAATTTTTTCATACAACCTTAATTCAGAACTTGCAGACATAGTTTTATTCTATCCATTTCTACTCCTCCCCATCCCCACTAATCTTTACTAGAAAGCTAGATGTCAAAAGTAAGTAGGAAAAAAGAAAAAGCTATCTCTCAGGTTCAAATTATTGTGAGGAGGAAGAAAGAGCAGGCAGACGACTCACTTCATCTTAACTATCACATTTGGATCCAAGAGACAAAGCTTTACTAGCGGAGAAACACAAACCACTTTAATGAAGCAGCATAATAAGCCTCTTAACAAAGACAGCTGCAGACAGATACCACTCTTGTATCTCTACCTGTTTTATCAATATATAACAATGAACTCCTCACTTTCTTCCCTTTCCATAGTCAGACAACATCTGTGACTTGAAACATACCTTACACAGAGATCTCAATCTCCAAACACTCATCGTGGCTTAGCTTGGGGTCCGTTGCTCTCATTAGTAGCTGCAGAGCAGTAGGACATTGCACAGTCTGCACTCCTCCCCACACCAAGCCATTATTAAAACAGAGTCTCCTGTACTCCTCCATCCTAGTTTCCAGAAGACAAACTGCCTTTACCAACCATAAGCCTCATCCTCAAATGATGATGACACTGTCATCATCCATGATGAAGGTCCCATTAGCCTCTTTCACAGCAACACCGCATCAACACCCTAGACACCTGACTTTTTGTCAGGCTACAAAGCTCCATTTTTGCCTATAACTGGCATATGCCATCACATTCTGTGTGACATGAGAATCAGGGATAACCCCTCCCACCCAACAGCCAATTTTTTTTTTTTTTTTTTTTTACAAATTTAACAAAGCCATATAAAAGTTTTTGCCTGGGTATTAGCCTTGTTATAGTGGGCAAGGTCCCCTCACTCTGCAACATAATTTAGCATCAAAGCATAAAACGTCTTTAGACATAATTTTGGAACTTCTCAAGAACACAGATTATTCTTGTATGCCAACTCATCTAGCCAATGTGGAATCAGGGTCTTAAACCAGAGTCAGCAGGAGTTTATCCATGACTAAAATTATATATGAGCCTAATGGGCTTGCAGATTTAATGCCTCAATATCCAATCTCATAGACAAGTGCAGAATCAAGCCTGTTAATGCTTAAGATAGGAACACATGATGATGACAAAAGAACCTGAAGAAGGGGAGATAAACCTTGTTTTACTGGAGAAATCTTGAATGAATGGAAATGCAATATCCAATTAGTGTTAAGAAATGACACTCTCCTTGCTAGAATAAAAGCAACAGCCTGTACCTGAAAGAAACTAGAAGATTCGATGGTGGTTCCCTGGACTAGCAATAGTATTTTACTAAGCTGAGTGTAAATACTTTATAGGATTCTTCTAAAAATGTATAGACTTTACCACCTGCTTACTGAATGTTTTCTTTTTGGAACAATTCTATTATTTAGATAACTTAGTTGCATTTTTAACTTCAAATGTGCTGATGATCCAACAACGAGCCATAATTAAGAGGCTGTTGGACACCACTGACAAATACGTAAATTTTCCTATTTAAGAAAATGCCTTTTATTTCTAGATCTTCTTCTGATTGCCTGGAAAATACTTTTAATGCTCAAATGTATCATATTTTTGATAGATAACTCTTTCAATGTAGGGAAGTAGTCATTTTCCCTCAACAGATTTGCTGGATGAGCTAACATTGTAAGAAGATGATAAAATATTGTTCTTCTTGTGTGCCCACATGGATCTGTATGTGTGTACAGCAGGTGCTACAATTTATAATTTTTATTGTAATTACATATCATATTATTTCTTGCACGACTGAGTGACAGAGAACACAAAAGTAGCATTTTCTTTTTGACCCCCAATAGTAAGAGAGAGATGTCACAAGATGAAACAATGCAGAGCTATCAGAGCAACTGAATATAAATTCATGAACAAGGCAGAAATTACGACCAACAACATAGCAATGGTCTCTATATAGGCACCCCAAAACACAGCAAATTTATAATTAACAACCAGGAGAGCCTAAAAAATGTCTACTTAGTCATAGACCTCAGCAAAAGGAAGAACAAGAGTGCAATGAGGGTACAAGGAAAGCAGACACACATTTGAGGTGTAAGCCTTCTCTACAATCGGAAGCTGTGAGCTTTGTGAAGCTAGAGAAACAGAAGAAATACCAAAGTAAGTAGATTAAGTATTTTTATTTATCTTTTGAATACTATGAAAGTACTGAGGCAATTCAATCTTTCTTCCCCCCCCCCCCATCTAATCTTATTTTCATAATCCTTATGCTGTTTTGGGCTTCTCAATAAGATTAAATAAAAAATAAAAAATAATTCCATACCAAAGTTTGCCAGACTAGTTCAAAGAGTTTGTTTCAGTTTTAAAAAGATATCTTTTGCAAACTTGCTAAAGCAATAAACTCACTCATCATCATGCTGCGCAAGTAGCAGCATATTACAATTATTCCCTTGAAGTGTTATCTTATTTTAAAAGGAGTATAAATTGTAATCACCTTCAAGTAGAATCACATGTTCACAAAAAAGCAAAGCTTGCATCATACTGGTCACAATCAGATAAAAATGAGGTTGAAACATCTGGTGAAGGCACAAAAATAAACATTCCCTGATCCCTCACTGTCAATAAAAGATTGTCCTATATTTTCTCTCAGTGCTCCTCAGTAGACGGGATGGACAGATAGAACTACTCATAACACAGAACAAGGAAGTTTCTATCCATGGTCAATTAAATTATACATGCATTCTCCTGGGCTCGAAAGAGAATGTATGATGAGCATGTATTATTCATTTAGGAACTATTTAATTAATTTCTTATTGATGAGGATGTCTGATCCCACTTATCCCACTGAAGGGCCTTACAATGCACAACACTTTCAGAAATCCTTTTATGCAGAACCTTTGAAGCTCTCAACATTCTTGAAGTGTTATGGGTCATTCTTCACTGCTGGAGATTGTTCACCACACTTACAGAGCCAAAGTGTTACCAGATAATGAGTTATAACCTCTGAAAGGCAGCCTACCATGCAGTGAAAAGAAGCTACAGATTTTCCACAACTGGTTTTTGCCTGCATGGAGATCACACAAGCATTTTGATAGAAAGCTGTCATTCTGTAGAAAGGGCAAGATCGAACAAAAAAAGATAGCTATGGATGTAAGATAGCACATATGGAGCTAGATGATCAATCTAAGTAAACAAAGAAGGGAACAAAAAGTGAAGTTTTTGTGCAGGATTTCTTTTAGACAGAGGTTAGCACTACTCTACCAGTAAGCTCTGCTTCCTCACTTCTTCATGTCAGTATATTCTATGAACAGAAAAGAGGAATCTCCTTGCAACTGAGGAAGACAGAGTAACTCTCATCCTGAAAAGATATTTTTGAAAGATGAAAAATTGTACATTAGATACTTAGTCCTACAGCATGAAAAATTAAATTTGCATAAATCACTGAAAGTAGGGAAACAGTCAAGATTTAAAAAACAGCAATTAAGTCCTTCTTACAGGGTGGGGAAAGAAGAGAAAAGCCTAGAAAGATCAGCAATCAATGCCAATCCAGAGGACTATGGTCCTTTTGTAATTCACGTCATGGAAGACAGATGCTCTCCATCAAGTGTCATAACTCTGAAGCTAGTGTTAATCTGCAAGAATCCCTATTGATTGACAAACCCGTGGACATCTGTCCTGGATTAATGAAATGAATCTAAAAACATGTCAAAAGATCTCAAGCAATAGAAGGTACAAATTAAGATCCTAAAGTCCTCTCTGCTCTTTGAGCAGATGACTACAATGTCAATGTATTATTTGGAACCATAACATTTCTTGCCTCTTCAAACAGTGTTAAAGTCCTCCTTAAAATCCAGAGTGGCATGAAGGCTTTTCCACTCTGGCCTAGATCTACAATGCAGCTCAAGATTTGGACAGGTAGATCTTTTCTTCTCGTGAGCAGAAAAGAGCTTCACCTAAAATCATTTTTTGCAGCTGCTACACCATTCTTATTAGCTGCACTGCAATGAGATATTTTAATTTACTTTCTTCTCCAAAAAGAAGAATAGTGTCAATTTCATGATCAGACCAAAACCTCAAAATTGAGGTTTACCTGAAACCTAAAAGAAATCAAATCCAATCCATCTAGCTCCTACTAACACCTTGAATCCAGAAGTCCACATTAGGAACTAGTGTCATCAAGGATTAAATAAGTAAATCGTTTGTTTCCTTATCCTTAATTTCAAAATAATTCAATGATTTGTATTTAATACTCACTGTGCAGCTATTACGAAGGGCTTCAAATTTACGCTGGATTTCATCTCTATGTGCCTAAAGGAGGTAAGAAGTTAATCATCAATTTTTCATACATTAGAATTCGAATCCAACAGCTGTTGCTAAACAAACTGCAGAACAATCTACCAGCAAGCAAAGTTTGGAAGGCAGATGCTGCAGGCTATGAAAGCACTCTGTAGTGGCAAAGAACTGATTAGCAAAAGTCACATCCTACTTAATCAAAATACACTTACGCTCCCAATTCTGAACTACTTTAGAAAAATGTACAAACTCGAGAATTTAGTTATGTAAAAGGTTCCATCTGAAATGGTCACCAGAAGACATGTCGATTCCATGTTAGGTTTGTACATTCTTGACATTTAAATTTTAGTTTGTTTTGCTTCCATATCCAGATTAGTATTTAATATAAAATAAATACTGCATACAATTTAACGCTTGCAAAGAAAAACTATAATGATGTATTATGCAAGCTATCCCAAACAGCTCTGCCAATCTACCTGAATCCTACCATAAAGTACCATTTAATCCTGAGCCTCTGTAAAAGGCAGTGATGAAACATAACAATCAATTCTTTGGAAGACAGCATCCAAAGTATGGAAAAGTGCAAACACTTATTTTAAAGAATGCAGTATTGCATGCACCATTTTACCTCCTAATTTACAAGCAAAGCATGACAAAGCAAAAGTTCTTGTTTCAGCCTCATGACCTCTCTCAAAATTCATCAAACTGATTTAACAAGTGTCTAATGTCATACGCTGTCTGAAAACTTAACAAATGAAAGGTTAGTGTACTAGCACATCCAGCCACCTTTCTTCATGCAGAACAGTTTCCTTAGAGCCAAGAGACTAAACAGGAAAAAAAACTGTTCAGCAGAAGTCAAATAGGAGAGCTAAAAGGCTATCTTACCACAACAGCCAATGTGAAAAATAAAAAAAGTGTATTAAAAAATTTGTAACAGAAATATTCCCAAGCCCACCAAACTGGGACTATCTTACAACAGCAGGTCCAAAAGCACTACCGTTCTGCCAAATTAACTGAAGCAATAACTGAGTGAACACAGGTCATGAACATTCATCTGTTTCAGTGGTTGTATAAAGATACCAAGCACATCGCCATGCCATTGGCAGTGATTATTAGTTGTTATGCTGGGAGGGGTCTGCCTCAGTTTTGAGCAAAAAAGAAACTGAAGCCATGTTCTATTCGGTTATTCTTAAGCCTTGATGTTGCTGCTGTACTTTCCCAGCTTGTACCCACTTTAGAACAACTCAGTGAACAGTTCTCCCATTCATCTACCCAAAGCATCAACATAATACAAGCACCTATCTCAGTTGAACCCACATCTCTTCCGAAAAATAGCAACGGCAGAAACATTCGGAACAGTTCTTTGATCAAATGCCACTGGAGCAAGAGAATGCACATTTTCAACACTTCAAAAATAACTGGATTTGAAGGTCATTAAAGACTGCTGTTCAATGGGGGTTAGCTGGTAGCAGGTCATATACTTCTCCACTTTCTGCCCCCACAGCCCTGGGAATCTTTTATGAAGGAAATATTTCTTAGAATCAAGCAGTTTAAAAGCATCTTTTTGTACTCAAGAGACAGCAACCAGCAACATATAATTTAGAATTCCATTTACTGGGAGTTGGGGAGGGCAGGAATTGAGCTTTTTCTTTCGTTTATATCATTCACACACCTCACCAGAGACTGCAAGACACATGTGACAATTTTTAATGAAATAAGCATTGGAATAAAATTATGTGCTAACAACACTATTTCCCTAGGAATTTGGGGCTTTTTTCCCCACATAAGGATCCTCAAAGCAGGATAACTGATAGGAAAAAAAAAAAAATTATCAACAATTTTATTATCATCAAGTACTTTCAAACTGATGAGATATTTGCATAATTAAATTACAGATTAAAGCTGCTAACAATAAGAATTTCATATGCAACTTTCACCCCGTCACAAAAGTACTAATATTCTTACAAACAATCAATCAGTTTTGGCAGCAATGAACCACTACTAGGAAGCATTCATATGGTTAAAGATAATAAGACAGACAAAATTTGACATTTTAGCCATTCCTGCCTCTACCAACACAAGGCACAATTCACATATAGTTCTGAAAACTAAAAATAAAATAGTATAAACTCATTTTAACCTCTTTAAGAAACATAAACCTACATAATTCTAATCTGTATATATAGCTCACAGTACAAATTTTAGGGCTCACCGTGAGAGCTTGAATCTCTTCCTCTGCCTCAGCTGTCGTCTCCTCTAGTTCAGTTTTGGCTTCGCGGAGCTGATTCTCCAGGGCTGTCCGTGCAGCCTGCAGCCCGGTAACTTGAGATTCCCGCTCCTGGAGTGTCAGCTGCAATTCTGTCAACTGCCTTTTGAGTTCCAGCTTTTGTTCTTCATGCTCTAGACTAACCTGAAGAAAGAAAAAGTAGCATCCAAATATAAGTTACTAACAAATAAAATATAGGCAATGCAATCTCATTTCAGACCTCACTTTAAGATGCCATTGCCATGTCTATCCCAAAAATCACATCTTGACAGATTGCTTAAGCCACTGAGAAGTCAAGGATGCAGCTTTGTCTACTACCTGAAAACTACTGGTTTGCTTTGAAAAAGGATAAAAGCAACCTGGCATTTTGAAACAACAACAAGGGCACAAGAATAGTTCCAGCTGTGACTCCAATATCACATATCAAACATTGATATAAAAGGCATAAAAGTTGAAGTCATTTGTGATGGACTCTCTTCACTGAAATTGAGAATCTTTAAAAATCTTTATTTGAGAACTTTTAGGCATAAACATCAATACTAATCTTTACATGTATGTAAATATTACATACATTTTGCAATTGACTTTCATATTTCATTTTCCCTTCAGATTCTTTTTAAAGAACCAGATCATCCGGCTCAGGGTTTATTTGAATGGCTTCGGTTGAAGGTTTTCTTGAGGCATACTCAGGGATAAACATGTCATTTCCAGAAATGGATAAGAAATGAACAAGCAGCAGAACAGATCTCAGTGCTCAAAATCAATTCCAAACCTTAGCACCTTCTTCAGGCTGTCTGCTATCCCAAGTGAATCTGTCTGTTGTGCTGTAGATGCGCGACAAGCCTGCCAGAAATCTTACACTGGTCCCAACCAACTTCCGGTCAAACAAGGACATGTGTTGGTCGTCCAACCCTCTTAGCTAAAGGCAAGATTTCAGTCTTAGCTGAAAATTAGTGGAGTGAGACTGGAGAAGGTAAAAGAAGATTTGAAGTGGATCCAAACTAGTTGATACAAAACTAAAAACGAAGCACAGCTCACAAATCTTTAAAAATGCATATTTTCATATTACTGTTAGGTTTCCTTTCCAGAAAACTTCTGAAAAATGTGCGTGAAGCAGCAGGTCTCGTTCTGTTGTGTCCTTTGCTTTCTAATCTGTAGACTCTAAGGCTATGGTTAAGCTGGTCATTGTACATAGCTAAGCTTTTATTCTCTACCCCATAACCATTCTAGCTGGGCAACATTATAAGGGTATTGTACAAAAAAACATAAATGTGATTCTGAGAAAGTAAGATGATCTAAAATCTCAGATTCAGTTAGGTCTAAGAATGACAAATCTTTAATACTTACTCTTATCTCCTTCTAATGAGCAATTTTTAATTTTTTTTACTATTATTATTTTTATTTTACTCCTAGGGGAAAAACAAGTACTGCTAGACCAAACTAAATTAATACATCTTAAAATACCATTTTTTTAATGACACCAGAACTGAAACAACTTAATTCTAGTTCTCACTACACTACTCAAAATGGGGTACACATCCAAGTAAGTTTGTTTGGAGGGATTAAACCCAAGTTTTCACCTCTCGCAGCCTCGTCTCTAACTCCAGCAGGCGGTTCTTGTCAGTGTGATCTTGGTGACTCATCTTTTCCAATTGTTCTTCTAATTTTCGATTCTGTGCCTCTAACTTTCCAGCTTGTGTTTCCAAGTAGAACTTCTGTTGCCTGAGCTCTGAAATCATCTCCTCCTGGGCTTTCCTGATAGAAGAAAAGCACAAGTGACAAACCCAAAATGTACTTAACATATGTCCTTTCACTGGGGTAAAGTAAGGAAGAATATACTACAAGTTTCCTGTTAAGCAGAATAGTTAAGTTCATAGCTTAAATTCTACATCCCAACTTAAAAAAAAAAGTCAACTTTCTATTCCCATCTGTGAAAGATCCATGTACTATTATATTCATCAACACATGCCCAGAGCACTAAAATTCCATGTTTGCAAGTTGCACAGAAAAATTAATCCTGTACACAGTAATCTGCAATATTTAAGTTCATTCAGTTCATTCTTCTCATTTCACTTTCTATACAGGAAAAATAAATGCTAAGAAAAGTTGTTTTCACACAACATATTTCCATGAGATAAGAGAATCCCTATGGTTCAGGGTTTGGGGGGGTAGAGTGTTGTGGGTTGTTTTGTTGTTTGGGGTTTTTTTTAAGGTGTAATGGACCTAGAGCTTGACCTACATTGAAGCGAAGCTTTGTTGTCTCCGATCAAAGTCTTAATCTACAAAGTGAACAAAAATAATTACTTGTGCTCATAAGAGTCTTGAGAGCTGGAAACCATTAATTATTACCATAATAATTTGAAATTGATACCCTCATAAAAAAAGAGAGAAAAAAAAGAAAAATAATGAAAAAATTACATTATTTACAATTCTTGGAATCATTTTATCATGCATTGGAAGATTCTGCCTTGTAGCGTGCTTTCTACTTTGAAGTCTCACAAAGCTCTACGTATATTAATGAATTAATATTTTAGGAAGTTCACTGTGAGATAAACTGTTATTAATCCTATCCCAGAGAAATTCTGTGGGTTACCCAAGATCAAATAGGAAAACTTTGCAAAACTAAAAATAGAACTTAAGTCTTCTGACTCACAATTCTGTGCATTGCACACAAAACCACCCTTTCACCCTTTCTCTTTTTTTAACCTACCTCTACAGATTATTGCCAGCCAGAACTGTCAAATGGTGTTATTGCACTTCCTACTGTTTACTGGGCTATCTTCTCAGGAACCTGATAATCATTAGTTCCTGATATACTGATGGAACAAAAGCTAGCAGTGTTCCCTTCTCCTCTGAAGGGTTTAATCACAAGTTCTCCTCTTTAAACATGCTCAGATTAGCTGTAGCTTTTGTGGATTCAAAATACAGTCCAACAACAGATTTATACATTTTCACCACCACGATTCCCAAAATAAGCACAAATTCATTAGCTGTCTGCATGCATAATAAAGCAATTTTCTCTTCAAATGTTAATTCTGTACCATCTTCTACCAGTCCTGCAAAATGACATTACTTGACAATGTCCCTCAATAATCTATTCTAAGTCGTATGTTAAAGCTTTATTATATTTTTTTTCTTGTTTTCTACGGATCTCCAGTCTAGTGTCCTGCTCTCAGAGGATGCATATAGCACAGCTAAGTTCTTACACTCAGTTCAGCACCAATGACTGTGACCCTAGACCTCGCATGTGCTGCCCAGGCACATGCTGAGACAATACTTCTCTTTTATTTCAGAGTGCAGGTAAGTTATGGCTTTTGCTGCCTCAGCAAACTTCCTGAGTGATTAACTGGAGGTTGTCTGGAGCATAAAGCAACACAATTAAATTTCTCAGTTATTTCTGTGAATATTTTTGGCTGCTTAGGCTAAAATAACTTGCTAGATATTTGAAACAGAACAAAAATTGGACCCATTATGTAGCTGGAGGCATAATCACCGCTGAAAAGGAAAAAAAAGCCAACTCTGCTAAAATTCATCCTTGCTTGATCCTATACAATATTACAGGTGAATCTATCCAAGCACTTCCCACAGAGACACTACCAGACATTGCATCCAGCAGTTGATGAACACTGAAAACCTTTCAGCAGATAGCCAAAATTGATGAATCTCTTAACTCAGTAAGAGCATATACTACTTTAGCCCTACCTTCCAGGATGCATCAAACAATCCACGCTTTGTCCTAAACTTGAAGTAGAATTCCTATAAGCCATTTATGACAGAAAAACATCATTATAAGGACAAGGAATCTCAGTTAGAATCGAAAGCGAAAGTTCAGGCAGACAAAAAGATCTGACACAGAAGATTTTCTGTGTTTAATAAATAAGAATTTACCACAAGAACAATTGCTGATTACACAGCAATTCATTAAATCTTGACCAGTAGTATACCCCAAAACCACTGAACTGACTACTACACCGGTCATTGATGAGAACTAAAGAGAGGCTGAAGCCGACAAGGCAATAGAAATATATGCAAGTGCTACCTGGGTTAGGAAGAAAACAAAATGAATTGAAGCAGCATTCTGAAGCTGAAGCATCTCCTACTTCACATTACTTCTTCCTGTTTCAGTAACAAAATATCTCACTCTTGCAACCGGCAATTCAAAGACATGCAGAAAAACTTTTGGCTTAAAATTCTAGTTTTCTTACTTGTCTTCTCACCCATCAAGGCAGGATGGAATGTTTGTGAAAGAAAGGTGTTTATTGTTTTACATTTCAACAGCACACAACTGTCACAGGAATCAAGGAAAACATAAATCTATTAGCAATATGTATGTTCAAAAAAGGAATACATGCTTCTCCAGAGGTATTTTAGACATTAAAATTATTAGTATTCATTTAACATGTTTGGTAAACCTGCACAAAGCACCAGCCTTAGGAAAGGCTCCAAAGTAAACATTGTAATACAAACCAATTTTCCTAGTCATGTTTGAGGAAACACAAAATACACAGTGAACCACAACTATTTGAAGAACAAGCGTATTTTTGCATCACTGAAAAAACAAGCAGGGAGCACAGCAGGCCTGCAAGACAGAACCACTTTTACATAAAGAGATCTTACTGAGAACTGTTCAGTAGTGACCAATATGATAACCGTTGTTATACTTACATGTTCCTCTGGGTAAAAAGGCTGCTATTTGCTGCCAGTTTATTGGCCTCAGACAATTCCACTATTCTCTGCTCCAGTGACCTAATCTTCGAATCCATTGCATTGATCATCTGAAACAGAGCAATGTGCCTTTGAGACTGCACAATAGTAGTGATTATAAAAACAGTGTTTAAAAAAAGCCTGAACTTTTACAGAAACAAAAAGAAGTAAAACAAAACTGATCAAAAAGAGCATCACAGATTCAACTGCTGGGGCTATTTACAACTACTGTATACTGATTTAATATTAGGAGAAAGCAACCATTTTATTAGCAACCATTTTATTATCAATGCAAAAAGTAATGGGTACACAGCAAGCTACACGGCTACTTTTAAGGAAATATTCTTGAAAATACCTTGAATTAAAAAAACATGTCTTTTAAAATTAGTATTAATCAGTGGATTTCCTTCAAAACAGCTCAGCAGCACTACAAAACCTCAAACAAGATTATCTTGCTTGAAATCAGTCTCAGAAAGCTACTCTTAAAATCCTTTGATTTCCAATTAACTATACGTACCGCCTTCTGTTCAGCCAGGACTTTACATTTCTCACGTGCTTCTTCTTCGTGTCTTCTGAGCATATTCTCAAGTGCTTCCTTATCTGCAAGATCTTTCTTCATCTGATTTTCCAACACCTAAATGAAGACATTTCTTTTGTCTAAATTATATCTGTTTCACTGGGCAAAGGGCAAGCAGAAAGAAAATCATCATGAAAGACAGAAAGTTTTTTTAAGCAACTGATCATCTCTCAAGCAAAATTAAACCCAAGATGCAATTGCACGAAAACCATGCAATGGAGCAAACTCCAAAAAAAGAGCTCCTCAGTTAACTCCTCAGTTATCTCTGAAGACTGAATTTAATGATGGAATTTCATGAAGACACGGAGATAATGTAGATTTTTAAAAAATTATTATTTTAAGTCATATAAACTGTGTTCAAGAAATAGTCCATACTATAATGCAACAGAAAACAGAAAGCTCTATACCCAAACATGTACAGTAGAGGAAGTAAGCAAGTGCAAATCCTTTGGGTGTCCTATCAATATAGCTCAGAAGTAATTGTAAGTTCTGTAAGTATGCATGAGAAGGCAACTAAGAACCCATGAATTCTTCAAGTCAGAGACACCAAATGAAACAGCTAAGTAAAAGACTTCTTTTTGTGGCATGAATACCTGTCATTAAGAACAGAACTAACTGTTACATTTTTTTTTTAAAATGCATGTTATGTATGTATGTCCAGAGCTTTAAATCAGTTGTTAAACTGAAGGTCATTTCCTTCAAAGGCAAGTTTTTAAAGGCACAAAGTCTGAAGACCACAGGATATCTTTTACTGTTCCAGTTACAAACATCCCATGTCCTCTTTCATCCCTTTGAATCACTTTCACCTGGCTTCCTGATTCCTCCTAATAAACCCTATATCATATGTCCCCATAATACACTGGCTCTCTTTTTCTTTTAATGTCACCACATCTCCTTTCCCAGCATCTGCCTCTGGTCTTCCTGCTTTCTATCGCTCTCCTCTCATTACTGATTACCACATGCTCTGGTCTGCCAGGAAACCTTCTTACATCTCTTTTTTTCTTTCATGTTTCTCTCATAGAAATTCCTTCTCTCCTCTTAAATATTACATCCTCTTACATTTAAGCTGCAATGTAGAATTAAAGTCCTGGGTAAACATAGTAGATAGACATTGCTCTAAACAGATTATGCTTAGTAGAAACAAGATTCTTAAAAATGCATTTACTGGCTGATGTACTGCAGCTTCTTTAGAAAAATCCTTAGCCAGTGCACATACTCCTATTTCCCAGCTTGTTTTTCCTAATTTTAGATTGTGTTATGTTTCGATTGTCTTATGTTACCCTGGAAAAGACAAAAACAAAGTGGGTTGTTTCTGTGGCTTTTTGGCAGATGTTACAGCTCCAAGAAGATGGAATTTCAGAAATACTTTAGTATTTGCTGAATTGAAAACTTACAGATGAGCTGTGTGAATATTCTTAGAAAATCATCAGTAGGAACTGAAATCTTTTTCAGGATGTGAGATCCAATAACATTAACTATTAGTCAGCAATAGTCAAATTACAATCAGCAACTGCCTTCCTATAGAACTGACTTCAAATGCCATCTGTTTTAATGCAGTGCTAAAGACAGATAAGGTACAATGGCACAGACTATAAGAAAAACTTAGTCAAATTCCACTAAGCTCTCTGAACTTTTCGGTAGCAAGAAGGCAACTCGTAAGACAAAGCAATCAGAGCCAAAAGGCAATTGTTTTTCCCTGGACTCATTCTACCCACAAAAGTTTGTAGGAAGATGATAAGAAGATAATTTTACTTTGAGTTTTTCCTCATAGAATTGTTCCTTCTGTTTCAGCTGCAACTCCAGATGTTGTGCTGCAATCTGAGCCTCACGATGCTTTTCTTCCAGCTCCTAAAAACAGCAGAGATTCATATTCAGACACAAAGAAATAGTAGGTGCTGTGTGTATGTGTTACATAGGTATCAAACATTCATTCATTGTCTTTTTTAAGGCTTCACACTATAAAAATCCCAAGACCAGGGCTGTCATAGTAAAAAAACATTATGAGTGCTGCACATTATCAGTTTTAAGTTTTGCATATTGCTGCTGACCCATCTACTGTAGACCACATATACTGTTAAAGACAAAGATTTCTACTGCCACAATAAGAATCTCCATTTCCCAGTAAAATATTCCCAAAGATGGGCCAAGGTTGTTTTGCGAAAACAAGCAGTTATAAACACTTGATAGCTGCAGTGGCATCACAGGAAGTTCAGATCTATTTTTAACAAGGTCTCTCACTTGTTTTCTCACAGAAGACCACAGTAATGGGGCACTGCCGTCTATTCTTTCCATTCTACATTCTTAGAGTGGGAATAGTATTTACTGTGCTATATTCCTCAGACAAATGTGGTCAGAATAATTGTTTATAAATTGCTTGGAAAATGAAAAGTGAAGAATGCAATATATATGGTCGAACATACCAGAATATTTTTAATCTCTTTACTTCATACCAGATAGTTTGAGCCATGCACAGTAAGGTCTTAAATAATTCTGTATCTCAGAAGTTAGCTATTTCTGCTGTTTGACTATATTATTCAGGTTATATCTATAATCACCTTTCAACAGGATACCTCAAAGAGTTGAGCTTAGAACTTCATGCTCATTCATCATCATATTTGCCATTCCAACTATTTCCTTACAACAAGAGGCAGATCCAGGTCTGTCATTCACTACCACTGGGTTGACCCTTGCATAGGCAAGCCCAGGTTTTGGGATGCATCCAGGTCTCCTGTCTGCCTTCATTATTGCACAGCACAGGAAAATTTCCTGGTATTTCTACTTTAGCTCTTTTCATATTCTCTTTTCTGATCTTCCTCATCTTGAAAATGTACAAAGACATTTTTTTCTCCAGTAATTGCAATAGACCTCTTTTTCCAGAAGGGAGAATCAAAGAGAAGGTTCACCAAAAGTAGGTCATCTACAGTGCCTAGTACCCAATGCTTCTGCGAGGAATGGTGATTGCTGCTTTTTGCAATTGAAATATGTCTCCCAGCAACAAGAGGGACAACTCACCTCCCTCAGAAGCCCACACATTTCAGGTCCTGGCAGAGAATCAGACAACCAGATCAGCAGCAGCTTCAAAGCTACCAGCATCAGATTGCTCATATTGTAGCAGAAGCTTCATCAGTTTCTGCAGTGGCACTTAACAGCCAGTGTGGGCTTACAAAGGTAATTTCTTACCATTCCAGTTCTCACTTACTATCCTTTACGTAGCGCTAACTTTGTTATTAGCATCATAGCAAGTACTTACTTTCAAGCAGTAATAAATATCTTCTCTAACTTGTTTCTTAGTTATTCAATTCTCTACAGGCAGATCAGCAGGTAATTCTCAGGTACTGCTAGGTAAGTGTACATGAAACCAATGCCTTTATTCAACAATTTCCACCTTATTCTATGCAATTCTGTATCTTCAGCTCCCTTCCTACCTTTCTATACCAGGAAAAGTCAGAAGTGTTTGAAGAGATCAACTTGAGGGAACAAACAGAGTAGAAGTGGAGAAAAAAGAAAAGTATTACCCTGTGCTCCCAGATCAGAGCTGCAAGGAACTAGGGGAGACTCTGTCAGATTAGTTCTTCAACACTTGTTTGAATTTTTTTATAAAATACTTCTGTGTCTCTTCAACATTCTGTCAGAACTCCATGGAAACTATAAGAAGAGCTAAACATATCCTATGGTGTAAAACAATTAGTCTATATTTCTGCATTCTGTTCCTGTTTTTTCTCCACAGAGAACGTAATCAAAATTAAGGAACAATCCCCAAATATACACAAGAGGCTTATGAAACAATTTGAAGTTTTACACTATTTCTAAACATAAAGATGGCTCTGTGCCCAGCAAAACCATAGCCTCCCACTTAACCATGCACTCATGTTATCAAAACAATCTGAAAGAACTAGCACTACTAAAGAACCGATTCTACCTTTTCCTGAGAATGCTCAGGCATTCTAATGCTAAAGTCTACACATGCAGCTATTGCCCAGAACAAGTATGGTTCATCTGTTGACTCCAAATACGGTTATTTGGAAGGCCATTTCCATTTGGCCTTCCTCAGGTGTGTGTATGCTCAGGATTGCTACCAATAAAAAGTAATCTTTTTTTCCTTGTTGTATTGGCAACATAGAATGAGAACTCATAGGAAACACAAAATTAATTTAATTATTCCACTATAAAATTATGCTTCCTGTCCCAGGTAAGTAAAAGTGGGAAAGACCAAGAAAGACCCTCTGCTTGGTTCACTGTAGACTGACATACCAACTCACTCTAAAGATTTAATAGGTTTAACAAGGAGAGAAACAAGAAATTGCCAACAGAAAAGGTATGTGGGTGAAAATGGATTCCTGACAAATATTATCTTTGGAGATGAACAGTTTAGATGACTAATTTCTCTCTGCTTCAAAATATAAGCATTTCAAGTAGATCTGACCTCTAAATTCCTTTGCAATTTAGTTTAAAAGCTAGATATCAATGTTTTTATTGTTGCAGTATCCTGTCCTGAGAATGTTTTACTTCTGAAATAATCATTAGGTAATTAATTTAAATATTACTAAGGTGACTTAAAAGTGCTCCCACTGAGTCAACAAGAATTTTAAAGTAGTATTAAGAATAAAGGTACAGGAGTGAGCTTGTAACTAAAGGTGCAATTAGAATTCAAGCGCTTAAGCTTTCTCCAGTATGACTGGTACAAGAAACAAATCCCTTTACTCAACAATTTCCAGCTTATTCAATGCAATTCTGTGTCTTCCATTCCTTTCCTACCCCCTTCTTACAAACTCTTACCCCATATATTTTATTTTCACTTCTGCTCACCAGAATTTTTTCTGCCATCTGTTGAATCTGTTGAGATTTAGTTTGAATATCTTCCTTAAGTCGGTTTTCTCTTCGTTCCACGGTCTCTAATCTCTTCACTTGATTCTCTAGAGAATGGCGCCGTTCCTGTAGAGCAATTATTAACTGCCATTTAGGCTAACCATTATCTTAAAGCAATGAGTAGTTTCTAGAAAAAGTCAGCTGAAGTAGTCAATAGATGGTTGTCTTTTATAGTTTAAATTCTCATCATTCCTCAAATCCCTTACGCTAACCACATGTCCTTATTTACTCCTCACTGAAAATAAAAAGCCTCTCAGTTTTCTTCAAAGAAATATATGCTTTTTAATTAAAAATTGATTAATATCATTATTAATATGTAATTTTATTAATATGTTAATTAACATTATTAATAACATTACTTTCCCATTAATAGTTACTACAGGAATACAAGCTGTTCCCAGTCATCCAAGATGAGGGTTTCTAAACTGAGACAATAACTCTCAATAACTAATTTACTCTAGATAGACGTTCTCCACTCACCTCCGCTTCAAGCAATTTCTTCTTCATGCTTTCATTAGAATCTTCCCGATTCTGCAGTTTCTCTAACTCCTTCTCAGCTCTCTCCTTTGCTTGACGAATATTCTGAAGAAGTTCAGTTGCCTCTGAGCTAGCTTTCACAGCCTAAAAGTCCAAAGGAGAGGAAAAAGAAAAAAAAAAAGAGGTGTTATAAGAAAAACACACACACAAAAACTTACTATGTGAAAAGTTCATAATCTCAAGACGGTCAACGATTTGAATAAAATTGCTACAGAACTTTGGCCTAAAATTAAGGCAACCTACAAACATGTGCAGGAACCCAAATTCTAACTTCTGTTACATAATTCTTTTGTTTAACGAAAAACTGAAAACCCAGGAGACTTACATTTGTCTTGCTGTACTTTAAGTTTTTAATTGTCTCTATGTACTGAAAGTAAAGTCTACCCCCAAATTCATCTCAAGTTCTTGGAAAGAGTTCACAAAATACTCTTACTAAAACACTAGGAAAATAACCTGTTGGCCTACAGATAATTCCTTAGAATTAATGAAAGGAGAAAAGGGGAGAAAATATGACTGTTTTGAAATATTAGAAGTACTATTTCTACATAGTTTTGGCCTCCTATTCATATTGTGGATCACTAACCCTTGAAAAAGGCCCCTCTCAGCAGGTGCCAAGTTTGAAAAGGTCTCTCAGTGGACTATTATGACAAACCCTTTCTTTTCTGCTGAAAGATCCCAATAAGATAAGTTCCCTTACTGTGCTTACAGCACCTTCTTAAGTGACAGACTGACCACAACTGCAAATGTTAGAGATTATGTACTTCCTTCAGCTTACATTGCTATGGTATTTTAATTATGTTGTGAATCCTTATCATTCAACATTTTTACTGAGAAGAACTGAACTGGAAAGTGATTTTGCAATTAAAACATAGCATACTGGGAGACTAAACCAAGTCCAACGTGTATTTTATTGGTGAGCTAAAACCACCTGAACCTTGTCTTCAGGAGCAAGGGAAGAGTGCATTGCATACAACATACTCAAACTGGCCTTTTAAATTAAAATTTCTCCACACTACTCCAGTTCTGACTCAGCTTCATTTGTAAAAATAAACACTGTTGACATGTCTCAAAAGCCGAAAGCATATTGAGAACACCAATGATTTCAGATACCAGTTCCCACCCCCTTTTCCTTATCATCCCCCATGCTATGACTAATTCTATTTTTGAGGATAAAACAAAGTGCATCCCTCCTCTGCATTAAGGTTTCACTGGAAAATCTTGTGGAAAATTCACTTTCACCACCCAGACATTACCTTTGTCAGCTTTTCCTGCAGCTCCTGGATTTTGGCCTGCTGCTCTGTATTGATCTACAGTTAAATAAAAAGATGAGGGGAAAGAGTATTGTTAAATCAAAAAGGAAAAAATGCTCTCCACTTATGATACCATATTTATTTTAATTCACTTCACAAAAATCTTTGTTTCTCCCTATAAATTCTTACATACCAAAATGCTCCTTGGCAAATCTACTGCCATTATACTAACTTCTGGCTAATTTCATATTTTGGTCACAAAGTAGGTTGTTTAGTGTGAGAATACTCAGAATTCTTTTTATTTTTTATTTGCTATTCTTTATTCATAAAGAAAACCCTTACGTATTACTAACCTAAGTCCAAACTCAGATTACACATAATGGCCTATCTTTGCCTAGTTTCTAAACACAATCCATTAAGAACAGGATATTCAAACACAACTTGATACCAAATCAGAAACAACAATGAATCACACCAAGAAAAAGATTTTTAAAAAAACTAAAATAAAACAGGGAGGGATGTGAGGTTGTGCATGCCATTAACTAGACAAAGATACTCTTGGTTTCTGAGCATAATATGAAAGTCTCAGGAAGCAAAGTCCAGGATACTGAAGTAGCATACCTTCTCCAATTTGGAATACAACTCTCCTGCTTCATTTTTTCCTTGATCTTTAACCTGCAACTTAAATATGAAATATATAAAAGTCTCAGGAATAATTGTAGTACACTGGTCTTCTATCCAGTCACCTCATGCAATTTGAACACAAGCAGCTACACAAAGTATAAATTAAACTTCAAGTGTACAATTGAAAGACATTTTGTATTAGTTGTACAAACCACACTGATCTCTAAAGGACAAACACACAACTTCTTTTGTGTGTGTGTGTGTGTGTGTGTGTGTAAAACAGCACTAGAAATTCAAGCAAGCATCATCCCTCCATCCCCTGAAGCCTAAACTACCTTTTGCAATTTGTTGTGACATTCAGTAGCTTTACGTTTGAATTCTTCAGCTGCCAGTCGGGACTCTCTCAACTCCGATTCATAAAGATCACTACGCCTGCGAGCTGAAATAAGATCCTCTTCTAATTGATTCATCATCAACCTCATTTCTTCTACTTGAGCTTGATATTCCTGTAGTCATGATGGAAGGGAAGGAAAAGGTATTACATTTTAGAGGCAACAGGGGAAATACTTGGAGCAGCAGATCCCAGAATACTGACTGCAGGCAAGAGGCACATTTAAGAATATGTGGAAGAAAAGTAAAGTACAAAATAAAACAGTAAGAGCTAAATAAAATAACATATCCATGGTGTTCTGGTTTGAGTTTTGCCATTTTCAAGTCAATACCTCATAAAGGTCAAATCATTGACTTTTTGAGAGTGGCTTCAC
Source organism: Phaethon aethereus (assembly GCF_964289735.1). Taxonomy (NCBI): domain Eukaryota; kingdom Metazoa; phylum Chordata; class Aves; order Phaethontiformes; family Phaethontidae; genus Phaethon; species Phaethon aethereus. The sequence continues at coordinate 12,423,366 of NC_138593.1, read as the reverse complement.
TGCAGAAACACATACATACATCTACGTACAAATGATAAAAATTACTTACATTTCTAATTTCTGAAACAGAAATGTGCCTTTGAGTTGATGTCTCTGCTAAATGCCCAGATGCTCCCTCAAGATATATTTTCTCAGGCTGATAATATGACAATTACCAGAGATCTGCATAGCTTGGGTAAAAGGAAAGAAGGAGAAGCAGAGGGGTAACATACTGTGGCTTCTAGCCATCAGTTATTTTCTCTTCACAGACTTAAAAAGGATCATATTGCTCTGTGTGGGAGACAACCTAAAATCAAATATTAACTTAGAAAAACTGTCAAAAAGTCACACTGCCCATAGAAGATATTTGCCTATATAGGCAGAAATAATGATTCCCCATGCAGGACAGTACAAGATAGGACATTTGGATGGGGAAGGTGGGAAAAGAGAAGAACATTTGAATTTACTATCTCAATGAGACTGGGTACTCAAACTGAGAGTAGCTTGTGAGACTTGAAAAAAATAACTGGAAAAAAGAATTTATTTCTGTTTATGCAGCATTTACTAAGTGCTGTAAGTATACATTTTGTAGAATTACTCAAAACAAAACAAACACCAAAATCAAAGTATTTTTTATGAAGCTGAGAACAAGTAGAAAACATGCACATCAAGAGCTAGTAAAAAAGATTATGAAGGACTGACAGTGGGGGAGTCTATCTTTCTTTCCATTTTAATATCTTATAATACGCCTGACTACCTCCATATTCAAAAGAATAACTGTCTCATGACAAAAATCATGTTTGTCATCACTCCTTCCAGCCAGCCAGCTGTCCTTAGTTAGACAAGCGACTGCGTGAACACTGACCCTAACGTCACCCTATGATTCTCTAGCTTATGCAGATATTTATATTTAAAGAAGCTGGGCCTTTAATAAGTTGCTTTCCTGTCCATTACGGGGAGCATACCAGAATGGCTCTTTGGTTCATAATCCCCAAATTGGTTGTCCAGTTTGTAAGGCAGACAGGGGACCTACTCCTTCCTGTTAGTCTCCCTATGGATGTTCTTATTTTCTTGCTGGAAAGAATTAGAGCCTTTTTCTAATAAATGAGCGTACATTAACTCAAATATTCATTTCATACAAATACATTTGTGAATAAAAAAAGGCAGAATGGTTTGTAGGAATACATGTTCTGCTCAGAAATCATAACTTGTTAAGACTTCCTAAAATAGCTTTTATATCAGCAAACACTTGACCAAAGAATTACAGGTATGACTACAGGTGCCACTGTGAAAATGAGGTTTGGGAAGGGAGGAAAATGGGAAGGGAGAAAAGAAGGAAGAAGAGGAGAAAATTAGTAATATTTCAGTTTTTCTTGTTTCTTGATGTTTGCAAGTCTGTCTTTGACTAAATCTCATGGTAGGGTCAGAGGAACAGGCTGTGTCAACTCAAGGTGACACAGAACAATACCTCTTGCATATGCATTGATCACAGTTGGAAAACTATCAAGACGTACTTAAGCACATATTAATGGACAGGCAAAGCTCAGGGCATATACCTGAAGCAAATCACATCAGGGTAGCTGCATACAAATGAGTGGGCCTTTGAAAAAATATTGATTCTGCTTTGTTGCAAGTTCATCCATTCATATGGGTTTTCATCAGGTAATGACCAGAACTCAGGTTTAGTTAAAAAAACCCACAAAACCAAGACAAGCAAAAACCAAACACACACAACAAACAAACAAACAAAAAAACCAGACAACACACAATCCCATTATGCTCTTCTATTCAAGTATCTGGAGTTAAGATGAACCTACAGTCTTGCCCTGAAAATACCAAATGCCTAATTATCAGTTTTTGAAGATTCTGATTTGCTGTTAATTTTACACATTCTCTCCCAAGCTTCAGGTTTTCAACAGCAAAACTCTAAGGGACTCTTCCACCTCACCTCCCAGGTCCCTCTGACTTAAAAGTAATGATCCAAGTCTTTAATGGCTAAGATCCACCTGCTGGTATGAGTCAGCAAAAACATTTTTGCATATATTTGACAGGTGTAAAAATCTTTGCTAGTAAAAAACTGGCTGGATGGCCAGGCCCAAAGAGTTGTGATGAATGGAGTTAAACCAGTTAGTGGCTGGTCACAAGTGGTGTTCCCCCAGGGCTCAGTACTGGGGCCAGTTCTGTTTAATATCTTCATCAATGATCTGCATGGGGGAATCAAGTGCACCCTCAAGAAGTTTGCAGATGACACCAAGTTGAGTGGGAGTGTTGATCTGCTTGACACTAGGAAGGCTCTACAGAAGGACCTGGACAGGCTGGATCGATGGGCTGAGGCCAGTATGAAGTTGAACAAAAAAGCTAAGTGCCAGGTCCTGCACTTGGGTCACAACAACCCCATGCAATACTACAGGCTTGGGGAGGAGCAGCTGGAGAGCTGCCCAGTGGAAAAGGACCTGGGGGTGCTGGTTGACAGCCGGATGAATATGAGCCAGCAGTGTGCCATGGTGGCCAAGGCAGCCAATGGCACCCTGGCTTGTATCAGAAACAGTGTGGCCAGCAGGACTAGGGAAGTGATTGTCCCCTGTACTCAGCATTGGTGAGGCCACTCCTGGAATACTGTGTTCAGTTTTGTGTCTCTCGCTACAAGACAGACATTGAGGTGCTGGAACGTGTCCAGAGAAGGGCAACGAAGCTGGTGAAGGGTCTAGAGCAGAAGTCTTATGAGGAGCAGCTGAGGAAACTAGGGTTGTTTAGCCTGGAGAAAAGGAGGCTCAGGGCTCTCTACAACTACCTGAAAGGAAGTTGTAGCAAGGTGGGTGTCTGTCTCTTCTCCCAAGTAACCAGCGATAGGACAAGAGGAAATGGCCTCAAGTTGCACCAGGGGAGGTTTAGATTGGATATTAGGAAAAATGTCTTAGATGAAAGAGTTGTCAAGCATTGGAACAGGCTGCCCAGGGAGCAGGTTGAGTCACCATCCCTGGAGGTATTTAAAAGATGTGTAGATGTGGTGCTTAGGGACGTGGTTTAGTGGTAGACTTGGCGGTGCTAGATTAACAGTCAGACTTGATCTTAAAGGTCTTTTCTAATCTAAAAATTTCTATGATTATATGATTTTGTCACAGTGTTCTTGCACATGTTTTTCAGACAGCTCAGAAGACCACCCCAGATGTGAAAGTCTGCAGGATATTACAGATTCGTTTGTTGACCTAAGCAGCATTGTTATGTCATCCTGAATCTTCACAAATTAAAAGATTCTGGGACAAAACATTTTATTAAAAATTACTTGCATTGCTTTTCCTCTGTTACATGTGTCTGTACTGCCTCAGAATCTATTGATATTTATCATCACCAAAAATGTTCCACATTTCAGTATTTAAAGCAACTTTGCTAACAAAGCACCAGAACACAGAGTAATGAGCTTTAGATCCCTTGTATTACATAAAAAAACCATCTAGAAGAATGCTGTAGAAGTCTATGGAGGCCTGCTACATCCAGGGGGTTGTTTTTGCATTTCATTACTTTTTACATAAGAGCGGCTCATGTCTGGAGATTTATTACCAAGGTTTCTGGGCTTCCTTGTCTCAAACACTGTGAAATTAGTCAGTTAATGTTTGTAAAGTGCCTTAAAGATGAAAAACAACAGAAAAGCACTGTTTGAACAGCATAGTAAATTTCAATTTCTTTCTCTCAACACAATATGTTGCTATTAATTCATAAAACTGAACAGGTTCTATCTTGTAGACCATTTTAAATCCTAAAAATGTCCACATTTGTAACCATATTTTCATTTAATTTTGACATTTTTTTCCTATGAACAACTGTATGGATTAATGAATTTTCAACATCCCTCTGGTGGAAAAAAATTATGAACATCTACTTTGCAAATAGATTAAGTTAGGAAAAGAGCAGTTAGGCAACACAGATTCTATTTTGAAAGACTATTACACTTTTTAAGTGACCAGGTAAGAATGAAAAAAAGAAAACAACACAAAATTAAGGCTAGCTCAGTTGTCTCTCAGGTGGAGATTCATGAACATGTGAAATTTGTATAGGTTGACCATTTAAAATGGATAGTTCATTTCTAATGCAGCATATTACTAAAGCATTGCAACTTTCTCCTAAACTGGCTGTATAGAGAAAGTACTTTCAGGACTAGGAAAACAAAAACTTGAAGTTTGAAGTTCGTGCTTACTTGCAATATACACCAATTTTGTTTCATCCCATTTTGTTTAAGAAACCACGTGAAAACACACAGATTGGGAGTCATCACAGCCTACCAACATAAAACATAATCCTGGCAACAGAGCTAGAATATGCCAAAAATGCCTATTTGTAGATAGTCACTCTGCTCCCCGAAGAAGCAGGTATACCTGTTCTTTGATCTCTTGCAGTTTTCGGCTTTGCTCTCTGATATCATGAAGTAGCTGTAATGCCTTATCATCTTCCTGAGACACCTCCATCCGTGCCTGCTCCAGGCTTCGCTTTAAGCTCTGCAGAAAGCAAAATGTTCAATACATAGTCTTTCTTTTTTCAGATGGCTGTATAATAAAGATCTTTAGCTATACAAATGCCTCCTTGAGTGCAATGAGGCATCAAAAAAATAGAGGCACCAGTGATGGAACCCTAAAGAAATTCATGGCCAGTGCTGCTTCTGTCTGGATAGAAGCAGCTCATTTTACAAATACTGTTTACTATACTTAAAACTTAGTTCAAATCTCTACTTCCTCACATCAGGTTTAAAGACAAAAAACAAATAGAGATCACAAAAGGCATCCAATATTGACAGCATTTATCTATATTTTATCTAGCACTATTACTTCACAACCTAGATACAATCCTTCAACTTCATGGTACTAACAAGCCTATTAATTTTTCTTGTTGCTGTTAAGCGAGTTAAATCATCATTGAACTTCTACAAAGGACAGAAGAGTTGTTTCTGTATCTCACCACATACCTTACCTGCAAATTTTGACAGACCAGTGGTCCTCCTATCAACTGTGTATTATTCTTCAACAGAAAGATACAAAGTGATTTTTATTTATTTGCCTAGTAACATTTGGTATAGGAAAATCACGCAGCCCCATTTTAAGATATGCTTCCCAACAAACCAACCAATCAGAAATGCTTTACAATTCTCTGAAACAAAGTATTATCTGGAGTTTTGTTCTTGGTACAAAAGAGGAAAGAGAATATTATATCCAACTGAAAATACAGAGACTATTAACTAGAATGAAAATATCCTCACTGGAATCTTGCCAGGACGACTGGGCAGACATTCCAGCTCCCATGAAAAATGCCAAATGATCTTTGAAGACATGGTTTTAAGGCCTCATTTTTACATTCTATCTGAAAAATATCACCTGTCCTAGCATCATCCCTGACATTACGCTGTGGAACTGGATCACTCTGAACTCAGAATACCACCATTGTTTCCTAATAGTCTTATTTGACCTTGAAGGTTTCTGCCTAGGTACTGATTAGGCCCCATCCTCTTCTTGCTAAGAAACCCGTAAGAAGTCAAACCCAAGCATGTTCTAGCACAGCCAGTAAGACAAACATCACAAATAGTTTCAGCAAGACCAGGACAGTAGTTAACCCTGTATGTTCTAAGAATATGACCATGAAACAAAGTTTGAATAAAACTGTCAAGGAAGACTCTGCAAACAATTCAGGGCTCCCATATTCAACAGATATCCTCTCATATTATTTTCTCTCCATCAAGTACCCCACTGAAACCATGATGGAAGAGAAAGGCAAAGACCACAAGATTTCAGGTCTTCAGAGCTGAAAGGACAGGTGTAAGGGCTCACACTGCATTCTGTGATATAGGTGGCCAGGTCCTGCTCCAGGAGGGATCGCTGGGTCTCAGAGGCTTTCAGTTCCACCTCCTTTTGGCTAAGTACAGCCTCCACCTCTGACACTCTCCGGTGCAACCGCGTCATTTCCTGCTCCATCTGCAATAAATATCAAGAGGTTATAAGGGGGGCTTCAAAAGCTTTGTTAACTGCTACTTTGAGCTCTGTTGAGTAGGAATTTGTCTCCAAGAGACCTCTAGCTATATTTCTCCAAATGGTGTTTAAATTCCAATACCATTGTCTCTGCTCCAGGAATGCACAGTTCTTCTTAAGGATAAGTAGTAAGTCTAAGTCACCCCATTCATTCAAGCTGCTTGTTCATATTCAGTCATTCTTCGAACCCCAGTTAGCAAAGAAGACACAATCATTTTTCACCTGACTTGCAGAGATGGGTCACTTTAACCTTATCCCAAATCCATGCTGGACCAGAAGATGGTTTCCCCCCATCTCCTTGTCAGGAGCAAATGGTGAAATCCAGAACAGAGCAGGCAGAAAAGTAATCGAACTCTCATAAAAGTCTCAGACAAGCAGTAAGTTTTAAAAGACTCCACTGGGTTCCCTTTATTGGAGCACAGCAACTGTTATAAGATGTTCACCATAACCAGTGACGTGACAACAGTTACGTAAGCAGAAGCTGATGAGTTAGGGAGAGAACCTCAGAACAGTACTGCTGTAATTGTGCGTATGATGAAGAGGCACGGCCTGCAGGAAGAAGCAGTCGTCTGTGTCACGCTGAGAAAAGGACTGTTTAAAATCCAGAGCCACTTCTTGTTAAGATAAAAGTATCTAGAGCAACAGCATGGCCTAAATTCATCTCCCTTTGTGCTGGACAGGAAGCCACCTCACTGAAGGAAAAGCACTTTGCCCACCACGAGTCTGGATGATCAGCAGCATCTGACAGATCCCTGGACATACACTGGTTGCAGATTCCTGGAGCAATGGAGACGGCCAATCGCATAAATAAATACCTTGTGACACTTCTCCTGGGCGTCTTGGAGTTCTTTGCTCTTGAGAAGTAGTTTCTTTTCCATGGAGCTGACCTTGGCTGGAGAATCCACACTTGAAAAAACAGATCTAAAAGAGCAAAGCCAAACAGCACATGAATATAGGCAAAAGGTACAGAAATGTGCATTTATGCAGACTTGGTAAAGTCATTGGGTACTTACTTATACCAGGATAAAAGAAAGGGGCAGCAATCACAGTCTAACAGCCATCATTTCAGATCAAACATACTATAAAACCTGATGACAGTATATCATTATTAAATAATCCATGTGTGCTTCTAGCTACAATATTAATATTTTCCATCGGTGACTTTTATGTCAGAGTGCAAAACAATAAATCACAGCAACATTATTGCCTAACTTGTACAGATTTATAAATGTAACAACAAAAAGTCAATGTAACCATTTGGAAAGATAAAAAATTTTCAGGGAACTGCTTTTTATTTTGTACTTTATTTTTAAACAGGTTTTAAATTTATCATCAAAGTACAAAAGGCCTAAAAACTTTAACATGTCGTAATCTCCACCACAGGAAGAAGAACTGAATATCCTTAGTTACCTTCTGTGAATCAAAATTGAACTGAAACTTTCCTAACCCAATTCATATGATCCCTACGAACTCAATCAATATCAATATGATTAGTCACACTGCAGAACCTCAGAGTTCCACTTAATAAGTAATTTTTTGCATGAGACAGAACTTAACTGTACTATTCAAAACAATTTGACTCCAGAAACCTGTGGAAAATATTTACATGTTATTAAGCTTTCTGTCTAATTGGGACACAATATTTAAGAAGTTTACCATTTCTGTTAGTCTAAATTCATTACAGAAAAGGATAGGAAGCCACTCAATATTTTTGAGCATATCTTTAGTGCTTTGCAGTCTTAAATATGTAATTTGCAACCAAAAAATTAAGTACACACACATCAAAACATAATTTTAAAAATCACATTCTCCCTCACATAAAATTATTCAAACTAGATATTTAAGCAGTTGATGATGGAACCACTGTCAACTGATAGATGAAAATGCAGAAGTACAATGAAGGTGCTAATAAAAGATCATACAGTCTGCCCACACATTGCTTTCTGCTTCTCCTGGCCACAGTTTGGTATGCAGCCAGTTATCCCCATGGAGAGAAATGAGCTTTGAGCAGCTCTCTGCATATAGCCATACACCCACACACAGCAGTACAGTCTCTTCTTAACACCAAGGAAAGTTTGATTCCATCACCACCATTTTCTGAGAAAAATCTACTGCTTAATCCAAATAGATACACAGGATAGTCACAAAAGAGAGACACGTGGATTTTTATGAAAATGCTGCAGCAACATATCTGTATCCAAAGAGGTATCTTCAGTACCACCACCTTAAGCAGTCATTAGGAAACACTGTTTTGATATTAGCAAACAAACATAGCAAAATGCATCAATCCTGCCTTGAAAGGTCAAATATTAGTATTTCTTCAGAACCCTGATATGGAAGAAACTTAGAAGAAAGAGTCCTGCACATCAACAATACAAATATGATCAGGACTTAATAGAAAACAAGCATTAAAAGTGAATGCTTTTGTAAAGCGTTCCTTTAGCCCTGGTCAAATCAATCCGATCCATCAAATTGTCATATTTAAAAATCAATTTATAAAGTGTGTCTATACTCCTACAGAGAAAAGGCAACCATCTGAGAAAGATGCATATTAAATCTCATAACAGCTGGGTGTACAAACAAGGCTAAAAATGAATAGTTGAGAAAAGCATTCTAAAAATACAAATTAAGGCTCGCATTAACTAAAAAAGACACTAAGAAATCTGCTTTAAAATGTTAATCAAATATATGTAAATAGCTGCAAATGTGTACTGAGACAAGTCTGAAAATCTTTCTGTAATAAAATTTTAGCTTTACAGGTCTGAACTGTATTGGCTAAAGCAATTTTTGTTTTAATTAATTATAGTTTCAACATTAGCCATCACCTTTTTACTTTTATTCTTTTCAAATCCAAGTCATTACCCAAGAACACTCTAGCCAGTTCTCACAGACCTGGTTATATTTGCTGCTTCTATTTCACCTCCCTAAATGGGGCTTGTTTTATTTGTTATTTTTGCTTATTTGCTATTAAAAAAAATCAGAGCCGAATATTACAGGCACCATTTTGCATTTCAGAAATTTCTCCTAGCAAGCCAGCTTACAGCATGCATACGCACTGCAACACAGGAAGTAACAGGACAGATTCAGGGGAGAAGACACAGAGCTCTGCAAAGACACGTTGTTCAGCCAGGAGTGATGGGATGGGACAGAGTACGGGAGACTCTCACTGACCGAAGTTTGAATTGCGTTGGGTGACTGTAGAGGGAGCCGCTCCTCAGGGTTGATGTCAGTTTTGTAAGGAAAGAGAAGGCTACAAACTAGAACTACAATCTTTCTTCCTCATCCCTGTCCAAAGGGAGGAAAAAATTCCTTTAAAACATACGTCCTGGTGACACGATGATTTTCCTGCCATGGAAACAGTACATCTTATCCCCAGGTGAAGCTGATTTCAGTTAGCACTGGACACACAGTTTTTGAAAGACATCCTTTCCCAGTAATTCTTTCCTGTGTACAAACTATATCAGAACAACTTAATGAACACTCATACAACCTTCAAAGTATCAGAAAGAGGGTAGAGAGAAGAAATCAAGAGAAATGGAATACTGAGTAATCTAATAAGCCTTGTCATGGTGATATAAGTTCTCAACACAGCATGACGAGGTGGAAAATACCCGCGTTGCTGGGGCACTTATATTCTTCCTCAATCAGCATCACCTCAGAAATGAAACATGTACAATCCAACATCAAAAGCTATGATGCAAAACTATCATTCAGGTTGGTACCATCTCAGAATATTTCATTTAATTAACTGCTACATCTGGATCAATTCTCTTAGCACAACAGAGCAGTTTCTGCTGTTTCCTCTGAAGGGGGCGGGGGGGGGGGGGGTGGGGAAGATTAACAAAAGGTAACCAGAATACATCACCAAGAAAACTGCAATAAAAGGCTAAGAAAACTCAAAGTCAAGTCTATAGTACCAAGCTCTAATAGCACTAGCTCTGCCAATTTACTTTCAAAAGAAGCACCGCCTGCATGACTAAAAAACAAGTGAACTTAGAGCTGACTAGTGATTTCACAGCTCAATCAGCAACAGCCTCAACCAGCAGAACTATCAGAAATGGTGCTAGCTGTGTAAAAGCTCATCCAGTCTCAACATGGCTGAGATGAAGAAGAAAAAAGTATTAGGAAAATAGGAAGCTAGAAGGAAAAGCTAGAAGATGATTCTGGGATATCAAACTTTTACTCTTTTCGTACCTTAACCTCTCTTGTGCATCATACCTCATACCTTCCTTTGTCCTTTTATGCCACTCTCATAAACCCCCAACTCACCTGTGCTTCTTCCTTCTCAAGATTGACACCATCTGTCCTAATCCTGGCCCCCACACAACATGCCTATAATCTCATCCCCCGTCCCTCATGCTCTATTCTTTTTAGCATTATACTCATCTGTACCTTCCGCCCCCTCGTAAATGCTTGCTCAGGCCTAAAAAAAACCCAACCAAAACCAAACAGTGATACCATCAATCTGTGAATAGAGTTAGCTGAAGCAAAGCATATTTTTGGTATGCTCATCCTGTGCTTCCTCTTTATCTATCTTTGGTGAAAGAGTTTATCAGAACCCGACAAACTGTTGGAAGAAACCAGCAGTCCTTCTTCTTGGAAGAATGGCCCATTTTAATGCTCAGTATTTTATGACAATCACAAATCTGTATCAAATTTCAAAATAAAAAAAAAGAAATCTTGTAAAATACCACTTCTTTGGAACTTACAGAAAAGATCTGGACCATCTACCAAAGCCTCACAGACCACAATTCAAAAATTACTAGAACTACATTTATTATATTCTGATAAATAATTAAAAAAAATAAAACCCTATCTCAGCAACTGAGATTAGGTACTAGTCCCACAGTCAGCCTTGGCTGCAAATATATCTCTAGATTCTGGTTTAACAAGTATTTTGTATTAATGTAAGTTTTGTATCATAAGTAGTCAGGCCTCTTTAGCTCCTTGCTCCGGTCTAAGAGAGGACAGAGGCAGGCAAAAATTTACATCATAAACTATTTAAATTAGGTATTTATTTTTATTAGAAATTTTGGTATATTTGGTTAGCACTGGATTCATAATGTATTTATCTTATGCTTAAGGACCTCTGCTAGTCACCTGCAAAGGACAAGAACAATTTTCTTTCTCCACTTGGTGCGCATTTCTGGCATCTAAGGGGTTTTCTGACTTGGTCTAAGCACTGGAGATCCACCACAGTTAGGGGCAGGAAATAAGGTGGGGCTGGCTTTTAAAGGAATTAAACTCTCAGTAGCCTGTTTTCTTGTCACAGTCACATGCTCACAACCAAACCAGCAGCCAGATTTGCAGTCAGGCATTTCTCCCCCATATCAAGAATTCAGAGGCCATGATGAGAGAAGGACTTAGGCTCGTCCTTCTCTGCAGCCTGGTCCCAGTTCTTAGAATCATATAGGACATTTATTTAACAAACACTTTGCTCATATAGGTTCCTATAGGTTCCTATGACATAAGCAATGCCCTTGATTTTTCCTGATTGCTTCCAATGACACATTGTCATGCCTTTTTTTCTTTAGTTAAATCTTACATTTGTTATAGGGTGACAAATTCTTCCAAAAACTCATGGTATGGGGCAACATACAGAACATTTTAATTCAATGGAGCCTTCTAAACTACACACTGACTATATGATTTCTGGCAACAGGTCTAAGTGACTTAGGTGAACCCTTCTAACCCTAAGTGGTTCAGGCAAAGGAGAATGGAAAAAGAGAACTCTTCTCCTTCTTCTGTCCAATTTTTTAACTGCCTTTTCGCATAAGTATTTGAAATTCCTAGCTCAGCTATGGCTTCTTACTGTCCAGTGAACAAGAGCAAGACTATAACCCTAAGCTTCATAGCTTGACAGACCTCAAATTAAAAGCAATGAAAGTTTCAAGGACCTTGTTAATGGCACTCTGCAGTTGCCTGGCCTAACTATGAGCAGCACTAGAGGCGTTAGAGCTATCATGCTGCAGACATAGGAAAACAGATCTGCATCACTTAGCAACCATAAGGTTAGACTTTCAGAGGAAATATTTTAAGAAGGAAAACTCTGGACTGATAAACTTGGTGACTTAGGACCTTCCAGAGGAGACATCCCAAGATGCACAACAGATAAGCCTACCCCCCATTTACTGTCTTCCTCCCATCTAGAATTTGATATTCAAGCTATTGTGGACAGAAACAGTACTTTATTTCCTCAGGTAATACATCACACAATATTTTATAAGTAAGAAGTTATCTTTATGACCCAATGTTGCAGTGATACTGAGAATAAACTAGTCACTGCATTATTTAAAAACAGGTATTTTCAAGCCTCCATACACTCTTTGCCATATTTAAATCACCTTCTTAAAACAAAATACAACTATTTACTGCTAAAAATATCAAAGTGCATTTATCAAGATCTCATTCAAAAAAATAAACCACTAAGATCTACTTATATTAAAATTATTTGGGGGAAAAAGAAGCACATGATGTCTTTCTGTTCCAGCTCAGGAAAAAAAGAGGCCACATCAAGCAGAAATTTTACTTCAGTCAAAATTTCTCCAGAGCACATGTATGTGCATATTCTTTTGCTATGTCCCTTCTTGTCTATTACCAAGATTCAAATATAACTTCAATACACATTTTCAGCACTAGCTCCACAAAGAAAGCATATCAATCAACCTGCTACATCTATTTTACTTTTCAGCCTTCAACCTCCAGCATAGTTACACCACTGTTCCTGAGACTTTACCTCATGCTTCTGTTCTAGTCCCGGGCCCCGCTCACATATACATTTTTACCATACATGTATGGTCACTGGTGAGCCTCTTCTGACTGTTACATGAATGGTCATGTAGCCTTGATAAATGGATTGCAGTTCCCCAGGCAAAAAAGATAACACTGTAAGTTAAGTCGCTTCTGAATCAAGACAGATTTTAACCCCAGGTATCTACAGATATAACATTCCATTTTTCTAATTCTGCTGACAATGTTAGATCATTTCACCAAAAGAATACTTTTTTGGTTGTTATATCTTCTCTTTTGTCATAAAAGCAACTCTGCTGAGGAGGAACAGTCAAAGATTCCCTTTTTATTACTGGCATAACCATCGTATAACCTTGATTCACGGTGTGGGCAAGATCAAAGATGTCAACAGTATCACCAGATTTGGTTACACACTTACCGCAGAGGAACTATCACAACCAATATGACAAAAAAATGAAAACTTGATTAAGACAGATTGACAACGAAGTCCCTTAAGGGAACTAACTAGCAGCAATGAACGATGGTTGACACGAAAACACAGTGCCTTAAGTGCATTGAGTCACTAAACCAGCTAAAGCCATTGCATTCCTAAGAGGCATCATGATACTGAGGTAAGGACTTCTCAACTTCACGTACTGCACTAATACTTTTTCAATAGCTCTGTCATCAGAAACTAACCACCCACCACATCGAATGGTTTATACCATACTATTTATATTCTTCTTTTTCTCCGACTCCATTCTCTCGGAAAGCCCATTTTCTTTCAACTGAAAAACGTTTTTTCTAGATCTTTACCTCCCTCCACAAATACATACTCTGCATACTTCATCTGAATCCCCAGTCTCTTAACACACAATACAGCAGTCTTCGTATTTAACTTGACCCAACAGCACAGTCAGCTGCCATGAAGCTCCTTCTCTTGTTCACTGACCCACCACTGCACATTCCCAGATTAGTGGAGCTCCATTTCTGTGGATCACTGATTCAGCCTTACACATCCCCAGCACTTGGTGCCCGCTCTCTGACCTAATAACATAACACCCCCACTTTTCCATCTCTGAACTCCTCAGTATTCTCCTTCTTTCAGGGATCTGCAATACCAGAAATGCAATCACCTACCGGTCCCTGGTTAACAGCAACAACTAATTCAAAGTCTTTGAATAACAATTTTAACAATAACTGTTTTAGAATCAATCTTTCCATTCCTTTTCCTCCCCCTCATCCCAGAAATAGTCACAGAATGGTAGGACATGCACAAGCCACAGTAGCAACAGATAAAAGCCAGAATCTGGCAGCTTCCCTAAAGCAGAGTACAGGCCAGTTAAAACAGCTTTTCCCCCCCCACAGCATCCTCACTGTAACAGCCCTTCACATTTTTCCAGTGGTCCTATGCACCTAAGCAATAATTCCTACTTACTCTGATCTGAAGATCCCTAATGCCTTGCTGAATGAAAACCCCACAAACGGCAAATCTTCACCCGAGAAGCCTGCTGGGTTCAACTGGCGCGTAGAGGATAAAACCCGTGAATTCTTCTCTGGTTCATCAAAATTTGAGGTGTCATCGTCAGACTTGAGGGTAGGAACGAAGGGGGGAGGAGCTGGTGAAAAAAGCAAGAAGAAAAGACAAAATTCAGCTACTGTTCACTCTGCAACAGTCCCACTCATTCAGTGCTTGCAATGGCACTGCAGCTCCTGCTTTTAATCTTGCTAACACAAGCAGACTGAGCTGCTGCTCTCAAATCGTATTACAGCAACAAGAGATTAACCCTTAAGCTACCAACATGGCTACCACTCTGCAGGCAGAACGTCTCCCACACTGATTGAACTGGGTTTTAGGTTGGGGATTTGAGATTGTTGGGTTTGGTTTTTTTTGTTTCAGGTTAAGGTTTTTTTTTAAACATATCCATTGAATCAAAGCACCAGGCTAAGAAAATCATTACTGTAATATAGCTAAAAGTAATTCAATTCTGATTCATCTCAAAAAAGCAAAGGTCTCCAATCTACCCACAATTAGTGACACTACATGAGAATGTAGTCTGATCCTTTGCTAGTCATCTAAGGGATATATCTACCCTTTAATACTACCAAGAATCTTCCCAGCATGGGTTTCTAACCAACAGCAAACTGGTCTTTCTCCTGGAAGATTCTAATAAATGATAGCTACTAGAAGCTAATTGGTCTTTAGGAAGGGAAGAAATATCAGTAAGATTTTATTTCTCCAAAGGAGCTTGCTAAAGATCTAGAACTCTTGTTGGGACACCACTGCAGTCTGGCTCGGATACAACCAACTCTGAAGAGAGGTATAAATAGCAGGAATTACAATGTATTTCTAACTATAATTTCTAAATTGGTACCACTTAACTTGTTAAGCAGTTGTTTAATTTCAGCTGATTTTCTCGCATTTGCTTCAGTTTAATTAACCAACAGAACAAAAGAACAAGTTCTTCTCAATGATGTGCAGCACCCAAGCTACCTGCTGGCTTGGCTATGCATGTGAAAGGAATGAATGCAAAAAGCCTGCTGTGCAATTCCTACCTCATTAAATCACGTTTTCTAAGATACTTTTTTAAAGTTATTTCATCACTCAGGTCCTCACTCACTGCAAATCTACTAATCTCTTTTTTGCTCTATAAAAGGAGACAGCTCTTCAGTCAGCAACTAGAACACAGCCCATTGTCACAAGCTGATGGAAGTGTAGTGTGCTAAAACCGTTACCATGGATCCAGTATAGATCTCCTGTAGCTGAAGGGCTGATGAGAATTGAAGAACCAGGAACAAACATTACAACCCCTGCAGTGCAGGCTCCCTGCTCCTCACTCTCTGCATGCTCGGAGTTTAACCCTACCTGCCTGCGATCGTGACAGATGCTGGTGCTTATCTGACTGACAGAGGCAGAATGAGTCACGGCTGGAGCTTGCTAGCTCCCTCTAGGTTGCCAAAGCCTTTCACAGCCCGCTTTTTAACTCCTCATTCTCTAGACAAACGTATGCTTCAACTACCCACCAGACCAGCATTAATAGCGCGCGTACACCCCCCACCCCCCCCCCAAAATCTGTCTGTATAAACTGCCAAATCACAACTACACATGCAGGCTTTGTTAACAGCTCCCCAAGGAGCCGTTCTGACGCTGCTCCCAAGCAGGGAAGTGAGAAGAAAGTCCATGAAGCAGATAGGATGCTGCTCACGTACAGTACTTCCAAGACATTAGAATGAGATAAATGGGGAAAATATACAAATTAAATAGGTTCTGTAGTAAGCAGTTTTACTTACTAGCTCCAGAACATTTAAAATTTCTGTCAATATCATGATTTTATTAATTTCTGCTATTTTATTGGTTATAATATAAATTTAGACCCACTATAACACTGACATTTATGTACTGTAAACATAATTTTGGGCTACAGATTGTTGATTAGGATTGGTCTTTTTTTAGAAATTCACTTAATGTCAAGATAATGTCCAGCTATTTTTTCATATGCTCTTAATGATTAAAAACAGAGAAGCAACAGAAAACAGTTTGTAAGTATAGCATCTTTAATGCAAATATAAGCCCAAAGTTACAGTTAATTCATAGCAGAGGAGGATAAGTTCAGAAATTAGTATTTTTTTAGTTTAGGACCTCTGCTGAAAGAACTTTGCACATCATTTTACAGGAAGGGGTTGCTGTGGCGTTTTTAACACTGTCTTTGAAGACAGATACTGTCTATGAGGTAAAGTAATAGAGAAAACAGCAAACTAGACACTTCGTCTGGGGAAGTCTAGAATCTTTCTTAAAGAGATAGCAAAAAATAACATAGCTGTCTTTTTATAATGGTATAACAACCCTGTTATGTATTCCCCAGAGTTTGACAGATAACTTCATCTTTGAAAGAGAGATCTAGTGTCTCACTTCTCACCAGAAATTAGCTAAGATCTTAAGAGTCATCTTCAAGCCTTTGCAATTAAAAAGAAAGCCTTTCCTCTTACCAACAGTAAGAATTCCTAGTCAAACCACACGCATTAAAAAAAATATATAATTTAAATATGTCTAAGATCAGCATGCACATAAAAAGATGAAAAGCACTCAATAGGGGAACAATGGATGCAAAAAGATAAAACTGAATGCGAGACAGAGCAAACCTTTGGGGCTGGTGGAAACTAGTTTAAAGAGCACAATGTTTTACACTACAGTTTCCTTTAATGTTTAATAAAAGATGTGAACAAAGAAGAGAAATTGTGAACACTAGATTAAAAAAAAAAATGAAAAAATCATTTGCCCTCTATTTTTCATTCACTAGAAATCCATGACTAACACAGTCCAAAAACTCTGCTACTTTGCAACTTTACAATATTTGTATCAAGAAATAGTAGCAACTAAAAAGAGAACTTAGAAAGAAAAACACCCCTAGATGTTAAGTAGTTCTGAGCTGTCAACAGTAACTGAAGACAACAAGCAGAACTTCTTCAGAACTTTCAGGACACTGGAGAAAAACTCACTCAGGAATAAGAGGGAATATCTTGAAGGAAAAAAAAAGCTAGATCCACTCTCTCTGATTTTGTTAATTATTTGGTAGCTTCTTCATAGTTCTTTACTCCTAAGACTAGGAGTCATTTGTCTGATGTCCAAAATATCTACAGAATAAAAGGAGTAGTCTTGTAAAAACAAGCTAAAACAGACAAGCAATTTTGTTCTTCAATGTGGGTCACATGGTGACATAATCTCTAGTTAAATTATTTCTTCCTTAAAATCAGAGGACTGTCACAGAACTATAGTATTTTCAGAACAAGATGAAGATTGGTGAATGCAAATACATTGATGTGCTTATCAGTTGCTTCTTTAAAGGGAAGAATCCTTTAGTAGAGGTCAAGATAAGCCTCTGAGAACTAAATGTTAAAACCATGCCATCGCATCTGACAAAGTGAAAAATTTGCACTTTTTTCAGGCTCACCCAAAAGGGAGGCAAAACTATTACTCAAAAAGACAGTAAACCCGATGCTTCTACTCGTACAAACTGGTTAGGTATAAAGACCTCTTTTTGTCTCCAAAATGTTACAAACAAATGTACATGTTCTGTTTAGCATTTAAAGTATCTTGTAGAGAACTGCATGTTTTAAAAAAGCCAATTGCTTGCCTAGATACCTCCCCACTTGTGGAAGGATGTAACCCTCTTCCATCTGTTCCAAAGAATGACTTTCAAAGGAAAAGGGGGTGTTGTAGGTTGCTAAGTTAAAAAAAAAAAAAAAAAAAAAAAAGAAAAAAGAAAAAAGCAAGAACCAAAACCACCACACGTACACTGCAGTACTTTAACCAGTTCATCATTAAGATTGGATTAAACGCCTCTTATGGAACAAACCTTTTTTAAAAAAAAAACAAACCTCTGCACTAGTGTGTGTATTTATGACTAGTTCAAGCAACATCGCCTTAATCAGATCTTTCCATCCTTTCAAAATAGTTTCATGCAAATTCAGAAAAGATATACTGCATTTCCCCTGGGACAGTGAAAGACCTAACTGAAATAGGAAATTCAGAGAAAATAAGGAACATTTCTTAAGAATAGAAATGTGTCCTTTCTTGATCTACAAGGTGATCTTTCTGAGGAAAAGCATCCACACGGCCTTTTTAAGTAGGTTAGGCATTACTCTTCCTCAGGCTTTGAGGCCTGTGGAAGTGTTACAGAAGAAAAATAGAAAACAGAAAGTCCAAGATATGTAATTTAAGGACATTTTCTCTAAGACCACTTAAAAAAAAGGGCATTATACTAGTTCTAACCAATCTATACAATATTATTTTAACATCTTTTCTGTTCTGTCAAGACAATGATCCAACACATACACTTCTGTTAATAAAAGTTATCTTTAAGCTGACATGAAAGTGATCTCCACTTAGAGAAATAAGTCAACACATTTTTCTGAAGGCAAGCATTTAAATGAAACATCACAATATTTAACTGTTAACATACTGAATGACAACTTGAGGTTCATAAGGATGAGGAAGAGTCTTGGACTTATGAACAATGAGATTTGGGTTTCTGCCTGTTTTATAGTAGAAGACAGACTAAAAATCAGTCTCCAACATTTTCTGGTTTTTTCAACATTCTGTTTCAAGTTCTTCTATTTGCACAAGATATTAATTCTTTACTTCTCATATATAGTTTCCTCGTGCAAGTCCAAACATGTCATTCCATTTTCAAGACCTTTTGGACTGCAGTTACAAAACAATTCTTAAAATGAAAGATTCTTTATGCTATGCAAATATATCACTCAGATGACAATAAAAGTCTGACCGGCTCTCAGCTAGCCTTCAGCAGGCAGACTTTTGGTTCCAAATTAAACAGCTGATGTAATTTATGGATTTCAAATAACAAAAGGTGATTAACAAAATCCCCATATTATATAGAATGCAACCTTGTTACTGATAACTCAAGTACGTCATTCCCCCATCCTCTACCCCTGATTTTAGATACTTGTCAAGTACTCAAATAGTTCTGTTAGCAACTTTCCAGTTAAAATCCTGATCATTTAACTGAAACAGATAGAAATACATTTATTCTAGGTAAAAAAATTCCAAAATAGTTTCAGAAAATTCTGTCAAGTAAATTAACACAATCTCTTGAAAAATTTGGGGGGGAGAGGGGGGACGGTGTCTGGTTTTTTGTTGGTGGGGTTTTTTTTTTTAGAAACTTTAGAAGTCATTAAACACCAGGAATCAACAAATACAGAGAGCAGAATCTATAAATATGTTTCCGTACAGTAGACCAAGGAAGGGGAAAATTATCTGTTGAGACAGATTCAGTTAAACCTGACCTTAAGTTTAAATTGGATTCTATTTCTGTAACTTAAGAGCTGCTTCTACGGATGCATGCTACTTGAACCCAAGGAAGCTGGGAGCTTTTTTAGGGGCAACTATCTTCTGGGAGGGGGTTTAATGAAAAGTCAAGTGTTTCATAGGTTACCATAACAACAAAATGTAACACTGAAAAACCCTTTAATGACACATTCTTAACCAAAGTGGGTGCATTAAGAATGGTTATCCTGGAGCTTCCAGCATGATAATTTAAATATCTGCAAGGCAGGGGTACCAATTTTTTCCCTACCTTTCTCAGTCTGAAATAGAAATAACATCATTGCTTTTATAAACTAGAGGAAAGTCTGACTGTGCTGACACAGAATTTATTTAACAATCATAGAATCATTTAGGTTGGAAAAGACCTTTAAGAGCATGGAGCTCAACATTCCATACCCCCAAAATCTTTGATCAAATTAACTTGAGGGAGTGAGATTCTTTAATCTAAGTCCTGTGTCCTCTTCCAGCACTCACTAGCTTCCTAATTTTCTCAGGCTGCCATTGCTCCAGTTAAACACCACTATCAGTGGAGGTCAAGATAAGAAAGAAAACTTTAGCTTTTAGATAGCCCGGGTCAAACCCGACAAGGGTTTTGAATAGAA
Organism: Phaethon aethereus; assembly: GCF_964289735.1. Taxonomy (NCBI): domain Eukaryota; kingdom Metazoa; phylum Chordata; class Aves; order Phaethontiformes; family Phaethontidae; genus Phaethon; species Phaethon aethereus. The sequence goes on along the minus strand of NC_138593.1, from coordinate 12,403,204 downwards.
TGACAGCAACACTGCTCTGAATAAACCAGCAAACGGAGAACCACTGCAGAGAGCAAAGCAATAGGTGACGCATTGAATCTGCTACTAAAAGCGAGAAGACTGCTGTGTTTTGTGCTAGTTACAGTGGGGTTTTATGAAGTATGAGACATAACAACAAAGTCGGGGATCAAAACTGCATGAATCTTCACAGTAGGTAGGTCCGGATATTACAGGGAATGATGCAATCCACTGGCCAGCTGCAGACAGAAATGGGATTTTTAAAATCCCGAATCTTTATTTCAACATTACAACGACATCAGGGCTGCCTACCAGCTTGTCCATCAGTATCACCATTGCCACATGAAATGGCAAAACACTCAGTTCATTTGTGCAGTAGTGAGAATACTGGACAGACAATTGCCAAGGAAACACCAGAACATATGCTCACATGCCATTTTTTTCCAGATCTGAGCTAATATGATCCAAATGCAAGGAAACAGAAACTGGTGGCTTAGGCAGGGCTCTGGGGAAAGAAGGCAGAGTGACCTGTAGTCTGGGAAATGTATGCTAAAATGATGAAAAAGACTCAAGGCTCAATGGCTCTCAAAGGGCAGAAACAATGGAATTTAACAGAACAGCAGCTCCACAGGTTCAAAATTAATGAATCAACAGAAAAGTGAGTAAACATTCTGTGGAGCTGACAGCTGAAGTGCTGAGATAGTCATCAAAAGTAGAAGCACTAGCTTAGCAATTTATCATGGAGAATGGAGCACAATCATTGCTCTTACAGTATATTTGATAAAAAATATAAGGCAGACACGTTTCTTGCCCAGATAATCTTACAGTCCAAATAATTTAAAACACTATCCTAGTCAAGTCAAGCACTCATACATAGTTCATTGATGATCTGTGAAATATTTGCTTTTGCCATGGAGCTGGTGCCTCAATACTTCCAAATACTAAATTCCACTGCTTCCATAGTATTAGAAACATTTTTCTGTATAGAAAATTATCTGCTTCACTAGTTTTATTCTATTCCTCGTGGAATGAACAGATCTCTGCCAAAAAAATTTGTCATATATTAGCTATATTAACTTTGCTAAAAAACTCCAATGCCCCTATGACCGCTGACATTTTATCACCTAAAGGATCTAAAAAACCCCAACCACCTTAAATGAAGTTGGATCACAAGCAATGAAAGAGGGAAAGCTGAAGACACAACAAAAAAATAATGAGATGAAGGCAAAATTAAGCAAATTGAGTTGGAAAAGGCATGAAAGAACATACTGATGAATTTTAATCTGAGGAAGGACCATTTTGATTTTCCAGTCTAATGCCTGCAGTAACATGGCAATTGCATCAGAAATTCACACAGAAGGATATTAAACTTCATCTTACCTTATAGTTTTCTCCTGAGAGAATATGTTAACATATTCTGATATTCTGAAAGATATGTTAACATATCCCATCCCAAAACCAAAATTAATTGTTTTGTTAAAACACCTGCTCCAGGACACAGTTCTGTTTCATTATGAGTAATTATTCAGATCAAACACACCTAAATACTAACATTGTATAAATTTTCATGTTACCCAAAGAAACAGGAATTGTTTATAAATACAGTATTACTCTACTTACAGTTACGGATATTATTCCAGTCAATTTTAGAAAAAAATGGATGGCAGCAGAGTCCCTCATAATCCAGCCTTTCCTTCTGCCCACAAAGCAGGCTCTGGATCAGGTCAAGAAATTCACTACTAACTTTCACATCCTCTGGGAACTTCAGAAATCTCTGCATTAGAAAAAAAAGGATTTCTGCTCAGTAGGAAAACACTCCCAGAACAGTAAGATTAAGTTGCATTATTCTGAGATATGCTAGGCACAAAGGATAAATATTTATAGCATACAAATAAAAGCATTATGCATTTTTTACAAATAGGCTTTTATATGCATTTCCTGCAGTAAAGATAAGAACATAAGAACAACCATTCCCAATCAGACAAATGGTAGTCCCAGATCACCATCTTATGCCGAACAATGGCCAATGGCATACACAAATGGAAGAGTAAAACAAGACACTTCCCCAGAAAATTCTCCCAAACTTCCAAGGATTTGTGGCTTCGGATTTTCTAAACCAGGGATGATGTCTTTGTATTAGCCAGATCTCAATGGATTCTTCTATGAATTTTCCTAGTCATTCCTTGAACACATACAAACATTCAGTCGCTGCAAACTTACAGCAAAGAGCTCCACAGCATGAGAATGCGCTATATGAAGTATCCTTTTTTGTTTGTAACATAGTTACTGCTGGCTACTTCCACTAACGGTCCTAATTCCCATATTAAATAGATAATAGGCAACCATTCTTTGTTCACTTTCCCCCAACTACACGATTTTTTTTTTTTTCTTTCCTATTGACTCCTACCATTCTATGTGCTGCTTTTTGGACTTTTACTAAGAAATAAACTAACATTTGCATAGATTATAACATCAAGATACTATTCTTGAGCCCACCACTGCGTTCCCATCATATGCATTGTTTTATATTTATTTACACTAAATTTCACATGATGTTTTAATCATGTAGACACTCAATATCCTCAAGTCTTCTTGCAGCTCTTCATAGCTAGCCCTTGCCTTTACTATCCAGAAACACTTAGTAAGAATCAGAAACCTTATCAATCCACAATTCATCCTTTTAATCCCTTTTCTAGATTATTTTGGAAATGCTGCAATTACAGTTGCATAAGATGGACAGCTACATCTTTTTTCATTCATGCAGGCAGATGGCTATTTTTAGACAATCATTAGAAAAAATAACCTGGTATCTACAATACAGAGAGAGATAAAACCAATATAAAGCATACATTCTACATATTTTATGAACACGACAAAATAAGAGACATCCATAAGCTTTGTTTCTCAACTGTAAAAACATAGTCTTTATCACAGCCTTTTTACTCAAGAACACGGGAGGAGTTCTCTCTACCTGGAAGTTCATGATGTTATTGAAAGTTTTTGCTGAAGTCCCTTCAGCAAACGGAGATCTTCCATAAATCATTTCATACGCAATGACTCCTAGAGACCACCAATCGCATTCTGGACCATAAGAAGCTTTGCCATCCCCATTCAACCCTGTTAGCATTTCTGGTGCCATGTAGTCAGGTGTGCCAACAGGTAGCTTAGCATTTACCTAGAAGCAAAGATACACCAAGTGAAATTACAGCACTCCCTGTTCATTGTGATCTTGGTAATAAAAAAAAAAATAAATCTTTGTTTGTTTGTTTTTCCTTCTTTTTTTCTTTTTTAAGTAAGAGACAATTTCCACTCCTCCAAGTGAATTTTAAATAAGTAATTTGAAGCAAGGCTGTTAAGCAAAAAAAGTGCAAGGTTAAGGAAACTGCTGATAAACAAACAGAAAGCAAGCCATTTGGTGTAAAAAGAGTCAAATTACCAGAGTTAACTGTTACTAGAAAGCACAAACAGCTGAAGTAGAAAAGCAGCATTCTAAAAAGCACAGAATTACTAAACACTGATGTTTTAAGCAGTATACATACTCTAGCACAACTGCTTCAACTAGCATTAACAGGGACATCATAGCTGAAATTTCAAAATTAGTCAAATTTAGACATAAATATTCCCTGTCCTCATTCCATTCTGTGTCATTCCTACCTTTTTACCTTGTGTTCATGATGTGCAAAGTACTAGTATTTGAATTTCTGGAGTGCTTAGAAAAGGTAATTCAGGAGCCAAAACTGCAATCATTTTTGCACTGATTGGCATAAAGAATGAAACAAAACAGCAGGCAGACTAACACAAAAACCTTAAGATGACTGAAAAGATAACATTAAGGAAAAATCTAAAAGAAAAACTTAATGCAGAAAAGCACTGAAAAGGGAAGAACAGGGAAAACAAAATATTAAGAGTCACAATACTAAGAAAATGCTATAAACAAAAAACCTGTATAACAAGACAGGAATCTGGTATAGAACTTCATAGTCTCGCTTAGATATTTTTTTAATTTCAAATTATCACTTGAAATTGTATGCAGTTACCTAAATTTACACGCAAATTATAAAAAAACCTCAACCGACTCAGAGCTTTGAATATAGTGCTTTCTGGTGAGTAAAGCCCAGAACATTGGAATGTGACTCATTTCAGTTAAGAGCTCCCTGGTCTTCAATACTGTTACAATAAACACTATTTTCAGTTCAGTTATGAACAATTATAAATCCAGGTCCTTCTTTAAACACAGCATTGAACAGTTGTAAGAATCTCTAGAAGTATGATTTTGTATTGCAGTGCAGCACCATGAGAAAGTAACTTGCCTTTACCTTACTTGTGTACTAAAATTTTAGTAAGCAAATATGTATCTACCGAGCTGCAAAAGATACTCGAGCTCATGCTTGAAAAGCCATTCATAAATGGAAAAATGTCACTGTGAATAGATTCCATACTGGACAAGAAAGGCAGAAGAACAAGGTGTAATCAAGGAACAGATAAAAAGTTAGTTTTCCCTTTTTGACTAGACTATCCAAACAAGCCATAGACAAAGTTTAAATCCACATTATTACCGTTTTGTTTACTGTCATTTTGGCAGCTGACCCAAAGTCCACCAGTTTAATGTGTCCTGTTCGGTCAATAAGAACATTCTCTGGTTTGATATCTCTGTAAGCAAGAAGAAAGCAATCACTACCTTTCCATATCGTTCCCCACTGTCACATCTAGATAACAAGATATCCTTATTCAGCTACACTCAACCATGTGCTCAGTTGCATAAAACCTTAACAAGTGGGAGTCTTATTTCAGAACTGTTGTTCTGTTTCCAAGCAAATATAAAAGTAGTAAAGTTCCCCTTATTTCATGGAAAGTTAGTAATCATTGACAGAAGATGGAAAGAGAAGGTGGTTTTGCACCTTGACTACATTGTAACTGAGTTACAGTAAAGTATTATGTAGCTTTCTTCACAAATTTCCTCACAACTTATTTTGTACATCTTTCAAATCCAGCCACCTACCTTGCATTAGAAAGCCACAGCCTATGCTCTAAGTGCAGCAAACTACAGCTGCTTGGAACGTAAAATACTTCATAGCATTTCCAAAGCCTCAGAATGGAATAAATTTATTAAACACCAACATGATTTGAAAATGCATGCAGTAACAGCCTTCAAGCCTTGACATGATCTTTAGAAAACTGTGGTATTTAACTACTCCAACATACTATACTGCCATGTTTACCAATCAGCACACAACAAGTTCTAACAATTACACTAATTTCCCATACTACTTGGTGCTAAAAGCAGCAGTCTCTGGAAAAGATTTTAATTTTTCTAGTGCCACATTAAGGCTTCCTTTTACTAAGCCTCCAGAAAATATATCTAACAATCCTTTCTTGATATTAGTTTGAACTTTACATCAAAGTTAATGCCTTTAGTTACAATTATAGTTGGAGTCTGATTAATTTTCTAATTTTCTCTTCTGATACAGCATGGAAAATACTGTCCTGAAAGAGGACGGAATATAAAAAAAAAAAAACAAGAATGCATCATTACAGAACACTTTTTCTGGAATGATACTGATCAAATATTATGTGCAAAGCAATCTTTACCTACCGGTGTACATAACCCATCTGGTGGACACTGTGAATGGCTAAAACCAACTCTGCAAGATAAAACTGCACCATACTCTCATCTAGTTGGTCCTCATATCGGTTTAAGAGTGACAGTAAGTCCCCTCCAGGCTGATACTCCATAACCTACATGAAATTTTAAAGGAACAGATATAGTTCACATATACAAAAGATATTCCATTCAACTCCTCCATATTACATGGGACACATGTCAAACAGTGACATGTAACGTAGGAAAATTTACAGAAGGTGAGCACACTTCAACCATCACGTTGTTCTTGGCAATAGCATTCAATAGAGGAGAAAAGAAACAAAGACAAGGCATTACCAAGTACAGATTTTTCTTGTCTTGAAATGCATACTGTAACTGTGGAATCCATGGACTGGTGCTCTGAGATAATATGCTGCGTTCTTCCTCAAAAAATGACACCTACAAGAAAAGAAAGTGTTATATCATGATGAAAATGAGTTAGAATATATTGGAATCCCCTAGTTTTAGAAAGATTTGAGTCTGTGCCAAAGGTACACATCACAAAAAAATTACACAGAAATATTAAATGCTATTTCCTTGTGATGTGCACCTTTAAAAAAGTAATTTTATTCCTTTGTGTTTTCTGTTGCCCTCACACCTTCTGTTGTCTAGCTTGCTTTCAGCTGAATAGTCCCTGCAGCAAAGGCCAGCTTCCCTTTCAAACTGATGAAGTATCTACCAGTCTGGAGTGCAATTTTGATTGACCTCATCTGGACTGGCTCTAATAAAATAAAACTAATCTCAAAAGAAAGAGACAGGCAGAAAAGAAGCTACAGCAATTATGGGGTAGTATCTTGCAGCTAATTCAGTAATAAATTCATTGTAAGGCATTAAAATACAAGGCTTTCTTAAAATCATCCTTTAGCAACTATTTAATTATTCAGATGTGCAGCCAGAAAACAAGAAATTAATTACAGAGATACTGCAAGTTCATTTAGATCAACATTCCCTATTTTCACTGACTCACACTCAACAAGACTGAGCAAGTGTCATACTGAGGGTAGTATCATACTTTGCTTTCTTGTAAACCTATGCCATAGCAAGAGTAATTTTAGTTTATCTTCTTTTCTGATACCACAAACAACGCTAAAGGATCTCAGGAGCAACCTAACTGCACCATATATTGGGAATAACTGCTGCAGATATATTGCTGTATAAATTCACAAGGTCTTTCATGGAGTATCTCTGTCCCACTTGTCATCTCATGACAGTAAAAGATTAACTTCTGTTTCTCACCAAACTATGATAACAACCTCCATTATGCCTTTTTTATGTTTTCAAGTAACACATTTCTCAAGCCAGTGAGAGGCTCTCCATAAAAAAACAGCCACCACAGTTTGCCTTTACACCTACTCTTGACATTCTACATTGCTCTTTAAAATAAAAAAACAAAAAAACAAAAAACAAAAAACTCAATGAATAGATTGCCTGAAAATTCAAGCCAACATCAAGCTGACCAATACTGACTCAATATTTTCTTCATCTGGTTTTTCCTGTCTTCCAATTAGATGGCAGGCTCTTTAAGGCAAGGGTCATTTTTTGGTTTGGATGGCACCTCATCCAATAGATTCACAGTCTATGACAATGGCTTTTCAATACAGTAAAACCATACACAAATATATTATTTCACTGAAACGTAGGATGATCCTTCTCAAGATACACTTTTGACTTAATTCTAATAGCAGTGACAAAAAGGAAAAGTTCAAAAATTGTAATTTATTGTTCTACTATCATAACAGAAAAATATACATACATGCTCCTGTGCCAACAAGGACTCCTTGCTCATCACCTTCATAGCGTATACATCACCAGTAACTTTCTCTCTTACTACTTTTACATCTGCAAAATGACCACAGCCAACCACATTCTTTACTTCAAAATCCTTCACGCTGGGTTGCAGGTCCCTTAATTCAGCTATAGTCTCTGAATCTACAAAAATAAAATACTTATTTTTACATTAGCCAATTAGCATTTCATAACAAACACAACAACAAAAACGGGGAACAAAAAAACCAAACCCATTTAGTTCCAGACTCTCAAGAAATACTGAATCTTCTTTAAAAAAAGCTAAAAAGCATTAAAAAAAGCATAAGAACTAGAAAAAGACTGTATTAATGCATAGTTAAGACTGAAATATGGTACATACAAAAGAATCAGGAAATGTTACGACAGTTCCCATAGCAACCATAATTCTGTCCCATTCATGCCAGCACAGGCTGATAGCCTCTTTTGTTTCTAATTTCTTTCCAACCATCCTTTACCAACAAAGTGTATTCTCTAAATATGAGGGCTTTACCCAGCCGAGTTCTAGGAGTCAAGTGGCAGGGTTTCCTCCTCCGCCTGTAGGAGGCACTAGTCTGTTGTCTAACAAATAACCGTAGACATTTATTTCAGATACTCAGTTCAAGTTTTCCATTGACTAGTTTCCACCAGCATGCACTGTAACAATCATTTGCTCACTATAGTTTGTTCTAAAAATTCTTCAGACTAGCAGAAAATTACTCTCAGCTAATAATATCTAGAAACTGTTGGATGGAACTATTATAGAGAGAAGTTACTTTTAACAAAATGGCTTTCTAGCATATCCAATAGAAAAATTTATGAACCTTTTTTTTTTTCTTTTCCCCAAAAAGAATCTGACTACATTATCAGTAAAATGTTTACTCCATCAGAAATTACATTACTGAAGCACAGAACTACTATTTACAAGTTACACATGCAAAATTTGGATAACACATGGAATCCAAGAGATTATTTCAATCAAAGAGCCAAGGATTACCAAATTCCTTTCTAGAACTTTTTTCCTAATACCTCTAGTCACTGTCCTGCTCTCAACTTCTGACATCTTTCTCTTGTGAATACTTGGAGCTTTGCTGTATGCAGTACTCAGCCACTTTTAAAGAAAGTACCTCCTCAAGTACAAAGATAGCACTGACTAAAAAGGATGTACATTCGAGTCACAGCACTTCAAAAATCACTTGCATTTGACCTTTTTGGACTTGAACAAAATCTTACTAAGATTGCCAAGATCCCCTTTGCAATGTTGCGTCTGCCACAAAAAGCCAGATGGCTCAAAGTCCTGGCTACAATCATTAATGAATCTAAGCAACTAAAGCATTATTTAAACGTTCAGATTCTTAAGAACTGTCTTAAAATGACACCTGAAAATTAGTCTAAACAAACTTACACTTCCTGACAAAGTTGCCAACATGTTTAATTTTCATTAAAGCAGGGTTTCTGCATTCTTCAAAAAGAACGAATAAAGAATCAAGGATGACTTCCCGGGAGAGAGGAGACATCTGCTGTTGAGTCACAAAGAGTGGCTTCCCCTGGAAAAAAAAGAAGCAACGGCAGATGGAGTCTCTGACAACAATGAAAAGCCTCAAATCAATAACATACGTATACAGCAGAGTATGTATTATCCATTTAAAAATCACTACTACTTCAGAAATTAGACAAATGATACAGAAGTATGAGGTAAATATATCAACTCCCTATGCCTATCTGTAATAGCTGTTACAGGTATTTTACTTTTAGACAAAACAATCCATTAAAGATTGTTAAAGTTCAAATCACAGCTTTCTTGAAACTATCTACATCCTACTGACAACTCTGGTCTGACTGGCTTTTTTCCTGACATTGCACCACGTGGGTTTTTTCATGGTACAAATAGTTTAAGCAATCAGTATCAATACTAGCTCTAGAAGGAAAAGCTGCTGAACTTCAGATGATCAAATAGCAGCTGGTTAGGTAAATCCAGCTCGTGACAAACCCTCAGCTACATCACCATGAAAAAAACTGTGGATTACAGGACACAATGCAATATTCCATCTTTATGGGGGAAAATCCTCTCAGGCTAAAACATTAACAGGGGCACACAAACATAAGTCCAGCTACGATCCACTGAACTTTGTGCAAACTAGATACATGCTTTGAACTTCAACAAGTTGTCCCCTTTTTTTACCCCTTCCTCTAAAGAACCCCACACAGGCACTCTTTGAGTGTCCCCACAAACAAGCAAAACTGTGCTTTCATATGCTGGGTATGGACACAGGCAAAACCGAGGTCAGCTAATCCCAGGCCAGATACTCTTTACCTGAAAGAGCAGATTTAGCCGAGAAATTCGGCTGGTGATGGGTTCCATCGGTCCTGCCTCTACCGGATTTCGGGCACTGCATTTGAACTTCAACATCTTTACAGATTATCTTGTATAAAAGATCACCTGAAAAAGAGAAAAGGGACTTTCAAGCAGAGGCGCTTTAATAGATGACTTTAAATTAAAAAAAAGGAAGTGGGGGTATAATTTCAGCAACTTTTTTTTCCCTGGAGACAAAATTTATTAAAACTTGCAAGTTTGAACGCACCCGGTGCGTCACAGCAATTAACATGTTTTTGGGAAAGGCGGGGAGAGGAAAGGCTGCAGACGGAAAACAAACCCCGGCGGTACGAACGGCGGCCTTTGCGCTTCGCGGAGCCGCCGTCGAGACGCAAGCGCCCGTGCTCCCACAGCCGCTGTACCCCGGCCTCCAACCGTCCCACAACCCCCCACGCCGCTCTCCACACCTGCCGTCCCGCTTTGCCGCCATCCTGGTTTGAACGGAGCGAAGGGCGTGCCCCGATGACTGTCACTTCCGATGACGCGTGCCAAGCGCCCCCGCCTCAGCCAATCCTGAGGCCGGCCTGGCGGAAACTCAGTCGTCACCAGCCGCAGCCCATGTAGAGGAGCGATTGAGGCCCCTGGGGACGTCAGCGGTGTGTCACTCCCCCGAGCGGGCGGGCGCGGGAGGACGGGTAACGGTTTTAACCGTCAAGCTGACGGTACGCGGGGCCGGCCTGCCGCTGAGAGGGCTGGTGCTGCAGGAGGGCCGCGCCGCGCCGGGCCTAGCAGCCGCTCGCTCGCTCAGGACCCGGTGGGGAGCCCGCGGGGGGCCGTCTTCGCTCGGCCGTTGTGGGGGAGGTGAAGGGGAGGACAAGGCAGGGCCCCTCCAGTCTTCAGCCGGGCAGGAACTGTGCCAGGTCGCGGCTTGTCGGGTACTGCTGTCGCTGTGATGCTGCTCTACTGTCACGGGTTTGTTCCCGTAAAGTGTACGCCACTTGTCCTGTGTTTTACCTCTTTTTTTTTTTTTTTTTTTCTTTGCCAAATCTTAAAAGGCAAGAATGACTCATTCTTAATAGTTCTGACTGGAGCTGGTTCAACCCTAGACTAGACGTCATAGCTGGCAGCAGCGAACTGCCAGGTAGGACAGCCAAAGGGGAAATAAAAATGTTCTCAGAAGCTTTAAATATTCTTCTGTAAAAGGGTTTTTTGACATTTATGTCCACCTTATGTGTGTGTGTGATATGTGTGGCCATTGTATTCATATATAGGGTAATCGGCTTTCAAGTGAAGTATTGATGAAAATGTTCCAGCTCAGCATCCCTTCCAAAGTGCCTACGTGCCATCCATCAAAATGTTAAGTGGAATGCAGCATGACCTTGTTTAACAATGGATCAGTGCAGTGATGTCAGTGGAGAACATCAGCAGGAAGTATTGATGCTATCTGGAAACATCACAGTTATGCAAAACACAGGATGCTGTTTCAAAGTACAGTTCATTGTTACACAGTCTAGGCAGGATTTAAGCTGGTAACAGAAATCTAGGTGATGAGGTTCCTTAAAAATAATCATGTTGCTGTGTAGTGACATAAACCAAGATGTTTTGCTATCCAGCAATCATTTTAATAACGCTAATACTAGCTTGGCATCTCGCTGATAAAGTAATGCACTGGTGAATTTGTTATATTATGATTATATAAATCATTTTACTGATTTGTGCTTCCTTCCACCTCTTCCAGTGTACTTCTGGAACACTGACATATTCTTAGTGTCTGTCTTGTCTCCGTATCTGGGTTCATTTCAAGTTATTAAACCTGAAAGATTTTTTTAAAACCTAATTTATTGTCCACCACCAGCGCTGCCAGTTTGCTTTTTGGATTCCACTCAGGACACTGTCATTGTCTATGTCTCATCCACAACTGCATTTCACAGGAGAGATCAGCTTTTAAAAAGAAGTGCAATAAAGACCTTTGTTTTCATAAACTGTTCAATTTTCATGCTAATGCACTTTAGTAAAATACCACATCCTGCCTTGATAATTTGGAACCCTATCATGTCTACAGGTGCTTTGTCCTAGATTTTGGACAAGTCTTATTGTCAGCCATCCAAACTAAGAGGAGAACTGTAGGCTCCTCTGCCTTTCCCTTTCCCCAGCCTACCTTCTCCTGCACAAATGCCGTTAGCCTCCTCTCTTTTAACTGCCAAAATCACTGTTAAATATCCATACTGTTTCTAATGCCACTGGGGAAATTAGCGATACCTTTACATTAGTTTAGATATAGAAAATGGGGGAAGCAGAAGAGCTGGGTTCTGCTTCTGACAGCTCATTTCCATATTGTGTTCAAATAACAAGGTGTGGCTGGTTCTCTTTCCATCTTCTCTGCAGGATGGTGTAGAACAGCTGATCCACAAACTGGATGAGGAGACGGGTCATTAAAGGTTTCATCCCATCCACATTAGGCTCCCGTTTCCCTTCTATGCCGTGAACACTAGCTCTGGGTCTCTCACACAATATCCCAAATTTGACCAGCCGGGTGAGCTGCTTGGCTAACAAGTCTGCCTCAGTTGGATAACTGGCCTCTCAGCTGCCCAGCAGGTTCAACGATGGGATGAGTTTAGTTGCTACAATTTTCATGTTTATAATTTAATTCTTCCAAGTAAAGATTTCTTTCTTTGCATATTGTTGAGTGCTTGCAAGCAAGAAAGCTGTCTGTTAAAAGCATTGTTTAGAACACAGTTTTCCTCATAATTTAGGTGAGGGCTTAAATTGGATTAGTTCCCTTTAAGAAGGCCCTTAAATACATATTTTGCTAGAAGCAGCCATGTGGTAGAAGATCACTTACTGTTTTTTCTTTGTTGCTGTGTAAAAGACTCACATAAACAAGAATGTCTACCAGCAAAATGAAATGGTAGCAGAAAAATACAGCTGCACCAGAACTGTTACCAAATGTTACGAAAAGAAGATGAAGTGGCAGATGAGGGGAGTAGAGGAGAGAGAGAAAAGCTGTGCAGTATCAGTGATAAAACCTCTGTACCCATTTCTGATGTCTCAGGTAAAAAAAAAATACCTTTCCAGAAGAACACGTATTTTGTTTTTCTTTAAATCCATGATCTGAAGTCTTCAGAGTGAAAGTGATGATTCCTTCATAGTTTTGATATTTTTATCAAGAGCACTCATAGTACACTAGTTCTTCATCTTCATAGTGGTCAAATTACATATCACTTCTTGATCTTGACAGCTACTCCTGTGGATAACCTCACTTAACTTGAAGGAACATCAGCAGACCTGCAATTGTACAGAACAAGGCTTATTCCCTACTATGAAATTAACAGGTCATTCAAAAGCATAACAGAATAAATAGCTCTATGATTTTCCCTAAACGAGTCCCAATGTGGTGCTCAGCATGTTTTGACATCTCACCATGCATTGAATTGGTTACCAACTCTTTGGCATTTTTGTATTATAAGAGTAGGGGTTTCCCTTTATTTCCTTGGCCAAAATTCTCCTCCCTCATGCTGTTGTATAGTGCGCCAAGATGACCGTGATCCAAAGATTGCTTGTCACTGTAACATCATTCAGGCTTGCTTGGGATCTAAGACACGAGGTAAATGTAAGAGATCAGGCATGCAGGTGTGCCAACTTCTTGCCAAGAGCCTGGCACTCAGATTCTCATCCAAACTAACATCACCATGTTTTAATGGGCAGAGAGATGCAAAATTCCCCCCCTAACACCATCTGACTGTGAACTTCTGTATTTACAGCAGCATCACTCTTGAATATCATCATCTTTGGAGCAGCCAGATACTTGTGACTGCTCCTAGCATGCTAACTTCCTGAGATTTACGTATAGCTAGAAGGTAATAAAAAAGGCTTGTGCTATCACAATTCTCAGAGCTAAGCATGACCAAAAATTCCTATTTTTTTGTCCTACCTTGGAAATCTCTTCAGCTCTGTTGTTTCCAAATTTTAATGCTAATATATTAATGCAGACTGGTAGGAGTTTGCAACCCAGGCTTCCAGAGTATGTGGACACGAGAAATAAATTGTGTTCTTCAGTAATTCTTTTGTTGAATAAAGGGTTAAACTTGTCTGACTTGAATACTATCATAAACCCTTGCTAATAGTAGCTCTCACTATTGCTTAATGGCACCTAAATAATCCTTAGATCCTAGGCACAATTTTTGCCCTTTTTTTTCCCAAACTATCACAAAATATCCAACTTGGATATAATAGTCATGCACATTACAGGGTATAGAAATATTTCCACAATACATCTTCAGAAATAACAGTTATGGAAGAGGTAAATAAATTCCTTTTCAGAGAAAGATATGAAGGCAAAGAGAAATAATCACCAGGAAAACAATTATATTGTCTTTCCTTCTGCAGTATTTTCAATTTCCTCCTTAGAATTTTTGTAAGAAGACCACTCTGCAATCATTCTCCTAGGATAAGCAGAAAGGAAATGAAACTTTAAAAGACCTAAACGGCTGTTAGGTGTTTCTTCCATAGACTTCCACCAGGAGGTAGGTACAGTACAGAGCTATATCTTAATATTCTTCAAGGTTATTTTGGTTGAACTATTAAAGGCCTTTTTTGTTTGTATTAGCAATATGCTAATAATAGTTTTATATAAGTGCTAATGTTCACTGGGGGGGTTATACATTGCTTTTCTTTTCTTTATATTTACAGAAGTAAAATCCATCAAAATAGTGTTTTAAATACACATGGTAGTCCTCCTATTAGATACATAGCCATCATCTATCTTTTTATTTATTTATAAAAATGCAAACAGATACATGTGATGCTTTTCAGGCCTAACATCAGTTCTGAGGATTCCTCATTCCAGAGCACACTGTTCAGTGACTACCCGTTTTCTTACCAAACTCTCCTAACATACAGCCGTATGTTGAATATTTCTGTAAGCCGAAACATAATTATGCTAAATTTCTGGTGTGACCAAAAATGAAATGGCAGCCAAACTGGGTCACTAACAATCTTTTTTATGTGCTAACTGAGCATTTAACCACATGAAAGTGAAGCGTTTTTTATAATCCTAATTGTCTTCCACAGTATTTTTTTACTATTTATCCGAAAACAAACACCTCATTACTTTCTCGAGAAATAATCTATTAAATTTTAGATGCAGTGAAAAGCAAATGATCTTTTATATATCTCAGCTTCAGGTTTCCTTTGTGTTATTAGAGGAACACCCCTTATTCCACAAAAATTGTTTTATAGAAAGCAATGTATTAAACCTCACGATCTGTCAAGACACATGAATATTGATGTATTCACATTAACATCTCCTGGAGCAGCTGAAAACTAAATTTGTCATGACTTAATGGGAATTATATGTTGCAGAGCAACAAGTGACAGGGGCTTAATTAAAGCAAAACTGACAAAGTATCTGAGCAGCTATAATAAATGTGCTGTTTTGTTTTAAATGTAGCTAAAGAACTACTTGCATGTTTTAATTGAGGGGGAAAGGAAGGTAATGTTGAACTCCGTTTTAGAAGATAAAACCTAGAATGGGACAGGTGCAGTTTATAATCTGGAAATTGCATATAACAAAATACTCAATTGCTCTGGAATTTAGATATGGTAACCATGTAAAAGATGGCCATATCAAATTATATTTTACCTAGATTCCAAGAGAAGATATGAACTGAGATACCTTCATAGTGAAGGCACCAAATTCTTTTGAGAGCACAATTAAAAAGTATTATTAGAATTTAATCTTATATTGGTCCTAGGACAAATGAATTCTAGATGTTCACAGCAGGCCTTTTTTCCTTGCCTTAAATCAACAAATCCACAGGAAAAGACACTCTTTAGTTTACTACAACAAGAATTTGCTTGCTTGTGGGATGGTCATCGGTGCTTCATTGCCATGTGTTCAAATTCCATTTAGAAACCTGGCATTCCTCACCCTTCTGTGGGCTGGAGAACATTTTGTATTCTGTTTTGTGGTGAAAGAATTTCTGACTCAATCCAGTCAACACACTATATTCGGAAACTGGAAATCTGACCATCATCAAGGGAAAGTGCGCAAAAGATTAATTCTGTCTTAATATAAGTAGTAGGCTCTTAGTTGATCTCCATCCCTGAGATCAGCCAGAAACAGAGTTGTGCCAGACAGACACTCCCTTTCCAGTATTGATGAGTAGCAGAGCCATGCATACCCATAAATCTCTTTGGCTGACTTCCAGAAAGGTGTAAGAATGTGAATTAATTTAGGAGTTAGCTAGATGGCGTTGAAAGATACTCATATATTGCTATTCCATTGTGATTTTGGGGAGAACAGGTCTAGTTACTGTTTGGAGTTTTCTGGAATAAATAAAGTTAAATTGATGTTGAAACTACACTATGTAACAAAATGGCTGGGGAGGAAAGCATCACTAAATCAGTTTTCCACTGGACTGGAAAACATCTCCCTTTTTGAAACAAGGATGTTTGTTAATTTGTTTTTTTTTTTTAAATAGGTCGGTTCAATGCCAGTTACAAACTACAGTTCAGTTGGGAGGAGCCTGCACATATCAAATCCACACACTGAGGCAATTGCTCCAGTCATCTCTGCTGTAGAAGTCATTGGGAAGTATAAGGTGCTTTCCTGAAGCCCCATGTTGGCTGACAGATGTAGCTACAACATACTACAGAGTTCCAAGATTTGTTCTCTAAAAGCAAAATAAAACCACTTACTCTTACCTACAGTTTAGCAAAACAAATACTGTCAGACTGAAGCATCAAAATTAAGTATTAAAATAGATTAAACAAAACATGTTTGTTAAAATTATGTAAGCTCTTTAAAAAAACCAAAACCAAACCTTTTTACTGACTCTGGTGAATTAAGATACAGAGGTAGACTCGGCTTCTTCATATAACTGAATTTGAAAGAAATTCTATCTTTTTTCTTAGAAGATTTATTCCAAAAATTCCAATAAACAATCATCTGTGCACTGCAGTCTTACAGGCATGGTGGCAAGAATTAATAGGGTAGAAAAGAACAATAGTAGCACTTTGTTCAGAGTATAAATAAAAGCATCAGATGAGGCAATGACAGCTTTAATGTAGAAGGACTCTTCCAGGTAAGACTAAAAGAAATGTAGATATGATTGCCTGTCTATTTTTTAGTTTGGAATCACGATTTCGGTACTTTACAGATTTAAGATGTTCTTGCTCTGAGTGGGTGTGTTCATTCCTGTCTTGAAGAGCTCAGCAGTGACAGCCTACATGTTACTTTATTTAATTCTTCTAGAATTAGTTCTATGCTGTTTGCTTGGAGGCCAAGAAATACCTTACAGTGACTATTGTGGGATTCTGATTTTTAAACAGCTTTTCCATGTTAAGAATTATGATGAATAAGTGATTAAGTGATAACACTGACAAACAGTGAAGTAACTTAATGTTTATGTGGGGATTGAACGACATTTTCTGGCTGCTTTGGAGGTCTCTGCATGGTCAAATCGCTCTTTTTGGAGTGCTGTTCACCATTCCTGATGTGCTATTGGCTTGGCTCACATTGTTTTCTTACACATTTAAATTTCTTTTGCAACCTAGAAGGAAAAGGGTACAAAAACAGTATATTCTTCCTCAAACAGAAAAAAAAAAAAAGCATTGTGGGAGGTTGTCACAATGATGCAATGTTCATGGTCTGCCAAGGAATTGCATTTAGCCATTTTTAGCCAAAGACTGGATACTAAAATGCAAGTCTTGAAAGAGGAACAGAAACTCCATGCAAAAGAGTTTCTGTGGAATAAATATCTCCTGCAAAAAAAACCCATAAGGCTACTTTTATTTTTTCTTTTGTTTTTAAAGTACTGCAGATGGACTTAAAGTTTTAAAAATCACTTTTTAATGAAAGATGATTTTATGCTACTGTTTCAAATTCCTCTATAATTGAATGAATTACATAAGTACTAAGGTAGAATATTTTCTACTTTGTGCTCTTCCCATCACTCTGCTATCCAGTTTTCCTCGGAGCAATGAGTCTTGTGCATTCATTCTCTGAAATTTTGAAATGGATCAGATGCAGCATTTATGAATTTTGCCGTTGGATGAAAACAGCTAATAGCTGTTACTCTCTTGGAAACAAAGGGAGAGATGCAAACTTGTTGGGGCACAGTAAATATTACAGTTCTTAAACCTTTTAAACATGAAGCAGAAAGTAGTCAGCTTTTCATATCAAACAATTATCAGAAAAAGCTTAATAGCCAACTTCAAAATTAAAAAAAAAAACAAAAAAACAAAAACTATGCTAAGTAATTGTTATTTGCTAACAACCTTTCTAAAGCAGAACACCAGCTACCACTTAAAATCCTCCAGAAGACAGCAGTTAAAGAGCAGACGAGGCTGGATTCTGCATCAACTCAATCCACCATGAACAGATATTAGGAAATAAAGATTTTACATTTTAGAATACAGGGTGCTGGAATAAAAGAGTATTTGCACACAGGCTGCATAGTCTGTTGCATCTCTGTCCTCTTTATATTCTCCTGGGCTTCATTCTGATGCCTTTCAATACCCCAACATCAAAAGATGGTATATCATCTAGTTCCTGTGAATAAGAACGGCTATTTCACTCTTGAAAAGGGCTCTTTTACATCCTACTCTTTTTCTGTTTTGCCAAGCTGGGGTTCTTCAGCACCAAACTGAGCCAGAGGCACAGACAGGCAATGCTGGCAACGGTGTTCAGCAGCTGTGTAGAGTCTGCTAAAGGATGGCTATTCTAGAGCTGGTCTTCCCACCTTATATGTAGCCTCTTGGGGCAAAAATGCCATCTAGGCATTAAAAAAGATCCAATAAACAGGCTGATACAAGGTATTTATAAATTATGAAGGTGCAGGAACAAGGCTGGCTCACCACCCTGTTGTCAATTGCCCCTGTTGTATGAGCAGGAGGACACACAGCTCCCACAGCATCAATCGGGAGTACCAACACATCAGAAAATGGAAACTGCCGAATAACATTTTTCTTTTCATCCGTATCAAGTCTTTTGTAAGGGGCTATTTCTGCCCAAGCTCAGGTTGTTAGTAGATTGATGCTCTCTTGCTTCATCTGCACAGTGCTTCATGCCAAAACCATGAGACTGCAGGACTTCAATCGCAAAGTAAAAAATAATCAATAAGCCTAGGCAGCTTGTGACGCTTAGTGACAGATTTTCACTGCCTCTATAGCTATATTTTAATTTAGCCAAAAATAGTTAACACTGCACTTGCATGCAAAAAGAAGTCATCTGCTTCTTATCTAAAGTGTAATTCAATAATGCCTATAATTGATCTTCATTGACAGTTTATGCAAGCTCACTCACCCACACTGCACATATTGTGCTTCCTGACATAATTCCCGACATAGACTATGATATTTCAACAGAGGAAGCTTGTTAAATCTGGTCAAAAAAAATAAAGAATCAAAATCTGCTGCAAGTCTTTGAAGCTGTCTGTCTTTTCACCCTCTCCCTTCCTTCCCCCCCAAAAAACAAAGAAACAGAACTATTGGTATTTTTGTAATGGGTTAAAAATACAAAAAACAGTTTTGTTAAATACTGATAGGCTTCAGAAGAAAAATGCATCATCATTTTTTTCCCTAGATGCTGGACTATTACTGTTGATCAGATATAACTGCCAGTCTTCATTGTTTCCACATGGTTTGATATTCCCTGGAAGTACCATATATATTCTAACGATCTGCTGCATTAAAAGAATTCTAAATCGGTTCCCAACTGATGAGACACTATTTCTGAGATAGGCCAATAAAGGACATTTTCTCTCATAGACAAAGCAACACAAAAATTATGGAGGTGATAATGTGTCTTCAGGTATCTGAGAGAACGATATGTAATTTCAGAGAAACACAAACAATAGATGTATTTTCCATTTACAATAATCGTAAATAAAGAGAAACATAATATTTCTATTTTATAAACACAATCACTTGCCTAGCCAGCATTCTCCAACTACTTCAAATTATTCTTATTCTGCAAAGAAATGAGATCTATGAAGAGTTTAACAGACTAATGAATAATAGATAAAATTAATGGTAGCAGAAAGCCAGACAAAGTTAAATAGAGGCACGCTAAAATACTAGATGCAAAAGGCTGGAAGATCATTTCCAGAGCATATGCTAGCAGAGGGGAAGCCCTGATTTAATTTTCTAAACTCCAGCTTTTTAAACAAAGCATTATTTGAAGCTCAGAGCAAGGCACTTTTCCAAAGATGTATATTCCTTTGTTACAGATTCTCTTCCCAACTGAAAGATCTAGTTCTATAGCAGTTGAGCATATTATTCCCATAAATAACCTCCTTCATCCACAAACCTTTTCCCCTGTCAGTTGGGGTTGGCTCTTAGGCTAATGATTGCTGAATGATTTTCCAATTTCTGATGGCTATAGCACTTCAGATTAGTTATGTTACACCTTACTTAGCTAGTAAGTCATCAGGAAGAAAAAGGGTACCAACCAAGGGTGGCACATGGGCAGATGCAATAAAAATCACAGTAGCCTGCTCTTACCGTTCATGCCCACAGCCAGTTCCTAGGGAGGCTTCTGCATGGGAGAGAGATGTTGGTATGCTCTGAAGAGTAAGACAATATTTCATGAGCTTTGCAGACGTGTCATTTTATGCAGAAGCATCTTCCTTTTCCTGTAGAGTAACTTCTGAAACACTAAACAAACAAAAACATTTGATGGGCAAACCCATAAATATTTCATTTATTTTTATATAAGTTACTCTTTTGGAGTTTAAAAATGGAGCAAGACTGACCCAGCATGTACGTTACCTGTCACTGACACTGAATGGCACAAAACTGACCCAGGGACTAGCAAGGATTACTAGCTCTGGGCCAGACTGTTTGGCACAGGCAAGCCATATAGGCTTTTTGGGGAGGATATTCCGTAATGCTTTCGAAGGTAGTTGCTTCCCTCTCTTTTGGCCTTTGCTGAAGTTCCTTCACTTAAACATAAATTTGGGGAAACAATATTCATCTATCTATGCGATGTCTTTGAATCAAAACAGTGAGGGAAGATATAAAAATGAATTAAATTCTTCACAAAAGGCTACATCTGACACTAACCCGAAAGAGGATGATTAAAACAGGCAAAAACTATGTTCATTTAAATGACAACGTTCTTTTAATAATAAAGTGTTTCTGAAAGAAACCAGATACCCTAATACATGGGGAGATAATGCAAGCTAGCCCACAGCACTGAAATAATGCACGTAAGAACTTTTGATAATTCTTCTCTTACTGTCCAATGAGTCTGGTTTCATGTGGTTCAATAGATCTTGTCAAGGCAAAGGTCTGGAAGCTTTATAAAACAACCTGATCTCCAAGGGAGAGGAGAATCACCGTCCAAAGCACGACAGCTATGAAAAGGCAATCAGCCAAACTGAGCTCTGCTGGAGAGCCTGAATTGCTGGAGAGTTTTATCATAGTCTCTACATCTAAGATGAAAGGCCATCTAGTAAGCAAATACAGGAAAAAAAAGCTCTATATCCTTTCACAACAGCATGTCAAAGTATTCATCAATCCCAGTGAATAATATTTAGCTTCATGTTTGTCACATCTCTCGTTTGTCACGTTGCAGGTCACACTGCTTTCACACACCCCATGGGAGAAGTTGACTGTGAACTCAGACCGAGGCAGCACTAAATGTTCATAAATGTCATTTCTGATGAGACTGAGCTTGCCTAGCCTCTCCAGGCGTGGAATGCTATAAAGCAAAATTTGAAAATGGGAAACAAGAATAGAAAATACTTTATTAAGGTAATGTTCATATCTGAATTTCACCCCCATATAGATCATGTGTGGGTGAATATTAGATTTAAGCAGTTAACTGAATGCTGAATATGTTAGTGACAGATATGGTCTATGCACTTCCTAAAATGTCTAGAAGTAAACAAAGCAATAATATGGGAAAAGCAGGACAGAAGGACAAAGGAAACTTTTAATCTTAAGGTTTATTTTGAGGTAATATATTGAATGAAGGTTTGGCTTTTCCATAGAACACCCACATCCATGCAGCAGAGCAAAGATTCTGATGAATGTGATACCCAGAGTAACACAACTTTCTCCATGGTTGTTTTTGTCATATAATGTAGTTAGTTAATTGCATCTCCTCTGATCAATCATTGAATTAACGCTTCAAAAGCCATTATGATATGATGAGAGTGCCTCGCAGCAGTTAAACACTTTGATTTTTCTGTCCTAACACATTTACAGCTCCTGTGAACTAGGTCCTCCCAGCAGGAATAGAGAAATACTTTTCCTTTTTTAAATTACAAGCACAATTTATCGCACAATTTAAAAACTGACCAGTAAAATTACTGTAATATGTATTCATTCTCTCCCCTTCTCCTTTCTGGTATTTAAGACTAATCACTTTCATGTTTTCTATGTGTCTTATGTTTTGATCTCAATCTCTTTGGAGCGGCAACCTTCTCTCTTGCTCATGTTCTATTCCGCACTTTTAATACCATCACCATTACACATCTGTGACTTCTGCTGTGTTAGAGCATCTTCTTCCTTGATCCTCGTGAGTCTGTCTCAAAAACCGAAGAGCTGTAGTCATTACAGGAAGATACTAACAGAATCTGTTTTGTTTTCCTCTTGTGACTTGGCTCTTGCAGAGGAATTGTGATCTAAGGGTTAAGGCTGTGGGTCACAACTTCAACATGAGATTTATGCATGACTCGGCATTGGGGACTGTTGGCTAGTTACTGCCTTGGCTTCTTTTCATCTCTCTGTGGAAGGGGAATAGTGGTTACAGGGCAGTGTTACCCCAAGACTTGCCTCATTATAGTTTCTATGAAGAGCTTTGGACTCCTTGGAAAGCAGACAGTATGGGAAGAGATGGTATGTAGTTTTTGGAAAAGGCTGGTTTTGCTGCGTCTCCAAAAGCAGATGACATTGAAGGTGTAACATTCAGGGATCTTTGCACAGTGCTGTACAGACGAGTTCTTATGCTAGCAGTAAAGCAGACAAATAAAAAAGCTTTCAAAGTCGTGCTTCTGTTAGTGATACAAGTCCCCAAATAGGGAGGAAAGATGCATTATTTTTTTGAGCAGTATAAATGATGGAAAGTAATTTACTTTTTAATCCTAAAGACATTTGCCAGATGAAAGAGCTGAACTGTAGTAAAGGAAGTTCTGCAGTTGCCTTTCCAGCAGGATAGTGCAGTCTGCAGGTAATTAAACAACAGAAACAAATACCCATAATTCAACAGTATGTCTTAGCTATTAGTTGGCAATTCTTTTTCTCTTGAAAACTCTTATACATAAATATGAGCTTAAAATGTAAATTACTCCTAACAAGTTTTATTTGAGTGTGAATTGTTCTCATACAGCAATATGCAACCACATTTGCAAAAAAACCCAAATCTCTCTTACTGCCAGCTGAAGCTGACCTGCACTCTTATGAAGTCTGCTATTTTGAATTTGAATGTGCTACCTGTTACGCGGGCAGCAGACCCCAGAGAGATGATACACCAGTCTGGCAGTTCTCCATTCTGTGAAGTAGAAAGGTGCTGACGAACTGGAGGGGATTTAGAAACCAGCAACTAGAATGAGAAGACACAAGATTTTCTTTTTTCTGGAGAAATTAAGACCTGGGTATTTTTATAGCAAGTTTTATTACAATCCCCAGATTAAACCCCACTACTCAGGGAAACAAATTATCATCTGCAAGCTCTTTTCCTAGTAATTGCAGTGTTCCCCATGGCCAGGCTGGCAGAGGAAAGGCAGATTTCCACATGCCCTCCACCAAATGAAATTTCTTTCATTCCTTTCTTACGGCTGGTTTCTTTCTAAACACCTGTTTCAACCCAGAGGACTGTGTTTCTCATAAGCTAGTATTTAGCAAATACTACAAAGCAATTTAGTATTTGGTCAATATTAAGAAGCAATACCAGGCTTTTCCAGCTTGAACTGGTATGGGCAAGGTGAAAAACAAGAACATTTCCAAGTACGATCATGTTAGTAGAATGCACACTGATAGACATCTCACCCTGCCTGGCCTCTGCATCTGGATGCCGAAAAGATCAGGCAGTTAACTTCAGGCTTAAGATGAACATGTATAAGGTAATAATGCTCTTTTTAGTAACTGAACTGTTTAAAAGAAACAGAAATAAAGAAACCACTTTTGAAAGTATAAAAGGAGAAGGATGCTGGGGAATAGCACTGACTAACTCATGCTAATGCAGGGTTCTCTCACCCATGCAGAGTGAACTTCAGCTAACCAGGAGCAACTTTATTACTTCTGTTCAATGGTTTTCCACCTACGTGTTTATCACAGTTCATGGTCTTGAAAAGCGCTGAAGAAACAGCTCTGGGGATGAAAGGCTGCTCATCTCATAGGTAATGAGTGCTACAAAATCTCCTGAAGGCTTCTGTGCTGCACATACCCAGGATGCCTCCATCCAGGCTCCTAATGCTGTGACAGTTCAGGCTCTGATTTTTTATTCCAGTGCTTGGGATTAGTAAATAAGAGGATCCCTTTGCACCAGTTGAAAAGGTAGGTTTTATCTGAACAAAATACTCCAAGCCAAAAACCCCTCAAGGCTGCCCATTCCGTTACCTCAAGGCAAGAAAATAGCAGTAGATCGGAAGGAAACTGTTGCACACACAGCGTCTCTGAGTGTTTAAATGATTGAACAGGAGCAAGAGGTTCTTGTATCAGATTATCAATCTCTTGTAGTGTCCAGTCCTTCATAAATCCTGGTATCAAAGACAAAAGGACACATCCTTCCTTTATACCCTTAGCAGTCAAGGGATTTTTCCCCTGACCTTGTTGTTATGAGTCACCTTGATGAATGAGTGCTTTTTTTGCTCTGGGATACCTGTAATATTGATAACCCTGGGAAACAACAAACTTGCCACTCTGTGGGAATCACAGAATCACAGAATCACAGAATCACTAGGTTGGAAAGGACCTTTAAGATCATCAAGTCCAACCATTAATCCAGAACCACCATGTCCCCTAAACCATGTCCTGAAGCGCCACATCCACACATTTTTTGAACACTTCCAGGGATGGCGACTCCACCACCTCCCTGGGCAGCCTGTTCCAATGCCTGACCACCCTCTCAGTGAAGAAATTTTTCCTAATATCCAATCTAAACCTCCCCTGGCGCAACTTGAGGCCATTTCCTCTTGTCCTATCACTAGTTACTTGGGAGAAGAGACCAACACCCTCATCGCCACAACCCCCTTTCAGGTAGTTGTAGAGAGTGATAAGGTCTCCCCTCAGCCTCCTCTTCTCCAGACTAAACAACCCCAGTTCCCTCAGCCGCTCCTCATAAGACATGTGCTCCAGACCCCTCACCAGCTTCGTTGCCCTTCTCTGGACACGCTCCAGCACCTCAACATCCTTCTTGTAGTGAGGGGCCCAAAACTGAACACAGTATTCAAGGTGCGGCCTCACCAGTGCCGAGTACAGGGGCACAATCACTTCCCTGCTCCTGCTGGCCACACTATTCCTGATACAGGCCAGGACGCTGTTGGCCTTCTTGGCCACCTGGGCACACTGCCGGCTCATATTCAGCCGGCTGTCAACCAGCACCCCCAGGTCCCTTTCCGCCGGGCTGCTCTCCAGCCACTCCTCCCCAAGCCTGTAGCATTGCATGGGGTTGTTGTGGCCAAAGTGCAGGACCCTGCACTTGGCCTTATTAAACCTCATACAGTTGGCCTCTGCCCATTGATCCAGCCTGTCCAGATCCCTCTGCAGAGCCCTCCTACCCTCCAGCAGATCAACACTCCCACTCAGCTTGGTGTCATCTGCAAACTTACTGAGGGAGCACTCAATTCCCTCATCCAGATCATCTATAAAGATATTGAACAAGACTGGTCCCAGAACCGAGCCCTGGGGAACACCACTCGTGACCGGCCGCCAGCCGGATTTAACGCCATTCACCACAACTCTCTGGGCTCGGCCATCCAGCCAGTTCCTCACCCAGCGAAGAGTAAACCCGTCTAAGCCTCGAGCCGCCAGTTTCTCCAGGAGAATGCTGTGGGAGACGCTGTCAAAGGCTTTACTAAAGTCCAGGTAGACAACGTCCACAGCCTTTCCCTCATCCACTAGGCGGGTCACCTGGTCATAGAAGGAGATCAGGTTGGTCAAGCAGGACCTGCCTTTCATGAACCCATGCTGGCTGGGCCTGATCCTTTGGCTGTTCTGCAGATGCCCTGTGAGCACTCTCAAAACCAACCGCTCCATAATCTTCCCTGGAACAGAGGTCAGGCTGACAGGCCTGTAGTTCCCAGGATCCTCCTTCCGGCCTTTCTTGTAGACGGGTGTCACATTGGCAAGCCTCCAGTCTTCTGGGACCTCCCCTGTTAACCAGGACTGCTGATAAACGATGGAGAGTGGCTTGGCAAGCTCCTCCGCCAGCTCTCTCAGTACTCTTGGGTGGATCCCATCAGGCCCCATAGACTTGTGGGTGTCCAGGTGGCTTAGCATGTCCTTGACTGCTTCCTCCTGGATTATGAGGAGTACATTGTGCTCTCCATCCCCGTCTTCCAGCTCAGGGGGCCGAATATCCTGTGGATACCTGGAGTGGCTATTAAAGACTGAGGCGAAGAAGGCATTAAGTACCTCAGCCTTGTCCTCGTCCTTGGAGACAATGTTCCCCGCCATATCCAGTAGGGGATGGAGATTCTCCTTGCCTCTCTTTTTGTTGTTAATATATTTGTAAAAACATTTTTTATTATCCTTTACGACTGTGGCCAGACTGAGCTCTAGCTGGGCTTTTGCCTTTCTAATTTTGTCCCTGCTTGACCTAACGAGATCTTTGTACTCTTCATGAGTTGCCTTCCCCTTCTTCCAGAGGTGATAAACTCTCCTCTTTTCCCTGAGTCCCAGCAAAATCTCCCTGTTCAGCCAGGCCGGTCGCCTTCCCCGCCAGCTCTTCTTACAGCACATGGGGACCGCCTGCTCCTGCGCCTTTAAGATTTCCTTCTTGAAGACTGTCCAGCCTTCCTGGACCCCTTTGTCCTTCAGGACTGTCTCCCAAGGGACTCTCTCAACCAGTGACCTGAACAGGCCAAAGTCTGCCCTCCGGAAGTCCATGATAGCAGTTTTGCTGAGTCGTCTCCTTACTTCACTCACAACTGAGAATTCTATCATGTCATGGTCGCTAAGCCCAAGATGGCCTCCGACCACCACATCTCTCACCAGTCCTTCTCTGTTTGTAAACAGCAGGTCCAGCAAGGCACCTCCCCTGGTGGGCTCACTCACCAGCTGCATCAGGAAGTTATCCTCCACACACTCCAGGAACCTCCTAGACTGTTTCCTCTCTGCCGTGTTATACTTCCAGCAGATGTCCGGTAGGTTGAAGTCCCCCACAAGAACAAGGGCCAGCGAATGCGAGACCTCCGCCAGTCGCTTATAGAATGTCTCATCCGTCTCTTCATCCTGGTTGGGTGGCCTGTAACAGACTCCCAGCAGGATGTCTGCCTCATTGGCCTTCCCCCTCATCCTTACCCACAAGCACTCTACTTGGTCTTCACAATCTTCGATTTCTATGCAATCAAAACACTCCCTAACATACAGAGCCACCCCACCGCCTCTCCTTCCCATTCTATCCCTTCGGAAGAGCTTATAGCCATCCATTGCAGCACTCCAGTCATGAGAAGCATCCCACCATGTTTTTTCATGAATCTTGAACCTTGGGAATAATCAGGATGGTCTTTTATTTTACTACATGTTGCTTGGTTAACACTCATAACAGCTTTCTTTTCCCTTCTGTGTAACCAGAAATTTCTGTTCTCTTCTGTTACCAACCTCTGCAAATACACTTTTTCATCTTGTATTTCCTCTACCCAGCACCAGGGAAAACCTGGACACACACATACCAGATAGCTTTGGACATTACAGAAGCAAACAGAAAAAAGGTCATACATGAGTCTTATCTTTGGCTTTGCTGTTCTGGCCTGCTTCGAATGCAAGACATGTATGTCCTTTAATTATTCATTTGGGTAACTGCAAACCCTGAGCACACTCTCTTAGGCTACCTGCACCTCTGGCTGCCCATCTTGCAGCAGCAGGAGGCTGTGGTACACTGAAACACCTCAGCACAGAGGTACACAACCAACCAGAACAACTGAAACATTTGTCAGAAATAAAATGCAGTAAAGCAAAGAGAAAAATAAAGCAATAAATCATTCAAAAAGATGAGAGAATGTGAGCATGGCAAAAGAAACCTGATAGCTTGTGCCACCTTCCCTGGAAGACTGTCAGCCCGCTGACAGAAAGATTAAGAATGCTGATAGGAATTCCTCTCTCACCACAGTCAGCTTTAAAAGCACAGGACAATAATCTACTTTTACAGGTCTGGCTATGGCTTTCTTGCAACATGTC
Source organism: Phaethon aethereus (assembly GCF_964289735.1). NCBI lineage: Eukaryota > Metazoa > Chordata > Aves > Phaethontiformes > Phaethontidae > Phaethon > Phaethon aethereus. Next base: position 12,375,122 of record NC_138593.1, on the reverse strand, counting down.
TTTTTCTCCCCTTACTAAATAAAGTAGGATGATCCCTTGCAGTGCTTGTTTTCTTCGTGCTGCCCTCACAGCTGAGGTGAAAGTATTGATTGAAGCACTTGGACATTTATTGGATTTGTGGCTTTTCTGATGTGTGAAAATGTTTTGTCCTGCTTAACTTGTATAATCCTGCGTACTCCAGTATTTGTTGGTGTAACCACCAAAGGTCCAGACCCTCTGCCACTTCCTTTGTGAAGAGACCAACTGGTGAGATCCCTGGAAGACAGCATACTGATTTCAAAGCATCAGTTTTAACGATATACTTGACACTGGGCTTGCACAGCCTGCACAACTTAGAGTTCACCTCTCCTTGACCCTCTGGGGAGGACAATACACATTGCCATATCCATAGCTTAAGCTGGATTGCCTCTTTCAGTTTCTTGCTCTGTTAGGAACCTGTTTAACAGGTTGAATTGCACTGGCAGATTGCCCTGAATGGCTCCTTGAGTTAAGTTCTCCAACCATTCCCATGGCTTAATTACTGAATTGGATAATTGTGAGATGGGGAAAAGCAAGAAGGGCAAATTATTTAGTGATGTCCTTTTTCCCCGTACAGAATAGACCTTTTTTCTACTTGCTTGTCTTTCACAGTCTTGTAAGTTTTTCATCTGAGCATGAAAAGAATGATTGCTCCTTTTATAGGCAATCTTACACCACTCACTTATACCAATGCTTTATTTTCACCCTTGTTTCCTAATACCCCAGGAAAGGCCTTCAGATGTCCTGGACAAGGTGACATTTTTGTGTTATGTGATGACATCACTTGCATCAATCACTTGCATCAATCACTTGCTCTCAGTTCTCCGTGTGCTTGAATCAGTCTGGCCTTTTTGCATTTTCAGAAAGGCTCATCCCTGTGGTGATTTCCATGCTGAAAGATAATTTGCACTGTATACACAGGAACCTCCTGCACTACAAGAGCATCAGCTCCTGAAATGCTTGATCTAAATCTCCACAAGAAATACCCACTATTTGCAGTTCTTAGTACCCAAGTAGTGAAGTCTCACGTAAGGCTTGAGCAGTACAATTAAAGAAAAAACAACACTCACATTTAACTTGTTTCCCTTAACTCATTATTCTTTTTTTGTATGCTGAGGTTCTCAAAAGGACATAACCAAACCTAACTAGGGGAAGAAGAGCAGAAACAGGAGTTGAGTGTCCACCTGTGGACAGCAACTCTCCCAGCTCTCATCTGAAATACGTTTTAGGATCCTAATGGATAATGGCACTATATAACTGTAAAGAAACTGTACTGTTGAATTAACAGTTTTTCATGGATATGTGACTGCAACAACACATACAAGATAAAATACTAGTAAAGTAACATACAAAGGAGATTTAAAAAACAGTAACCTGATACATTTCTAAAAAGTCAAACCAATAATTAAATTCACAGGGCAATGGAGATTTTTTAAGTGGAAATGAATAACAGGTCATGCTGTGAACAAAGCTTTAATCCAAGGTTACTCTGGATAACACTGTTATGTTTTGCAGTCAATAGGCCCCAAATGAGCATTAGGCTTGTATAGATGCCTGACTGAGATGGTGGCATATCTACAATATATAGCATGGATTTATACGTGCTTTTTCTTTCCATCCAGGCAATATTTTTTTTCCCCTCCCTATCCTAACAGCTGCAGCCATGGGTTTTGTTTCAGGCTTTGTTTGATGGATTAAAACTATCTCAGTATAATCTGGTTTTGTTTTAACACTGAAAGAAGCATTAGAGATGAAAATTAATGCCACAATGGATTTCATTAATCACACCAGAAGGCTTGGTTTGCTGTAGTAGGCACTTCCAGCAGAAGGTGCTCACAATCAGTTTAAATATTAAACACTCTCCTCTGTTTAAATAGCAATGATCAGATCTGTGAAAGCAATGGTTCCCGCGTCGCGGCAGGGGGATTCTTTTAAAAGGGACAATACTGTTTAAACCATCTTGCCTTATGGTGAGTTCTGCTTTCCAGCAATGTAAGCGTCAGTTGATTGCAAGAACAAAAGATCTAGCAAAATCAGTGCCTGGGGGGGTTGCTGTGAGATAAAGAAGGTGTCTCCTCTGGGTCACCAACACAAAAGAAGTCACAGTCATAATATTCAACAGTTACCATTGTGGGACAGGTGCTGGCAGGCAGCATGGCACAAGATACCAGTTTTCTACCTGGTCTTTGGAGAGCAGGTGCTCACATTACAAAAAGCACCACTAGCATTAGCTGATGCTGCCAGGAGAAGGGCCAAGTATCAACAAGTCCCAGTAGCTGGGCTCTTGGGGCTTATCCCCCATGAAAGACTAAGTCCCAGTGGCAGATGGCCAGAGGGAAGTTTGCATTCCCACAATTCATGCTCTAACTGTTATGAATAATCACCAGCTCTCCAGGGCCCTGGGTCTGATGCGAGGCAGGAGCCTCAGCCATCAGCTGTCCCAGCTGAAAACATCCTTGGACTGGTGTGTTGGGGCAGTTGCATACAGATTAACATCGTCTAAGTGAATCTTCTGTAGGAGGAAGGAAAGCAAGTCCCATGGAAGCAGAGTCTAAAGGAGAAAGCTGTAAAATTCATCTCTTTTTTTTTTTTTTTTTGGAATCTGGGAGTCAAAAGCACAAGTTTCCTTAAAAATGCTTTTGTTCAATCACTATTAAAGCCTCGCTTGAAATTAAAGCATAATCACAAATTGAGGAACTGCAGTCTTGGCAAACGTGACAATATATAATTTTACCCCACCTTACTCAGCTGCCCTCCCGTGGCAAGAAGGAAAGTGATGTCTGGATCTATGGGGAGGAGAAAGTCAACAAAACCAAAACTGAAAAACCACACGGTCCTGCCCCCAATAGAGTCTCCTCCCAGAGAGAAAAGTGCTATGAGCAGAATTGACTACAACTCCCAATGTTCACTGAGGCTGCTTTTAAGACAAATTTTATCCAGGAACATCCTAAACAATCTGAAATTGAAAGCAAGCCCCAGTGGTTGTTGGAAGCTGTAGTCATCTCTCCAGGGGTGAGCTACTAAGTAGAAAGACCCTGAGAGCTGCTTGCATAACCAAAAGGGTCCCACGAGGGATCTGGAGGAGCAGGTAGCAAGCAGGAAGAAAGCACTGTGCCCCTTCAGGGTGCTAAGCTCCCTCCTTGGGCATTTCAGGACACCCCAGTGTTTTTGGGGGGATTTTTGGCCTGGGTCTGCGGCAGAAACAGTGAGACCTGATGGCAGCAAACGGTTCCAGCAGGCAAAGTTGAGAAGCACAAACCTACACACGCAAACACACAGCGTCCCCCTCACCGCGCGCTGCCCCGTCCCTGCGCCGATGAGAGCGGTGCGCGGGCGCTGCCGCCGGCGGGGCCCGGCGCCGGGGGGCGGGGGCGGCGGCGCTCCCCGCCCAGCAGCCGCAGCCGCGGGCTGGGCGCGGGGGGCGCAGCGGAGCGGCGGCGGCGGCGCGCAGGGCCATGTCGGCGCCGTGCCTGCGCCTGCCCGCCGCCGGGTCAGCACCGGCGGAGGCGGACAGCGCCGGCGGCATGGAGCCGCCCGCCGCCGCCGCCGCCGGGGCCGCCGCGGCCGCCGCCCTGGAGCTGGCCCTGGAGGAGGAGCTGGCGCTGCTGGCCGCCGCCGGGGAGCCGCCAGAGCCGCCGCCCGCCGCCGCCGCCCGCGACCCCGAGCTGCTCTCGCTGATCCGGCAAAAGGAGAAGGACCTGGTGCTGGCGGCGCGGCTGGGCAAGGCGCTGCTGGAGCGCAACCAGGACATGAGCCGCCAGTACGAGAGGATGCACAAGGAGCTCACCGACAAGCTAGAGGTGAGGCCCCGCCGCCCTCCTCCCTCCCTCCCCCAGCCCGCAGCGCCCTGCAAGGCCCCCCGCTTCCGGGCCGCGGCCCCCGGCAGCCCCGCAGTCTCTCCCCGCGAAAAGCGGCCCCTTCCCCGACAAATCCCGGGGGCGTGAGGCAGGCAGGGCCCCTGCCGGGCAGCCCACGGAACTCCCTGTGGCCATGATGGGGAAGAAAGGGTCTAAGAAAACATTCTTAGGCCTGGGGGAGGCAAATCTGCCGTTCTTCCCCCTCTTTGGCTGCGAGCTGGCCTGTCGGCCTAGGGACAGGCTGAAGCACCTTGCTTCGAGAGGTTCCTGTGGGTGCTGTTTTGCCCCAGGGCCCAGGTCTCCTCCCGGGTGAGGAGATGTACACTGTGCTCGGCTCATCTCATCACAGAAATGCCTCAGAAGTTAAATTTATAGAGCAGGTACTGAGCTACAGAGCATATGTAACCCTTGTGCTTAAGCTGTTGCAGCTAAGGCATTAGGCATGGCAGGAGATAAGCCCTAGTGATATGTCTCAGTCAGCTGGTTGCTCTGAAAAATACCTACATGTATCTGGAGAGTGTTGTTTGCCAGGAACTCAGTGGATTGAGCTATTTATTGATTTTTAAGGATGAAATAGAGCTATTACAAAGAAAAAGACTTGTGCAGGCAGCTTCTTTTGGAACAACTCTCTTGCACAAGTATGTAAGAGAGCCATTATTACACCTCCCTTTTCTCAGAGCTACTCTTGAAATTTTAATTCTCCCAGCAAGTAATACTGCTTAGAAGGCTGAGAAAAAGCCTCTCTCACCTTTCTGGAGAGACTTTCAACAGTGCTGGCTTAACAGTCAAATTTCAAGTCACAGCCTTAGGCCAGTTCTTTCTCCTGTGTTCCTTTCTCATGGACTCACATCTCTCAAGTTCAAGAGGATTTGTGAAATTACTGTATGTCCTTTGTTCTCCTGACAAAATTCCTTTCTATTATTAAACTTAGCACTTTGCCTTAGCTGATCCCTTCCTCTTTTAATGGAAAGCTCTCTGCATTTACTATTCTGATAGAAACAATAACGAAGGTGACATTTGCTCAAATTGTTGTCAGGTTATTAACTATTTATCAGGTTAGAATTTCCCAGAGTATTAAAATTTGCCAGAGCGAATATTTTCGGGTTGATCTTTAAGCAAGAACAGACGTACGTGGTGTTGTGCTGACGTGGTTTTCCTGGTGAGTTGGAGTAGAACCTTTCATACCGTTAAAGGGAAAATGCACAAGTTTAGGTACTTGCTGAGCTGCCTGTTAGGGAGTCTTAAATACCACTCACTGTTTGCAAAATGTAAAGGTGAAAAACAGGGGGAACTATGACTTTATAGTACTTTAAATAACATCCCCCAAATGTTTACCTTTGCTTTTATGGGCCCATTCAGAAGGTGAATGAAGGGATAGTAAATGCAACCAATTGTTTACATCTTTTCATCCCATTACTATCGCTCTAACTTTCCAGTTGAATAACAGATTGCTATTTTTCAGGCTACCTATCTGATAGGAGTTAGTGTTATCTACTTAAGGGTCAGATTTTTTCCGCTGGGTTTGGCAGATCTAAGACAGTGCTACTTCACACACACACACAAAAAAACAAAATCAAACTTGAACATTAATCTTCTACAACACAAGCCTGATAATCGTAGCCACTGCAGATTAAATGTTGGCTGCGTCCTGTTGCCACTGAAGTGAACAAAATTTCACAATAAGCTTTTCAATTTCAGAGGAGCAGGGAGGAAGGACCCACATCTGTTACCTCCTTCCCTATGCTGAGAACTTTCTGATGATGACCAGAAGCAAAGTCTCAGATGAGATCCTTGGAGACAATTGCACCTGATATAGTGATGTTTAAGCAGCCTTTAGGAGGAGAGTTTTTCTCCTAGTTAACAGTTCGAAGTTGGTTACAAGAGCTCAGTGAAGCCTTTCTATTTCCCAGCAGCCAATGTGCTGGCCCGCTCCTCTGGTGCTTTGCCTCAAGACTAAATATGTTCTAGTTTTGTGGGTTCATTACTGAAGTGCAGTGTTCCTGCCATACACCTACTCTGGCAACTCTTTTACTTCACAGCCTGAATTCAAATTAACTTCTAATCATGGAATTGAAGTCCTGAAATAAATTCTGATATGTGATCCTAGCCAGTCTTATCCTCTGTAAGGGATTAAAACAGCTAATACCTCTGTTCCTCTGACACAGAGAAGCTTGCCATGTCCAAGCATTTCACAGTATGAACCCTCTTTACCAGCTGGGAAACTCCCCCTTGCTCTCATCTCTTTAAATAAGGACCAGCCCAACTCAGTTGAATTGAAGAGAAGCTGTTTTCAGAAGAAAACATCTTCTAGAAAGCAGTTCTGTGTAAAAATCAGTGAGCAACTGGTGGATGGAGAGACACTTGGAAAACAAGAAATTCCCCTACTGAGGACAGCAGTTTGCCCTGTCTTCAGCACATGCAAAAATCCCTATTCAGATCAGCAGCCGTGTAGGTGCTGGGGTGAGGGCAGGCGAGGGCAGGAGGAATTGGTCAGCGTGTCCCATCTGGTTTATCGTCCTTCTTTGCAACAGCCTCTCTGTACCCCACTGCACTATTCTGGTTTCTACATCACAAGAAAATAAACTTGATATTCTTTGCCTCCCTCTAACTCCAATCCTTGTGAAGGCCCTTTATCAGAGCTATGTGTAGTGTGGTTTTTCTTTTGCAGTTAAGGACTAAAGTGGTTTTTAAATGATTGACAAGGCTTATTGGTGGCTTCTAAATCACATTTGAGTATGTCTGGGGAACTTCAGTTGCAGTGCTGCTCCTCAGCAGGCTGAAGTTTCATCTTCCATTTAGAGAAGGCCCTGGATCTTTCTAAACGTTGCCTAGCAGTGAAGGAGACAGAGCTATAAAAGACAGCATTTTCAGTGTGCCACTAAAAGTGAAACTGTGGCTGCTCCAATCACACTTAGGGTACAAACAAGATTTCTTTGCAATGGTTGTCATGGGCCTGGTGCTGGAATCTCATGCTTGCCTATTGCATTAAAAATAATTATAACAATACTTAGTGCTCTCATTTGCAAGGGGTGCTCACTCTTTTAGCATCTGAAACACAGGGAAATACTTTTGCTTTGGGCCACTGTTTTTAAATCAGCCTCCCCTTGCATTTGAGGGTTTTCCAGAAAGTTCTGAACTTGCAGAATAATTTCTAAGGACACATGCAGAGTGCTGCTACACTCCGCTGGAAGAAGCATAGGAAAGAATTTGGAGGTAAAGTTGAGAGAGAAAACATGGCATCTTCTGCAGAGCAAAAGAAGCAGATTAGGGATAAAGCAGGCCCGAAGGCTGCTGGAGAATTGGAGGACTTTGACATTCAGACCCACTTGGGAAGGTGGTAAAGACCATGCAAGGGAGGCTGTGTGTCATCAGCAGTAGGTACCCAGGGGAAACAGCCACCTCACAGCCTGTGTTTCTAACAAGCCATTAAAAAAACACTTCACATAAATGCAATGCAATTTTCTTTTCCTCATAGCAGGTTTATTTTCCCCTCTTACCGTAAGTGCCATGAGGGTTGCTCACTGAGGGATGATACCCTGGGAAAAACAGGCGAGTGCTGCCAGTGCCGGGCCCAGTGGGATTCTGTTCTTTGCTAAGACACATTCCTAAAAGGCTGGTGAAGCCAATAGAGAGTAGCAGCACGTTATTCTGGGGACAGAAGACAACCAACAAGGAGAGGGCTCCTGCTCTTCAGGTTTTCCTGCTAATCTTGGGATATGCCCATGTCCCCAGTCTGTAATTGCTCTGCAAGCATGACTTCAGTCACCAGGGGAAATTCGAGCTCAGAGTTTCAGAGCGGGGATTCTTTCAAATGGGCACAACATAAATCTGTTTTGACCTGATTTGCAGCTCTGTTTCAATCAAGTCCTCATTTAACTGAGCCTGTAAAACATGCAAAAGTTCCACCAGATTTGTGCTGTGCCTCATTTTCCAGCCAGTCCTGAGCAGGGTCTCCAGAACAGAGACTGGTTTTTAAGAAACCTGCAACCTAGAATGTGCATGTATGTAATGTCTATAGCAATTACTTCATTGCATCCATTGCCATTCCTGAGTGGACTGGCAGAGTTACTGTGCACTGTCAAACTCTCAGACAACTAATTAGGTCAGAAATGGAAGGAGCAAATGGATAAATGATTCAACTGTTGTTCATAAGACCCATATGACAAGAAAGATGCCTCATCTACATTCCTCATCAGCAATAGGGATGTAGTTTGTGTAGTTTTGACTATAAAGGCAATTTTTAAAAGAATTATGCCACTGCCCACTGAAATGCTGCTTTGGAGTTAAGCTAGGCCCTGCTAAATCAATTGGCCTGCCTGACCTATACATACCACCTACCAACATGCAGCCTGCTTGACTCTTGGCAGTTGTTTCAGTAAAAATTCAATGTGCTGATCTCCAGAGGCCAAGGACAGGCCAAGTGCTGGAAATGGAAAATACGTTTAGTGCCAGTGACACAACCTGCCCTGACATGGGATTGCCACCTCCATTGTATTGTCATGCTCTCATACCATTCTCTTTCCTGCACAGAAGATTTCAGCCCTAAGCACAGAGGCAGCATTCACTTTTTTCCTCCCTTCCTAACGTCTTCTCCTCCGTTATCTAGCACCTAGAACAAGAGAAACACGAACTAAGGAGGCGATTTGAGAACAGAGAAGGAGAATGGGAAGGAAGGGTGTCTGAACTGGAAAGCGACGTGAAGCAGCTGCAGGATGAACTGGAGAGGCAGCAGGTTCACCTGCGCGAAGCTGACCGCGAGAAGACACGGGCTGTCCAGGAACTCTCCGAACAGAACCAAAGACTCCTGGACCAGCTCAGCAGGGTGAGTTACTATGGCATGGCAAGGGCAGGCACCCAGCCACCTTGGTCATGGGAAAGGCTCACAGCTCTGCTGTAAACCACCTTGCAGGCAAACAAGTAGGAAAACTTCCTCTTTGAGGAAAAAAAATGGTTCTGCATCCGGTCATATTACACAGGTGTCTCTATAAAACATGCTGCCTTTAAGCTGAATTTTACACCTTTAAGAATTGTTGCATTTCATTGGCAAAACAGTTATGCTTCTGGGTTGAATGGTCATTTACTGCATAGACGTCTTTCTCAACTGTTTTATTTTCTAAATCAGTTTTAAATACACTGTTTCTAATTTGCAAGTAGGCTGAACAAATATAGCATGCAAGAAAAAGGCTAATCTGTGACAGCGAGGTGAAAGGCTTTTTGCTGGCCTCCCTCTTCCGACATATAATGGCTGTAATGTTGTAGAATTGAATATACCATGTCATTCTAAGATGGTGTGTCCCTGGATATAACTTTGCCATGGTTAGATGTGTGAGAACCTACTGAAATTCCTTGGAATGGCATGTTTCGTCAGAGAGCTTAACGTGCCCATGAATGAAAGAGGATTTACAGTGAGGCTGCTACAAATCAGCCTAATTAACTGAATAGTTCCAGCATGGGTTTCTTTCTGACAGAAAAAGACTTAGGTTTCTGCCTCCTCCCCAGAAGTTAACCTGTCTTCTAGAAATAACAACCTCGGGTTTTTTCACCCCACTGGACAGTTAGTACCAACCATAATTTTAATGCTTGACAACACAGTCACTCCAGCAGATGAAAGCATTTTCTTCTCACCAGTTCCTTATCCCCAAAATAGCATAGAACAAAAACACACACCACAGACTCATGCTGAAAAGGCCAATCTAACATTCTAAGAGCACATTTCAGACTAGATTGTCAAATGTGAGTCTCTGGGGCTGACACAGGGATTTTCTAAGGGAGGGTTGAAACCTCAATCAGAACATTAGGACCAGAAAACTCTGAAATGAGCCAAGTGTACAGGTCTCTCCACTTATCATCACTTGATCTGGGTATGCGGTTTTCCTGTGCCTCTGGAGGTGAGAAGAGCAGGTCTTGGGTATAACACTCCATAGTGGCACTTGAGAAAAATCATTCCTCATTCTGCTATAGATTTTCTTGTCAAGTACTAAAAAAGCCATTTAGGTTGTGGATTTGTTTAACTGGTTTAAAAAAAAAAAAAACAAAACACACAAACCACAAACAACACCCCCCCCCCCAACTTCCTTAATTCAGGAACACTGCTAAGTTTTCTTTAAAGTACCTCCTAAGCATAGCAGATGAGCCAGTCACCTCTTCTCTGAAGAGAGCATATTTGACATACAACATGGATGAGAGATTCCACCCAAGTCCTTGCAGAGCTCCTGTGTTGTGTCAGCTTTCTGATCCAGGGCTAAGAACTTGTCTCCCATCAGATTTGGTGATCCTCAATGATTTTTCTGTGGATGCACAATTCCATCACTGGCTGGCAAAAGTAAGATTTCTTGTGGTCCCAGCATAAGACAAACTGAAAGATCAGTTTAGAAGACAGAAAACCACACAGCTTGCTTTGGGCTTTAAACCACATGGGATTACCCTTACGTGACACTTGTGCTACAGGAGCCTCTCACAGTCCAGATCCTCAGACAGCTGGTCAGCTAAGCCTTGGGCCAAGGCAACACCAAGTTAAGTCTACCAGCATATAATGTCCAAGCATGGGGTTTGTGCCCTAACACTCCCTATTACTGCCAGAAATAGTCTTCATCCACCCACTTCAGAACTGCCACATCCTGGGAAAAAGTCGAGTCTTGGTGCTGCCCTCCCTGCTCCAAGCCCTGGAGAAGAGAACTGTTGATCCCCAACACAGATGAAGCAGATTGATAGGCTTACGCTTGCCAGGGTGCTCACTGAGTTTGTCACCTGGCCAAAGCTTGCTAGTAACTCAAATATAGCAATGGATATAGCAACGGTATAAACAGTCTTCCTAGAGTCATGAGAATCTGGGCAAATTGAAGCAGAGTTAGGAATAGTCTGTTGTCATTCATGCATGGCTTTAGTTGAGGCTTTTTAAAATCTCAGCATTATGTTAGCACTTGATTAGTATTCCACATTTGCTGTTCCATAGTGCAATTGCAGTCTTATTTGTGTGATCTCTTATTTTGAAGAAGATACCCATGTAATCCTTGAGGGAGTGGTAGTGCTTAAATCCTGCACCCACATAGTTCTGGCTCCTGTTACTACTTATGTTTTCAATAAATAAAATGGACAAATACAGTTGCATGGATGTGCTTGCCTTCAGCCATATTGCCATAAGCTGGAGTCTTGCTAAGGGTCACAAACTAAGCACTGGGAGGGGAAAAAATCCTACAAAGAAGTGCTGTTACAGCTTCTGTGAACTTTGAGGTGTTGCTGGTACCCTCATTGCATTCTTGTTTCTGCTTTTTGCACCTGCATTTTGTGTCACAGCGGGTTGTTTGGGAGGAGAGGGTTATGAGAAGTCTGGGATAAGGCAATGAAAACCTTATTATTCAGAGCCTCAGCTCTGCCCCATCCAACGCTGTATACCCTACTAGAGGCTTCACCCACAGGACAGAAAGACAGCTTGCTCTCTGGTACAAGACATTCTATACTAGTAGGTACTAGCTCTTTAAATTTGAATTTCTACAGTTTTTAGCAATTAACACCTCATGGCCCAATTTCACAATACTTGAGCATCTCTCCCCTGGGGAAGGTATTCCCTTGGCACTAGGCTCTATGTGTCAAATAACAGTCTCAGCCTCTCAAGCTACCAGCCCTGCTTGCTCCTTCTGGAGTCCCTGGGCTTCAGCCCCTTTTACCTCAAAGCAGGGCAGCAACCACCATCTCCTTCATCCTACCCTTCCTCCTTCCTGTTGCTGTGATATTCTTTCACCAATGAATTAAACTTTAGGACTTTTTTTTAACACTGTCTTCCTCAGACATGAAAGGCCAACCCAAGCACATACTTATTTTTCCCCAGCCTAAAGCTGGCACAAATGCTAACCAACCCAGCACACAGTCCCACATAAGGATAGCAAAGGGATCTGGAAAGCTCTGTCTTGCAATTAAAGCATGGGACTGAAAAAAATCCATCCTCAATGCTGGCAAAGACTGATAAGGAAGGCTCAAGGATAAGGATTTTAAGTTCCAGTCTCTAAAAATGGGGATAACTGTCTTGCCTCAGAGTCACCAAGAGACTAAAATAAGGTCCATAAAATGATTTGAGGTCTCCAGATGAGATGTTATAGGAGTACTTTGCATATCTAATAATAGTAAGTAGGATATAAGGAACTTGGCCTCCTCTTGAAATACAGCCTTTGGTGTGGTTCTCTGCTTTTGGCAGAGCAGAGATACTGCCTGGGGTTGTAACAGTATTACACCATGGGGAAATTGGTGGGACGGACTGGGAGCTCACAGTGAAAGACATGATTCAGATGCCAAATGTCAAGTTTAAGGTCTCCACAGTAACTTTATTTTTTAATTTGCTAAGTGATGATTAAAATTCCTTCTGCATGTTGATTTGATTTCCGTCCCCCTGCCTCAGCACAGCAAAGCATGTAGTAGCTCTCAGCAGTGTGTCCACACCGAGCTAAATGTCGATTTTACCTAGGACAACTGTAGAGCACATTGCGTGCAGTATGCCAAGGCACATACCACTCAGCATAGATGCTCAAAGATAAAAGTATAGGAGTCAAAGTACAGTTTTGCCAAGAAAGACGAGGCTTGGGAATTACATGTTCTGTTTCCAGCTCCTTCAGTCTCCCATCTGTTTCAGTTCTCCATTTGGAAAAAAAAAAAGTGTCCTATGTTTTCTGTCCTTTTACGTTATAAAATTTGGGGCGAGTGTGTAGAGGGAAAGGTCTCCTCTTACACATGCCCACAAGCACCTAACACAGCAAGAGTCCTGTCCTCACCTTCAGGCTTCTAGGAGCTACTAATGCAAATAATAACAAGCAGCCCCCTTCCTATAATGAGGCAACATATTACTACTTTGTCAGGAAGTGAATGAAAAAAAAGAAAAGATACTTTCACACTGTTTCTAAGTGGCTTCACCAGATGGCTTTCCCACACATTTCCTGCTACCAAGCTCCAGGCTCCTGTAGCTGTTTTCTGCATATAGCTTGGGTGAGGATGTATCTTTCCCAGTTCAGTTGGGCTTCTTTTAGTACATAGAGCATAAGGAATTAATTTTACAATGTCAAGCTCAGGTAGTTTTTGCCACAAAAATCTGTTTTCAGTGGCAGGAAGAAGCATGTCATCTTGCACCACTGAAATAGCTCTTTGTGTTTAGAGAGGAGTGCTCGGCTGCCGCAGCATTCCTCAAAGGGGCCCTTAATCACCAAGTTCTTATATTCACTTAGCATCTAGTGCCAAGATACTGCTACAAAGAATGAGGTGTTTCAGTCAATCCCTCTTGGTACAGCAAGAGAATGATCAGCCAGCCCACAAGTCTCCAAAGGAGGTTTTATTTGCTGGCCACAAACCTTTCTTTCAGTAATATTTCAGTTGAAGGAGCTTTGTTTCTAACTTCATCCTGTAACATGCAGCATAGCTTCAGAGGACTGGCAGACACTGCCTGGCTTTGATTTGAAACATGTTTTTACTCAAGAATGAGCTGACCATGTTATATTCTCCTTTCCAAATCACTTTTACTTTAAGCACATGCTGTTGTGGTGAACAACTTACCAGAGAGGAGGATCTGTCGCCAATTACTGATTTGAAGGGCTTTTTCTGAATGGTTGATTGTTGGGTCTACCAGCATAGGAACAATGTTGGTTTTAAGAAAAACAGACTAACCATTGAAAAAAGTTGCTGGAACAACCGTGCTGGGCAAGATTCACTGCTTTTGATATCCAGAGATCTGCAGCCATTACACCATGGGCTAGCTTGTCTTTGATTCCTTATTTTATCTGTGCAGATGCTTAATAAACAAGAAACATAAGGAGGCTTACATTAAGTTGTCTCCAATAGCCCAGCAGGGTGTATTGGGAAACTCCATACTAAGCAGAGGCAAGTCAGTCAAGCTGAACAAAAGCACTGCTTCAGAGGTTTTATTTTTAAAAAGAAGAGGATCCTGAGTAGACCTAGGATCAAGAAGAGTTGCTTTGACTAGCCCCATATATCAAGGTGAAGATCAGTCACTAAACTGTATTCTTTTTCATAAGCCTCTAGTTTTTGCTGTGGCTGAAAGTGTTTACTGGAGCTATTTGGTAAGGAGTAGCTTACTGTAAGGAGCTCCATACCAAGCTACTTAATAGCATATGGAGTCCGGCATAGCAAATCTTGATCTGCACCACTTTTGAGCAGTTTAAATTCAATGGAGCGGGTAGATTTCCTGAGAAAAGGCAGCATCCCTTCCTGTTGAAGGGCCTGAAGTACCTGCTTCTCATGGCAACTTATGTAGGGCTGCCCACTCCTTGGGGTGGGCAGACAGCCCTTCCAGCATTGCTGTGTGCTTGGCATAAAACACACTTAAGTTACACATGGTGGGGCAAGAGGAAAGCAGATACCAGCACAAGACAGAGACAAACACTGAAGCCAGCAAACCTCCCATTAACCACATCAAGCACCATCTACCTCTGCCCCTCTGGAGCATCAGCAGATCCCAGCACCATGTAACCAGATCCCTGATCACCCAGTGAATACTGATTAGTGCACATGCAGGAAAGGCTCTTTCTCTCCAGCTACTTTTCCCCTAGCAGAGAGCACTTGTTAATAATTCAGCTTCATGACACATCAGGACTGAAGTGCTGAGGCTTTCTACGCTAAAGCTGTAAATATATGACGTGACTGCAGCTGCGTGTTCTCGCCTGCAAAGTCCTTCAATGAAATGATTCAGTGCCCTAGAAGGTAATAGAGAAACATCTTGAGGTCACTGCTGAGTGGCATTCACCCACCATCCATCTGGGGGAAGGGAAACTGGCAGGAAGAAAGGCTCAACCCTCTGCTGAGAGTCTGTCCAAGCCTGCAGCACCTGTTAACCCCATTTTAGGGCGCCCAGAGCTTCAGGAGCCAACTGGAACAGAACAATCCAGACACCAAGGCATAAATGCAGCAAACAACAAAGAAGTAGTTTCAAGCAAAGATGGGCGAGGTACCCCTACAGGGTTTGTCCAAAGATTTTTACAGCCACCCATTTCACACAAGATTTTTACCTTTGTATCCTTTGGTTTAAATACTGGTCAGCACTGAGGGAATGGGCAGAAAGCTGTACACAGAATAAAACAGGCACACACACTGCTACTGAACCACAGTGCAAAGCCTTCCCTAGGGAATGGGTTAAAAAATAACTATTAAGGTAAAAAAAAAAAAATGTTACTATTAAAGCAGTGGACCTACACAAATCCCTGCTCAGGGGTAGAAAGGGGCCTGGGTAGGACCCTCCTCCTCCCCAGGGCAGTGGAGCAGGTACCCTGCCATCCCAGGGGACTCCTTGCTGGTTGCTAGGTGACAGCACACCACGGTCCTAGCTGGTGATGTTGCTGTGGCAACCGGGTGTGATTTCTCTGCTTGTAATGCCATGACAGTCAGCAGACACGCAAGACGACGCACTTGTGACGTCCAAGGCAGGCAGGCGAGCGGCAGAGGCCCGTCTGCCACCCCTTTGGCTTGCTGCCGGGATGTGTCCCTGGCATCTACCACTTCATCTCCCTATTTCCTCCCCGTTTCACAGCATTTTTTCCCAAAAAATTGTGCTGGAGATCTCCCAGCCCAAAGCAGCCTCGTTGTCCACACCACCCACAGTGAGCTTTTGAGCCTGCTGGGGTAAAGATAAACATTTTATTTCCTTGGTAAAAACAGCCCCTTGTGAGCAGGTCAGTCAGCCAACACAAGGGTGGCTCTGCCAGGACTTGGCACAACGTATCTCCCCGTGTGATCCAGCTCAGGGAGCACAGCACAACAGAAATTATCTGCCAGAGCCACTCAACATCCATGCTGTGCATAACTCATCTCACATCCTCAGAGGCTTGTGGTGCCTGCATGGAACAGCAGAGACTGGCCTCATGAGACACCCCCAGAGCCCAGACCTTCTGCCCCCCCCACACACCCTGGGCAGCACAGCAGCAGGGTACGAGCGTCTAGAGCACTCTCTCAGATAAATATACCCAAGTGTTAAGCACCTGGTAGTCAGCCATATACTGCTCTTCCCTGCACTTCAGCTAAGCCTAGCTTTCACCTCCAGCAAGTGGTTCTGGAACAGATTTCAGGAGTTTCTGCAAGGCTTCTGCCTTGAGACATTAGTAGCACCTCTAAGCCATGAACATCTGAAAGCAGGAATCCAACATTAAACTGAAGGTGAACTTGTTCTGGTGTGAGGAGATAAAAATCTGAAAGAGTCCCTTCCTCCCCTCTTGCATTGCACTAAAAATTCCAAGTGGCTATTCTGTTTAGGTCCAAGCATTTATAGGAATTGTTTTATTATGCAGTAGCTCAGAAGTAGGAACATGTGGGCAGAAGAGATTTTTTCTGAATATTTCTGCTTATTCACACTTACTGTAAACACTTCCTCCAGGAGATTCTAGAAAGTAGGACACAGAAGGTGTTTGCAACCAGTCACTGCATTACTGGCTAGAACCAGAGCTAAACATGATTGAAGGCTTTGCAAATATCTACATAAGAAAAGCCTAATTAAAAGCATTTGATCTTTAAAGAGTCATTCTGGGTTATAAAGTTTGCATACCTTATAATGAAAGTCTTTAAATTCCTTTTTTTTTTAAAAGTAGGATTGCTTTTTCTAAATGTAATTTAGTAGACAATAGCTCAAAAGGGAGGTCTCTTCTACACTGAGGGTTTTTTGCCAGCTGTATTAGGTGCTCCGATTACCCATGAAATCAGAGGCCTCTTGCAAAACAGCCTAGAGCTTAAACAACATTTTGTTTAGAACTGCATTTAGCAAACCCCAGATTATTTTGAGCACAGATATAGGATCAGCAAGACTCTTGCTGACATCTGATGGATGCTGCAATGCAATAGAGCTGGCTTATGCTTGGCAGTACCACCCATGGGGATGGGAAATGCCCCCATAGACGGAAACAAGCAGCTGTCTAGAGGCAAGAGTACAACAGGAAACAACTGACAGATTAGGACATAAATCAAGTGACCTACATGACAGAGCAACTAGTGTAAAAAGTTGCTCATAAGCAGACCAAGAGAGCATTTCATTTGGAGGAAATACAGGTCGGCCTAACAATTTCATTAGGTATCATCCTATAGAGGCTCAGTTTTGTAGCTGCAGCGGTTTGCACTAGATTTCCTTCATGGACAGGATCCCCAGCAGTCTGAGGGGGAGGACTGCCAAGAACAGAAGTGTTGAGAACACACCCATTAACTGTTCTCACCATCTCCTAACTATACTTCCCTGGAAAGCTGTAATGTTAAAGCGTGTAAGGAACATTTTTAAAAGGAGGAATTACTTGGATTAGTTTCAGCTGTGTTATGATTCTACCAAGATTAGCACAGTAATGCACATTTGTAATAAATTTTGAGCTATCACAGAAGAGTTGCAATATCTGGGTACCTAAGGCATCCAGCTCATCTGAATTTGACCTTTAAATACCATTTATTAGTTCCACTGTACAGTTCATCTGACCCCAAAAAATAAATCTATTGTGTTTTGTCTTCATTGCTTTCCCTCTTCCCTTTTGTCCCTCAGTTTTTCTCCCCTCCTGGATACACCTGAAAAATCAGTTGAAGCTTAAATTATTGCCAGCCTCAGGCTGGCAGTTCTCTGCAGTTTTGTTCCTTAAGATGATGTGAGACCATGTTATCCCTCAGTTCCTTTGGGCTTAGGTTGGCCTCCACTTTCAGTACACAAAGAGGAAAATTTAGCCTTGTGATTTCCTTGTTTTTTACATCTTTGGAAGTCTGCTCCCGAATCCACTTCCAGACTTGGCACAGTTTTGCGGTAACAGCAGTGATCTTAGAAAGCTATTACATTTGGCAACTATTTAGCCTAAGTTCTTCATGTTTATTTGTGGAACAAAGCACTATTGTATTTTGTTGCCTACAAGCTCAGATCAAGGAAAACTAAGTCATCTGCAACTCAAGTATAGACCAGCAGATTTGTTGCTCACAACCAGGGCCATGAGGCAGGTATAAACCTTAAGACTCGCTAGAGGAAAGGGTCTATACTTACAGAAGAGATCCATAGTCCCATTAGCTTTTGCATGTGAAGTGTTTCAGGACCATGTAAACACCCACAAGTTTTAGCAGCAAGGGACCTTTTAGAGAAGTACTTAGAGTTCTCCTTTGTTTCTTTACTTGGTTAGCAAGTGTTTTGTATAGATTTTATTGCAACACCAGAAAACTGAAGCACTGAGAAACTAGGCAATAATTGTCAGAGTAAGCCAACAAACAAGACCCTCATAAAAGAAAAATCTCCTGTCCACTTAGATTGCGAAGAGTTTGAGTTTTTCTCTTGATCTTACAGAATGGGGATGAATTGGGTTTTGGGTGGTGGTTTTTGTTTTTTAAAGTGTGAATTAGGAGTTTAGTGAGCTATGTCCCATACTGAAAGTGTACCACCCCAGGAAAAAGCTAGTAGTGCAGACACTACTGCTTTACATTGTTTAAGCTTTATTCTCCATGTCCCTTACATAAAGGGCAATGTGTATAAGTTGCAGGATAAGAATTAGACCAGACATGAAGAAAAACATCCTAGCTGTAAGGTTAGCTGAGTAGGAAAACAGATATCCCAGAGATGCTACAAGGTCTCCATCAAAGGAAGCTTTTGGGAAGAGGTCAAGTAGTCACCAGTCAGGCAGGGCTGGCCAATTTTTGCCTTGGCATGAAGAGAACTACACAAAGTTAAGTCTGAAAGAGGCCTTCTGAGGTTTCTCTGTCTTTTATGCAGGCAAGACTTTCAGTAACATCAGGTCAAGTCTTCCTGCTATTTATGAATATTGAAGCAAAGAGGCAGAGAAACCTGAAGGAACACTCACAAGAAAGTGATCTCTAAGGCTTTGGAAGACTTGCATTTTCACTCTACATAGGCATAATGTAACTGAGGGGTGAAAACAAATGTAAACAGGGGACTACCCAGAAGTAGGTTCCAAACTTTGCTTGAACATGAGCTCTTGAACAGATTCGGATACTGGGGAAGTCACACTTTCCAGGGGATTTATGTTTAGACGTAGAAATGAGAAAGCCTGAAATGACAGTGTTTGTTCAAAAGAGATTGTTTGAGAATTTAGCAGTGTGATATTTGTCCAAATAACATCTATTGGTGGGCTATGAAGTTGCACAGGGATTTGCTAACTCAAATTATTTCTGTAGTTTTTGCCTCTAATCCAGAGAGATTTGTTTCCCTGGGCTTTACTGGATGTTGTATTTAACTTCGTGCACAAATTCTTCCCAAATGTTGTGCTTCTTACTTTTTATTTCCCTCTCTGCCTTAGCACAAGGGACCAGACATCTTAGTGAAGACTAACTAATAAATATTCAAAGCTTGAAGAGCTCAAGGCAAATGCTTATGAAATTGATGATTTCATTAATACTACTACCTCTTCCTGGGCCTTTCTGTGCCTGAAGCACTGGTGCCATGGGGGCAGGCCCTTACCTGCAGAGCTGCAGGAAAGGAAGGGTCTCCCAGCCTTGGGCTGCTTTATCAACTTCTGCTGCAAGAAACCACTACCCCCAGATCCACTGAGCTACCCCATATTCATCTCAGTCAAGGCAAGACAGCCCAAAAAGCCACTATTCAACCTGCTCAGCCTCATCTGCCTTGTTTTCATGGTATGGAAGAATGAGCTCAGCTCAGAGGGAGAGGTGGAAAAGGATAATACACACTTGGGAGCAGCCTTATTCTTTTTATCCTGCCAGATGTATTTGCATATCCCTGGTGCTTTTAAAGCTAAGTAAACACAGGCACCTCAAGATCTCTAAGGCAGCACCCTACCTTCACGTGGAGCCCATGCTAGACAGACCGCAAAACAAGCGAATAGACAATGGTGCCATTTAAGGGCAGGACTGCATGCAGGCAGAAACATTGCTCACAAGCAATTTTCTTGACTGGCTGGAATAGACAGGCCAACCATCATTTTACTTTGAACCCTTTGAAGGTAAGGCAGGTGCCACTGCAGAAACCTCTAGTGAGATTGTACTATTTTGTGGCTACAATCTAAAACAACTCCTCAAAACCCACCTACAGAGGATTAACAGATTGATTTGCTTCATTTAAAGAGGCCTCCTCCATTCCAGGTATTATCCAACCCAGCAGCTCAGAGCTGCTTACCAAGATTAACTCTGCGAGACACAGCCCATCAGCTGCAGGCTGGCTCTCAGCAGCTCCTTCTTTTCAAAGGAGTCACTTGCATCAGGCTTTGAAAACTTGGGAAATTCCGTCTGCTTTCCCATCCTTCATAATCCTTCATCAAGAGACGGTACCATAGACTAAGAAGGTCAAGCTGAGGGAGAAGGAAGGAGAGAGGCAGCCTTTCTCCCTTCATTACAGGTCACTGCCTCAGCTCAACACAAGAGGGAAAGATTTGCCCTGGGACAGTTCCAGACCACACAGCTTTAATGCTCCTGGTCCCAGATATAGGCTGCCTCCATCAATCTCTGCCCCTTCTCATAGCCAGGGAGCACACTTGCCAAGAAAATATTTTGCTCTGTGAAACAGATGATACAGAAGCCTTTCCAAGCAGGAACTTGTTCAGATGAAGATATTAGCTCTCTTGCTTTTTTTAATCTCCCTATAAAGCCACCCCAGGTCAGGGAAAACAGCCTGTTCAGAACTACGTACCAAGTAGCCCGTGGTGTTAACCCTTCCCACAGCTCAGGGAATGCGACATAAGCACCCAGAGCCAGCTGGCTATGGTGCAACTGGACTCACCCTGGGGACAGGGAAGGAGGAAACAGCTGGTTATGCTGGAAAGCCATTGCCAAAGCACATGTCTATGCTTATATATATACACACATATACCAGCCTCTACTCTTCTGTTCCCTCACACCACTTGGCATACAAGACATTTGCATGAGGCACCTGCTAGTATTTCAAGCACATGAAGTGGACAGTTTTCATTAAGCCTGTGTCAGCACCACAGACTGAAATGGCTTGTTTATATTTACAGTCTGCTGACACCACAGATGCAGATAGATGGGCAGCCATCTCACTACACCATGACAACATTGTCTGCCCCTTTGCACAACAGTGGATGAGGCCGCTGCAGGACAAGTTGGAAATATCAAGGTCAAGCTGCTGCTGCTTTAGTATCACAGGGAATTTTTTTGCTTGTGTACCAACAGTCTCCCATATTCACCACAAAAGATGCAGTACTTTAAAGGCACTCAGGTAATCACTCCTGGGTGCATTCTACCAGCATCGTTAGGCAAATGTCCATAAATACCCTTCTCACATATCTTGTCTCACTGAGATTATCCTTGTCTCCTTGGCAACTGTCAGATGTTGTATAATGCTAGCAGGGATTAGCCCCAATGAGCCTTATAACCCTTGTGTAAATTCCTAGTCTATGAAGGGACCTGGACAAACACTCTTCTTTCCTCATAATGTTAAAAAGTTGCCATAAACAATATTAAATCCAAGAACCTTTCTGTAAACCCGAGTAAGGATGAAAACTAATATGGAGTTTTTTAAATGGTAGCATGTCTTGTCCTCCAAACAAATAAGTTTGAGACATGTGGATATACTTGACATTTCACAGCTTGACAAGTAAATCTGTATTTTGAATCAGTACTTGAGAAGGCTTGTGCTGAAAACTTGGGCTCTAATATCTTTATCTCCTTTGTCCCTTGGTGCCAGTGGGGATAACACTGGGAAATTCCAAATCCCCGCAAGAGCTTAGCAAATTTATGCTACGCTTTAACCTATTAATTTCTGAAAACTAGCCTGGATTCAGGTCGACACTTGAAATCCCTGTGCATACTCTGACACCAGTTGTACTGAGACTTTCTGCCTCTGAGCAAGCAGCTATAGGCTGCACCCTCATGCCCCACTACTTCCCACTGCTCAAGCAGACATGACCAAATAATCAACTCCAGGAGGTACTGCCCCAACACTACAAGCTTTCTGCAAGTGGAGGATTTCTCTGCTCCATGCCGTATTTGGGGCTGGTGAGGAAGAAGTTGCTTGTCCCTTGGTACACCATTGGGCCTGCCTGGGCACCCAGAGGAGGCTTTTGCCATGCATGGTACTAACATGACACAGATGAGACCTGTTCTCACATAGGAAAAGCAGAGTATGCCAGTGCAGGGAGCTGAGCAGCACTGCATTATACGTAAGTGTTAAGGGTTGGAGTATCTAAGTGATAACAGCCTATGGTGCACAAGTGGCACGGTTAAGCTACTTGTTCCTTCTTCAGTCCATTTGAGTCTTAATGACCCAACTTGGGGAGGTCTGCTCTAATTCAACAGGGGAAAAAAAAAAAAATCTTTGAGCAGGGCCAAGGAAAGGAGGCTAAAAGCAGCACCAGCCTCAGCAGAAAACCAAAACCAGACACACTACAGCAGAAATAAAACTTTTTCTGTAATTAAGCAAACAAATCTCTGACACAGTATTGTGTCTGTGTATGAAGTCAACTATGTGCCATGGCTGATATCTATTGGTCTAATCAACTACAGAGAGCTAAGAAGGGGAAAAATGGTCTCCAATATTCTTCCAGGAGGTAGGTCACAAAACAGCCAAGCCAAGGAGTGATGGGGAAGTCAGTGCAGACAGGGTAGTGACAGGCAGAAGAAAATCCAAGTCTTG
This sequence comes from Phaethon aethereus, assembly GCF_964289735.1. NCBI lineage: Eukaryota > Metazoa > Chordata > Aves > Phaethontiformes > Phaethontidae > Phaethon > Phaethon aethereus. The sequence goes on along the minus strand of NC_138593.1, from coordinate 12,352,694 downwards.
GCACAAGCTGGTTAGCAACAATGCACCATGATTTCTTTGCATGCTTTTGTGGACCTGCTTGCTCCCCAGCCATCTGCCAACTCCAGCACACACCTCACCACATTCAAGATGGGAGGGGGAAGGGTATCAGTGGCTTAAGGCAGGTGATTTTTACCACAGATAGGTTGAAAGGCTTCCTAATTCACATGCCTATGTACTGGCAGAAGTTTTAAGCAACACCATTTTAGACACTCCTGCACACAGCAAACGCTCAATAGATTTAGTATTGCTACCACAGCCTTGTGCACATGGAGAAATACAGCTACAGTGGCAGAAGGAATAAAAACTGCTAGGAGCCAAATAAAATGATCTCCTCCGTCACTGATCACATTATTCTTGCTTTCACACAGCAAGAGGAAAAGTTAATCATTTGTATGCAGCAACGCTAGGGAAGATCCCAGTTTAAAATCTTACTGTAGTAGCATAAGAACTGGAGCAGTAGATCAGCCCATGCTCAAGCGCAGGATAATCCACACACACTCATCCGAGGCAGCCCTCTCTGCTGAAGATAAAGCAATAAAGGAACATAACAACTGGAAAGCAATGAAAGTTGCCACAGTTAAAGTATAAGCACACTCAAACAGGGCTTTCAAAATAAAGCACACTCCAACAACCCAGCAACTTGTCAGGGAGACTTTGAAGCTGAATAACAGCCACTACCACACTAGTTTTGTTGTGTTTTACTTTGTGTACTTTAGCTGGTCTCCTGTTACCTAGTTAGGGCCAGAAAGCACATACACAGGGTACATGACACTGATCAGTACTGACATTTGCTTAAAAGCACCAGAGCCAAAACCTACAACATTTTCCATGCCCTCTCCCCTTTCTCCCAAAGGGCAGCCTTTACACACTCTGCTCCTCCAAGGCAAATCACCAAGGCTGAAATGGGAAATTTTGGTGATGGGGGGAAGCATGCTCCCCGTTCTCTGGGCATGACAGCTTTATCAAGGATGCTACTTCTTTCAACACAAAGCCTCAGCCATCAAACCTTCAGCCACCAGGGAAAACATGTATTTTCTCAGCATCAAACACACAGGACAGGCTGCCAATTCTCGCAGCGTCTGTCAGTACAATGTTTCCCAATCTAAGATCTCCTGCAGTGCTTACAGGTCTCTACACCCCAGTGTTGGTTTGCAGGCAGCCTCATGGCTTGGTGCACAGAAACCTGGGCTGCAGATCACCCCCAGTCCCCATGTTTGCCTGGCACCTGCACCCTGCTGCATGTCCCAGCCCAGGCTCACCACGAGCTTGCTGCGTCTGCATGGGGTCAGTTGTCAGAAAGCAACAGCCTTAGCACCAAAAAAAACACAGCTTGAATTATTCTTATCCCTCTAAGCAAGATCTCAGACTGCTGGGGAAAGGGCTTTCGATTCAATGATGCCTGACCTACATTTGCAAAACCTTGGCTATAGGTGCAAGTCTAAGTATAGCATCGTGTGCCAAATTTGCTGCCCACAGCCAAGCACAGAGCCTTTGTCTGCAACACTTTCAGTGGACTCTGGTTCACATAGTTACTCTAACACAGCTGTTGGGATGTTGCTATAGCAGGTTTTTCTTCTGACAGTACTGCACCTCTCTTCCATCAGAAAAATAACTGAATACATGAAGAGTTTGTGACTGAGGTGGCTTCCCCCATACAAGGCCATTCATGCTTTACTTTAAGTGATATTCACAAATACACCAAAGCCTGAAACTCATACAGAGAAGGGCTCTTTCCAGTCCTGGATAACAATTCCCCTGCATGTGTATGATTTGGCAGAGCACAGTATATTTTATACATCATCCTACAGCATGTGCTGCACCCACTTTGTTTTTCAGCTAAGTTTGCTCTCTGCATCTACTTGCTTTATTTTTTATTTCCAAGCACATCTTTTTGTAGCACTTAAAGTACCAAAATGCCAGTGGGCTTACCAAAAGCTGTTATTTAAATAAATTCATGCAAGAACTTTTAAAAAGCTAGATTGTAGGAGGACAAGGCTCCAAGGAGGGATCCACATTCTTGTTTCTGGACTCTCCCATCATCCAGAGACTCCAGCCACAGCAACACCCATGCAGAGTCTTCAGGGAAGCACCACACCTGCCAGGCTGACACATGCATAAGAAAATCTGGCCAGTTACAGAAGTACTCAGAAGCTACCAAAAAGCTGGGTTACAGATGTTCAGAAAACTTATCCCCGACTTTGAATACACCTGCTGTGGCTTAATTTAGGAGCTCTGGCTCATGCTTAGAAGTTACTATTACATATTTGCCACTACATACTGCTATCAAGGTGCAGACTGCTCTGAAGGCCAAGTATCTGCCCTGAGGATCTATGACTTAAAGACATAATCCCCTTAGTGCTTACATCTGTGGCACTGCACAAAAAAGTAAACAAGTACTTCTGTGTTCAAGCATCTCCTGCATTGAGTCATAAACTGAACCTTAGTGGAAACAGAGCAAAGCTGGGCTGAGAGGAGACAAGTGTTCATGTACTTACTACATATGGCAATGTACAAAGTATAGATCTGTATTTGACTTCAGCAGATCAGAGTGCTCAGATGTTATTACTAAGACATTGTAATTATCTTTTGTCAGTAATCACCAAGAGCAAGGTCTGCCTTGTGCTCAAAATCTGTTCCAAAGACCTTATGCTCTAAACAGATCTTTTCATGCTGCTAACAAGGGAGAACAATTCAGGAATAGCTGGAGGCTGCTGATGTACAGGAAGAAGTGTTGCTAAGTTAAATGGTATCTGTAGAAGCTTTTTGTCTGCAGGTATCCAGCACAGTTCAGTTGAGTTTAGAATGACAGATCAAATATTAGCTGACCAAGAAATATTGAAGTAAAATGTTACCCAACAGCTCAAAAAAAATCCTTCAAGAAAGCAGATTTGGACCTTTTTATTTAAGCAATTGTCACATACTGCCATGTGGGGTATGTTTTGTTGTTTGGGGTTTTTTCCTCCAAAATTTTGTGATGAACATGCTCATTTTTATGGCACTTACCTTTCCTTTATGACCCTACTGCACCTATCAGTGATAAAAACATTTAGTGAAGAGAAAGCTTTAATGGAACAGTTTGAAGCTGTAGCTCCCATCCTGGCCAATATTTACTACAGAGCTTGGGTTTCCTTATTTTTCTACAGAAAGCAGCCACAAGTTCTACTGCATCAGCTATGATAAATAAGTCTTCTGCACAGAATATCTTATGTCTTGTTTTAGTCAAGCCAAACTCCAAAAAGACTTCTTAGCTCTTTCTCCTCTGGGTTTTGAAATAAATTCATCAGGTTGTGAAAGAAATGAGCAAACATCAGTACTGTTTTTAAGAAATGGCCTGATGGAAATTATTGGGAGTCAAACTTGGCAGAAATTTAAAAGCTAATAAAACATCTCCCAGGTTAATCTACCACAAAGTTTAAATATATATCTATGGTTTAAAAAAAAAAAAAAGTTCTCTCTTTTCCTGTCAGAAGGCTTCCTGAGAGACATTAATATATTTTAAGCAAGCTCCTTGAATTTTGCCCTATCTTTTTTGGCATTTACTCATTTCACATGTATGGGAATGAACACCAGTATTTCCATGCACTCAGACATGTTTGTAAGTGCAAGTTTGAGCATCATGTCTACGTACATCAGAAAGCTTTTTGTTTGTATATTACTACTATGTTCTAGAAGAGTATATTGTGAGCTTAACAGGTTGTACAGATGAAGACTTCAAGAGCAAGCAGAGCTGCTAGCCTGCCATCACATATTAGGTATCCCCAACAGATCTCAGTTCATGTTCTTTGAAATAAAGGAAATAGAGTGCTTAAAGCCAGAGTAAGAGACCACAAGAAGTATAATTATTGCTTCTTGCTTCTAGGCACAGACATTTGAGTTTGAACACCTCCAGGTTTAAAGTCTTAGACTAAAACAATTTCATAATAAAATAGATTCAAGCATGGAGATTGACTGTCCTGACTTCCCCCTACCAGGGAAAGACAGCAGAGCTCCTCAGAGCAGGAGGATATGTTACATTTCTCTTTGCCTCCACCATCATAAGCTTCTGCTTCTTTTTTTCAAAAGGTTTTAATGACCATATTAAGTCTTCATGTTTCCAGTTCAGCTATTTCCAAACTAGTCAAGTATTTTGTATTTCATTAGGCTATCACATGACCCACACTTATGTCTCACTAGAAATTTACTAGAAGAAATATTTTTCACCCTTTAGATCAAGTAGAAAAGTCAGACTGAGCTCACAAAATCCAGATTAAAACCCACCTCAAACATAACTCAGCCAAAATGCTCTATCAAGATAAAATATGCTTTTTGTCAGGGAATAACAATTTATTCATGGAAATTAAGCATTAGAAATGCATTAGAAGTTATCTAGGACAACAGACGACTGAATTTACTGATGCAAAACATGGGCCATCCAGCTTTCAAACTGTAACAGTTCCCTCTGCTAGGTCAAGGCAAAACTTCAGAAACCGCAGGCTCACACCCAGGTATGGGGTGATGACAGACTTAAACTGAAGGTCTCGCACACCCTTGTGACATACTAGACCCGAGCTGTGTTCCACTGAAATTAATGTGGTAGTTCCTCCCATCTGTACTTTACCCTCACAGGACTTGATTATTTAAGCCGTAAGCCTTTCTGCTTCCATTTACAAATAGGTAACTAAAGTGCAGAAGAACAAATGCTTCATTCAAGGTCATCTGCAGCATCTACACAGAACTAGAAGAGCCTGCTAGTGTTACACTTTATTTACCTAGGCCTTCTTAACAACCAGAAGCCAAATTGTTGCCAACAAGCCCCATATTCAGCGACCTACAACAGACACCAGCCCTGGGAGCCACCGTGCAAGGCTGCTCATCTCCCACATTTCTTCTGCAAGCAGAATTTGCATACAGAGAGCAAGAGCCACTGCATGTCCTCCAGGCACACTTTGTCCTCTGAGTTATCGCCAGTGCTAATTTATTGCAGCATTCAAAGAAGGAGGCCTCTGGCAGTCCCTCCCACAGGAAGCAGGCTGACTCATTTTCCACATACTATATTTTCCTCTCCACAAGAGCCAAATGCTTAGGTTAAGAATAAACCACAAAAAAGGGAGGCTCATGTTTAAGCACCTCCTAAAACACATGCACAACCCACATCCACTTGTGAAGCTATTTCTTTCATTCAAACAATGAACCTAGAGACATTACACCCAGCTAGAGTTACCCCCATATGGCCTACAACTGTCTTTGCTTCTGCTCTAAGCAGCAGTTCCTAATCCTGTAAAGTGATTTAGCCTAAGCTAATGGTTTTTTGCCTCAGCCAAAGAGTTATCTGAGTTAGCACTTACTGAAAAACAAGATGATGACCACCATTTTGCATTCATTCCCCTAAGCTCTTTGCCAAAGCATTCAGATGCTTGCCTTGTGAACTGGTTCTCATCTATCAGCTAGCCTTATAGGGAGAAAAAAAAAAAGAACAATTCCATTGCCAGGAAACCCCTGACTCTTTCACACTTTGCTTAGTGATGCAGCAAAAGTTCACTATCCCTATTAAAAGGACACTTGTAAAGAAAACAGTAGCAGTACCTTAATGCACCTGAGTGTTAACAGCAGTTATCTCCAGCAGCACTTCCATCTCTCCAGCCGCAAGAAACATGGGAAGCAACCAAAGCCAGCCAATGCAAGCACTTCACCACCAAGACAGGCAATCCAGCTTCTGGCTGAGGAGGTTCAGATTTTGTGGCAGTTTCCACCAAAGACCTAAACATCTCCACTATAACAACACTTCTCCACCTTTTGCAGGTGCAAACCCAGTCCCACGCAGAAAAGAAATCTCCAGCTGCTCCCTGCTCTTGCTTATAGCCAGCTCCCCCACTGGCCTCTGCCTCCCAGGTGTGAGGCATTGGAGCTGATGCAGCATTAACTCATTACCATCCACAAGAGCTCACTTCATGGCTGGGGTGTGTTGTGGGGAAATTACTAACATTCTTGGTTTGTTTTATTTTAAAACTCAGGTAGATAGAAGTGAGGTTAAAGGAAACACTAAGCATTTCCTAGTTGTCTTACAGAAGGGAAACAGATCTGCAGCAAAGAATTCTCACTTTCATACAAGTAATAAAGTATCATATTTCCAAAATATTACAACTGTGGAAGTAATGTGGATCTTAACATAAGATGCCACTGCTGTCCTTTGTCTTGCAGAATCCTCTCGGGGTAGGCTTAATGCTACAGCCATGAGGCTTTTCCCATCAGTAATGTGTCCTGAGTCTGATGCTTATAAAAGAGCAATTCCAGTGCCTCTTCTCCATTACTCAAGACTCCTTGCTTTGGCAATTAAGGAACCTCATCCTTTCGATCTTTGATTCCCTTTTTTCTTGACAGGTCCATTTTGTGCTAACAAAATGCTCATTTGTTTCCTCTTTTGTTCACCCACTCTGTTGTCAGTATAGGACCCCCCCAACCAGTCTGGCTGGCCTGTGCTCACTCAGCCCACTGAAGCAAAGGCTCATCAACCTGTACAGCTCTAACAAAGGAGGTCAGGCAGTGTGCCACAAAATCAAACCCTTCTGTCTAAGCAGATATGGATTTATTGGATCCTCGAATAAGAAGAGAGAAGGACTCACCAGGAGACCTGCAGGGGTGTAAAGGCCATTGCAGGTACCTGAGTGTGAAGGTGTGTGGTAAAAAGGCAGGTATATATTACATACTGATATCCTAGCACTTTTACAGTATTAAAAATCCATTTTTGCTAAAAATATCCCGTGGGATCAATGTTAATGGTCTCTGTTGGATGTTTACAACCAAAATATTTTGGAAGTGTTGCAGATTTCCTGAATTCTCACTTTTCCACACAACTTCTCCAGGCAGTGACAGCTCTCACACCAGGACCAAGCTGCTACACGATTTGTGTAGTTGAACTTACCCATACCTGGACAGTAGCAGAGCAAGGCATGAGGCAAGCAGAGGACAATTCAGGCCCACCACATCATTTGGTAGAGATGGGGACAATGCTGGCCCTGGCCATGATGCACAACACTCCCCAGTTCCCAAGCCCTGCACTGCACTAGGGAACAACGGGAAGAGGTGCTCCGGAGAAGGCTTAGCCAGGTCCCCCTCCTCCTCCTCCTCCAACCCTGGTGCTCACAGGGCTGTTTCTCACACTTTTTACCTCAGTCATCACTGCCAGACAGTGTTTTGTCCTTTCTTAAGCCCGTTTTTCCAGAGGCGCCACTGGTGTCACTGACAGGCTCAGGCGTGCCCTGCAGTGGAGCTGTTGCGGAACCGGCTGGAACCGGCTGCGTCTGGCACGGGACAGCCCCGGCCTCTCCTCAGAAAGGTCCCTGCAGCGCCGCTGCCAGCACCCGGGCACCTAGACCCAATCAATTCCACCCCTCGTCTCGGTGAAACACGTATTTAAGGATTGTCACCCTTCACAAATTTCACCGACAACATCAACGACAAAAAAATCTCCTCGCAAAAAAATCAAGATGGCATTGTCACAAGACCGCGAAGGTGGGCAATATACACACTCAGCAGAGCTCCATCCCTCGTTCCTTCACCACTTCACAACAATAAAAAAATCCCCACTAGTAATCCAGTCCCTGGCAATGGCCAGGCTGAGCTTCTTCCAGTCACTGTTTTTACCTCAGATTCCTCTAATGGTAAGTGATCTCCCCATCTTTATCTCAATCCACGAGCTTTTTCATCTTATTTTCTCCCCCGTCTTGTTGAGGAGGGGGAGTGAGAGAGCAGCTGGGTGGGTGTCTGGCCAACCCACCACAGTGCCATTGCTCGTCTCCACCTGTGCGGCGACATTGCCGTCATGGGGCTGAGGGTGCCCCGTCCCAGGGGCTGTCCATCGGGGAACCCCTGCCCTGCGCACATAAACCAGCCAATGCAGACTGAAGCCCTCAAAAGGTGACGAACAGCAAGCGCCGCTATTGCATAAGCACTTCCCTGGATAGAATAATGCTTCGAATAACAATTCAAAGTTGACCTGAATGAAAAGCTTTGGTAAAAAGCTCTCAAAGATTCCCAAACCGGGCAACCTCCGTGTATGCGAAATACAGATGGTTGCTTATCGCACCGGGGTGCCAAGGGCTGGAAAATAGCCATGGCCTCACCACTTTCTTGGCATGGGTCAGCTAGCCCAGAAAACCAGGCTTCCCACCACCGCTGGCAGGCACCGCGGTGCCGGGGTGCTGGCTGTGGTGGTGGGGCAGCAATTCCAATACTCTTGGGCTTCCCTAGAGAGCCAGATTAATGTATTTTTTTAAATTATTATTCTAAAGCAAGATGTTTGTTGTTCCCTCCTTCGCTTGCCTTTCAGTAGCCAAATATATTTTTCCCACAGAGAAGAGCTGGGAATCCAGGAACCTGAAGCCAGGGGAGGCAGCGATTAGTGGTTTGAAGCATTAATGGTACCACAGCAGGAATGGGGAGTCCCTTGAACTCAGCTATTAGCAAATTAATAAAAGGAGTAACACACTCTCCTGAGTGTTACAAATTTAACACTAATTAGGACTTCTCTTCCTTAGTTATTTTAGGCAAGAAAATCTTCAATATCCTTTGTTAAATTTGAATCATCTTGTTTGTAGAAGTAAATCATATGGAAACATTGGTTTCTTCACCCCGTTACCGTCTATTAAACTTTTTCCATTCTTCTTTTCTTTCTGACGTGACTTATAACTGGATATTTTGTATGCAGTTAGTTTTATTTAGCAAATCTTCCCCCAAAAGAGGGTTTTCTTTGAATGAGACTAAGCTACAAGCCATTTGTTTCTCACAGTCCATCCCAAACGTTTCAAAGATCCCCTCTTCACAGAAGCATCAGTGGTCCAATTTATTTACATCTATTTAATTAATTTATTGCTCGTATATTCCAGATGTTAAACTTCACGGAGTTATTGTAACTTGTAAGCTGTATTTTTCTGCCAAATATTTACACAGTTTTGTGTATTTTAGCACTTCATAATTAATCACCAGAGAAACTTAACAGGTTTGCAATGAAAAAAAGCCCTTAATTAGAGCAGAGGCCAAAATGTCCTCCTGCTTTTCCTTTCTTCTTGCACGGCCCAAATCTCATCTAAACCTTGCCTGAAGTCCAGAAAACAAATCTCACAGTTGATTGAATATATCTAACTGTGAATTGATGTCTATGTTTTTGCAGATACATTTCAAACTCTGCCTGGTGGCTGTGTTGGCTAATTTGCCTATACCCAGGAAATTAATTCTTTCTTAACTACTGAGCAAAGCTATGATGTTGGGCGATATATGTCTGCCTTTCCAGAAAGAACATTACTTCTCTCTAGCAAAATCAATGCATTGCTAAATGATTGACATAACCACAAAAGGTTTTAGCTTTTCATGTTTAGGAAAACACTGATGGGGAAGAGAAAGCACGGCAGTTTGCATAAATGAGAGTTGAGCCAGACTGGCTGAGGCAGAAGAAACTCACTTCAATTCAACAAAAGCCATAGCTTATTTGAGCAATAAAGGGAAAATGTAGAGAGAAGGTTACCTCTTCTGATGACACGAAGTAAAAGAGGATGTCAGAAGTAATCAGTAGTGAGCTCATGGTTTAAAACACACGTACACATGCACACACGTACAGCAGTGTGGAGAACCCAAGTAGATGCCATATGAAAATACACCATAAGGCCTGACAAATACTGGACATGGTCGAGGTGGCTTTCCATAAAATAATACAAATCGATGTTAAAATCTAGCCTTTATAATCAATTAGAAAGGGTAGTTTGGCAGCAGTATTAATAGCCTCTGAAACAAATGCAGCATGAAAAGGGGGTTTCCATGACCAGAGCTCAGCTCAGAAGACTCTGTCTCATGTCTACGAAAAACAAATCTTTGCAAAGGTGAAACTAAAGGTATCAGCCATTTCCCTATTTAGAGGAACTGGATGAAGACTTTTCCTCATTCTCCTGTGGAGGAAAGCACATGATACAGTCAATTCTGTTTACCCCTGTTAATGGCTGGTCAGAGAGAGTATTCTGCACGGTATGAGGCTAAAGAAAGTATTGTTTTTACTTTTCTCTACTGCATGAGGTAGGATGTGAATGGTGTACGCTGGGGTGACGCTAACATCCTGTCTGCATTAGGCACCTTAATGCTAACAATGTGAGTCCTTTCTTCCCTCCATGTGGGCTGTAACTGAGGGAATAAGATGTGTGAGTGTGTAAGCTGAGCAGCAAATAGATAAATTCCAGATGATGATTTAAACCTGATGAATACAAACCTTACAGTCCTGCAAGCAGTCTAGTACCAGAAAGGACCTTTGAGGTCAATTCATTTCCCTTCTGTCATAGGCAGCTCCCTGAAAAAAACTGCATGATAAAGTGATCCAGCTCCATCACAAAATTAATTTTTGCCACCTTTTCTCCTACTGTAATGGTGCAGGAGGAAGACTCCTACTGCAGCTCCTTGGAAATGTGGAAATGTTCCTATTTCCAGCCTCAATTTACTCTTATCCAGTTTATTCACACCATTTTTTCTGCTTAAATAGTGCTTCTCCCTTCTGTGTGCTTATCCGTGATGTATTTATAGGGAGGCCTTTCTCAGCATTCATCGCATGAGATAAAACAAGCCATCCTTCTTAGTCGCCTTTCATATAACAGGCTTTCCACGATCTGGATCACCCTTGCAGCCCATCCCTTCACCTATTCCAATCTGAGCATGGGGACCAGAACTAGCAACAGCAGCTATATATTGTCTTACCAGGGATTTTTACAATGCCATTAACACTCCTTTGTTTCTTACTGCTATATTGTATACTTACACTGTCTGTACATAGAATTGCTTAGCATATAAATTATGTTATACAGTTAACCATCAAATACTGGTGTGTCATCTCATCCGGTACCACTTGTGCTCCTTGGGAATGTGGTCAGGATCTTGCAGGCAAAATCCTTCGGTGCTTTTAATCTGCTGCTTTTTCATCCTTGATTGCTCCTGAGGAGTATTTCAGCATGAAGATGTTTCAGCAGTCTTTACAGAAGCAAGTGAATCATTAAAAAAAAGCACAATCTGTCCATCTTCTTTAATGTCACAAATTAATAGCTGCTCAGGATGCTTTGAAATCTATAGCTGCTTAAGGGAAGAAAAATAACCAACCTCTTCCTATAGTGCTGTGCTATCACTATATTTTGTGTACTCTGCTTGTGCAAGAAAGATTTATTAAGTAAGTGCAGTGAGGGCAATACGCAAAGACCTCTGATGTGAGACTTTAAAGAAGGGGAAAAGACCAGTTATGCTAATCCAGGATAAGAAGGGAAATAAAAAAAAAATCAGTATTTCTTATTGTTGGAAACCATTTCTCATTCCAGAAGCTAATAGTCAGAGCCTGGCTGATTTTGCTGGCTGCATTTCTGTCTTCTGCTGCCCCTGCAAGAAAGCAGTGTTAGGGGCAAACAGTTTCCTCCACTTGATGGAGCTGGAACAGCCTTTTACCTCTTGCTTTTGGTTTGGATTGTCTTGCTGCAGACTGTGCAAAATAAGGGACCATTTTTAAAAGAGGGTAGTGTTGCTTTTGTGGGCAGTCTTAGGCTGTGCTCATTCCTCAGGTCACAAGCTGCTACAGCAAAGTCATTGCACCCTTTGGTGGACCTGCTGCCTTGGGCTCCCTGTCAGCCAGAGCAGCCTGAGTCAAATCCTGACCCATGTTTGCCAGATGTACAGATGCACTCCCAAACCTGCCCACAGCTGCTGACCCCAATGCGGGTTTTCTCCTCTTGCCTCCATCCCTCCCTCCTACCTCACCTCCCTCAGGCATTGTGGTCACTCATGGCATTTGCTGTTGGACATACAATTTTGTCTGTGCTCTGAGCAGGATGGCAATGCCGCCTCTTGAGGGGGAACAATTCACTTCCAGCTAATCTGCGGAGAGGGAGGTCTGTGCCTAAGTGTAATGGAACCTGATGAAGGCTAATTAAATAGAAAACCATCCATTTGTGCTGTCTCATTAAGGATTTGTCATAAGCACCTTATGTTCTCTTACAAGCCTAAACAAGTGCGTTCACCATGTAAAAATCAGCCATAAAACTGTCTGGAGAGTAGTTAACACGTCTAAGCTGTCATTTATATGGGCTGTCTGCAGCCTGGATCCTGCAGGTAGGAATGGCCTTTCCACTGTCCTCAAACCACCCTGGAAAAATGGGGCATCCCTCCTTCAAAATGGTAAAGAGGGCCAAGCCCAGCAATCCTGCACCGACAGTAATGTGGAGCGGATGCTTCTCCGTCTGGCCCTGACGGAAGCCAGAAATCAGAGGCAAAGAGCACTTGTTATTTTAGAGCTGTGCCAAAGATGTTCAGAGGTTTACAAACTATAAATCTAATAGTAGTGTTTCTTGGGGGCTATGGAGATTGGCTCCCCTCACCTTCGTGAGTGGCCTGATCTCCTCCTCAACCCCAACTAGGCTACTGTTTTTGAGGAAAACTGAATTTCCTGTAGGGCACAGGAGTCATCATGCTATTTTGCAATGGAAGTTATGTGCCGTGTCCCCTTGGCTGCCCCAAGGGAAAAATCAACGTGGTCTAAATGGCTGCTCTCCTCAACGTCTGTCCAGGATGTGCTTTTCCCTCACCCAAACTGTGCAGGCTTCAGAGTTTCTGCCAAAACTAGGGCTTGTGCAGAAGTCATATCAGGGCAGATCTTCCCATGGACAGGAGGAGATAACTGCTTTCCATCTATGGGATGACCCCCTGGGGTAACACCAGCTGGTGTCTCCTTGCAGGCATCGGAGGTGGAGCGGCAGCTCTCCCTGCAGGTCCACACCCTCCGGGAGGACTTTCGGGAGAAGAACTCCTCCAGCAGCCAACACATCGTGCGTCTTGAGAGCCTCCAGGCCGAGGTGAGTCACCTGCGCTCAGCCTCACTCCTTCACAAGAGGACCACGGTTGTTTTAACTCGTATAACAAACCCCTCTGAACTGAGTAAACAAAACCTGCTGCTTGGAGCAAACAGAGAGAAGGATGGTAGCTGTGGGCAAAGGACTCCTCCTTTGCGAGAATATTTGCTGCAGTGCAGGGCTGGCTGGGGTGGCGTGGGCCAGCTTCCTTTGCTGCCCCAGCCACAAGCACGCCTGCAAAATGAACAGATGAGAAGGACCCTCCAGGAGCTAAACCATGGCTGTGCTCCTGCAGGGCTGCTACCCACTACAGGCTAAACTCTGGGGCATGGTGGGAAGGTCTGCAAGGGTTTTTTTCTGTTGCTCATGCTTGCAAAGAAAGCAGCAATCCTCTCCTGCCTCTCAGCCATGCACATGGGAAAGCAAGGATCCCCTGCCTGTTTTAGCTCTGGTACATTAGCAGGAATGATACTTCCTTCCTTCCTCTTCCCTTCCCTGATGCGGGTCACTGGGGACCATATAGGCAGGAACTAAATGGGTAGATGTCCATCTCTACTACCCAATCACTTTTTTTTTATTTATTTATAAGCTGACCAGAAGAGCTTTTCCTAAAATCTCTCAATTTCTTCTTTTCTCCCGCTCCCACCTGCTCCCTGCTGGTCCCTCGTCTTTTCTTCCCCTCCCCTTGGTGTGGAGCAGCAGGTCCTTGAAGTAAGTATGGAGGCTCGGAAAGGGCCTGCCCGCGTGTGCATCGCTGTTACCATGCATGCCTGTCACTGTGCATGCCTCACCTTGCCTCCTCACCTCCTTCCTGTCTCTTGCTTTCCAAATCCCTTTCCCCCTGTGCCCTTCCCATGTCCCAGGGCCCGTGGCAGAGTGATGCTTTTTGTGTTATATGGTCATTCACAGGGTGTCTGTTACTGGTTTGTCTACCAAATATGAAGTCGATACAATCTCTGGATTACACCTCTTATTTTTCTTGCACCCCTTTTCTCCAGCCCACGCAAATCATGGTGGTGGTGGTGGGAAGTGACACCTCAGAAACCATTAGTCACCTGAAGAGCAGCTTTCTAGTACCTACAGCAGCCTTTACCCTGCAGAAATAGCAAGTCCACACATTTTGCTAATATTCCTTCATGCAGCCAAATCTTTCCAGCAACCTGGAAAGCAGCAAAGAGATAAGTTCCCAAAGAGGCCAAGAAAGCAGTGGGAAGTTGCTGAATTTGTCTGTGGTCCATGAATTGAAAGGAGGCCATAGGGAATATTTAGGGTTATACTGGACTGGTAAATGGCATACATGAGCTGCAGGACTGAGTCCTCATCCTGGAGAGACAAAGCCACGTGTGTAATAATCTGGGGAAAGGCTCTTTTTTCTTGGTTAAAGAAGAAGTGACCTTGGCTAGTGCTGATTCATCCTGTGCACTGTTCCCAGCTAACTGAGTCACAGAGGTTTTCCTTGGCACATTGTCCCTCTTCACCTGAAATCACTGCCCTTGACAATTAAAAGAAGTGAACCAATTTTAAAGACAACTGATCACTGGGAGTCTAAAAATAAGCATGGCATAGAAAGGAGTCTTCACAAGTAAAAAGACAGAAAACCCCCTGGTGAGAACCTGGCGAACGTGCAGCAATGAAGAAAAGCGCATGGGCAGTGCTATGGCACAGCCCTGCGGGGAGCAGGATCCCGCAGGCTCACCCTGTGGTCTTCAGCACCCATACAGGAGAAAATGCCTACTCAGGGTCCAGCCAGGAAAAGTAACTAATTTCGCCCAGTCTTGCAAATTTTAAGGTACAAGGCGTGGGCTGTTTGGACATTTCTGCCTGCTCCCTGGGCTCCTGCCAATGTACACCCAGCCCCTTTGGAGCTGCCGCTGCAGCCTGGGGAAGTAGGAGCTTCCTTTCAGAGCCTTCCTAAGCTTTAAACCACACAGAGATACAGTTTCTCTCATACAGGTACAGAATACTTTGTGCATACTTTTGAATACAGTGCATACTTCTGCTTTTTGCTGTTTCATTTCTCTCTTGGGAATGCGATTTCCCTCCCCTCTGCTCCCTGGAAAGTGCAGGGTCTGACACCGCCTCTCTTTCCTCTGCAGATCAAAATGCTGACGGACAGAAAGCGGGAGCTGGAGCATCGCCTTAGTGCCATGATGGAGGAGAACGACCTGCTCCAGGGAACTGTGGAGGAGCTGCAGGACCGAGTCCTCATCCTGGAGAAACAAAGCCATGACAAGGACTTACAGGTGAGGAGGCAGCAATGGGACAGGGAAGAGGGAGGAAATGGAGTAAAAGATGTGGTTTGGGGTAAAATTGACCAGGAAAATAATCAGGAACTGGGAGACAAAACAACTGGAAGAATAAAATGACTCATGTAAACATGGCAGCAAGCAAGGTCCTGGGTGTTCCTCATAGGGACAGATAACAGGAGCCATGATCTTGACAGCAAAGAGCAGCTTGGGAGGGAGATCTGAGCAAGGGAGCGGGACAGGGTGCTGAGGAAATGAGGTAAATGTAAAAAGAAGCAGAGAACTTTGGTTGCAGTTCAGTTTACTTAATTTTTTAATAGTAGCATTGGCTTCAGAAGCGGCTTCTTTAGACCCTGCTGTCGCAGATGGCAGTAACTGGCCTCATAGCTCTCACTGCTCAGATGGTTTCCCAACAAGTCCCAGGGTGTTTGCAGTTGTGTGTCACCAAACATCACTCCCCAGAGACAAGCTGGCACCTCTGTGGCTTCAGGCATCTTAGTCGAGAGCAAGATTTTTGCATTTCTCTTCTGTGGGTTGACGACTCTCCAAAACAGCCCCGAATCTTTTTTTCCCTTTTTTTAAATAGATATTTGTATTTATATATGTGTATAGCTTTTTTAAAAACATGTCTATATTACTTTTCTTTTTGGATTCACTTCCTGCTGTGTTGTTTTCAGCAAATTTTTTTACCTGAGTCCCAACTTCTTCACAATGTTCCTCATTTTAGTGCTGATTAACCTGCTATTTTTAACTTTCAGGATATTCTGGAGTCTAAACAATGTCTAATGACATTTGGAGATTATTAAGCTCCAATAAACAGCAATACCAGCCAAGAGTAATTTCCTCCTGGCTGGAAATCCTCTTTCGTGAAACCCATTCCTCCCTCAGCTCCTTCACAAACCAAGACACTCATCCAGTCCATATCACCTTCACTAATAATTTTTTTTTCCTGCTTCCTTGACAAACTCCTTGATTTTCTTTGCAAGCTGCACCAAAGCCAGCTGGAGCTCCAAGAGGTGCGGCTGTCCTACCGGCAGCTGCAGGGGAAGGTAGAAGAGCTCAGTGAGGAGAGAAGTCTCCAAAATTTCAACACAACCAGCACGTCCCTGCTGTCTGAGATAGAGCAGAGCATGGAGGCAGAGGAACTGGAACAAGAACGAGAACAGGTATTTGCCCTCCACCCCCTGGGAAAACCCATGGACCTCTGTGACCCGCCCCAGAAGGAGAGGGAGTTTAATGCATTTGATCTGGATTTGGAGATGAAAAAAGGACAGAAAATTGGGGTTGTGGTCCCAGGTATCAACACCCTTTTAACCATATGAAAGTAAATCTCTGCATCCATTTCAAAACCAACATAGCAAGCTAGCCAAATATTTGTGAGGTTGGGCAATCACATGCCTCACTTCACCATGGAAGGAGGATCTTTGTGGCCTTGATGTCCCAGGCTAATGTCAGGGTCTCTTGTTCCAGCTGAGGCTGCAGCTCTGGGAAGCGTATTGCCAAGTGCGGTATCTCTGCTCCCATCTCAGAGGAAATGACAGCGCAGACTCAGCAGTCTCTACAGACTCCTCCATGGATGAGTCTTCAGAAACCTCATCAGCCAAAGACGTCCCAGCCGGCAGCCTACGGGCAGCTCTCAGTGAGCTGAAAAGACTCATACAAAATGGGCTGGATGGGGCTGACTCCACGGTAAGTTGGTGGCACAGGGAGACCTTGACTTGTGCATGTCCCCTTGCCCAGGTGACAGCTTGCTGCAGGTTCCTGCTGGATTTGGAAGTCCCCAGTCTCCGAGAAAACCTCTGTGGCCCACAGAGATGGGCTGTCACAGTGCACAGCCTGCTCCACATGTCTCAAACACTCAGCCAAGAACCAAACCAGCACATGGGGTTTTGACTTGCAGTGGTCAGACTGCAAACATAAATTTCAAGCTCGTGCAACTGTCATTGGTTTGGGAATCATTCCAGAAAATTAAAGAAGGCTTTCTTGGAGATTTACAGTAAGTTAGAGTTTCAACAGAGAAATATTGCAGATTGTCTTATACACCACAGTTCGGTTATTTTTCTTAGGATTTTCCCAACCTTGCTTGTTAACAATAGTATGACAAAAACATCATAACATTCTGCCCCTACAAGTTGACAGTGGGTACAAATGTCTTGGCAAGAGCTGCCAGACTCAAATCCATTGACAGGTGAAGGGTTTCGCTGGCACATGACAGTGTCTGTGGGGTATGGCCCTGGGTCTGCTGGGGAGAAGGGGGTGGCCTGGTGACCACTCAGCATCCAGCAGAGTGCAGAATTATGAGAAAACATCTCACTTTTTGCAATGGCTAAAATCGGGCCTATTTCCATCACCCACAAGCTGGTTGCATTGCCAGTATGACTTATTTGAGATGCCATGGTGAGGAAGATAGTGCAGACCCACAGGGGAATACTCACCCTCCTCATTTCAGTACCTGTAGCAGCTGGTAAGAAGGCTGAGCATAGAGATGAAATTGTATTTGTTAAATAAAAAACAGAGTCCTGCAAAAGGTCTACAAACATGGAGACTATAGCCATATGTTACCAGGTGGTCAGTGGGTCTCTGTAAATTTGGTTTATGCTAAGGTGAGAACATGTCTGCATGCTCTTTTTATCATGTGTAGAAGCATTACCCTTGGCTGGGCATGTTTCCACTGTGGAGGTATATGGGAACAAAACTGAAACTCTAACAAAGTCACATTCACACTTTCTTCTTGTTTAGTACCCCCCATCCCAAACCAGTATCAAAGTAATGCAATTGCCTTTTTTAAAGTGAAATCTGAGCAAGAGATTTCTCTCCCGCTCTCAGAGCTCTCGACGAAGTGATGACGACACCTTAGAGGAACAGATCAGGCGAACAAGTGAGGATTCACGAGCCCTGAGGGAATTAATGGAGGGAGAACGGGGGAAACTGAGGCAGAGTTTGGAGGAGCTGCAGCGACTGCACAGCCAGGTTAGCAATTCCCACACTTTACATGTGGTCTTGTAACACCAGTGTTCATCCACCAAGACATGCCTTCCGTAGAAGGCATCAACATGATAAATAATGGCCAGGAGGATTTGGGCCAAAACCAGTTATGGTTCAATGAGGGAGACTCTGTTAAACCTACTGCAGAGGCTTCATGCAGTTAGGATCAGAGTTTTTGACAAGTTGTCAGCGGCCCATCCCAGACATCGTCTCAAGCAGCCAAACTTCCTTTAAACCTTTCCCCAATCTGCTTTTCAACCAACCTGTCTCGCTTAAATTCTTCTCAGCAGAAGACCCCAAAGTACAAGGCTGCTTGTACTGGAAACCCATAGGTATCCAGTCTGACTCATCTTGCTTGCACTAAGCCCTTGTAAAGGGCTTATATGCAACCGCTGGATCAACAAAACAGTGCTGCTCTGCTGTGCATGGTGCAAGGTTCGCCCCCTTCCACAGCAGCATCACAAAACCCTCATCAATGCACACCCAGAGAGTGTTAATCATGGCCAGCCTGGCACCAGGCAGCACCCCAGGGCCAACAGGGACCAGCTAAGGCTAAGACAATCTCAGCAGAATGAATGATCCAACCCAGAAACCGACACCACACCCAAAGCACAGAACCACACTGCATCTGCACTGAATGTAGCATCATCTGTATCTGAGGTCCTATGCCAAAAGCAGCAAAAGGAGTCAGGCACTCAAGGAGATGCTCTGCAATCCCTATCTCTATGGGACAAGCCTCCAAACGTGGGAGGGAATCTGGAGGCTGCAGAAGAAGCAGCCTTTAGCACAGCTGCTTGTGCAGCACCAACAGCATTGGAGCAGGGACTGGGATTAACGCCCTTGGCTGGTGTTGCCAGCAGTGCTGTGTCATCCTTTCACTGTATTCCTTCGGAGAAGAGAAAAGAAAACACATCCTTGTTCAGAAAGTCAGCACAACCTGGGGATTGACAGCCTTTTGTAGGGCTATGGGAGCTCCCACCATGGGGATGAAGAAAAAAGAATGAGAGCATCATTAAATACCCCTGGCAGTGATGGCTGCATGTATACAAGGATGGGAAATAATCTCGCTGAAAAAGCAACTGATTCGAGACAGACTGCAGCAAGGGAGCAGCCCTGGCACCATCCTTCCCCGAGGACTGTTCCTCTCAGCAATGCAGCCACCACGAGATACCTTTGAGGGTCCAAACTTCTGCCCCCAGCAAGACATGAGCCCAGGTGTTCCTCTGGCCGTGCTGCCATAGTCCTGTGCATCACCCAGAGGTTCCCCTCACCCTTAAACACACCTGAGGTGGAGGAGACAAGGGTTTGATCACTGCAACTTGGCTACGCTGATAGAGACCATCAGAGGCTTAGTCACAGATTTTGAGCGACCATCCGTACACCAGCCTGCTTGTCTGGATGCAGCACCTCCTTATGCATGAGGCCTTGACAGGACACCAGGAGGGAGCAGCACTTGGTTGTTCTTTGCTCTGGCCAGTCTCTACAAATTCCCCAGCCAAGAAGGACCAGAGGACCCA
The DNA here is from genome assembly GCF_964289735.1 of Phaethon aethereus. Lineage (NCBI taxonomy): Eukaryota > Metazoa > Chordata > Aves > Phaethontiformes > Phaethontidae > Phaethon > Phaethon aethereus. Next base: position 12,333,089 of record NC_138593.1, on the reverse strand, counting down.
CCCTGGACCGCAAGACTGGACCCCCATCTCTGCTTTTAGGGGTCTCTGACTACCAAAGGTCTGAATATTTAGGAAGCAAAGGGAAGACTGCAGTTCTACTTTCTTCTCACACCTCTGTGTTATATGGAGAAAGATGGGGCATAACTACAAATGCATCAGACTGCTCTTGGAGAAGCGCTCCAGCCTCACACAGCAAGTACATGTCTCCTGCAGCTTTTGCCCATAACTCAGCCTCGCACTTTTTCAAGGTTAATAATTATTCTCACCTCCCATAGAAGAGACAATGTTGTCTTCAGTTCAGTACTAAAGAAAATCAATGAACAGAAAATGCACAGAAACTCTGGTCCATCCACAGCAGCCATGCTGTGTGGCCTCTGCATCGCTCTGTGCTGTCACTGGTACTGATACAATAAAAGGGGAACTTCTCCTAAACAGCTTTTTGGGACCCTGCAGCACCACACACATTCATTGCTCCTGCCTGAGAGCACGGTGAGCTGGTGGAGCCAGGAATTGCCTTTGTCTATACTGGAAAGCGGTTTCACACCTTCTGCCTTGTCCATTTCCTCCCTCTGTGGCATCCCATTCTTACCTGAAAAACAGACAAAAACAGTTAAAACCCCAAACCTATCCCCAAACATAGTTTTTTGGGGCCTCTCAATCCACTGTGCTCTGGGATTTCAGCAGAAGTGCTCAACACCTTTCACGTAGCTCCCACCTCTGCTCTCCATCACATCATCGCGCTGAGGTGTATCCCATGCTGTGCTGCGGGAGGGCACAGCTCGAGTAGAGCTCCCCAGTTCCCTGGCAGCTCCAGCACACAGTGGGGAGCCTCTGCACACAGACTGGGCGTGTTCGCACCCTCCTCCCCGCAACCCAGCCATGCTGCACTAACAGCAGATCCTCCCACGCCATTGATGTGATGAACCCTTTTTGACTGTCTGCCCTCTATTTAAAGATTTCTTTGAGGACTCAGGCAGTACTGAGCTGCATTTAGAGAAAGGAGGGGGGTCAAATGCTGGAAAGGTTTCCAGGTGGTGGAGTAGCGTAACAGAGCATGCGTGTGCCCTACAAAGAAATTAAACATGTATGAAACATTGCAAAGCTGTGCTAATGCAATCCCTACATGATTTCACACCCTATTAACTCACTCTGCACAGGACCAGAACGATAGATCATTTCTCAGACTATTTAAGACTCTGCACATATTTTAAAGTCTAATTAAAATTGTAAGACGTGCCAGTAACACCTTCCATGGCGTGAAAAGGAATTTTCACATCCTTTGTCTTCAGCTTCATACTACTTCAAGAGACATAGCCCCCCCACCCAAATCTTATTTGCTGCTAAATGTGTTTGTAGTAATTTAACCCTGGAAAGCTCAGAATACAACAGGCAGACTCAGCATGCAGAAGACAAACCGCTCAGAGAGAGGCAATATTTCGGTGCTGATGCCATAGTGGGTATAAACCCATTGGGACAGCAAAGTCGCAGGCAGGTCCTGCCCTGCACAGCTCACAGCTTTCAGTGCTGCTGCTGTATGTTATTGAGGCCGTCCTGGTGGCCCGTCTTGCTCAGACTGGCACTGGCACATTTCGTGAGGGGTTGCACTAGCACTAACAGCCCCCACCCAGCAGACACAGCTTCTTCTACAAACAGGGGAGCTCAGCCTCCAGGTTGGCCCATGTGGGGAGTTTTTTCCCCCAATCATGGTGAATTTGTCCAAGCAACCCTGGGTTTCATGCCCTCCCTCTGCCCACAGGTCACGCTGCTGAGCGTAGAAATGACGACGCTGAAGGAGGAACGGGACCGGCTGCGAGGTGCTGCTGAAGATAAGGAAACAAATGAACGGCTCCTGCAGGCCATCAGGGACCGAGATGAGGCCATTGCCAAGTAAGTGGCATGAACAGCCAAAGCCAGGCTGGATTAGCAGTTATGGAACACCCTAGCAGGAGATGCCTCCAGGGTGGGTTTTTCCCACCCTCCATGCTCCATAGCTGTTACAAAGTGATGGAGTGACCCTCGGCTTTGCTGGCATTGAGAAATGCTGCCAGGAGCTTGGGAGCAGGGCAAGAGATGCCAATTTCCAGAGCTGCCTCATCACAGGATTGGGGACATTTAGGAGGATGCCGTCCCTAGTGCTTGTCTGAGCCACAGCACTGAGGAGAGGACTTCAGAGAACTGAATGGAAACAGTAGGCCTGCCCTATTTGTCACATTTTTCTTCCTTTGCTTTTCCAGACACACAACCCTGCTTTCCTGCCCATTGCCATTACAGCCCTGCTTGGGCTTCTTCCCTAAACCATTTCTCTGGTCACTCACTCTCCTTTCCTGTTCCAAGGTCTTTTTTGCATCTCCAGTCCTGTCATTCTCTATTACTCCTTTCAGGATTCTCCCACTGTTTTGACTCTATTTTCCCCATCCTCCTTGCAGACCTAGCAGTTTTGCTACCCTGTACCCCACACCACCCTTCCCCAGCTCCGTGCTTGGGCTTTCCACGCTGCCCCAAGCACTCTTTGCCCCGAGGAGAGGGGCAGAAACATTCATCCACCTGTGCTCTAGGTAGAAAGGATACATCTGATAATCTCTTCAATAAGCAGATGGGCCAAGGCAGCACCAGTTCATCTCCTTACGGAAATGCCTAATATTCAGCAAGTGGAGGAGCACGAGAGCATTGCAACCCTGAGGATGTGGGGAGATAAATCAGCATGGACAATCCCTTCATCTTTTTTTTCGGTGACCCTGTCATCTGCGCTGCTCTTGCCTGGGTAGCCAGCTATGAAATTCCCATCGCTGTCCTCTGTAACACCTCCATCTGTTGGCAAAAATCAGGAGCATCCCAGCTGCACTGCCGGGTGCAAAGAGGTGGTTCTGACATTTCCAGTGCGTGTGGGTTGCTGGTTCTGCTGTGGCTATGGCAACGCGTTGCTGCCACGATAAATCCCCCGGTAATATCCAAGCAGCAATGGGAAGCTTCACAACAAAAGGCTATTTAAGGTGCTCGGACCCACAGCCAGGAGTGGAAGGGTACAGCTTCTCCACAGCAGTTAATGACCCTGGTGGGACAAAGCACTAATATTTACGGCTGATTGTCCTGCGTCGGCAGGAGCCCAGAGAAAGGGGGACATGACAAGTGTGCACGGGTGAGTGGCGGGTGATTAATGAGCAAAAAGTAGCTGCAAGTGAAAGCAGACAAGAGCATCTTTTTGCTAGGAATGAAAGCGTCCCTCCACAACTGAGCAGGCTGCTCCCAGGCAGCGAGCCGCCTGAGAGGCTTGTGGTATGCTTCCCACCTCGCACCTCAAGGGATAAGACATTTTTCTTGAAGCCCTCCCCAAAAAAAGCCCTAACTCTGAACAGAAAGAAAATCACTGCCTGAGGCAGACATCTGGCCTGAAAAATTTTTAGCTTGAAGGTGAAGTTTGGCAACATGGGAAGCAACAGGAAAATAGGATCCTATAATAGGAGGTGTTAAGCAACCACTACCTGGAATATAAACACAAATTCCCAAATTGCTCTTCTACAGGGGAGCACAAGGGAGCTATTAGGAGGCAATGAATTAGCTACAGTTAATAAGATGCAATTATTTCTCCCGGAAAATGTTTGCAAGGAAAGATGGTTCCCAGCAAGTCATGTTATGGTTTCCCATCACACAGCAGTTAATTGAAAAACTTCAGGTTTGTGCTCACCTGTGTGCTCCCAGCACAGTGAGCAGCATTTCCTGGCTTGGGTAGCTTAGGAAATTGCTCCTTTTTAGACAACTCCTTTCCACTAGCCAGTAGCAGCTGGAACATCTCAGCCACTGAGCACTCAGAGCCCTTTGGGCAACCTTGGCCATAGCATCACATGCCCAGTGGCCAACACATACCTGGTAAGAAACACAGCAGTGGTGTTCCCAAGGGCCAGCACAACCCCATTGAAATTGGGAGCTTTCCTTAAAGCATAGTATTTAATTCAAACAATTTTAACAGTTTGTCATTCTTAAAAAGCATATGCTGTGATAAACTTTTTTCCTTCATTTCTTCCTTCCTTCATTCCAAGTCCCATCTTCAGAAACTGAAAGAAGAGTTGTACTCTTTAGGGGGTGTTGTTTGTTTTATATTGGAACTTATTGATCAAGTAATCAGAGACAGATCATTTAGTTTTTAGCACATACCATTTCCTTTCCTACACATTCGTAAACAGAAGAAAAGGAAAAAATATTTATATGTAGATTCTACCTCATTTTAGATCTCCATTTTTAATGGCAGATCCTGCACGTTATCCAGGCACACTATATTATCTTACACAACAGTGTATCTGAATACTTTTTTCCATTCTTCACAGTGTGCTTACCAGAAATCTGCTGCATTTATAGTAATGATGTCTACAATTCTATAAAACTCTCCAGATGAATAGATTGTCCAGAATACAACAGAGATGAACAGCTTAGGAATTGAGGACTTGCCACTGAAACAAATTGTTGACTTCTCCTCAAGGATATGTTTAAGATTTCCTTTAAAAAGAAAAAAAAAGAAAAAGTCACATGTCCCAGTTTCTTGCTCTCCCTCCAGGAAGAACGCGGTGGAGGTGGAGCTGGCCAAGTGCAAGATCGACATGATGTCCCTCAACAGCCAGCTGCTGGATGCCATCCAGCAGAAGGTGAACCTCTCGCAGCAGCTGGAGGCCTGGCAGGTGAGCAGCCCCCCATCACCGCAGGGCAGGGTCTGGGTGGCACACAGCCCAGGAGGCTCCTTTGGGTGACTTTTCCTCCCCTCCTGGTGGGTTTGCTGTGTTCTCAGCTGAGCGACCACAGATAGGAATATTCGCTTTCAGCTCTGGAGGGGATAGTGATGCAGTGGTGCTCAGGGGGGTGAAACATAGCCCTTCCCTGCTCAAAGCCTTTCAGCTGTGAGTTGTTAATTAATTATATAGGAACACCCATTTAAAATGGAGAAACAAACTGTATCTCATGCTGCATGCAGTGTTGATAACACACACTTTGCAGAGTAACCTGCTGCAGCCTGGGAAGGAGTCCATGTGAGAGATGTCCCTGGGCAAGGCACAGGCTTGGGGCCATGTGGGCACAGCATGTCCTTGTATTTCCGTAATGGAGCATAAAGGTGGGAGGCAGAGAGGCTGTGGCCATTATTTTGCAGTATAGCTGCACTGTTTTCATCAGCTCAGAAGATCTGTCAAGACGGAGAAGCTGAAATCCCAGCTCTCCACCAAGGTAAAAAAACACAAACCCACAGCGGTTCAGTGGCTGCCCAAAAGATGCTCTACTTGGGGTCAGTGGGGGAACCCCATGTAAAGGCAGAGAGCCCTTGAGAGCAGACAAAGCTGCCTCCTCCCAGAAACGAGCACCAAAGGAGGGCTACTTTCAAAGAAAACAAGCAGATACAAGAGAAAAGGTCCGGGACAGTTATAGTAATTTGTTGCAGACCATGCAAGACCCCAACTCTACTAACAACCAGCCTGACCGGTAGAAACCTCTCCCATACAACCTCGCTCCTGTTTCAACTCCACTGTGTTTTCGTTTCTCTTTTTTTTTTTTTCTTTTCTTTTCTTTTCTTTCTCCTGCTTACAGTTTGCTTCCTCAGGGCTTTTTACTATCTGGCTCCTTTGGTTTCTGATCTAGTGGCCTTTCTCAGTTCCTGTACCAACAGCTTTAGTCGTACACCCCTCCTGCCTTTGAGGTGAGCTCCCTGCACCCTCACCAAGCACCCACCGACCCCTCGCCTGCTCCATTCGCTGCCACCATCACCCACATCTGTCTCCGTCTTCACCATCATCTGGCAAGAGGAGCCAGTGGGGGGTCTCCATCACCCACCAATTTTCTGCACAGACTCCCCTGCCACCCTAGCACCAGACCACGGCAGAAGGGGCAGCATCCTACATCCCATGGTGAGGCTTTACCCCCAGGTCACCACAGGGAAAGCCAGGCTGAGGCGCACGTATCATTAATCCTCTGTATTCAGCATATCTAGTATCTGGAAAACTTCTTGAAATACAGACTGGGATTTTGCTTCTCAGCCTCGTTACCTAGTAAGTAGTGCTTACTAGGTAACATTCAGTGCTCTGCATAGGAGCTGTCTGTATCCAAGTTCTGCTTCAGTTTAGATGGGTGGTATAAATTGAGACCTACTTACTAGCACAGTCAGTATTTAGTGCTGGAATATCCCCAGCTTTGGGTTAACAGGCGTTTGTTAAACCACAGGCATTTGCTTTCTCAGTTCACACTATGTTGTCCGATTGCAGCAATACAGCAACCCCAATCCTGCTCCCATCAGCTCTCTGAGACGAGCATCAGGCCCGCTAGCACTGCAGAAAGTTGTCTCCAACATACTGACCTAAAGTGTCATTATGCAGTAATAAAATAGTTTCCAAGCACCTGATGTCCCCAGAACAGAAGCTCAACCACAGAGGCACAAAACAAGTCAGGTGATTTACATATTTTGGGGGCTATTTTGTAAAGCTGAATGTTTTTGATAAAATGGGATAAGATTCTCTGCTTTAGTTGGACATAAATGGAGGCTTTAATCTGATAACATTTTGCTCTTACACACTTCTAGTCTGCACTTTACCAAGGACCATCAACGAGATTACAGTTTTCTGTAAGCATATAATCATGCAGGCTATAAAATACACAACAAGCAAAATCCTGCATATCCAGGCCTATCACAGGAGCGGATACGCACCTTGCTCCCATGCCTAATCTGACTCCCACTGGTGTTTAACTTTATCTGACCGGGGGGGTTACTGGGAGTAGGGAAGGAATATGGAGCAACCTTGGAAGTGAAGAGGGCTGCTTCTCTGAAATGAGAACTCAGTGGCCTCACTGCAGTAGCACTGAAGTGGCACCATTAAGTTAGAAAATGCTGTGCTGCAATGCCAGCAGAGAGCGAGCTGAAGCCTGCATGGCCACAGCCATCAGCCTCTGAGGTCTCCTTGAGCAGCTTCAACCTTTACCTCATGCAAAGGAGCCCAGCTGCAGCTCATGAAGACGATATTTGCACCTCCTTTGGCCTCACCCCTCTGCAAAGAGCAGAAACTCCTGCCCAGAGCACACCAGTACCATGTTATCCAGCTTTGTGGGACTGTTTTATCAGATGGGTCTCTTACCACTGGTGTTTGTCCTCCCTCTGCATCCCCAGACACTTCTGCGCCCCTGCCCAGTGCCAAGGCAGGGACCACGGCTCTGCCCCAGCCCTGCTGCATACATCTACCCTGAATCTCCACAGCCAAGTGCTGTGCTCTCTGATTCACACATCAGACAGACAGGGACTCGAACACAGTGCACTCTCAATAGCGTGTACTGTATTTTTATATCTATATAAAAAATATTTTTATATAGATATAAAAATCATACTCATCCCTTGTTATGTGGTTAACCAAGGACACAGATCTGCTGTGCTGGAGCCTGGATGCCTACCCCATTTGCTAGAAGAGGTGCCTTCAAAATCCAAGTGCTATACCTTTTCATGTGGCAGCTTCACCTCTGGAAACCTCTTTCACCTTAATGCTGGTGTTTACCTTAAACTCTTCAACTCTCCCTCTGCCTTTCCCCTTTCCAGCCCTGCTCTAAAAAGATCCAAAGCTTCCCCAGTCCACGTAGCTCTGCACCCTTCTGCTCCCCCAGGGAAAGTCCCCGTACTAAATTCAGGTCCAGGCCATGGCTATCAATCCTTTCCACTGCAGCAAATGCTGCAACAAGAGGTTAGCCATCGTTCAAGTTTCCAGTCCCAGTCGGCTGTTTTTATTCCACATCGAGCTACAGAGTAGCTGGGGCACCCGCTGGGCGATGGCAGTACCTTCCCTTCCATCTCAGTGCTGCCCTGATGGGCTGCCCTGCACGAGGTGCCGAATGAACAGCACTTCCACCACTACAGCCGATCCAGAGTATCCTTGTTCTCACCAGATAGTGCCCCCAGTTCTAATCAGGGACCAAACCACTGGAGAAGTTGATTTCTCCTGTGGGGCTAGTTTGTGTACACATGTTTTCACTAAGCTACAGTTTAAATACACAATTATAGCAGAAATAATGGATCTGAAGGATTAAAATTTGTAGAATTGATAGCCAGGTTTTCAAGGAACACATTAGCACATCATTAGCAGCAACAAAACTGATTAATTATTTTGCATAGAGCAATTTCACTGTGCTGCAAACATGGATTAAATTAGAGCATGTCTGGTACATCTGAAGAACCAGAGTGTAGCTGTTCAGGCCAAGCTGTCAGTCAGAGAGCTCCCACCACTCCGCTGGCTCTAGGGGAAGGAGCAGGTCTAAGGGGCAAGCACATTTCTCCTTGGTAAGTCTGGTGCAAAACCCACGAGGGGTCTGGAGGGCCCATGCCTGGCCCCAGCCTCTCGGCTCCTGGCAGCATCTTCCCCGAAGAAGCCCCACGAACAGTGGCTGTGCGGGCAGCTCTGTCATGCCTCCCCGCTCCACATGGCAGGCACATAGACTTGCTCAGGACAAACATCTTTACTTTTTCTGGCATTTGATTTCAGCTGCACTTGTTCTTTTTTGTTTCTTCCCCCAAAGGGGACATCTGCAAGCTGCAGACAGCAGAGAAACATAGTTTAGGGGTGTCACAGAGCCCCAAGCAGGTGCAATGCTCCTCTGTGAGACCACCTGAGCAATTTATCCCTCAGAATTGTGTGATTTACCTTCCTTGCTCACTAAAAAGCCTCACGGTGGCAAGCAAGGCTGAGCCTGCTGCCAAGTGGGGAAGCTAGAGCCGTCTCCACTCTTGTCATCCCTCCTCCATCTCATCACAGCACGTTTCACACCCATTTCAGCCGCGTCCCTGCGCGAGCTCCCTTTGAGCATCAGCTGCCACCAACAACCCTCTCCTCTCCCTCTGCTGCAGGATGACATGCACAGGGTCATTGACCAGCAGCTGATGGACAAACACCCGAAGGAATGGAGCCAGCTTGCTTATTCCTTCTCCAGTGGCTATGGCGCAAAGCGGAGTGCCAGACCCTCCTCCGTGTTCAGGCCGGAGCAGCAGGGGGACGAGCCCGTTGGGGCAGAAGGGAACCGTCTCTTTTCCTTTTTCAAGAAAAATTAATTTGAAAAAGAGAAACCTCTCCAACAATTCCTGCTTCGAGATGGGGAGTGGGGCAGCTGCCCAGCTTGCTGATGGACCCAACTCTGATCCACTAAGAAAAAAAGAAGGGGGCAAAGGAGTTAATCCTTGAGACTCTGCACTATTTACACCGCACCTGGTCTGAACCAAATGTTTACATGAATTGGAGATTTGCAAATTGACAATGTGATACGAATAGAAAGAAATTTTTCTTATTCTTTAAGTGAAGTGATAAACTTCAGGGTATATTTTAGGCGCTTTGACACAGTCCAGTTTCTGCTGTGAAGAATAACTGATGGTGTTAAAAGCATTCTCATGCTGGAGAAGGAAATAAGCAGCCCCAAGACAAAGCAGCGCAGGGGATTGAGAACTGCCGTCGCAGTGAGCACAGGGGGAAGAAGAGGGCTGAATGCAAGAGAAGAGAGGGGAGTGACACCGCCCTCCGGTCCTGGCAGCTGTGATACCCTTCATCCATCCCACTGAGACTGGAGTCGCCCTGGCCCTGGCATTGCCATGATTTGACAAGTGTGTCTTTCTCCGTGGTGGAAGTTGAGCCCTCGCTGCAGATCCTGCCTGGGCACCATCTCCCCTGCAGCTCTGCACAGCTGTTCACCCCTACCTGGGAATCCAGGCTCCTCACAGATCAGGACAGTTGTAGGACTGCTGCTGTTACTGTCTTCCCTAGCTCCCTCCTGTTAGAGATGAGTTATGGCGTCTGTAGTTACACAGAATGTTAAGGATTTCTCCCCAAGAGGCTGATCATCTACAACAGATGACAAACTGGATAAAAGTTGTGGATGTTCAGTCCTGGGGCACCTACTGTCCCTCCAATGGCTAAAGGTAGTTGTGGAGCTCCAGCAAGTCACACACCTTTCCCCAAAGCCAGGTATGCCTCCCGAAGAGGGTAAGAAACCTGTCAGTTTAACTGGATAGGCCCCCAAAAAGCCTAACTAATAATTCACTGAAAGCCTACCCATAATGATGTCAGTAGGTCTTTGGTGCTGGGTTGGCAGACTTGATCATCAGAAAACATGCAGGCATCTACCTTCACTAAAGCCAAAGGCGATTAGGGCACCTACAAAGCTCTGGAAAGCCTGCAGCTTACTCTGCCACATGCAGTACCATTAGCTATGGCCTGACGAAAATAATGAGTATTTGTCCCTGCCTGCAGGTCATTTACTACACAGCCCTACAGCGAGCAGGTAGCCACATCTCCTTTTGACCGAAGATGATCAGAGCCTGCTTTGCTGTAAGCATGACTTGATCAACAAGAAGGAACGTAGCTTATTTGGTGTATGCACAACAGTGGTGCTGGAAATCCTGCAATACTTAAGTAAGGACCTTCCCTACATGCTGGATGGGCACCTTACAGCTCTTCTCTTTAACGGGGTCTACCATCATAAACCAGCGAGGAATGCCAGCCTAAGTTCAGTGATGTTCTGCTGCTGTCATGCAATTTTCACACATTCTCCCAGCTCATGATACCCACAGGCCCTAATTTGTTTCCCCGTTGCTTTAAAGAGGCTACCACCCACACTGTCCGACAGGAGACGGAGCTAGGTACACATTCAGCTCTGCCCTGCTCAGCAACTTAGGTGCTAGAACACCATCCTACAGGGAGCTGCTATCTCTGCTCTCTCTTTACAGTAACAGCCTTTCTGCTAGAATTAGGTATCAAACACCTTCTTCTAAGAAGCAGGTAAGAGGTTGGTGGCTTGGGTTTTTTTGATTATTATTCAATTTATCCATGGGATAGGACATCCATAATACCTCAGTACAAATACCCTTTCTGCCTACAACGATTTGAGCATTCTCATGTTTCCTTGTTAGCATGAAACTACCACACTGGTATGAAATCATTTTGCACTGAAGCAGCTCCATATTGCAAGGAGCAGAGTACTCTTCGGGATGGAAAACGATGGCAAAAAGCTGAGTGGTAAAACCCATTTACTTGAAAGCAATGAAACCTGGATTGCAGATCCTGCTCCAGGAAATACTTAAAGCACCACCAATACAGCTTGATGCTTACAGGGAAAGGAATTTGGAGTCTCACAGGCAGCGCAGGGAACCAAACCTCAGCCTCTCCTTTCCAGGCAATGCTCAACTGCTGAGTATCTGCTTGTACCCACTTGTGCAAGCAAGGGAAAGGAACTCAGTGCAGTGCCAAGCACACTGTCAGGATGGCACGTCCTTGTCCTCCCGCCTCACCCATATTGTGACTCTCAATAAGGCAGAGACATGAGGCACGTGCTCAGCATCTCCAGCTGTCAGGACTCAGTTATGCCCATATGCATTAACACAAACTTTGATACCTGAAAATTAGGCGTGGGTTCATGGATGATACCTGTGAGCAGTTGTCTTATACACTGTTTGAAAATGACACTGTTTATTGTGGGCGAGCCATGTGAACGTTTTGGTCCTCAGAGACCTTTTTTCTGCTGTCAGTTGTCATTTCCCAGGCCCCAGCAGCTCTCTTCAAGCCACATGCCCAGCAGCTGTGTGGGACTCTACCCCAGTGAGGATATATGTATGTATGTATGTATGTATGTATGTATGTATGCAATCCCAAGGCAAGAGCCTTAAGTTATCCGATGAAGACACAGGAATGAGATGAAGAAAGGTGCCTTCTGCTACACGTTTGCTGAGAGGAAAGTGACTCATTCAGTTGCAGGGGTAGGCAATTGAAATGTGCAGCACATCTCTTCATTTAAGGAGGAACCTACCTTAATCCCACTGCAATTTTATTTAACAACAACGATGGAAGAGATTGCAAGAGCAAAGTCAGCATGTCCTAAGGTACCAGTTGGGCATGGTTTCTTAAAACTAGTCCCTTAACCCTAAAGACTTAGTTGCACTACTAAACCCAGAAATACAAGAGACTTGGGTTTAATGAACTGGACAACACACCAAAGGAGATCTCCTTGTGCTGAGCTGCTACTCAACAGAAACAGAAACTGCCTTAACATAGCAGCTAGGTTTTGTTGTTCTGTTTTCAAAACTGTCATCAATGCAGTCCTTTGCATTCTCATCTGTCATAATGTGTTTTAACAAGGTCCTGACTATTGCACCTTGAGCTGTCATTAAAACACGCACCTCCATCCTGTCACAGCCAGGAGCCTGGAATCATCCTTGCAGTGTCGGGTTAGCCAACACTCCACTTGCGATACTTGGTACTTCTAGGACACACATGGCGTAAAGGAAACATCGGCTCCAGTGAATGAGATGGAGGAAGCACATCAATCCAGCAGGTACTCAGGATCCCAAAGTAGGTTTTCAGGAGTGGGATCAGCAGCTCTAGGTACAGCACTCACCCTTGCTTTTGAGACAATAAAACAGTAGTGCTGCACAGTCAACTGTTCAAATATTGCACAGAGAAGAGATGCCTGCTGAGATTAAGATTGCAAAGAACTTTCCCACAGTTAAGTAACAGGTGACTGTTTGGGCAAATGTTTATTATGCTAGCCTAAGGGAAAAGGGATCAGCCTCCCTTTAGTAAACTCTCCAAGGGAAGCAACTGTAAACAAGAAACAAGTAAGCGTAAATGAAAGGCAAGTCACTAGCACTTTATCTTAATACAAACTTAGATCAGTAACTTGCCATTGAGATGAACAATGAATCAATTAATGACAACAGAATAATTTTGCACAGAGAAGTAAGAAGTGAGGTTACAGGCAGTGCTGCATGCACTTGTCCTACTTAGAACGGTAAATTCCAGATATGCCTCTACATCAGGCAAACTCTCTACTCCCCACTCGGCTATAAAAAGCAAGATTGTTTTAACCAAAAAGCCAAGAAAGGAAGTGTCTGGGTGCTGCAGCAATGATTCCCTGAGATTGAGAGGGAAAAAGCACACAGCAGGGACAAGCAGAAAGAATGTATCTATAGATATGTACATATACCACAGTGCTGTAATTTTTGTATGTAGCAGTAATGTAAATAAATGTATGGTTTTTATAAGATACATATTATAAAAATCTATAAAGGCATATTTTTAGTAAAAACAATGCTCTACTTCTTTTGTAAATAGTTCTCTTCAGAATAAAACAGATCATTTATATACCGTCTCAGCTCTCAAGTCACTGCTTACCTTGCCTAGCTGCAGAACAAGCTCACTTTTTGAACTGTCATCTTAAGACTTAAAAGCATCCTTAGTACTTCATCATCCCAAGAAATTCAGCCACATAAAGCACTTGCATGTGTTCAGAAGAGAATGGTCCCAGAGAAAGAACATTTGAAGCATTTCTACCTCCTGCTGCACAGGAAAATAGAAGGAAGAGCTTGTCAATCTTCTCCACCTTACAGCCTTTTATACCATTTACTGGCCTTTATATGGAGGGATATTCAAACTTCAGATGAGTTCAGACAGAAAACACAGATGGACAATGATGAAAACCTCTGGCTTGTGCCAGCTGCAGTTCAGACCATCTACACGTCCTCAGAATTTCCCTCTACACAGTCACGCCTTAACAGCGCAGACAGAAGAAACAGCACCTTCCCACAGCAAGCTTTCGTCACACTTCTCCCAAAAGCGAGGACTTACCTTCAAGAGCCCACCTGTGCATCACGGGCGGGCAGGGGTCAGTGAATGCTAAGGGCAACAAGCACAGCGATGTCTGCGTAGTTTCTACACAGAAAAACATACGTTCATTTCCCTGGGAAAGCAAGGAGAGACTCCAGATGCTTTTTAATCAACTGGGGATCTGAACCCTGCTGCCTTCGAGAAGGTTTCAAAGCTCACTCAACACGTCTTGTAGAACAAGACGAAAGATTCTAGCAAAATCACAAGCATCCCACTTCCATGCAGAAATAAGGTCACCAGGTCCAGCCTACTGTTTCATTCACATTTAAAAACCAGAACAGCAACTAAACACTTGAAAGCATTAATTGTGGTTTTGCCAATACTCCCCCTCCCGGGGCAAAAAGCAGACCTCTACGTACAGCAGAAGAGCTCACCCCTGGCTTGCCACCCTCCACCTCCAGATGCTGGACAGCAGAGGAAACAGAGCCTCAAAAAAAGATTTGGCAGCTTGTAACCTTTATTTTTAGTTTTTTAAAATTATTTAAAAAGCATAATTAGAAACTTTCATTACAGAAATAATCCTAGCAAACCAGTTAGACATTCCATTGCTCAACATTTAGGAAACTTCACATCAGCACCACTAGAGACACAGTTCCCATCCCTTCCAATTGAATAGTCAGTGGCAAGAGCAAAGAGGTAACCGCTCCTCTACAGCCAGCTCTAGGAAAAAATTGAAAAAAAATTCCCACTTCAAGCCAGGAAGTTGGACACCTGGATTGGCAAAGTTCAAACGGTGGCCACAAAGACCTAGACTCAAAGAGGAACAATCTTTCCATATAAGAGAACACTCCAGGCTTGGGTGCACCATTTCCTCATTTTATTGCATTATTTCCAGTAAATTCAGACATTGTCTTTACTTCTGCCTATATGAAGTTACTCCCTCCTAGATCTGCACACATGCTACCACAAGAGTCCCAAAGTAACGCAGCTGGGTGCTTTAATCTGAAAGTGGTAACCATCACAGGACAGCTTCGTTTCAACAGGAAGGCTTTGAGGACTGACCCAGCTCCTTCCCTGGGCACACACCACATTCCACATCAGAAAGCAGACAGGATGGACCAGTGTAACTTAAGCCGCCACCTTCTATAGCCGCTCAAGTCTCACAATTATCAGAGCTCACACTAGTAATATCATCTCAGCTCATTCTTATTCTTGGGTTACCAATGAAAGATATGTGAAGAAAGAGACGGGTGAAGGCAGCTGGATACATACTCCCAGCACCTGAACTGATTAAAAAAAAAAAGTGTTACACATTCATTGTTTGCATTTTTTAAAAAGTCTTTAAAGTGATTGATTGTGACGTGATTGTATGATTAGGGTTCTTACCACAACCCATAAAAATCTAAAAAAACGCAGGCAAAATAAGTGACTAAAATTTAGCCTCTCCTGGGGGAGGGGGAGGAAGAGAGAAGTGGGCTGATTCAAAGCTCATGGACATTGGTGAATCATATCCTACCAAACTAAGGCCAGCAATTCCATTGACAAACTGAGTACATCCACCTTCAAGGTCTTAAAGGAAGTCATATCCTCCATGCCTTTTAGTCATTTTAAGGAAAAACTCTTTTTTATTATTATTATTTAGGCAATTATTCAGGTGCTGAGCATGTACTTTCAGCCCAGACATTTGATATTTTAGTTACACACACATACACTCTCCACCTTTAACTACATATATTCAGGCTGATGAACTGAGCCCTTGTTTTCCCAGAAAGGCCAACAAGGGCCAGGAAAACGTTGCAGAGCATAGCGAGACCAGTTCGTTTCCAAAGGTGATCCTCCACCACCACATAACCCAAGCAAGCAAGCAGGCAAGTTTTCCCTCTCTTTACACTGAACAGCAGTCCTCCTTTCTAAGAGAAGAATCCTGGGAATGATCCTGCAGCAGCTTTCATATTCGGACATCAATCCAGAAGAGCTGGATTTATTTTCATGCCTTTTCTCTCTCAAAAACAAAAGCTTTGCCACCAAAATTCACATTCAAGTTCAGATCGCCTATTTGTGGACAGGGCAACAAGGAGAAGTTTGGGTTTTTTGGCAGAATCACATGGTTTTTGTTGTTCTCAAAAGAAATGGACCCTCACTTAGGACCCTGGCAGAACCAGAAGCAGAGGTCAAAGGAGTTAAACTTTGCATTTTTTTTAAAAAAATTTATCCAAATAAATCCCACTTCTGCAGCTCAGTGTGTTTTTCAGTATCTTGATACAAACTAAAGGAGAGCACAGATATACAGTTGGGCTGCAGCACAAAAAGGTGAAACCCAAGGACCCAGCCACAAATCTGGATCACGGCAAACTGAAATTCAAGGCCCCAGCAGCAGCACCAGCTGCCAGCCCAGGGGCTGGTGAAGTGAAACCCCAGGCTCCAGCAGCAACGCCTGCAATCCTGGTACCTAGAAAAACAAAGCCTGAGCCCCAGTAAAAGCCTGGAACTCCTGGTGGAGCCATAGGCGCCAGGGGCACCAGTTGCCAGCCTGGAGCCCAACAAAAATGAAGCTGGAGGCCCCAGGAAGCAGTTGCTGCCAACCCGAGGCCAACTCGAATTAAGAACTTTGTACTATTTCTTTAAAAAGATGAACTCTGCAGTCCATGATTCGTTGACATTAAGAAGGCATAAGCCAAAGCAACAACAGGGAGGCGAGGCTGGTTAAAGCAATATACATTATATACAAACTCTTGGGTTAATTAGTCCACTTGGTAGGCAACGTCCTTCTTGTCTACAAGGCGCACTGGAATGAGCAGGGGAGGAGAGGGGGGCAAGATTCCATCCGATACCTCCTTGGCACTGAAGTGGTAAGGTGCCAGCGCCTCTTGATAGAAAACATGGAGAAAAAATAATCTTTAAATAACGGCACAAAACTGAGAAAGTCCTCCCCAAAGCCTGCCCCAGTGGAATTGCCCGAGTCTAGCTGGAGGGGCTGATCTGTCTGAGAGCAGAGTCTCTGCAGCAGGGAAAGGGCATTAGCAGCACCGCTTCTTCCTTTTACTGTTCTTCGTTAGCTTCACCACATCATTCTGTTGCTGCTGTTGCTGCTTTGCTAAGTTTTCTTTCTTTGCTCGCAGGACTAGCTCTGTAATGCAATTAAACATCTGCAAGAGAAACAAGCAAGTTCAGACCACCCAGGAACTCAGGCTAGCTTTTGTGCGATGCTGTTCTTTTGAAGCAACTCCAGTTTTCTAGATATTTCCATAACGGTTCAGAGATCTTCCCCAATCCAATCCCAAGCTAAATCAGTAACACCTCTATCCCCTTTCCCAAACCAGTAAATAAAAACAGGTCAGTTTGGCAACTGAGGCCAGGAGTGAAGACTGGGCAGCCCTACCTCCTAGAAGCATTCTCCCCAGTGACAAGTCTTTCCTGAGGCCATGCCTAATACGTTAGCACCATAAAGCTAGTGAAAATGCAACGTGGGGTCCTTCATTTTGCTTCCCCAACTCTTCCACCTACAGTTGGATGTCTCTTTTTGACATTTTACCTATTCACTTGGAACTTGTACAAAGCATTTTATCTTTCTTCCTCAATGGGAAGAATGTAATTATTACTTTTTCCCAAACCATGATCCCCAAATCATTTTCTCTATACTCTTCTGCATATATTACCTCTTCCACATTAATATTTTCTTTGGCGCTCGTCTCAAACAATTGGATCTCCATCTGCCCAGCAAATTTATAGGCATCTTCTGTTTCTACCACTTTTCGCTCTGGGTCATCATTCTTATTCCCCACTAAAAAAGGGAACAAAAAAAACAAGTCAGTTTGGTACTTCAGCAGGTCAGCCCACTAAATAAGATGTTATAACTCTCTGATTAGAAACTTACCTAGTATCCGGCAGACATCATCACAGTTTTGATTAATTTCATGCAACCACCGTTTTACATTCACAAAAGATTCTGCACTGGTTACGTCATAGACAACAATGACTCCATGCGTTCCTCTGTAATACCTATGGAGCAGGAAAAGACAATAAATCTTAACTTCTGCTATGTATCACCTTCTCAGCTCTTTCTCTTTCACTTAGCTTCTACAAGATTCATAACAACTCCCCACGTTACAACAATCAAGTGCCCCCATTTTCTTTCTACTGGGAGTCATTTAATTCTTTTACAACATCTAGATCACACGCTATTCCTCTAAATCTACAGAGTTCCCAGCTCATTTAGTCTATACAAGGAGGTTTCAAAGTCCAAAGACTGCTGTTTACTTCCTTGTTCAGGTTGTCAAGACCTTCAGAGATGAATGCTGTCTTCCAGCTGCATAAGCAAAAGGTAGTGGTGCCCCCAGTATGTCCTCAGAACTGGCTGTGATGTGAACCTTCTCATTCTACAAGCCACACCAAGTTTTTGCAGTAACTCTGTTATCTGTGAAAGATCACTTACAGACTAAAATTTCAGCAGATCTCCAAATATACTCAACCCTCAGTCACAGCTCTCTTGAGCTCATGAAAATTTCTGTCTTGTTGAGCGACTGTGTTCTGATCACACCTTCCTACTCAGCAGATCGACTCCATATGTGCATTCAACATGCTCTGTTACCTTTAGCCATTAAAAAATAAGCTTCATTTCAATCTGTTACCATTACTCTTGGGCAACCAGCACCTTTAAAAGATGATGAGCAATTCTGATATGCAAGAAAAATACCTGAATTCAAGTTCCAACATTATCACCTGCACAAACCAACTAAAGGCAGACACTATGCGCACTGTAAGAATGCTGTATTAAAAAAAAGCAAGCTCTACCTTCTCAGTTTTTAGCCACATTCACAGGGCTACCAGGTATTTTCCCTACTGCAAATTAGGCAGCTTTGACCCAAAAAAAAGTAATCAAAACAGTTGACAGTGAGGTCTTCACCAGCATCCAGTTTCTACATTTCGTTTAGCTTTATTCTTTCCCTTTCATTTCCTCCTCTTTCTTATGATCAATATTAAGATTTTATTAAAACAAATTCAAGAATCCAGTATACCAAAAATGACGTTTTTTCCCTTAAATTGTGACAGCATTTCTAGACCTTGATCTCTTACCACTAGCACCTCTTGCAGCACTCTTCCCTTCCACTGCACTTTAGAGATGTCCACTGTGACCGCTCTGGTCCTCTTTGATACTTTATTCCAGCTCAGCGAACACACCTTTGAACTTCAAAGCCTTTTAATCTAATCCAAAATGCACCACCTTTCAGAAGATCTTACTGCTTTTGCCTCACTTCTGCTATTGATGCACTTGAGCAAGTCACTATCTCTTCCCCACCGTTAGCCTCATCATCCCTTCTGTAACAGAAGCCATCTGCCTTTATAGACCATCAAGACAGACTTCCACAGACAGGCGTATATCACACATGGAGTGCACACATCTCCCCTCACCCCTTTCCTCTCATGATCGCTTTGTAGCGAGAGTCACTGGGTATCAATACTCCTCTAGGATACGATACATACTTACGGAAGTAGGAGAGCCCGCTCCCATTGGTCATCTGGGCACTTTCAGAGACAGTCAAATACTTCTTCCATGCCATGTTTTACCAGTAATTTGTATCCCTTGGCAAGAACTAACTCAGGTAAGAATTACTTATTCAGGGCCCATAAGAGATCCTGTACTTTCAAATATTCTAGTCTATTCACAATCTGTTTCTTTAAAAGCTTTAAAACTTATTACAGCACTGCATTTGTGCTCTACTTCGTTACAAGCTCAACTTTATTTCATAACTTGGATCCTTTACAGGAAAAAGTATTCCATAGCCTGAATACAACTGTTGCAAAAGTAATCCATCCTCTCCTGACACTAACATGTACTGCACACCATTTCTGATGAGTACTGTTTTGCGTGACAGCATCAGAAAGGGAAAGAGCTCCGATCCTATCAATACACTAGATTTCCCTACATCTGAACAACAAACTAATTCTGTTCCAACTCTTCCACATCACCTAATAGTCTTTTAATTCGGCAACCCCCAGGCTGACCTACCGCTTCCTCCCTAACACTGAGCATTACATTTGCAAAGACAACACTCAGCCTTTAGAGAAACGCAGTGCGTTTAGAGTTCAGCTACACCTATGCAGAGCTGCTTCGTTCTGCTGTGCACACCATAAAACCATGCCTGGTATCCCAGTCATCCGAACCAGAAGACCCATCCTGCTGCTCCTACCTTGCCCATGCACCTAGGTTTTATTCTAAGCAAAGCATATGATGTCAGGGAGTAGAATAACATGAACCCTGCACACATAGATCCGACTCCTGACATGTCATCAGCACAGTCCTGGGAATGCTCCTAGGGATGCTCCTAGGGATGAGGACTCGGGGCTGGACCATGTAGCACAGACCACTATGGCATTCAAAACTCTGCAGGAGCTGGGAGCTCCTGCCACAAAGCACTAATATTGCCAACCACCTCATCGGAAATATCTTCCTTTGTGCAAGACAGCAACCCCTGACTCCTGCCGAGTTCCTACCAGCATACACTGCTTCTATTTTTGGAAGGGAAAATTGTCTGGCACATCGTTCTAGAAAGGTTGCCAACCCCTCATCTCCACTAAAATGTCATTTTCTCCATTGGCTGACATCACCTTTTAGCAGCCCCAGAGATAACTACCTTTTATTCTCTAACTCTTAAGCTTCATAATACCCATTGCTAGTCATGCTATTTTCCATCATTTGTAAGATATAGCTTTATGTCCTAAATAACATTTTAGGCTTAACAAGTACAGCACAGATTCTCCAGCCTCAAGTGCAGGACAGTACTAGAAAACAAAATCTGATTTATCCTACCCAAACTTCAAATTTCAGAATGATGCAGTGCAGAAATGCTTTTATAACAAGTTGTAGGCTTTGGCGAGCATAGAACAGATGGGGCTTTTGGCATTCAGGGAGGAGTAGGTGTAAATTTTGTGCTTTTGGCAACCAAGAGGTAGTTGAGGTTTTGACACTAGGGAAAGAATGCCTTATCTTCTTCCCATCCACATTTTAGGGAAGATGGAGGCCATAGAAATTACAGCAGAGAAGAAATGAAGTTCTCAATTTCAGCCTCCCATTCAAGGGCTAAATGACTTATGCTAGCTGTACTCTATACGGTAGGTGCGCTCTGTCATGTACCTGTACCCTACAAATGTTGAAAGCCAGTACCTGCTACTACTCCTAGTGATAAATACATTAATGAAATACAGAAAGAAAAAAAAAAAAAGTTGTTATAGAACAGTTATTCATGTTTAGAGTGTCCATGAAAGTATCCCATTGAGGTGAAAGACAACCAAACCTGACCTGTACATGCCCTTGGATAGTTGTAGCCAACTATCTTCCATACGGTTGGAAAAGTTACCTTGATCTAAAGGCTTTACATTTTGCTGTGGTGTGGAAAAGGCTTAAAAATTGTGACATTTAAGTTGAAATAAACACAGTACCGTCTAAGTAGCTTGTTCTACCTATAGAATTATATTTAAAGAAGCTTAAAGACATAAGCTTACTGCCTTTGAAACATTACCTACTAATACTGCAGACTTGATACAGAAAATCTTCAGAACTGGTTAACCAAACTCATGTCCTTCGGCCATCCGTATTCTCCCCTCACATCTCTGAAGCCTACCCTTTCAAGCAAAAGGGAACATTTTGCCATTCATTGTGGTACTCCCTGCTACAAGATACCAATAAGAAAGTTCTCAGACTTCCTCTAGTAAATGCTTCCCAGGATTAGCATCTGGAGTTATAACAACTAGTTTCATGAAGCATGATGGTAACTAAGTCAGATTTAGAAAAGACAAGAGTATTACTGACTGCATCAGTTCAGTAGGGCACATGTTCATTTTTCCAGGAGAAAAGAAAAAAAAAAAAAGTAACTGGCCAACTTGGAAGACAGGTCATTGGTTAAATCCAGCATCTCTGTTAATATTTCACTAACTTGTAGTATACGTTTCCTTGTTTTTCAGTCCTTAAGAATTCTAACCAATTCCAGAGATTTCTAATAATCTGTTTTCATACTCATCTTTTTCTCAGGTTCCTGGAAGCACATCTATTGTCACAGGTCAGTTGACTAGTCTTTTGACCATCACATCTGGTTTACAAGATACAGTAATTCTATCATCTCAAAAAGCTTATCCTTCTCTTGAACATGCCATTCCACACAAATGCATGGCAGAAAGTCTCTCTGATATCACTACTCATCCTGACCTAGCATCTGACAACTATTATTTAAAGTTTAAATCCTAAAACTACAGCCCCGAATCAGGACAAAGTAGTCCTATCTACAAGAGCAAATCAGGTATAGGAACTTGTTGTTCATGCATCTTAAGTATTGCTGCTAATACAGCTGAGTCCTGGCATTCTACATCTCTGGTGAGTTTAAATCAAACTTAGAGTTTTGATGACATTCCATGCCAACCAAATTCATACAACCTGGTCTCTCCTCCCACTAGGTCCCAGCTACCCCAGTATTTCCACATTTAATGGACAGTAAAAATAACTGCTGTCTTTTACACTTCCCAGTCTGAAATTCTGATCTAGTTTCTTTTTCCCGAGTTTCTGTAGAATACTCCAGATCAACTTGATTTCTGTTCCTTAACAGTTGTATTCTGTTCTTCAGTTTCTGTAGCCGTAGTCGAGTAAAATCAAAATAGTATATAACCTTTTAACGTTTCCCATTTTTCTACTATTAACTTCCTACCACCTCTACTGTTCTGCAGTTCTAGTTCTACATAGCAGTACTTCCAACCTATTACTATTATTACCAGATGGGCTCTAATTTCAGACTTCCTTGCCAGGCTTGGCTCAACATCAATCTGAACTCTACCTTTAACTGTAAAGGGACTTCCTAGCCTATAGTAATACTGAAGGAACACTTTTTTATATCCTTAACCTCAATCTAGTCAAAGACTGACAAAGACTACTACACTCTTGACAGTACACTCACACTCCACCCATGATTTGGTAGGCAAGGCCTTTCGTAAGTACTAGCATGGTAACTCCATTCGTGACTCAGTCTGGGATAAGCAAATCAGTTACAGTATTACTTTGCCAATAAAAAAAAAACCAAAACATTTCTATAATCTGGATCGTGTTACCTCCTGTTTCTGTAGATGATATGTTTAGGTTCAGGGCACCTCTTGAAAAATATCAGTGAAAACGAGACAGTCACAGCTAGTCAATGTAGCAGCAAGAGGAGTCTTCATGACAATGTAACTAGCATTCCCAAAGTGTTTTCCTCAACACTTAAATGCACTTGGACACAGGCACATCTTTGCTTGAAGTTGCACAAAATTCAAATCTTTCTTCCCTGACCATGGAAGATTTTGTAACTACTTTACCAGAGTTAAGGCAGGAAAACTAGGGCCTTTACTTCCCCAAGAGTAAAAATATACCACACTTTGGTAAAAAGCTATGCAAAAGAAAGTAATAGCAGAGTTCAAACAGTTCATGGCACAAATGCCTCCAAACCATTTCAGCTTCTCCATTTTAATTGTTAATCGAAGAAGAAAATTTACATAAACCACTACGCAAAGTCCCATCTGCAGCTATTCCCGTTCACAAAAGGAAGCCTCCTTTCCTGGTATTCCCCGCTCAGTGCCGGATACCATGGCTTTCTGAACTAGCTGGCATCAGCCCCACAAACCAGCTCATTAACGCAGAGTCGTGTCAGGGAATCTGAAAACAGGAAGGCCATTTGCTGACTCAGCACCAATTGGGGCACTTTGTGACTAGCCTATGCGCACAGCTGATGGGAGTTGCAGCACTGCATTGCTGCCTCCCCCTCGCCACTTCCTGCCCGAAGCTGCCTGCAGCGCTGAAACAAGAAGTGATGTCACACACAGGAACCCTACAAGAGGCAACCAAGTTTTTTTCAAGCTAAACACTTAAGAAACAATGGAAGTAATCCAGTAATATCCGTATAGGAGCACAGAGGAAAGGGGCGGTGCACACATCAGATTCAATTTTGCCATTGCTAGCTGTTTAGATGTAACACAGATGCAACCATTCTCATTATTTTTATGTCTGTAAATTAACCAATACATCAGCTGAAAACCATCTTCCTCTCTAGGATCCAAAAAGAGAAACCAGTCGTGAAAGATCAAGTAAAACACCTAGGTCTTTCAAGAATTAGTAGTTCTTATTAATACCTAAAGGAAATAAAATTTCATTTCCAAGCGTATTTTTTCCTCTTCCCCTAGTGCCACGATGAACAGTCCCATCTCTACCGCAATCAGTTTACAAACACATTTTATTCTTAGTTCCCACCACTGCAGCTCTGGGTGTGGTTTCTTCAGGAACAGGAAAAGCTGTGCACATGCTGTTCAAAAGGACAATGAGCATAAAACTGAACTCAAACCAAGGTAAAGGTTAACTTCATGTGGGCGTCTGCTTCAGCAGTACTCCACACAAAGATAACTCCTAAAATGCATTTGTCCTAAAAGAAAACTAAATACCGGAAAACCTATTCTTCGATCTCAAAGCTATTCATTAGTTATAGGACACTGATGGAGGGTTTGCACTCTGTACTTCTGCAATACATACAATCAGAGGATGACCTTCTCGGACAGGCTTCAGAGACAAGTTTTCTAGCGTATGCAGAACCGTGAAAGAACTCCAGTTCTACCATTTGGAAACTAGCAGCCGAGGAATAAAACAAAGCCATCATGGAAATGCACAGAAGAGTGAGGAAATCCAAAATCCCAGCTTCAAACCAAACCACAATATCACCACAGCTGTCAGTTCTGAAACAGCTTAGAGAAGTCTCACTGTACAGAGAGCAGAGCTACCGTTAGCTAATCAACTGCAACATTAAAATATCTAAACTGTAACTCTAAACTACAAGATCCATACACTAAGTTACATATGATTAAGCCCAGTTATACTCACGTTGATGTAATAGTCCGGAAGCGCTCCTGTCCAGCTGTGTCCCAGATTTGTAGCTTCACCTTCTCTCCATTGATCTCAACTGTCCGGATTTTAAAATCCACTCCAATTGTGGTAATGTAGCTGCCTGAAGGGAAAGCGTAGATAAGCGAGAACCTAAGTCTTGCTTATTTTGGATGTCCCAAAGCACAATTCTGAACACTATTTGGCGGTAGCTTTCAGATTGGACAGGAGAACAAGGTTCTCCCTGTCTGCTTATCTTTCAAAACGCCCTATCAGGTCATGCTGATCTGCATATTTTTATCTGCAGATAATAACTTTTTCTTGCCTTAAAGCCACTTCTCCCATGCCACCCTTAAAATTTAAAATTCAGTGTTACAAAATAAAATTATTCTTTTACTGCATTGGTGGTCAAGAGTAAGGACACAAATACCTCAAGAAATGGACAGTAACTATGCAAGTATTTTACTTGTGAAAATTTTGAGACAAAGCTTTGCTTTAAATGCTTCTGCAATCACTTATTTTGAATACAGTCTGTTCTAAGAGTTTACTTCCAATAAATTAGTTATGTCACAAATACAAGTGCTTTAGCCACAATATTCAACCAATCTAAATCCCAAATGGCTAAAAGGAAGTCTGCACAGAGTACAGCATAAGCTAAAAAACCTAAGCTATTTCTGGAACCATGTCAGTATTTAAATACTGTGGGACTGTCAGTTGCAAGTGAAGATCAGACAGTATGGCTTGTATAGGCTTATACCAAGAGAAGCAAAGTTAGAAACATAATGTATTCCTAGTCCAGCTATCGGTGGGTAAATGCAGAACAACAACTTGCCAACCAGCAGCAGTGGTTCAGACCTTGAACATTTCACTTACTGAAGTAAACAAAACACTCACCTGAGAACGTATTATCTGCAAAACGCAGCAGCAAACTGCTCTTGCCCACACCTACGACAAACAAAGACAGCAAGATCTTTGAATACAGGCATCTTGGGTGTCAGGTAACACAACAGTATTTTACCCATTCATTGCATTTTTAACTCTAACTAGGATCTTTTCTCAGCAGACAATTTAGTACCATCCACTTTGCCTTTTCATCTTGGTACTCTCCTTGAAGATTTGATCAAGCACACTGCAGTCACTCCAAGACTTGGTATGCTTCTTGTAGCAGTACAGGGGGGGTTTTTTGTCCCTTCCTTCCTCCAGCCCTCAGCAAACTCTCAAACAGTAGCTTTTGAACTGTGGTCAGCTCTAAGAGGTCATAAAAGAGTAATACCTAAACGCACGTTTACAATCAGTAGACTTAAATTTGCTGAGGAGAGATGCAAAAATAAGTATGTCATGCTAATTAACAAGTACTCAGAACACTACTCTACACTACTCTATTGAATTCCACTGGCACATCATGCTTAACACCACTGCCTACCTCCCATTCATTTATGCCATGCTGAACGGCAGTGGAATTTGGACTACTTAGAAAGTCAGACTAGGGTTTGGTACTATAAAGCTTATGTTATCATGGCCACAGTTTAACAGAAGCCTAAACCAAACAGGGGAGTTGGGAACCGTTGTTCTATATTGCCATCCAAAATAGGCTTGTTCCACATCTAACAGGAAGGACACATACCTTTCTGAAGTTGTACCTTTAGCCAAAATGTTCCACGAAATGAAATATTTCTCTAAGTGCTTTGAGTAGCACTTCATCCAGGTTTTCCTTATATGATTGTTTGCACCCTGATCACACCCCGTTGCAGGGAAGCATTTTTCACAGTGCTTCAAAGACGAATCATAAGAAACTCATTCCTGCACACCCAACCAAGGGAATCTGGGTATCAGAATGCCTCAAAGTTGTTATCTCCGCATAACATCTCTGCTGTTAATGTCCCTTCCTCTCCCTTCCCCACAAAAAGAAGTCAGCTATGGCATGAAGGAGAAATTCAATTTCACCAGCGTGATTATCTATTAAATCATTCAGGTAGAAGTTATTAAACTAATTGTTTTCATGATGTGTATCTTGCAAGTTCTTCTTAATAGAAAATCTGTGCAAAAGGCACGTGCAAAGACTATACAGCTCCAATAGCTCTCAGTTGCTGGCATCTGAAGATAGCTTCCAGCACACAAAAAAACACCTAAAAATCTGCACGATTCCAGTAAGCCAGATCTCATTTGCAAAGAATTCAAACCACCAGACATCTGGAAAAGCCATGCTCAGGTCTCATTGAGTATTACAAATCTTAAAGAAAAAAAAAATGCTACTAAAAAATACAAAGTTACAGCATGCATACACTGAATATTTCCGAGCTGAAAAAGGGTAGCAGAGCAGTTCCTAAACTCTAACAGAGGACTGGTTATTTAGCAAGAGCTAAATCCCTGCAAAATGCCAGTTGGCCAAGGTAAAAAAACAAAGGTTTCAGCAAGCACTATGCTTTTTGATCAAGCATCCTTGGCCTCCAGCTTAATAAAAAGAAAGTAGATGGTGGAACCCACAGACTTGTCAGACCACACCACCCTCTTAAAAGGTCAGTCAGCCTCAGGCTACGCTGCAGAGCTGCACATGACCTCTGCTTTGTCAGACTGTCCACTACTGCACAGACACGGTCTTGTCTATACTGCTCTCAGCACTCAGGCACCTTCTAGAGAAGGGAAACCTCCTTCACTTGGGAAGTTCTACGTGCTCCTGATGACAACGATCTCACTAAACAAACACTGTCTCTGACCCGCACTGTTCACATAAAGAGAAATCACACTCTTCATGACCCCCCACTTCCTACACAGAGTTATTTGAAGAGCTGAAAAGAGAAGGCTGGCAGGGCCTCTGCCTGTTGAAGACAGCAAAATGAAACAAAACCAAAAAAAGGCCTATTGGCTTTGCAAAATCAAAATTAAAAGCAAATTTCCTTGCCACACCAGTTTCTAAACGTCGTGTCTTACTGAATGGTAGAGCGAATTAAAGAAGCATGAGTGAATTAAAGAAGGACATGCAAAGCACACATCATCTGTATTATTTTTAAATATTTGGCACAACTGAGATCACCAGCAGCTTTTCAAGATGACCTGTTCTAAAAACACACAAGCCTACTACCCTCTTGACATATTTTGCATACAGGGGAAAGCAAACGAGACATAATCATCTTATCCAGTATCAGTCCACTTCCGATTGCAAGGAATAAACATCAATAAACAAGGCAAGCAAACTGTTTTGTGAAAACAGGGATAAAGCCTTCCTGTTGGGGTTAGCAAAAACAAAAATCAATACTCAAACTACATAGTGAGATTTAATTACAGCAACAGGGAACCACAGGCAACCTGACAATTCTCCCAACACTTTTTTCCTCTCACTGGATACACTATAAGGACTCAAGAAAACTCTGCTAGAAGAAGTTTAATTTAATTGTTCAAAATGAGAAGTCTTCCTCAGAGTTTTCACCATCCTGTTTATCTTGCCTGAACAGTTTTGAAATTCATCAGCAAGCAACAAAGTTACTGCTTTATTCAGAATGCAGCATTTGGTTTTAATAATCCCTAGGCTCCCAAAAGTACCTAGGGTTTTAAGCTGTTTTGAAGCTGTTGCCCTTTCTCCTTCTTTAGATCCCTTCATGCAGACAGTTTAGTACAGAATAAAATATTTTTACATACAGCTAAAGCTTCTGGAGGTGACAACTGCCAAGATCGTGCAACATTACACCTTCACCCAAGAGCCATGCCTCGCTGCATGCCGGGACCTGCTGCCTTATGGACCACACCTCTGTTAAAAGAAGAGGGTGGATGCCATCTTCTCCAGTGTATGGAAATTAAACTGTAAGGTGTTGGAGTGTTACCAGCACTGAACCTTCCTAGCCCCAATTCAGTACCTAGACTAAAGCACCAGGCACAGGCTGAGTTCACACACTAGCCCTCCAGAAGTTTCTGAACTTGCTGCAGAAGTATTTACAGGTCTATTTTGAAAAGTCTGTAACTACCCCTTATCCATAACTATTTTAGGTATTTGCATCCTATACTATAACTGGAAGTACAAAAAGCTACCATCTCTTCAAGGATTTATAAAAAGAGTGACACACTCTAGAGCTGAGACTTCACGTTGAAGCACAGAAAAAGAGTCTTAAGGAATAATTAAGGTAATAGGGAGTGTTAAAACGCAGTAGTTGCCACACTGGAAACAATGGTCCCTAGGGCTGAGGAGCAGCCAGCCCTTCCCATCGATGCCTTAAACTAGCTGTCACAGGCGAAGGGAATTCCCTCCTCATCCCAGCCAGAGAGTACTGGGTGCCCTCAGAACATGCGGCGCGCGAAGGCTGATGCTAGCACGAATGCCGATGCTCTCCTTACTTATACGTGCCTCATCTTCCTTTTCCTAAACCTCGCCAAGCTATTTACCATAATATCCTGTGGTAGCCAGTTCCGCAAGTTCATCAGATAAAAACTTACGAAGCCCAAGCAAACGCGCCCTCTCATTCAAAGCGCGGGGGTACCCCGGCGGCCCGCCCGCGCAGAGCCCAGCGCGGCGGCACCCACAGCACAACGGCGGCGGAGCCCCGGCCGCAACGGCCCCGCGGGTGCCGCGGGAGGGGGCCGCCCTCCCCGCCTCGCCCGCGCCGCCCGGCCCGGCCCGGCCCCGCCGCCGCCCTCAGGCCCCCCACGGCCCGGGCAGAGGCGAGGGGCAGCCACCCCGCCAGCGGCCTACCCCCGCCCCCGGGCCGCGCCGTCCGCCCGCCCTCACCGCTGTCGCCGATGATGAGCAGCTTGAAGAGGTGATCGTAATCCCTGGCCATGGCCGGGGCGGCGGGAGCGGCCGCGGGCGGCGGAGCGAGGGGGGAGGGGGCGGCGGCGGCGGCTCCGGGCCGGATCCACTTCCCGAACAAACAGCCGGAACTGACAGCGGTGCCGCCGCGCATGCGCATCGCCGACAGAGGCCGCCAGCTGCGCCGGCACGCCGCCGCGCATGCGCCGCATCCCCACCCCGCGCGCGTGTTCACGCG
The DNA here is from genome assembly GCF_964289735.1 of Phaethon aethereus. Lineage (NCBI taxonomy): Eukaryota > Metazoa > Chordata > Aves > Phaethontiformes > Phaethontidae > Phaethon > Phaethon aethereus. The sequence continues at coordinate 12,303,648 of NC_138593.1, read as the reverse complement.
CTGCGAAACGCGGCGCCACGCGCCTGCGCGGGAAAGGCGACCCCTTCCCCCTTCGCCTCTGCGGCGGTCGCTGCGCATGCGCCCGCTCACAGCTGCGGCACCCGCTGGCCGCGCCTGCGCAGAAGGTGCGGCGGGGTGACCGTCCATCGCGCGACTTGGCGGCCATGACAGGCTTGTGAGGGACGAGCTGTGGCGGGGCTGTCGCCTTCCTTCCACCGCACCGAGGCCCCTGGCCTGCTTCCCCTCCACTGGTCGCTCGTCTTCCCCTTGTGCTGAGCCGCCGGACCACCTCCAGCAGGCAGCGGTGTGTCCACCTCAGCTCCCATAGGTACTCGTGTGAGGCCTGTAGATGTAGCAGAAGGGGAGGCCGCTCCCAGGAATGCACCAAAGGCGTTAGGGAGCCGCGGTGCTTTCAGGCACTGTCAGCTCCACTCCTAGGAAGGCACAGGAGCGGAGCAAAATGGTTAGGAACATGTTTTGCTTCAACAAGATGCCTGTGCACCAAAGCAGCAAGTCGTACAACTACAAGAACAGTTCCCATCAGGGCCCAACCTGCAGGTGAGGAAACCCACAGCAAAGTGATATGAAATGCCCAGGTGTGTCATGCAGGCTTGGCAATTCAGGCCAGTCTGGAATTAGGTTTCTGGGGTTTTTAATCCAGAAATGCTTATGTATGGCTAAGGAAGGGCCTTGACCTCACACACATTGGCCACTCTGCACCATCTACAGCCCAAATCCACGGAGTTTGAAACAGCACTCTCGCAGTTCCTTAACACACAAACAGCCTGAGTCATTTTGCCATCAATTACACAAATACTGACTGCACAAACTGTGCAAGACTATGATCACTTTTTAGGTGATTTCCACTTTCAGGTGGAGAGATGGCAGAAGAATAGTGCTGGTTTTCTCTCTGATTATTTTTGTACAAAAATATTTGTTCTTACTGGCCCTTGAACTCCTGAGATCAAACAATGCAGTGTTCTGGTGTAGAATATGTAAATTACTTAGGACTTTGTTTCGCAGTTACTAAGGCTTTTCAATAGATAAATGTAAAAACACAGTAACAAAAGGCAATGTGCTAGGTATTGCATCTATCTTAAAAGTAATTTTAGTTTAGCATAGATTCAAACCAAAATACTGACTTGATTATTTAATTAGGTTGATATTTTTAATTTTAACCATAAGTTTACAATTCATTGGCACAAGTATCTCTAACATACATTTGTCTTTCAAATGGAGAGAACTGTATTAGCACTGAAGAACACAGATCTTTATGGTCAACTGAGCCTATAAACAGGCAAAGGAAATACAACAGAGAAATCAAGGACAGTTAGCCTGAAAATACCAATCCATAATGCTTTTGATAATTACAACCTAGTTAGTTGCTCTAAAGATGCTTAAGGAGTAAGGCTGCACCTACTTTGAGGATCTTTTTGTTAAGACCCAAGCACAAGTAAAAGATTGAAGTCAGTGGGACATCACCACTGCAAAGGGTGTCAGTGATGCTGTGAGGGTGTTCACGCACCAGCACAGATTGCCCAGGGAGGTTGTGGAGTCCAACCCACCTGGACAGTGCCCCCAGCAACCTGCTCTATTCAACCGTGGTTTGAGCACAGGGGTTGGACTAGCTGAAATCCAGAAGTGTCTTCCAGCCACAACTGTGCCCTGATCTGTGAGTGTTTCTTAGAGAATGACAGACAGCTTTTAGCAGCATTGCTTTGGCCCTTGAAAACTATACTTGAAAAAAAACTTCACTTGAAAACTATAGGCTCTTTGGGTTTACACAGTAAGGTTTGGTTAAGAGGAATAACAATAATTTTAAAGGCAATTGTCTCTAACCAGTTCTGATTTCCTAATTCTTCTGCATATTGTGGTATGGTTCCACAGTTATATTTGTCCAATTTGTATGCAATTCATCCGGAAACAAACCAATCCTGTATGGCTAAAATAGCATGTCTGGGTTGAAGATTATTTTTTTTTAGCACATGAAATTGCATCTTCTAAATACTTCTGATCAACAATATGGCTAATGTCTGTGGTTTTATTTATAAACCTTCCTTAATCTCAACCTTCAAAAAAGTATTCTAGCATTCAAAGTGCACCCCTGTCAAGTCCCACACATCCTAAAATCCACTTGGATGACCTCCATCTCACATTCACTCTGCAACTCATAAAACCACACCCTGTAGCTCATTCTGCATTATCCTCAAATGTATGATGTAGCTAAGTGAAGAGCAGGAGAAAGACTGGAGTGTTACCAGACATGAGCGTGTGTTATTTAACAGACTTACGCTCACAGAAACCCTGCTAGAAAAGTGTTTGCAGCTAGCCCAAACCTAGCCCAGTGCTAAAGCAATCCCCGCACACATGTTGCCCACCCCAGTAAAGCACTGGGGCAGCCCATCATGTAACCCGATACGTGCCCGAGCATCAGGGTAACAGGACCCTGAGTAGCTGCAGGGAGATCCCTTGAATCCAGCATACAAACCACGAGCTCAAACACAGAATGACAATGACTCCTATTACCTTTATTTTTAAGCTCATGAAACCTCATAATGTGAAAAGCGTGAGATGGTGTGATGTTAAGTAATGAAATGGACAGTACAAACTGTGACTCATCTAAAAAAAAATCAAAATATTTGAATATTTTATGCTTTCACATTTGTCTCTTTTCCATTGACATTTTTAGCGCCTTGTAAGTTTAAACATCTCTCATAAATTATTTTTTGATCTTGAAATACACACAGTTCAGCTGTCACTGAGAGACAGTTGCTTGACAGTTCAAAGGTGTTATTACAGTCAGTTGTGGGGAAAAATTATCTTTTACTGACAACTGGTATTTTTAAAACATTTGAAATAAGAAAAAAATTAATTCTTTAGTCTCCAAGTTGGCACAATCCATTTATCAGATCTCATGTTGTAGCAAAAATTATGGGTATTTTATCTCTGATGTATTATATTGCAGTGTATAAATAGTTTAGTGAAAAGTAGCTATCAAAATTCAACTTTGGTGTTTTGCTGCAATTGAAAAATCAGCATATTCTCAGTAAGTGCAAGTGAGCTCTTACCTTTCACTCCTCCCTCTCAGAAACAACTAAACGAAGTGCAGAAATTCAGCTGCTGTTTGAAAAGATGAATGAGTTTCTCCACTTGCTGCTACATAACATACATACAAACTTCCCTCCGTAAGTTTGCAGACAACACCAAGGTGGGCGGGAGTGTTGATCTGCTGGAGGGCAGGAAGGCTCTGCAGAGGGATTTGGACAGGCTGGATCAATGGGCCAAGGTCAACTGTATGAGGTTTAACAAGGCCAAGTGCCAGGTCCTGCACTTGGGTCACAACAACCCCATGCAACGCTACAGGCTTGGGGAGGAGTGGCTGGAGAGCTGCCCGGCGGAAAAGGACCTGAGGGTGCTGGTTGACAGCCGGGTGAATATGAGCCGACAGTGTGCCCAGGTGGCCAAGGCCAACAGCATCCTGGCCTGTATCAGAAATAGTGTGGCCAGCAGGACTAGGGAAGTGATTGTGCCCCTGCACTCAGCACTGGTGAGGCCGCACCTCAAATACTGTGTTCAGTTTCGGGCCCCTCACTACAAGGATGTTGAGGTGCTGCAGCGTGTCCAGAGAAGGGCAACGAAGCTGGTCAGTGGTCTGGAGCACAGTGGTCTGGGTGAGAAGCGGCTGAGGGAACTGGGGTTGTTCAGTCTAGAGAAGAGGAGGCTGAGGGGAGACCTTATCGCTCTCTACAACTACCTGAAAGGGGGTTGTGGTGAGGTGGGTGTTGGTCTCTTTTCCCAAGTAACTAGTGATAGGATGAGAGGAAATGGCCTCAAGTTGCACCAGGGGAGGTTTAGATTGTATATTAGGAAAAATTTCTTCACTGAGAGAGTGATCGAACATTGGCACAGGCTGCCCAGGGAGGTGGTGGAGTCACCACCACTGGAAGTGTTCAAAAAACATGTAGACGTGGCACTTCGGGACATGGTTTAGTGGGCATGGTGGTATTGGGTTGATGGTTGGGCTTGATGATCTTAAAGGTCTTTTCCAACCTTAATGATTCTGTGATTCTGTGATAAGGTGGAAATACAAATCATCAAAATACCCTTAATAACAAAAGATCTTACTGACTAAAATTAAGAAATTAATAAAAAGCCTTCTGTTTAACTGTAATTTTCTTTCACATGTTTATGTGAAGCATCAATTAGAATCTGATGTAAAGTAGGTAAGCCAAGGTACCCATGACCAAAAGCTCAAACAGCCATTCTTCAGAGAAACTTGTGATTTTTTTCTTTCCCATCTGCAATGGTGAAGTGATTCCAATAAAACCACTGAGTGTTTTGCCACCTATTTAGTAGTTTATGAATGGCATAAAATTTTGTACATGTTTCAGTGCACAAAAGTTTTTACATTGCATGGTTTAACTCCCTTCCTCTTATCCCAAAACACAGCTAATTCATTATGGGTGAAACTAATTCCAGTGCCCTGAGACTGCCAAATCCTCAGGAGCATTTAGTTGAGTTTTCACTCTTTGATTATTACAAATTCAGTGCAAAATACATAGTTTTAAGATGGTGTAAGATTTGCAAGTAATTATTTGGAAGGCAAAAATCAGAATCAAAATCCACCTTCAGAATGCAGATAAATGTTATGAAATTAGTAGAATACAATTTCAGTAAAACCAGCTGGAAAGTACTGCAGTTTTGTAGAAACAGCCAACTGCATAAATACAAGATTGGAAATAAAGAGCCAAAGAGCAATTGTGTAGCTTGGCTTAATAGCTGATCACAAACTAAACATGTCAACACCACTGTGCTGTTGCAAAAAAAGAACACCCAGACCTTGTGTTGGGATATACAGCAGTGTGTTATGTAGGGCTTGCAAAGTAATATTCTTCCCGGAAGACCTGGTCCAGCAGTGGATACCACGAGGCAAATATGAATCAGAATGGAACAAATATGGAGGGCAGAAGTGTAAGTTAGAAAACATGAAAAACTATGAAAAAGACTTAAAACTAAACTTGTTTCATCCAGGGGTGAGAACACTGAAGTGACGATGCAGCTGCTGCAAAAATGAACTATTTTCAATGTCTGTCAGAACAGAACAAGCAGCAATGGACTCAAGCAGCAGCAAGGAAGATTATTTTTTTTAGATACAAGGTAAGCTCTGACAGACTGAAAAGTTTATATAGGGAAATAGAAGGCATAGAGATGTTACGGAGTCTCCCTCGTACAATGCTACAAAAAACAATTACATGGAAATCAGTTAGGAATGGTTCAGTTGGAGCTGAGCCTATGCTAGGTAAGGGGTAAATTAGCTGACTTGTCCCAAGTCCCTTCCAGCAGTATTCCACCGACTCCTACAGCAAATCTCTGTTGCCAGGAGCCTACGCCACAGGCTTGGGAGCTGACATAACATCAAGAACATTTTGATAGGTTCTTGTACTTGTGACCAGAAGAAAGCACAGCACTCCCAAATATCTACTTGAGATTGCCTCTTGCTGTTTGAGGCCTTAGTATGGTAGAGATAAAGTGTTTTTCTGTTTGCTGCTACTGCCACTTGGCAGATTGGTTCTAGCAGAATGTGTGTTCCCGTGTGGTTACATGTTATGCTCTCAAATTTTATGATGTGTAGTATTGTGTTCTCCTCCCTTTGTCATGGTTTGAGCCACCCAGAGTTACGTGCAAGGAAGATTCCCACACGCATGCCACCCACCCATTTGAAACAACAAATCTTAATGCTCTGGCTTCTCAGGTGCAGCCAGCTTCTTGTGTAGTTTCATAAAATAGATAAGGCTCACTTAACTATTACTTTACATGGAATGTAAAGCTTGTTTATCCTTCTAAAAATGTGTGTTCTGCAACAAGATTTTCACTACCAAGTGTCATAAAGGGTATTAGTAAATTAAAATAATTTTTTTTAAAAAGAGGTATATGTGTCCAGGTAAAATAAAATACAGCTTTCTTGGAGCAGTACAACTCATTGAAAAAAAAAAAAAATGCTGGAAGTGCCAAGCATCTTGTGGAGCTTTTGAAGACATAAAAATAGAGGACTCTTCACAAGTTGAATAACTAAAAAGCTGGCTGTAGTCAAAAATACTTTGGAAATTAATACGAGTAATTACTTAAAAATTTCACTAAATGTCAGTTCTGGCTTGGTTTTAAAAACTAGCTTGCCTCAGTTTTGCAAAATATATTTATAGATTACAGCGCTACCCACTCTACAAGCTGTATGCCCTAGAAAAAGCAGGTCCAGAAAGTAAATCACAGTATAAGTTTGTTGACAAATGAATTTGTAAAAAGAACAGTTTACACCAGAAGGATCAAAGTCAGAGCCTTTATTAAATGTTCCTTCTCTAAACAGACTGCATTTAATCCCCCTTTCGCATTTGTCATTTCTAAGGCTATTTTAAATACTTTGTTTTACAGGGATTTTCAGTCTTCAGAACCGTCACAAGCAGCAAGTTAGCAGTACACAAAAACAATACGCTTTGACTTTCACTGAGTTCTATTCCTGCTTCCCAGGGTCCGTGGAAAAGACCAACAATAATTCCAGTACTGGAGTTTTTGCACAGACCCTGGAAAGGAAATAGGTGTCACCAGAGTTTAAGCCTGATGTGCTCTAGCCACATCTCACAAATGGCCACAATTTACCAGCATTGATTAGTATATCTGTTTCTTGTGCATTATATCTGTTTCAAAAAGGGGACCAAATTTTCAATTTTCAGATAATGTGGGTCTAATTAAGGCTATTCTGGTATATTTGATACTAAAATACTCTCTGGGAGTCCTTTTCATGAAATCCCATCAGAATTAACATTTTCAAAAATGAAAACATTTAAAATAGGTGTTTGAGTTGAAATGCTGATGCAGCGGTTGGTTCAGTGTTTTCTTGTCTTCTGGAGCTTTATTATCACGTCAGTATAGTGTCATCTATTTGTTCATCAGAGTCAGCCTGGCCAGCCAGCTTCTTCAGAGATCTCCTGCAGCTTTCGTTAAGAAGCTCCAAGCTGGCAGCATCCAGAATCTTGGAAACCGACTGCAGAAGGAAGACAACACCAATTACCAATTCCTTATGACATACCATTCAAAATAAGAATAAATGTAAGTGCCCTTACAAGCTGTATTTATGTAAAAATCTTTCAAACATACCAAAATCCTTCATCTGGTCGTATGATTCCCGACATGGGAACTATCCAAAAGCAGCTAAGACTTAGAAAAGAGGCCTGGAAATGGATATACAAAGTAGCCCATGCCAAAATGCTCTCTCTAGCACCACTGCTGCTGCAGTAGGATTACATGAGTGACAAAGCAATAAACTAGCAGTCCTAGCTAAGTTAACTACAGCACAGTAAGGGCTTAGGGCACTCTGAAAGCAAGGCTACTACATTAAATGTAAGAGGTATGTTAAATACCTTGATTTTGGTAATACTGCACAACATAAGGTTGTACTGTATCAGTATTGCTTATTTCTTCAAGGCTTAGTTAGCATGATAATGCTGCTTAAGGCTTAAATGCAAACAGGAGTGTCCCACTCCATCTACTTCTTGAGAGACTGCCAGCACATTCTGAGGCTCCAAGCACAATGCTTAACTGTACGCAGGGCAACATGACACAGCCTTCTACCAATGATTACGTTTTCTTCTGTCTCATACCTCAAGCACTTCTTCACCTGCTCTCATCTTCAGAAGATTGACAATAGCTTGGTCGCTGTAGGCTCTTACACTGGTGTTTTTGTCCTTTGTGTTGTCCAGAAGTGCTTTGAGAATTGGTTTAATTGTCTGAGGATCCAGTGAGGGAAGATGGTTTTTATTTGCCCACCAGATCATCTTTTCTGCAACTAACTTTATGTCACTGGATGAGTTCTGGAGACACTGAAGGAGACAAAGATGGACTTAGATTCAGATATACCAAGGACAGGTATTTAAAGCAGTAATTATCTTTTTTCCTAATTTAAGTATTTTAAACTATAAGAAGCAAGCAGTCTTCAACTCATGGGTACACAAGAGACAAACTTGTTATCAACAAGTTTGACTAAACTGTGTAACAGAGAAGATCAAACTTTGAAAATAAGACACCTTTTAAAAAAAAAAGTTCTAAAAATGTGGTTGACAACAGCGTCACACTCTTCGCTCAACTGTCTCAGCAAATGACAATAACCACTAAGTGTGGGAAAAGCCAACAGTGTCAGCGACCCTGTAAAATACACTTGATCAGCAGCAACAGCCAAGTCAGTCTCTGGTTGGAGTATAAGGTGCATTTCAACAGTGGATTTAATTTTAAAATAAAAAATTTAGAGCTTTGTGTATCTTTGATTTAATCTCAACACATTTAAAACATGAAGGCTGACACCTGAATGTCAACTGCATTGCAAATGCTGTGATAAAAGTATTGTGACAATTGTGCTACTTATATTTTAATACAATACTATGATACAAATTAATATATAAATGTAGGATTTCAAACAAAAAGACTGCTTTGAAGTATAATGGCCTGCATCATGTCAACTTGCATGTTTGGTAGTTTTTCAAGTAAATTGAAAAGAAATATAAAACCTGAAAATGTAACATGTTATTTACAATAAAGATGACAGACAAAATGAAATAAACACTATCTTCCCCTGTCTTTTCTAAGACATTCTAATATTAAAAATTCAGATCTTGTGAGGAATACTTTTATGGGGAGGAAATCAAAGAAACAAAAGAAAAACCCACATCAAAAAAACAGACCAAGAAAGAAAGGAATTTTGAGGTAGAATATTTAAATAGATATGAATTGAAAAAAGTGTTAACTTAAATACTCTTTTATCTCAGTATTTTGTGGAAGAGAATAGCTCTGAGATAAAAGTGGAAGTCAAAAAGTACAAAGCCAGGTAAGAGCTGTTTGATGCATTTTTAACAAAGGTCTTTTGACCTTTAGCAACCTTAAAAAAAACTGACAGCTTGCCCCCCCCTTCTCTGCCAGCTCTTTGTTACTACAAAGGAAAAAATGAATTCATTAAGAATCAAAACTGAAGTTTACCACAGGAGGATCAAAAGTCAAATCCCTGTATTACAGCAGGGGTAGCGGTATTGTATTCACAACTGCAAAGCAGGCTGGTAAAGTGATTCCGTCTGTACTTTGCCACAAAAAGACATATCTAGATTTTCAAGTATCAGGGGATTTGGAGCTTCCCAAGATAAGGCAACTGAGACTTCCGTTTTCACGCTGGGTTACCATACAGAAATTTGACAGAGAAAGCCACCCAATGTTACCTGAAACCAAGATTCAGATCACATGAGAACAATGGCAGGTAGTTCTCATTAAAAGTTTTACCTTAATAAAGAGGTTGGAAAGTTTTGGAGGCAGGTTCCCTTCTCCTTCCATGTGGTATTTCATAAGAAAGCCCATCCCTCTGATGCCACTAACTGCAATGGGAATCTTCAACATAAAGACAAAAATTGGTATTATTACAGCAGAATTCAACAGCCTTTGTAACTAAGCTGATGGTCTTGTGGACTGGTGAGCTGCTGCAGACAGCTAAACAGATCTTTCAAAAAACTGTAGCATGCAAAGCAGGAAAAGATTGGGTTAATGTTACTGGGTAACAGGATGAAAAAAATCATAATGCGACTATAAGCCACGTGGAATAAAGTGGCAGGCCCCACAGAGCCCCCAGGTTCCCTACACCAAATCACTCATTCAAGCCTAGATGTAAAATCTTCCTCCTAAAATGAAATATTTGCACTTCTTGTAAACCTGGCCCATGAATGAGAACTTTAATAGGGCAACAGAAGTGTAACTTACTCCCAATGAAAGCAACTCTGCAGTTGAAGATTATTTAATCTTCATCTCCACAGAGACCAGAACTCAAAGAACAGTCATGTAATTTCACTACAAAACTGCACCTAGCCAAGGGAGAATCTTCATAGAATCATTAAGGTTGGAAGAGACATGTGTGTGGGTGCCAAAGAGCAGAGCAAGTAGAGAAAAAGCTATTTTTTCCTAGTATCCAATGTAAACCTCCCCTGACACAACTTGAGGCCATTTCCTCTCGTCCTGTCACTAGTCACTTGGGAGAAGAGCGCAGATGGCACTTGGGGACTTTTGTTCTGTTTGGTAACGCAGAGAACCTGCACACCTTTTAAAACTACTCCCAACAAGCGCAACAGAACTCGCCCACTCTCATGTAGCACTCACCCTGTCGGCAGTAGCATTGCTGAGGATCATCTCCTGAACGCTGTTGTAGTATTTGGGGGAACATAGCCTGCTAGGAGCAACGTTTACAGCCACGGAGAGAGCCAGGCTTCGTCCGTGTCTCACCATCCAGTCAATGCCAGAGACATCTGCTGCAAATGGAAGAAAAGAACAATAGCAAGGCTCCTGCTACCCATTCCTCTTCACCTAAGAAAGCTTTTGTCAGTTTGTCAATTCACTTCCACAAAAAGAAATAATAAGCAGCATCTAAAGCAACGCCTTGCCTCCTCCACTCCTCCCAAAAAGCCACACAAACAGTGCTAAAACACAACACCTCTACCAGACAGGAACACCACCTGGGCAGATGTGGAAACCAGACACAAACAAGTGACTCTGCATTGTTCAACCCAGTTACTTCTGATGGTCTCAGTCATATGTAATCGGCCACACATCACTTAGTGCATGAAGAAGCTTGGCATCAGGATTACACAAGCTTTGACTCACTAATAAAATTGTAAAAGTCATCTGTAATTTGAAACCAGCTAACAGATTCCCTTTGTAATTCCGTAGCGGAGAGTAATCCTGTAGCACTCCCAACCACTATGGAGTTCCTACAAAATTCACGCTTTTATCTAACTTAGAGGCAAATGAGTTAATTCTCCAAAAGCATCTGAAGCCATCAGATGTGGTCTGCAATAAGCCTACACCAATCTAAGATCACAGTGTCATCAAAAGAGGTGGAATGACCCTCCCGTCTACCCTGCCTGAACATCCTGTCACCTCCCATCCTCTCTGTGTTAGCCCTAGCAATCACTCAGCCATGCTGGTACTTCCACCAACTCCTCTGAAAACAAATCCAGAAAAAAAGTATGGGTAACCCCAAATTACAACCACCACCTTGTGCTCAACTATGTATCAGGGTGTACAACTGAATAGCCACGAGCAAAGAAAATCATAAGAAAATCCAGAGCAGAGATTCAGGTTTAAGGCAAAGAGGAGAAACCCAAATAATTAGTCACAAAGCTTTCCTGAACCAATGGCTAAGAAGGTATCTTCCTCTGCTTTCAGAACAAGTTCCTGTCATCATGAACAGCTTCACCTACCCAGTAAGTGCTGGTGGAGAACAGCACCGAGCTCCTCTTCTGACAGAAACGCACACAGTTCTGCCAAGCAGCCAGCTGAGGCCATGCGGGTGGCATCCTGAGGACAGGAAGAAAAGCGTAACACCGGTTGAGCTTAATACACATCAGAGATAAGCTGCAAGAAGAGCAAGTGACAGAAGATGATAAAAAATAAAAAGAGAAGGAGGAAATAAATAGTAGTAGTAGTATTTCACTCCTACTACCTGTGGATTTCTGTCAGTTCGCAAGGTTTCTTGTACATAATGGAACTTAAATCCAAAATCCACAGTCAAAAAAGCTAGCAGAAGGATTCCGAAGAATTACAGACCTTATGTAAACTCCAATTTGTTATATGGAAAAAGTCATAAAGATGAAAGTGAATGTTTTAAAAGATATGTTCACAAGAGTTAAGTTTAGATTGACAGTCTAGAACGTGTGTGTTACTTTAGCCATTCGGATGAGCTTATCTCTGTGATAAACGCATACTACTTTTAAATTAAAAATTCCAGGCTTTTGTTGTTCTGGCCTGTTTATGTGACCATCCTGACACTGCTCCTCTCCACCCTGAAACTTACAACCCCGTGGGAATTTTTCTATTTCTAGCATGTCAACACTTGGATGTCTATGTTGCACAGATTAAGACATAATGAAGAAATTACCAGATGATTAATCTCACAGATGATACTGTTGCTATCTGCCATGTACAGAAGACCCTATATTAAACCTGGAGAGCTTCTTGTTCATTAGAGAAAAATCTGCTACTAGCTGAAAATTTCTTACACTAAATGATAAACACCACCTAAGAGCCTACAAACACACATATGTGCATGTAGTGGAAGTATTGCAGGTTCTTCTCCAAGATAAAAAGCAAATCCTGACTTCAGAGCTGCCTCAAACACATTGGTGAGGAGCTGCGGGTCAAACCCATATATGCGGTTGCTAAGGAAACATTAAACTCTCAGATGTTCAGATACCAGGGACTAGCTAGGCATCTCTCATTCTTGCACCTGACTCTCAGCTAACGCACTACAAGGCTCCAACGAGATCTATTTGACAGACCGTATTCAGTTTAGTGAGTAATACCCAAAACCAAATGCTGCCTTACATAAGTTTCTTTCTACTCTATGACTAGTAATTTCCCCCAGAAGTTATTTCAGAAAATAATTCTGTTAGAAAGCTCAGACTGTAAATTTAAGAATAAGACCATCCACAGCAGGGATCCTTTGCAGCTGGCTGAAGCAGTACCTCATCATGTCCCAGCATCCCTAGAAGCACCGTGCTGATATTCTTCCTAATTGCAGCATCAACTTTTGCACCAGCTCCTCGTGTTACAAACCGCAGAGCTTGCAGCATTGTGTCCCTAGAAGTGATGACAAAGTACAGTCAGACATTGCCTCTCCCCACATCCTACAGCAGAAATTGAGCTCTGGATACTGTACCAGTTTCTTACACAGCAATTACACTGATATGCCTTGCAGTTTAGGAGACTGATACTCTCTCTGCAGTGCTGAAAACTCCATGATAGAGAATTATTTCCATGTTTGTGTACGTATGTGTGTTTGTCTCTTACAACATAAGTATTTTCTGACTATTCAAACATTACAAAAAATTCTCAAATTAAGTTTTGAGTTAAGTTATCAAAATTTAATTTCTTACGGATCAGTGCACTTTAGGATACAAGAACAGCTGCTTTACTTCAGGTCAGACTGACAACTCATAGAGTCTTGTACCTGAAAGTGGGCTGCAGTGTGTTGCTGGGGGTGTGCAGGCGAGACCAGAACTTGCCAGATACCAAGCCATGCGTCCCCTGACACACAGTCACAGCATAGCTTCTGACCCAGAAGTCCCTAGCATCCACATTCTTTGTTTTACAACCCTTGATTAACAGTCAACTGCTTTCACTAATAAGTAAATCTTACTCTCAGAATTAAAGGGGCAATGGAAACAATTCTAGACAAATAGCTGTAACAGCTTTGTTGGTTCATCCCAGCCCTTTCTTTCAGCCTTAGTAAGCAGGAAGGTCTGAGATGTCGCCTACTCCTTACCTGATAGCAGAGTCATCACTGGAACGAATTCCATTCAGTAGCTCCGTAAAGAGGGGATCAACTTTTACATGGATGACAATGAGTTTACCGAGAGCATCAGCAGCTTTAAGGCGAACAGCACGGTTTGAGTCTTGTAGAGCTTTGGTGAAGGTTGTTTGCAATTGGGGCAAAAATGGTTTCAGAGCAATCTCAACCTATACCAGAGATGAAAGAAGAGAAAGCGGTACAGTCAAGCCTGAAAACAGCATGACCTCTTCTATAGCAGTGAGTTATCACAAATAGCCCTCATTCAGATCTAACACACTACTATAAAATAGGAAAAACATGAAACAGTATTTTACCATGCAACTTTTATACCTTTCAAATCTAATCTTATTTTCTGTAAACTGAAACACAAGGGTAACGTTGTTGAAAGACCTTACACCATCATGAACAATCTTTTGTATAGAGCGCACTAAATAAAAGCTCAGCTCAAATACGTAAGATTATCATCTTCGGACTTAACATTTCACAAAAACAGTGGACACAAGAGAGAAATTAATTACATGGTAGTTTTTAATCATTTGAAAGTGTTATCAGCATTTAGCAATATTTCTAAGAGGTCCAGAAATTGAAGAACTGGGGGCTTTTTCGGTAGGCCAGAAGCTGTTGGAAGAATCCTGTTACAGTGTAATCCTGTACAATCCTGTTACATTGTTAGTGCCATTCCTAAATATCAAACCCACACCAGCAGACATCCTAGCTGCATTTACATGAACAGCAACAGATACTGCTGAAGGTTACCATGGAAAGTGTTCACAAACCACAGTCAATTATCCTGAATCTTACCTTGGCTAAAAGAAGGCTTAATGTTTCCAGCAGAGCCACCTTGACATTCCAGCTGAACCTATCTCCCAAGATCCGAATAAGTGGCCCAGTAATGCTCACCACAGATGGTTTAAGAGCTTCAGCAGAAGTCAGCTTAATAACGAGCCCTAAGGCCTTTGCTGCCTCTTCCTTCTGTTCTGGATTACCAGTTAAAACACCTTCCCGCAGCACCAGGAGTATGGAAGTCACTCCCTGTCATGAACATCAGATAAGAAAGCTTAGAAGCTAATATGCAAAAAATGTGTATCTTATTTTTGCTGCCATTATACACCAGATGCACAAACTTGGAGAGTTTTTCTCAATATCCTGTTGACATTCAGCTGCCTGCTTCCACATTTACAGAGCTACTTTTATTTGGTTTGATTTCATGCATCTACGCCTTACTAAGCCAGTTGCTATGAGAAAAGTGGTGGCGGCTCTGGGAATTTTTAAACCAGAGAAATTTGGCACAGAAGTCCAGCATTACTCCCCCACAAAAAGCAGCCAGCGACCATGACTTACATGCGTAACAGAACTGTCAAAGATCTTGTTACAAAAGGAGTCTGCTGTAGGGTCACTCAAGAACAGCAACCTACAAAAAGTCTCCCCAGCGTTCAGGTTTGGAATGCTCAAATAGTCACTGCTTCGAATAGCTGTAAAGTCATATCAGCCAGTTCCCCCAAAAGGTGGGTATTATGGCTGTGACTAATCCACGCTCATTCTGATGCTTTACCTTCTTAGGAATACAGAATCCTGGCACATGCTCGCCTTTGGCCTCATTCCCTACAATCCGGATATCCTTGTGCAGGTCCTCGATGAGAGCAAGCTGGTTCCCAGCATCTAATTTCTGCAGGAGAGAGGAGTAAGACAAAGATGAGGCAACATAGCAACCAGCTATTCTTTGTGAATTCTTCTCAGGTGTGTCAAGAGAAGATACCCGTTTCCTGCCTCCTCACTCACAATGCTGAAAGTCAAGCTCATCTTACAACTCTCCGATCTTTGCAGCATTTGCAAATGTAAATGTAGTTTACAGTCAAAACAGAAGCTTCAATTTAAGCAGTATTTTACTAGCTATCCCCATTTTCTCCTTGCCAGGCATTACCACTGTGACCTTTTTAAGCTGCCTCTCACCTTGGTGATGGAATTAAGCGCGTCCCAGCTTTCATTCAGAACTACAGGGTTGGTGTCGTTAAATAGACGTATCAAGCCTGAAACCAAGCTCTTCAGATGACCAGTATAGTCTGCTTTTGTCTTGGAGCAGTAGATATTCAGAATGACAGCTGCTGCCTGTCTCATTCCCAGCTCAGGGCTGCGGGTAGCTTCTAGTAAATCTTCAGTTATAATTCTTTGTCCAGCATCATCTTCCACAGACAGAATTACAGATTGGCAGTTTGCCATCTCCTAAAGAGTCCAAATTAGCTTTACGTTAACTCTCAAAGAGAACAAAGCCAGGTTTAACCCCAGGTTTCCCCACATTATCCACAGCATTATGTCTTAGAGAAATACTACAACATATCCCACTTCCTAATCGTTTCTCATTACATAGTTAGTCACATCACCATTAAAGGCTCGATTCAGTCCCAGAGCAGAAACAGGTATATAACCAACTCTCAACATTTAACAAGTGACCAGACTCTGCTGAACTGATTGCTGCACAGGTTGCTCTCCAGCCGCAGAAAGGCTAATTTACAAAAATTAGAGTAGCTGAGTCTCCCCCATCTTACTCACTCCTCAGAGACTGTGGGTCTTGTCAGATAGTACTTTTTTGATTTAGGTATTTTAATGCTCTGCGTCATAATACTAATTACAAGCATGTCAGAGATCTCCAGGCAGACTTGGGGCTAGGAGCTGAGCTAATGGGTATCTACAGCACACAGACAACAGGACTCTGTAACTTGAATTCCTAATTCACCAACTTATGTACATGTCTATCGGCAATCACAGTTCCAGGATGTTTTCTGGACTCCAAATACCAGATGTTTCAGAAAGTAGCACAAAAGGAGCCCTGCATGCAAAATGGGAGATCTCCTCCCTTCAGTCCTTTAATCTCTCAGTCTTCTACACCAAGGATAAATACAAAGCTAACTAGACACTCCGGCAGTTCTCCAAGAATAAGTAAACTGAGAATTGTATCTTGTTGCAGGCCAAAGAGGCTGTTATACAGATACAAATAGATTTGGAAAGCATACGTTTTTTGACTCACAATATGCCACCAGGCAAAAAGACTCATCCTGAAGAAGCTATTGGACTGAATTAAAACATGCAATCTGTGAATCTAGAGAACACAGATTCTGTGCTAGGAAGTAAACCCAAAGCACTGTATCTTCAGGCAACCTGTCATAACACCGAGCTGAGCCATTATACTTGCCAATTGCTCTTCGCTGGTCCCCAGCTTCTCCTTCAGCGCAGACATCATAGCAGGCAGGATGACACTCAAGTGCCGTGTCAGAGCATCCCCTGCCACTGACGAGAGGAAAGCGAGCACACGGGTGTTCACAGGGGGAGTAGTCAGCTAACAAAAAAACAAGAAACAAGACAAGCAAAAAGTTTTTTCAGAAGGAATCTCACTTCATCTACAACATAAAAAATTTCTCAGTACACATGCATCACAACACAAATGACAATGTTTTGAGCATAAAATCAGATGAAAATTTCAAACTATACTGCTCCTTTTGGCATATCAGTCCAAAGAAAACTGGCAGCAAGCAGAGAAAAAAAAGCACAGTTCTAAAGTTTAAAATTTGTTTCTAGTTGTACCTTTGGCACCAAATAAGGCAGCACCACACGGCTCTTGACAGCCATAACTTGTTTAAGACCATCCACAGCAAAGTCAGATGTCTCTTCATTATCCTACAGGGAAAGAGAAAATGACAAACCTGAGAGATAATTTGTGACACACCAAGCTAATCCCTACTTCAAGTGGCAATTTACTGTGTGATCATATAACCAGCACACAAGTCCTTCTATCCAACAATGCTCTCGCACTACGTAGCAAAAACCCAAACCAAGCTCTTCTGTCACACCAGATTTTCCATGTCATGCATGGTGGCCAAGTAACTTCAGCAGGTGATGATGGCAATTCCCTAGCAGAGCCAGATGTAGCAATTCTTAGGCCTATGCTTTAGCCACAAGATCTTCCCTAGCAATGGCTAGGACCACTCCATGGAGGAGACAAAATAGAGCTGCCATTCCCTGGAAGATATGACACTACAATCCTGCTTCTCCTTTAAAGTAATTATTCAAAACCTGCCCCACAACTTCATTCATCAAGTTGTTGACTAATGTCGAGCAATGCTTACCAGCTGCTTCAGCAAAAATGGCAGGATATCTTCAAGAGCTTGATGTCCAATTGTTGAGTGCAACTGTTCAAACGTTTTGGCTGCAGCCTCTCGGACTTCTTCCAGAGGGTCACAGAGCGCTTTTCTCACTGTAGGAACTAAGGACTCAGAGAAAAGCAGTACCTAAAGATGTAGAGATAAAATTACAGAATGTCTAAAGCACAACAGACATCTGCATCTCAGTAAAGTAGCTAAGAATGCAGAGTTTGCACAACTGAAACTGAATTGCAGTTTGCTTGACATACATTGGAAGAAAAGCAGGATTAATCAACACCAGTAGCTGCAGTACTCTAAGGCTACCTAGTGGATTATTTCTACAAGTACATCTCATAAAAGTCAGAACTGTGCAATGTTTTAAGTTTACCGACAGATACAAATGCATATTATGTTCCTGAAGAGCAACTCACGTTTAGTTTAAGTCCCAAATTCAGTCCATAAAACAAGTCCAGCACTAGCTGTATTATTCTGTCTCAACTGCAATACCTGCATTATAACATAGATATCTAGGAAACTGGAGATTTCATCTTCCATATTTAAACTTACCGCATCCCTGCTGGTAGATTTCATTATCTCACTCAACCCAATGCAGACTCCTTGCCTCTCATCACTCTTGTCTGACCTCAGTCCATCTTCCAGAATAGGAATGATTTCAGGGAGGATCTTCTCTCCTAATTTTCGGACAAGGTCTCCTAATGTCCGTGCTGCAACCTGTCCCCAAAAATGTATTAATTAACTATTTTCCTGTTTTACAAAACTTAAGAAGGTGAACTGTGACCAAATACTAACTTTTGACCATAAACTACTGTTCACAGTATAGAGAGAGTAGTAGCAACGTAAACACTACTGTTATAAGTAACTAGAGCAAAACGGTTTTACTGTCATCACAGTTGCCTTCAGCAAAGAGAGAACTCAGACATACCCATGCTTAGAACAGTTAAATTAATGGCAGCTTTGGAGTGATTTATAGAAAATAATTATCCTGTGTTCTTCAGGAATTAGTTTATATGGTCACTTGCAGTTAACAGGAAGGCACTATTCAATTTCTCACCGTTCGCTTATCTGCGCAAGTACTGGCCAAGAATTTCAGCAGAAGCCCAAAGAGGGTTGGCAAAATTTCACGCAGTGTGCGAGGAGTGTTTGAGACTACGATCTTCCAGACATGTAAGGAGGCTTGACGCACTACCAGCTGGGTGTCAGAGCGGCCCATGTACAGCCCTGCCAGCACCCTGTTCCTCCTCTCCACACCAAGAGCATTAATAATAGCCTGAAAAGAAATAGCACAGAATTGTGTTATCCACTACTGAAACTTACAAATAGCACAAAATACATGCTTACTCACTATGTCTTTCCAGCAGGCTTTCCATGCTGATTTAAATAAAAATTTAAAAAAACTAAAGGCACAACCAACAAAAACAGCTTTACCTTGTTTGACTGGGCTGTTCCAAAGTTGTCATCCTCTGAGGCAGTTTCTGTGGTCATTTTTCCAGTGACTCCTGAGATATGGAATAGAAGATCTCCAAGGAGCTGAACTGAGCTAAACCTGGCAACAGGAGCAAGTCAAGTGTTACAAACAGGGTATTCAGGCGGTACCTGTCCAAATATGACAGCACCTCAAATACAGACGTGAGCAAAATGCAAGGCAAAGAGCTAGGTCAGCACTGAAATGCTGCACAGGCTGATATGTGAGATCAGTCTCCATACATGACTGAGAAGAAGGATGCTAAAGAGAAAGGGAAGGAATGAATCCTGAACTGGAAGGTGCTGAGAGAATTCCCGTATCAAAGCAATGAATCAGGGAATAGCCTGGACTCTAAAAAGGAACAAGACACTGCCAGTATCTGTCTCAACCCAAAAGATACTCACCTGGGATAAGTGCACTCATCAACACTCAGCTGACACAAGCCTTTTAGTACAACTAATCTTTGAGCAATTGCTATTAGCTCTAAGTGCTCCACTGCACATTTCCATACACACAGGAGAACAATTACTCAGCATTTTGAAAAATGAAAAACAATATATGAGGGCTAAATATTGCCACATCAACTGCCTTGGAAGTGCTTTTCAGAGTCACTACCAGAATTAATAATCTAGTAGGAATGCTTTGCAGGTACCAGGAAACATGATCCATGGCTCGCAGGGCTTTGCAGACTCAGTGCTATAACGCATCATATTCAAATCAACAAGCAAAAAGACAGACTTAAGCTTTTACTTCCCAGGAGATGTCTGCATTTGCTTGAGGAGCAACATAGAGTCTAAATCACACCAGCTTTCCATCCATGGAAGAGAAATGCCTGTGGATAAGATGGTTATCCCCTACCTTATCCTCCACAAGTCATCAAACAGGCCATCCTCGAGCTGTGGCAGGAGAAGTGCAATGGCAGTCTCTGCATACATACTTATGATTCTCTGGCCAGCACGCAGGGCAGTGTCCCGCACAAACTCATTCTCATCTGCCAGTGCCTGAGCACAGAGAGAAAAGTGTCTGTGAAAGCTGGGGGTAGGTTTCAACACAATATACAAAACCAACAGGAGGAAAACAAAACAATGTTTTCTCTCTCAGACATGAAAAGTAAATGAACTATAGAGCTGTGAATGCACAAAGGTGATTTCAAGAAATTACTAGTGACTACAAACAAAAGACAGCAAGCAAATAACCTGGAACAAGACGTAATTTATAACTGAAATTCTTTTATATTTTGTATAGTCCAGCAAAGCTGTACAAGTCTCTGCACGTCTCACAATTACTGTAAATGGTGCTTAAAATACTCTAGAGCTTTCTTTTGATTCTCTAATAAATAAAACTCTTCAGGCCTTTGCTATATACCTTAAGGATGCAAGGAATGATAGGACCAACATAGGGAGTGAACTTGTCTCCAAAGGTAATTGGCAGGTAGTTGAACATCATGATATAACCATCTCGTACATGTGGAGCAATATCCACTTTACTGGCAGTAGCTACAATCTCTGGCATAAGTTTCTCCAGCTTTTCTACCCCCAAACCAGCCATAACTTCAGCCAGACCTGAGAAAAAAAGCAGGTAACATAGCTGATATACAAGAAAGAACAAGCTAATCTGATTTAATAGGAGAAAGTTTGAGCTCAGTATTCAACACAGCTGTCCTCACCTTGAGCAGCACCAGATCGATCCACTGAGCTTTGCTCATATGTCAGTGTCTCCATCAGCCATGGCAACAAATCCTCAAAGCATGATTCTCCCATACCCTTCACCATGGCTCCCAGTGCCTTTGCAGACACTGTACGCACCTAACAGACAAAAGGAACAGAGATTTGCAAAATATCCAGTCAAAGCTACTAAAACACATGTGTTTGATTACAGATCTACAGAAGATCAGAACAAAGTCTAACCTAAGGCACTGAAAGATAATCTCTATTTGTACAAGAGACTTACTTCAGGTACAGGATCCAACAGAGATGCCTTCAGTCCAGGAGTCACACTGGGTAGGTAAGGAGCCAGATCCTGAAACAAAGACCCCGAAGAGTAAGAACTAGATTCAAAATGAGAAAGAAACCTGTCACCTTCATGTAAAGGGCATTTGGTCCCTTATTATTTACTATCCTTAACATCCTGGGAGTTTAATCATTTGCTTTCACAATCCTACAAATAAGCACACTGAATTGTTCTGCAAGTCCAAGAAACACCACCAGTTCTGTGCAGACCACTCAAAACCTTTCTGATGCTCACCCACAACGTAGCACTTCGTATCTAAGGATAATCCAACACACTTAACATTTACAAAGGTTTAAAGGTAGAGATTATCAGAACAAAAATTAAACACAGATCTTTATCCTACAGTGAGGTTCTACAAATACTTTTCAAACAAACCCTGGTCCATTTGTAAGCAACTGATCTGTGTTTCACTGGTACTGGTTTTGCTAGTTTGTTTGTTAAGGCATTTCTTATATAGTAAGAATTAGAAGACCTTTTTGCAGGGATAAATCTGGTAGTAACTAGATGACCAAAGTACAAAGCTGACAGTCTTAAGCACCTGAGAATTGTCACTGTCTTTATAGCCATTATCTGTTCATTTACATACATTTAATTAAAGCCAGCTGCATGGATTGTCTACTTTAAAACCAAAATCCCCAAACCAAATAAAATCTCTCTAGTGGTTGCTGTTATCTCCCACACAGTAACTACATCATACAGTTAGAGAGCATTTTTAGCACTGTACCTTCTGATCAGTCAGGGAGTACATGTTCCCAATGATCTGGGCAGCCATTTTCCTGGTGTCTGTGGAACGATCTTGAAAAGCTCTCTGAACAATTGGCATGATCAGTGCTAACGATGGAGCATCAATGAAATGGACAAATTTGGTATCCAGTAGAGTCTGCAGACACTTCTGGGTCTTCCTGGAGGGGTCAGTGAGAGCATCCAACAGAACTGGAGCAATTGCTGAACATTTTTAAAAAGGAGAGAAAACACTTTATTTGTACATAAAACAAAAATGCACATCAGGGTGAGCTAGTGTTCTCTCATGGGATTTTTTAGATCCTTCTAAAGCACAGGAACAGAGCAAACCCTATTAACATTAGCTGACAAAATGGAAAGGAGCATTCAAAAAGCCTTGAAGCAGACAGCTGCTCTTAAGCTTTCATGTTATACTTTCCTAGAAGTAGTTTAATTTCTATAAAGTTTGGATTTAATCCTAAATGCAGTGAACATAAACCTTGCTATGATAAACCATGGTCATGTCAGGACAGCTCTTTGGTGTCAGAGATGCAGCCAGTTCTTACCCAGGATCTCTGGATTCCTGATGACGGACCCAATCTGCCTGAGAGCTTGCTGACCCGCATTCTGCACCTTCACATGAGAATCTGTGAGCACTTCAGTAAGTTTTGGCACAATATTGGGTAAGCAGGAAGAGAGTTGTTTGGGAGCACAGTACGCCATAGCTCCCAGCAGTTCCACGGATCCTGTACATGAAGTACACAAAAATAAAAAAAGAGACAATACACAGCATTAAGAAGAGATATGAGATGACCACATTCACCTCAAACTCAAATCTGCAAGTGGCACGACCAGTCAGAGAACACACAGAATGACTGAAATGCATTCAGCCACTCTATGCCACTTTGAGACACTGAAAACTAATTTTTTGTTGTACTAGGGAAAAGAAAGGAGGGGGTTAGAACTTCCAGCTTCTGGAGTACTTCTAGAGGGATCAGGAGTAAAAAGTGCCCCTTGAATCTGCTGTGGGGGAAAGAAGTTGCTCAAATGTGTCGGGAAACTCAAAAGTTGTTAAGTTCCACAGCCCCTTATGAGACAATAAACTATCATGGCCATCTGTAGGGATGAAGGAATCAACAAGGGTAATGACAGCGAAGGGAACTGTGAGTTACTCTCAATCACATCAGTCAGATATTGGTCCATACCAGCTTTGGTTCTCCAAGATTCCTCTTCTAGTGCTGCAAGAAGTGATGGCAAAACCAGCTTCACTCCATGAGTACTCAAGTTACTCATCACAGCTTTGGCACAGTCATCTGCAGCCTCCAAGGAGAAGAGAACATTTACAAGCTGTATCACAACACCAGTTTTTTCCTTCCTCAGAGATTCAATGGGAACAAAGCCTTCACATAAAATAGCATCTAAGTACAATGATGCAGCTAGCCAAGCAGCTCCCAATTAATGGCCAATGAACTAAGAGGCTTTCAGTTATTAAGAAGATCAAATTGCATTAGTGGTATCTCCAGGGGTAGATCCACCTTCTCAATTTGCCTTGTTACAAACAGTATTCGTATCCATTCCATTTGGGTTTTCTCTTAACGCTCTGATCTCAGAAATCTACAGCATCTTACCTCTCGCACGTACTGGTTCCCGTCTCCAAAACAAAGCAGCAAGTGAGGTAGCACATGAACCACATAGGGCTCAAAAAGCTTTCCAAGCATACTGCAGAGCATCTCAAAGGCAAACAGAGCCCCTAAAAAAAAAACCAAAGCCAAAAAGGACAGTTAGAGGAAAATACAACTTCATTTAAAGGGGGTGGAAAGAGAAGACGGAATTTGCCAAATATCTGTAGAACTTCCCCAAAAGCACCCAAATCTCAAAGCTGAAAGTTTCTTGCCTTCTTGAACTTGTGGCTAGTGCTGTGGTAGGGATGTCTGGTCTCAGAAAGGACAAGAAACCCAGTAGCATTAAAAATATGTAACAGTCCTCCCAGTCCTAGCTTACATAAACAGAAATAAGGACAGGAAACGTTCAGCAGCAAAAGGAACAGCAGGCTGTGAAAGCCCCTCTGGACCAGCTGTAAAGTCTTACAGGAAGCAAGAGCCCACCTAGCAACACTTGCCTTTGAAAGTAAGAGGGAGAGACACCCAGAACGTTGTCTAGGACCAGAAACCTTTCCCCCACCACAATGCAAAGAGAGCCATTTTAGGACACTACAGACAATCAATGTCCTCATGACAGACACTCCCCATTTCCTTCTCTGCAAACTTAGTAAAATAAATGTAGATAAACCAAGCACAGGGGTTCAGGCATCATTTGGTCTGACCACAATGGTAGTAGATACAAGAGAAATGGTAAGTATTTGGAGGGAAAAGCTTTTGCCCTTTACCCTCACGGCGACGGAAGTTCTTCTTGTCCTGGATAGCATCGGTCAGTGTGGTCATCATCTCCTGCTGCTTGAGAGAGAGGATACCAAGGCCTTTCACCAGGCCTGCCAGCCCGTAAGCTGCACCTTTGCGCTCAGCATATTTATCAGACTCTAAAAGCAGCTGCATTAGCTTCTGTATCATTCCTCCTGCATCTTCCTTAATGGCAGGCACCAGAGGTGGTAAACAGCTTGCTACTGACTCTTGAACCTGTAAAACAATCCACCAGCTATCAGATCACAAAATACTCATCACCAACATAACTTTCCCTTAGACTGCACCCACAATGACAGCTTTCTGTCAGAGCCACTTTTTATCTGACATCCCTGGAAGTATCACAGTGTTAACGTGCCTCTGCACAGAACATGAGAACTCCTCCAAGAAGACACCTACCTGCTGAGATGGTGTGGACAAGGCTGCTATCAGTTTGCCAACAATTGGTTTCACTTTAGGGTCACTCTTGTCCAGATGTTTTGCCAGTGAACCCATCAGAATGACCACGCTCTGCCTGACAGCATCATAACTGGCATCATTGGGAGCATTTTTCAGGAATTCTTCAAACACTGGCAAGAGAGAGTTAACATTGTCCTGAAAAACAAAACCACAGAACTTGCCACTAGAGTCCACTCAGAATGAGATTTGCTATGCTCAGTGGACTTGTTTGTTCTTCTCTGAGCCAACAAGCTGAACAATCACACTGTATTTACAGTTCATTTAATGTGTCACATCACATAAAACCTTGTGCCATCCCGACAGGCAACAAATATTTCCTGCTAGAGAGAAGTTAGGTCCTAAAAGTTAGTTAGAGAAAAGAAGTTAGATCCCCCAAACCAAACAGCATCATGTTCTGCCAGAAGCAATGCAAGCTAGGCAAGACAGTGAGCCTAAACATCAGTGCCTGCTCTTTTGCTTGCTCCATTTGCAGAACAAACTTCACATGGCTTTTCTAAGAAACAGAAGGAAAGAATGAATAATATGAAAATATTCTAATAGTCTTGGGCTTAAAAGAAATGCAGAGGGTTGTCCAGAAACGGTGACTGGCACATATGAGGAAATCTGAAGCTGACCAATTTACACCCTGCACACCTACCCCATCTAACACCACTGGGGAAGGTGTAGCAGTGAGGAGAAGGATGGTCCTCAATTTTCTAAATCACTTCAGTTGTTTTCAATTTAATTAAGCCAATGATCAGCAAGCTTTCATGTTTTGCTTTGCATGAGGCTGGAAAGAGAAATCTTACCTTTTCCAGGATTAAGAGATCTGTGGTCTGATTTTACCTCTATTACTGTAGTTTTACATCATTTTAAGTCTAGTTAATTCAGTGCTATTTCTTTTTTATTGCAGTGACAGGGAAAAACTACACTCTTAGTCACTAACAGAACAACTCCAAACACAAAAATTCCTACTACATGAAAGTTTTTAGCTATTACAAGTAACAGCAACATCTAAGGAAAAAAAATCCTAAAAAAAAAAAAATTTCTCTGGGCCCTCACACAGTACTTATGTTTTCATCCCATTTTTTCCACTTTCATTCATCTACTTTTTTTTTTTTTTTTTTTGAGAGAAGCGTTCAAACTTACTTTGCCATGAGTGTTGAGCGTTGAAAGAGCTGCATCTAACATGCACTTCCTGACTTCAGGACTGCGATCATTCAGAGCATCTGGTACAAAAAACTGGAAGAGAGGCTTCACCTGAGAACTGTCCAGATGCTGTGAGAGCTTGTTGAGGGCCAAAGCTATGCCACACCTGTAAAGATGGTGAGCTTGTGAGTTTACTGACTTTTGACAGAATTTGCTTGAGGTCAAAATCACATTTGCTATCAGTAATACCTTACAGAAATTGAGAGAGCATGCCACTATGAAACCAAAGAGCATTACAGATACTTGGGCCAACAAAGACAGACATCAGGATCACTTCATCTTACTGTTGAAATACAGCAGCTTTACAACCAGGTACATCAGCACTAAAGAACAAATTAGCTTAAGACAGGTAGTGAACAAGACGATCCCAAATTAAACATGTATAGGGCATGCAAGCAGACAAAAAACAATTATCCAAACTGGAATTTGTCCAGTTCAGTAACACTTGCACTGCTGCTCTTGAAACAATCAATTGCCCATACAGACGTGGGAGTCCAGCAAGATAAGACAAAGATCAGACAGTCTGAGGGGGAAAGACTGTTCTTATCAGCAGGAGACATGGAGAAAATACTATCCAGTGTTATGATGGAACTGAGAGCATTTCAGTTTGGCCTGCCCAGCCTGCTTCAGGGGCACAAATATTCTCTACCAGAAAAAAGCACGAAATCAGCAAGTCAATACAGCTGCATGTATTTTGTTGCCTTAACATTCCCTTATTTCTCCACTGCCTGAACTTCTAAATAAAAATCTGTAACATCTCATTAGGATGCACAGGAAGTAATGAGGTCAATCTGAAAATGACTGTACCTTGCTTCCCACTGGTCAGGCGGAGATTCAGATATCACTCGTCCCAAAGCATCCAAAACTGGAGGTGGCCTCTGCAATGAAAAAAAAT
Organism: Phaethon aethereus; assembly: GCF_964289735.1. NCBI lineage: Eukaryota > Metazoa > Chordata > Aves > Phaethontiformes > Phaethontidae > Phaethon > Phaethon aethereus. The sequence continues at coordinate 12,276,977 of NC_138593.1, read as the reverse complement.
TTCATCAGAATGCCTTTTCTAAGGACACACACACAGAGAATACTGTCAGCCATACCAGAAGAGCACGGTAAAGAAAACAAGCAGAGAGCTAGCTTAGGCCCAAGAAGACTTAGACTGATCCTCCTCTGCCAGTCTTCCTGTATCACCAAAGGCCTATCTTCCACCTGTACAATGGTGCCATTACCAGCTGCTAACTTGAAGGTCAAGACATTACAGTTTGTGATAAGCTCAAACATAGCAATAGCAGGCTTCATGCACAGCCTCAAGACAGACAAAAGAAAAAGTGATTAATAGAAGACCTAAAATATAGCACAAGCTTGTGCCTGTCAACGCCTTAGGACTTACGTAGAGCTTCTCCTGGTAAATCTCTGTAAGTTTATTCATGACCTCTGCTGCTTGGTTTCGATACTGAGCTACAGCTCTGGAAAGAGCTTCAGCACCTGCTTGTCGCACTGCCTCTTCATGGTAGATGACATCTTTGATCAGCAGAGAACAGAGGTCAGGCTGCAGCTCCAGACCCATGGACTCCCACAACCTGCAGCGCACACATAGAGGTGACAGATCACCCTTCAGCAAGAGAAGCCACTGCTACATGTAAGTATCAGGGCAGCCAAAGCTGCCCTCTGCCTGTAGGAGGCAAAGGCCCTGCCAGTGGAGCTCGACGAGGTGAGCAGAAGAGACATCCCCTTACAATCCAATCGGCCAGGAAGAACTCTTACCTCTCTGCCAACTTCTGAATCTCATCTTCCACATCAAACTTTACTACCCAAAGGCGACGCAACAAATTCAGTCCATTCTTTTCGTCGCTGTCTGGGGTTGGTAGAACCATTTGTAGCTCCATCAGTCCCTGAATTAGTTTACAGGAGAATCAGTGCAAAGATCTGATTTTAGAAACAGATGCTTTAGAACACTTAAAACCTTTTCCACATCAAGCTCGCAGTGGTTGGGAGTGTCAAAATTCACATTTCTTTGTGCAGTACACTGCCTGTGCAGATCGAGGACTTCCTGTTGCTGTAGATAAGATGGTGAACTCAAGAATAGCACTCCATAGGCAGGTTGCAGAGAGGCAACTAGGCACTAGGTTGTGCTCTGGTGACTACAGTCTTTTCTGATTCTAAGGTACAGAGAAGCCAGCTCAGGTAAGCCAAGCTGAAATTTGTTTCACAGCAGAGAAAACCAAGCATCCTTAATTTTTTTTCTTTCTTTTTTATGTTCTCAGAAGTGACTGCGCCTGAAGCTTTCCAAAGACACTGGACCAAACACAGATACAGGAATTTTTTGACAGCTTCTCCCTTTAAGATGAAGCTCTATGCAATTTTAAATAGAAGGTGCTAAGTTGTCGTAATTACACCTGTTTTAACAAAACAAAGGTGTAGATAGACCCAGAGTGCTCCTTTCTGCAAGGTAAGTCTAGCACAAAGAGCATTACTTGAATTACTGTTCAGTAGCTATTGCCACCCACTGCAGGCATACTACCCAAAGACTAGCATCACAGCTGAAGCCTCTCTTCATCAGTGTTGGAGAAGATTCACCTCCAAAAAAATTTAAAAATTCAAAAATTCAGTGTGACCCTGGAATGGTTCCCACCTACCCTGAGAGATGCATCTCGAACATTCATGCATGGAGATTGCAGGGCCTGAAGTAACACATCAATCTCCTCCTGTTCTGCATAGGCACAGCCGTCCTCCCCGCTGCTGCTTGCACACAGGGTGGTCAGTGCGTTGGAAGCCAAAACCTAAAGTGCCGTGAGGAAGTATTAGAGATTCCACCACCGCTTTTGCCTTCTTTGCATTTGGTCAAAGCAAGCGCAGTGTGGGGGTTGAGTGCTACCACAAAAGAAGAAATTCTCGAAGAACAGTGACAAGGGTTCATGGCAAAAACAAGAACTGACAAGTTCAGTCCAACCCTTTGCCTTTTTGTTATTGACCTTTCTGCCATCTCATCCCTTAGAACAAACACTTGGGTGAGCATCTACTAAACTTTGATTTATATTTATAGGCTTATATTTATACCTTAGAGAAGGTATAAAATGTCACCTGTGGAAAACTGAAGAATATGCTTGGTGCAATAAAACCCACAGGAAAAAAAGTTACAGGCACTTTATTATCCCCAAAAGAATACCATACGCATAAGAGAAAATCAGTCATGTATCAACCACCAGCCTCAGACTTAAACCAGGTTGGTGTATTTCCCTCAGGTAGATGCTGATGAAACTTAAGCAGAATCCTGACCGTGGTTATAAAGCCGGGGCCTCACCTGTAACCGTGGAGAACCTGTTCCTATCACCCGGGTCAGCAGAACCAGCATATCCCTCCGGGGCAGTAACTCTGGGCCATTCTGAAAGGTTGAGGGGAGAAAAAGCCTTACGTCTTGTGACTCTGAAATACCTTGCCTGTGTATGACACTCCTTATAAAAATCACAATCAAAACCTAGGCATGGACAGTTAACCAAAACCTGTGACCGAAAACAATCTTACCTTGTTAACTTTAACTTGTAGAATTAATCTGCTTTGTTGAGTTTACACATTAGCTGTTTTATCCCATGCCTCATCTGAACAACTGTAAAAGGAGGTCATCTGATGCCCACAAACTCTCACTTACCTCATCTACCAGCAAAGCCTGGCCATTTGCTGATGATCTCAGGTGAGCATGGATCGTAAGGATCTGCAGAATCTTGACGAGAAACTCCTCTTTGTCTTCACTGTCATGACATGTCTCAGTCATAACTGTCTTTAAGAGAGGAAAGACTAAAGAAAACGCTGGAGCTGATAATGGGGCAGCACCTGTGAAAAGGAAGAACAATCCGGTAAGCATAGCTGATCTTGTTATATTCCCAAGTGTTGTAACTCTAAGCATGACTTTGTTTTATAATATTGACTGGTGTAAAATGTACATCTCGGTAGCACATAATGGATATGGCCAGCTTCAGCCGTATGTACAAACGTGCTCAGTGACCCTAAGTACTTCTATGTCCCCAGAAACACCCAGTCTAAAAGGTCACTGTCTCATGTATCTGGACTTACCCTACAGAGGCAATGCTTAGCCTGTCCAAAGCAGCGCACACAGCCGGCCCCCTGTTTAACCTCTCCCCCTTTGCCACCTCATTTAACGACAGCAACAGTATGTCTCCAACACTGACATTTCGCATTGGTTAATGGTTGGACTTGATGATCTTAAAGGTCTTTTCCAATCTAAATGATTCTATGATCCTACCCTAATGTTGTTGCTTGCTACACCAATGAGCTGGCTTTAATTACAGTCACATTAGGATTCCAAATTACTTCCAGTGCTTCAACAGTGTGAAAATACACACTGTAAATGAAATCAAAACAATTCAATGGAATAAAGTAGACAGACAGGCCAAACCGAGCTTTTGTCTATGCTGGAAACACTTGCGGGCAGGGCAGTACAGAACACAAAATCAACTCCATCACACAATCAAAGTTGAAATAAAATCTATTATTTAAAGTGCATTAAGTTTGTGTGTACACTCTTGAGAATTAAAATAAACTAAAAAATAAAAATTACGGTCAATTTTACTTCTGAGCAGGAGAATCCACACAGGGATCTGTTACAATTTAGCTAATTCACTTTTAAAGTTCATTTGTCCCGAAGTTGGGGCCCATTTGCCAGCTATATTCCCCTTAAATACTTCCTACCAACCTAGCTAACCTGTCATTCCCGTCTTCAGCTGGATTCTTGAGAATGCGGTTCCTCTAATTCTGGTGCAAAACTCAGCTCCCCTCCCCTCTTGAAAAAAATTAAATGGGAAACCAAAATTAATTTTGGATTCCCATTGTTAAAGAGTTTGATCCTTCCTTCTCACAGGGGCTTGGCAATGGGGCATAACAAATTCTCTTTCCAATCCTCCCGTTAGTCCAGTTAAACCTCAAGCACTAGACATCTAGGGAAAACTGTTGCTTTCTACATCCGATCTGTGCTGTCAGAGAACACCAGATTTTAAATTTCTAAGATGCAGATGAAGAGCACTGCAGATACAATACTGCAGTATTAGTCAGCTTATGTAGGGCACGGATACCGCAAAAGTAGTTCAAGGGAGAAATATTAAATAAAAAACACACTGTGAGCTCCTAGCTATTTAACAGGAATAGCTTAGGTAAAACCGTCACCATCTCTGATGTGGGATTTTTTTTTTTTTCAGTATTTTTGCTTTTATACTTTCTATTTTTTTAATTATTGGCCAGATATTTTTAAGCTTAAGCAACTGTCCCTCTATATGCAGCAGAAAGAAGAACGCTTTATCTGAGAAGATAAATGTTCTGTTAACAAAGTAGCTGGTATTGACCAATATGAAAAAAGATTATAAAATGTATCTTTGCATTTCAGCAGTGAATGATAAATTTTATCATCCACATTATAATAAGGTATGGGCTCTCTTAGGTTTCATAGTAACCTAAGAAACTAACCTCTACTAAATAATATTGCAGAACTACACTCCTAAGAACTTTGAAAATGAGAATGTATTTATATATATTTATATTTGGGAATATAACATGACTCATCCAACAAAGTGCTATGGAGCCTACTTCCTTTCTCTTGCAGAAGTGAAAAAAACCGATATTCATTTAATTAAGCACTGTAGGAAATCTTGAAGGATGAGGGTTGAAAATACTCCTGCTACTTTCTGGAAATAAGCCTGAAAATGGATTCAAACATTAATGAACTTGCACTTACTATCGAAATAAATTGCATCGTGAAGACACTGAATTATTACTGAGATGTTCAGCACTGAAGTGGTGCTCAACATGGTCAATTGCTACTACTCAGCTGTGAAGATTATGTGTGCCACAGTCACACAACTGCAGATCTGACTGGAAACAGAGCAGTAAGAGGAGAACTGAACTACTGGGGTAAGGGACCAAATGGAATCCTACATTTCCTTTAAAAAAATTATAAACCATCTACCACAGCAGCTTTTGATTGAGCTAGATGATGAACAACTCCAAAGGCTGGATGAACCATCTCTACAACTACAGTGAGTGATACCACTATCAGTACACCAGATGTTTTAAGACAGCCTAAGCCATCCCTGTCACCAAAGGAAGCAGACCTACCCTCCCCTCTTCTGTACTATTGTCTTCAATGTCGTGGTACAAGTACTTGCAAACCACATTGTGAAGCACATTCTGAAAATTATCTAGATTAAAACTAACCCAGTGGAAAAAAAAAAGAAAAAAATCAAGAAAAAAGGTTCATTTAACCCAGATTATATTCTTGCACTGTAAAACATTGGTGCTTGCCTTCGTGTTACAGCGTGGGAAAGAATTGCTTCTTCTATAACCATGTCAGAATAAAATATTCATGAACTGCAGCACTACACAGCAAACAAGCAGAGGCCACAGGCACTTCACTGCTGAGATCACAGATAACAAGCAATTATTTTGTCTTTCCACTTAGTCTCACTGAATTACTTATGCTAAGTGGTGTTGAAAGGTAGGAACTGTCCTTGGCAAAGATGAGCCTTAATTTCACTACTATTATTTCTGTATGAACCATTTTGGGAAAAAATACAGTTATTTAATTTCTACACTTACTATACTTGTAACATAATTTCTACTACTACCACTGAAAAAAAAAAAAAAACCTTAAGGTTTTTCATATCTATGAAGACTTATCAGATTTAAAAAAAAAGTGAAGTCTCGCCTATAAAACATGATACAAACCATCAAAACTAGAACAGCTCACAGAGTTATTGTGGGGTGGGGGGACCGGTGTCAGAGGAATCTACAACACACTTTACCTGGTTCTCCCTTGCCTGTTCGGCTAGGAATGGTATGCACATGCAGCAAGCTAACAACTCTGTTCAGAGCAGTAGGCAGCTCTTCTTGACACCAGGATTCATCTAATTCACATTCTGGTTTCATCAGGCGCAAGGTCACATGGCTCACTAAAGTACCTGGTATGAAAGAATGAAGAATCCATGAGAGGACTAAAACCAAACATTTCTTGAGGGAAAAATTCCCCAGGAACACAGACCCAAGAATTACAACAAAGCTCTGGGCAACAGCCCAGGCTGCAAGAGAGGCACAGAGAAGGAAGCACACAGCCCTGAGGCTTACAGGGGACAGCTTCCTTCACAACAGTCACAGAGGCGAGTTATGCTTGCATCCTCCAAACTCTGCAAAGGGGAGACAGTCCCATTGCGACCAACTGCTACTGAGAGGTGGTCACAATGACTAGACAACTCCTTGTCTTTGGACCCAGTCTTATCCAGCAGCGAGATCTCTGGGACATCACAGTTGTCTTCCTCAGCACTGTTCCAGCATGGTTTTTCGTCCTGGCTGTCTGTGATACACAGTCATGATCCACAGCTTGTAAGAGCAAGGATTTTCACCACCCCACCATAAAAATAATGTGCCCTGCCCTTGAACAGCAACTGCAAATACTAACCAAAGGTTTTCAGTCGAGCAGGCATGACACAGGAAGCTAAGGAAAGAAAAGGATTCTTAATCCTTGGAGCAGCCAAAGGTGATCGAAAAAGCGGCAAGAAGGAACTGATGAGACCAGGGATGTACTGGGTTAGACCAGGAGGCTTTCTCTTTATAACAGCGTCCAGGAGTCCTAGGGCTGTTTCCAGCTCATTATCAAGCTGTAAGAGAACCAATTCAAAAGGTTACCGTAAAAACTTCATCAGGGCAAAAAAAATCAAGTTGTTAAATCTAATTTCTAATAAAAGAAACAAATAGGTTACTGCCAAACATTCTCTATGCTACTCCATTTTCCTTTTATCAAAATGACTTGGGTCATGGTAGCTGCAGAGTTGGCAAAAAAGACCATTAAAACTCACCTCCTTCAGCCGTTTTCTTATCTGAGACTCCCTTTCCAACTGTGCATGCATCAGCTCTTTCTGCTTGCTAGTTAGTTGCACCTCATCCTTTATTCCTTTCTTCTTCTTTATCTCCTGCAAGAGCACGCCATGGACATTATTAACTGGGAGCTAATAACAACATCTCCTTAACTAGGCAGAGAAGAAAGTTGGACACATTGGTTTTTTTGTAATTTACTTTTAAAACAGTATCAAAATATTCTTCCAAGCATACCACTCTTAAGTGAAGACACAAAATGGACATCAGCAGGTTAACAACACTTTAGCGTCCCATTAGCATCATAACATCAGTTTCTCCCACATTTGAATTGGCCACAAATTATTTTATGTCATTAAAAAGACCTGTCCAGGCCTTTCTACAGTGGATGGGCATGTCATCCTCCCCAGAGCAAAAGAGAAGTCAGCCTTTAATAAAAGAATGCTCCACTCAACCTGGTACGTTCCCTTCCGTTCACCAAATTTCTCCCCCCACCTACAACCATTGCTCTGGCCCCAGACTGACCAGAACTGCTGGCTGTCGGCAAGATGGAAGCACCTATTTAACAACCCTTACTGAAAAAGTTACACGAGATACATTGAAAGAGATGAAGAGAAAAAACAGATATTACCAACTAGTAAGCACACTTACAAACAAGTAGAATACCACATAAATTGATACAAATACATATATAAGAGAAAAGAAACTGATACATACAGATATAAGAGAAGACAACATTTAGGTACTCAAAGAAGTTCAGAGAATCTTTCCCAACAGTGTACACACATATGCCAGAAGCCATGCAACTAAACAGGTGAGATCGTAGTGAAGGTTCTGACACCAGCCAGGCTTTCCTGTTCCCATCAACTCACCTCCTTCAGCTCCAGCTCAATGATTTGTTCCTTGAAGGAATAAGCTTTGTTCTCCCTCTTCATGTTAGCCTTTTTCGTACTATCTTGTTGAGCACTAAGAAGGAAAATTAGAGACAAGAATCTGGACTAAGATCCAGACACACAAATCCAGGAACTCCTGTCCAGAAAGAGCATCTGACAAATCCACTCACCCACTGGCTAGATGCCACCAGCAATCAATCCCCAGGTGCACGGAGAAAAGAAATTACAGTCTTACCTCTGTATTATAGACTTGTCGTACAGTTCTCCCTCTGGTGTCTTCATGATGGCAAATTCCTCTCGAGTAACCTGGCACAGAGCTGGATTCTCCATTGATGCTGAGATATTGCTGATGAGCTGTGGGAGCACTCTACCAGGTGAAAGCAGAGAGAGAGATCCCACTGCATTCATAGATGACTATCAAGAAAACAAAGGAAAAACAAATTATCAGTATTCCTTGAAATTGTATCAAAAAAGTATGGCCCGTTGAGGCAGCCCATGTTATGTTCTAATTCCTAATTCCTTGTTCAGTGGGTACATGAATCATATCTAGAATTCTACTAGGTTACTGGTACACATTCTTCCCTCCTTAAATCCCAGCTCTTTTTCACCAGAGATATTCTCTTTGCACCCATCCTTTCCCCAACTTTTAGACAGATCTCCTTCCTTATAAATTCATCAGTACTTTTAACTCCTCCAGAAAATTCTCCTGTTCCAAAGTATTTCCCAAAACTAACACAAGGAAAGCAGAAGTTTATCACCTGGTTCTCTGGAGTGTAGGCAGTGATTCTGGGTAATATGTCATTGAGGTGTTTGGTAATGAAGTCTTTGGGATCTATCTTCATCTTGATGAGAAGGGCTGGCCAAAGACCTGGCTGCACTGCCACTAGCAAGAAGAATAAATCACCATAAGAAATACAAAGCAGACTGCTAATACAATCAAACAAAATGTAAGATAAAAACCCCATACACTGGCCACGAAAGTGGCCTTATCCCTTCACTTACCTACAGAGGGATGATGGCTCACCAGCAGCATCTCCAGTGCCAGCTTTTCTGGCTCAGAGGAATCCACATCAAGTCCTGCCACACTTGAGATGACACAGAGTGCCTCATGAAGGACACGGGGAGGAATGTATATCTTTCCTAGCTCTGACAGCTCTCCCGACTCCATCACCAGGACCTCATGAGGCAGAACCTGAGTGGACAACCTGTCATTAACACATCACACCAAGCCTTCCTGAGCCCTAGCACACTTCCCCGCAGTAACACCGTACTGAATGCCAACAATCAGCTCCCCCTGTCAGTACCTACAGCCTGAAGTTTTCAAAGGAAAGGGATAAAGGATAACAGTGGAACTGAAGCACAGAGATGACAGTGACAGAAAGACTAAGAATGGAGGACTATACTACATTTGGTGAGATGGGCTAAAATAAAACTAAAACAATCATTTCTGGCAAAGAGGACTTCGGAAAAGGTTGAACAAGCTGACCAGGAACAGTATATCCAACTTCTGCAGACTCATTTTACCCAGTATCTTTTAAAAAATACTTTATTCAGGCTGTATCTGTGACATGGGAAGACTATTTACAAAGTCACAGCCTTGGTACCTAATTAATGCAACTTAATCTATTATACACCTCGACATGGCACTGGCTTAACAGCATGCCCAATAATACAGCACTCACTGTTTCCTTTTTTTTTTTTTTTTTTTTGGTAATAGTTACTACTAAAGTATTGATATTACATTTGCTTTAAATAGACAACCTGAGCTATAAAGCCAGGGAAAAGAACTAGGATACCAAGAAAGGAACTAAGCACTTGGTATTCCAGCAGGGATTAAAATAATAGAAGGACATGCAAAATTACAGTTTCTTCCCCAAATAATTTTGAATAATATGTCTTCTGTGTATACAGGGAAGAGTAGGCACACCAAAGGCACTGATACAGTAATAGAAGTAATCTAGTAAGCAATAGCATTCTAGGAAATCATACAGCTGGAATTGAATCATCTTCATATCATGCTGTAGGCAGCAATCAAACAATTGTCTGCGCTTCTTGACTACTCACCTTGTGAGAACTGAGAACCACTTTCAGCTCCTCCAAGAGCCCATAGGCCAGTTTGTACCCTCCCAGAGAGGACAAGAGCTTCTTAACTGTTTGATGCGCCTGTCTTCGAACATGCCAGATCCGACTCAGCAGTACTGCAACAAGGGCACGGTGATACTGCCTGAAAATGGAGAAACAAACAGGTTTAGCAAGGGAGGCAGCTCTGCAAATCAACTGGACACAAAAGCACAGAGTTCAACACCTTGTGTAAAGTCCCAAGCCCACCCTCTCCACTGCCCACATTAACATTCAGGAATCGGACACAGATCAGTGGCAGTGCACTCTACGTACTGAACTTTACTTTCAGGCAGCCGTTGCACATGATCCAAGAGAAGGCGCTCTGTCAGCTGCAATACTGTACACATTGCTGTGGGAAAAGACAAATATTTAAAATAGCATAAGACTTCATAAGGAAACAGATTATTTTTTTTTTTACCTGAAAACAAACAGCCAGCAAGGGGACACATTAAAATAGCTACCCAGACAGAGCCCCTATATAATCTTCTCAGTGAAGCTAGAGACAAATCCAACTCGTATCTGCCAAGAGTGGAAACAGAATCATAATTTAATAGAAATGCTGTTAGCTGGATCCCAGCAGAATTTTCTTGACCAGTATGTGTGACCTATTTTTGTCTAAGTCAACAGAGCAAAACAAACGATAAACACCACGCTCACTGCACCAGTACTGTTAATTCCTGAGTACTGCCGAAATGTCTCCAGTGACAATAAAACGTACACCGAACTCACACAAAAGTGCATAATGCTATTTGAATAGTAGCCTCGGCATTTTACCTCACACCGTCTTCTGAGCTTCAGCTGTCACTAGGCTCTTTGGTTGTCTGTCAACATTCAACCATATTATAAAAGCAGGAGCAGAAAGCCCTGAAACATGGGGTGGGTTATAACCCATATTAAATATGGTACAGGGGACTTTCAGCATTCAAGGCATCAGATAGTTTGGGGATGTTAAGCTGGATGTTTTTGCTTAAATAACCAATAACAAATTATTACAATATTTACTCCCAAAATCGCAGCATTAGTTCTTGGAGCTAACTTCCTACAGGAGCAACACAAAATTTTCCAAATCATGCTGTTTCAGGATACCTGCAGACTTGGGAGGGAAAATGAATGGATATACACATTGCCTTCAGGAAACAGGGATGAAATTATTTTCCATTTAGAAAACTTTACCTCTTCAAAGCTTTGTACAAAAGACAAGTGAATTCGTTTCAGAGACATGATTCATGAACTCATTTTCAAAACTTTCAGTTTAAAATGTCGTCAGTAATGTTTTGTGTTGGGCACATTCCTTTTTTTTTTCTTTTCAATTAATCTTTAAACACAAGAGAACAAAACAGAGCATAGAGACACTAATTTATAACCCAATTGATTTCCTATCTTATTACTCTTCCTCCATGTATCTTAAGATTTTCACCTACATGTTTTCTTCTCCAGCCTTATTTTACTTTTTCCCCATCTTCTTCTTAATTTTTGGCTTCTCCACACCCTTTATATTGGCTGCAACTATCTAGTTACTAACTGGGACACCACACAGGCACATTTGGTACTAGAAAGACTTTTACAGACTATACAAATTTGGAATTATAATGAACCCGAGTTATCAAACATTTAAGAAATAAATTAATTCATTGTCAAGCTTAGACTACAACTAATCTAGATGTACTTCTGAAAGAGTGTGCTATTCATTTTAATCTGAAACCGGATCCTCCAAGGGTCATAAAACAGGGCTAAGAGCAACAGTAGCTCTTATAAGTATGAGGTAATAGCGTTAAAATGCAACTGGATATACAATAACTGACAATTTACCTTCCTCTGATGCAGACTGCAGAAACTTCTCAGATGTAAAAATTTGTTTTTTCTCATCCAGAACCAGCTGCCAGAAACCACTCAGCTTAGACTCTGACAGGAAAAGAACAGATGTCTATCAAGGATGTTTCAAAATAAGTCAGAACTCACCAGCGTACATAAAATACAGTAGAATTCTGTCTCCTGAAATCACTCAAATTATTTCTAGCTTTACTTGTCTTCAGTTACAAAGCCTCTCATCTCTCTCATTCAGAACTAGAAGCATGTCCAAAAAACACCTGCCGACAAAAATATATTTCTCTGACTTACACTTTGTGTGTGAAATGTAAAGTGTACATGTAAATGTAAAGTCTGCTTCACCTTAATCTTTCATTAGGGCAACCCCTCCTAAAAATAAAGAAAAGGAGGAAAACTGGTGTGTTGCTTTTGATAGAACACACCTGGATTTTATATCCTGGCAGATGTATGAATTCAGGCAGTTCTTGTGATATCCTCTAATGGAAGAGAGAATTCCAGTCCTCATGCTTTCCAAAGATAGTTTATAAAAATACTACACAAATAACAAGCAAGTAATGCTTTTAATGCATCAGTCAAGTCCTGGCATGTGAAGTCTGGGCAAACAACTTCTGTCAGAATAAAGAGGAATAATGCCCTAAGTGAATGGAAGCTGTAATTTGCAAAGCCACAGAAGAGCAAGAATTCTTCACTGACATAACCGAGAGAGATGGAAATAAACCTTTCCCTGGTTTACAAAAGGGCAATGATTCTCTATGCAGAAGCAATACACAGATTAAGGAATGCACACTGTCAATAAGAAGTGTTAACCCTCAGAACCTGCTTATATTGGATTCTACTATATGTTTTGTGACCTTACCAGTTTGTCCCTCAATTACAGACATCCTGCAGATCAACAAAGCTGCGGCAACTCCTTCCATTACCATGGGAACCTGAGTATTTTGAGATGCTGCTTTTTCTACTGTCTGGATCAGCATTGGCAGCAAGTCCATTCCCTGTAATAACGTGTCACCTGAGGAGACAGAAGGAGGCAAGTTACAAAACAACATGGCCCTTCACACCACAAGGATATCGATGGTTCTTCTGTTGTCATGAGACAAGGAACCAGACACATACTGAGAAGCCTCTGAATCTCCCAGACTATTTGCCAATCACTACATCACTACTATGATTAAATTTTAACTGTGAAGATTATAATCACTTCAGTCCTTTCATCACAGATAAACCAGCCCGGTTTTAATACAGGTTTCTGTTCATGGGATGAAAAAGAAAATGCTAGTTCAGTTACATTAAAGGAATTGGTTCACATCACAGACTATGACTGTCTAGACTATGCTTCCCTAAGAGAGGTAAATTCCTGGCAAGCCATGACCATCTGTTCCACTTGAAACATTCAAAAGTCAAGGAATCCCACTGATCTGCAACCTTCACTTCCACCAGAAACTGAGCTAGGTATTCCTGGTATTTCCAGAAGCAACTTCTCACACACAATACTGAAAAGGGAAACAAAAAAACCTTGTGGTTTTTTATGTTAAGCATTCGCAGGTAGAGTTTTAACTGTAAATTCTTAAGACTTAGAACCTCTATTTTCTTTATGTCCCAGTTGGATGCTTCATTGGGTGGGTCAAAGCAATGGTAGTCAGCGTTCCAGTGGTGAGTAAATTATTTTGGAATATGAGTATCTTGAGCCTTGGTCACTTGAACAGCTGCACACATCACACACAAGTAATCCCCCTTGCCCATAGCAAGCATGAGTAAATTTCAGGTTTGCCATATTGATGTCTCAGAAAGGACCTCCACCCTGTGATATCTAAGTAGTCTTTAGAGTGTTTTTTTCAGCCCTATGATAGCATAGAAATTCCTGGTAGCTACAACAGAAAAATGTAGAATTACATTTTCACTCATATCCATATGGAGAAGTGATGGCTAATCCATTGACCCCATACAATGCACTGAGTTATCGATCTCTTAAGCAACCGTATACCATCTTTTTGATTCACACTGCATCAACAAGAAAGTGAGATCTTACATACAGGCATCAGACTTATAACCTATTGACCTGTGGATGAAACGCTGAAGTCAAAGGGGATAGGACCAACAGACGCAAATCTCAAAAGGATCACCAAAAGTTTAAAATTTCTGAAGATCTTAATTTCAAACACAGTAATTTTTTTTTTTTTTTAAAGCTTCTGAGATCCAAAGCCACAGACCAGGATCCCAGCATGCTGGCTGCTATGTAAAACAAAAGCATAGTCCCTGAGCTAAAAACCTTATCATTTAAGTCTAAGACAAAAATAAAGCAGTCAAAAATTACTTTGGAGGTATATGAAAAGACAGCATGATGGGCAGTCGCGCTAGTTATACAAGGAGACAAACCATCTTTGTATGCCTGAAGGGAAAAGAGAGTTTAAGGAGAAATACAAAGGAGGTTAATGAAGGGATACTGCCTTACAAAAAATCTTTCTTAATCCACGCAGCTATCTACTTCTATCAGGAAGTATAAAAGTTGATTTCTCTTAAGCCACACAGTCAAAAGAGTTATTAATAGCTGCACAGTTTTACCTTTGAAAGAGGCTAGCATGCACTGCAGGTAGGCATGTCTCACAGCTGAAGTAGATGTTTTAAGGCTGAAGGCTTTCTTTAGCCATTCTACCAGCTTCTTAGGAACTTCTGTGGTGAACCGAACACACCAAAGAGCCAGCACAGAGACTGCATGAACCAACGTGCCTTCATGGACTAGGAAGTAACACAGAGCTCATGTCAGTACAGAAATTGCAGAAAACACAGGAACATAAAACAGAAAGCAGGTAACATCAGGAGGAGGCAGGACAAGAATGCACATGCTTCTAAGAGACACAGCACTGTGTCTGTGGGGCTGCTCATCAAAACAGGGCAACGGATTTTATAACACAACAGGCGAGAATCCAGATTTATCCTGAATAACAAGTCATATGAAAATCCTGCTCAAGACGAAAGCAGCTTAGCAAACCCAGAACAAAGGAAAGAGGGCTCACCTTCTTGTTGCAGGAAAGGGATGAAAAGCTCAGCCACAGTTCCAGTCAGGGCTTGGCTAGAGGATCCAGAAACCACATGGTGACTAAGGCTGCCAATCCCTAAAAGGACATAATTCTCTCATTAGTTCCCAAACTACCAGCACTTGCTGCAAAATCTAAACACAATCAAGAATGACCCTTCATGTTTCAATCCTTGCACAGACATCTCTCTCTCTTGTCACTACATCTGGATGTCACATCCACTGTGCCTCAACACTGCAGGACCTCTGCCTTCATTTTTACCCACAATACAGTCATATTCCTACCAGCCAATTATTCACTTTGAAGAGAAAGTCAAGAACTGGCACGTGGTGCTATCCAGCACATTCTATGACATTAACCACAGCCAGTTCAGAATGACAGGCAGGGAATCCTAAGTACAGATCCTTCTCATTCAGCCTCCTGCTGAATTTCCTCCACCAAAGCAGCAGCTTTCTTCCAGGATCCTCACCTGAAAGGACACTCATCTTCTGAGCAACAACTGTCAGCTTCCCTTCTGAGCCTGCCAAGAAGAAACAAATGGCTGACTTAGAGACAACACCTATGTGCTACAACAAGAATCTTCTCTAGAAGTACAAAAGCTTGCCCCGTTACCGCTGATCCAGGTTGAGTCATCCCTACCATACAGGGAGCTAAAGACAATAGAAGATACAATACACAGAACTCCTTGAAGGTGGCAAACCTTTATTCATCTCCACTGCTTATTCTACAATTTACTCACCCCCTAAGATGGCAAAAAGGTGTCTGCCCAGCGACTCCACAGCTGAAGGATCACTACATTGTCGAGCTAAGTTCTTTAATGCCACAACTGCTTCATCCATCAGCTGCACACTGTTGGATTTCAGATGACCTAGAAAATAATGCACAAGCTAAGAGCTCCTTACAACAAACTGCGTAAAATCATCACATGAACTGTTACAGTGTCATCCTCCCACCCACACAGAACAACCTCTTCACCAGCAACCACACTGTTAGAGGTACTGCCAGAAAGTTGGAAGAAAGCTTTATTCTGAATTCATCCTTCCCACAGAAGTTAGAGTACTTACTGGCCAGTCCTTTCACAATGTCTAGAGCATACTGGCTAAGATCCAGGTTCACAGATACAAGCAAGCAGGAGATTGCTGAAGACAGAAGAGATAACGGCATATTATATTTTGTTAAGTAACTGGTTTTAGCGTTTTAATACACCCTTCCCCACAGTTCACATCAAGAGCAGACAGGGTCAGTAGGGACTAGGAAGAAAAAACACTGAAATTGATTCTCAATGAACAGATTAACTCAGGATTATTCTTAGCACTCAGCTGTGAAATTCTGTCCTCAGTGCAAAGAGTAGCTATCACATACCCAGACACTTGGGACCACACCACAAATGTTGCTTCTCCAGATCCAACCCTTAGATGCCAGACAACCCTACAGCCTGCGCTCAGAGGACCAAAAGCATAGTCCAGAGAGACACACTCCCCTGACAACTCCAGAACTCTAAGGAACAGACAGAGCAATACAGAGAGATGGCAGACTCACTTTCAATTACGTTCTCAGGGCTCCGTAGCAGGGATTTCTGCAGAGTTGGCAAAACTAAGTCCTTGAATTCAGCGTGAGACATGTACCGAAGAAGTGGGGAACAGCTGTCCTGCAAAGGGAACAAAGTGCTCAGCACAGCAGTGGACATTGCCCGTAGGACAAAAGCACAAACAGCCTTGTAACAGGATGTCTCACCAGCACGTGCTTCTGAGGCTTTGTCTTGCTCATAAGGATGGTCTTCAAGTAGAAATCCAGAAGGGCACTCTGAACAAGCAGAGCAAAATTACAAAATTTTTTACCAAATTACAGCCACACCACAATCTATACACAGCTCCCCACACACCATCAAGAAGCCAGGCTTGCCAGCCCACCTCATTCTCCTCCGGAAGGCAGCCCTATCCACTAAGCAGAAGCTTTGCTTCCATCCTCACATAAGACAGTCAAGCAGAGATCAGTGCTCGCTGCTCTACCCTTCAGCCCAACATTCAAAGTGCACTGAGAGCTAAATGCTGCCTTCCATTCCTACAACAGGGGAGAAGGCAGAAAGCTGTAGTGTTGGCCACCAGTCACAGTAAAAAAAGCCACATATCTGGCATCTCTTCTATAAATCTATCCCAGCTGCTTTAGTCAGAAGTGCGTTACTACTGAATTGACAGATAATGAAATCAGGGGCAGATGCAAAGTATTAACCTCACTGAGACATCTGTCCCCCGCTCTGCCCCATGATTAAGAGCGATACTACACATTGCCAAAAAAAAGCAGTATGGCAGATTTACCTTGTGACGTTTAATAATATCAATCTCTTTCTGGGCTGTGCAAAACTGCACGACGAGTCCGAGCATTGCAGCGTAACTCTGGTTTGGTTCAAGACCAAGAATGACAGATAGGTACTGATCCACCAGATCTTGGTTCTGAAAAGAAAAAGAGCAAGGCACATTAATACAACAAAACCTAGAACAGCTATCAAATATGGTCACATAAGGTATACATCACCTCTTTCCACAGCCTGTTCAATTTCTTGACAGCCCCATCCACTGCCTGCTTATGAGAACCTCCCAGGACTTCCAAAAGGAGCAAACACTGAACCTCCACCTGCCAAGGGAAACAGCCGAGCAAACCTTCATGCATTTGCTTCTCAGAGACCTCAGATCAAACAAGACATGTCAGATGCCAGTGATTAGCTGAATCTGCTTAGGAAAATGTCCTTAGGTCATGGAAGTTCTTCCAACAAGCTGCCATTGCTTTCATCCCACATGCACCACTTTGCAGAACCACGCATAACAGTTTTGAAAACTCCGACTTTGACAACAGCAATTTATATCAGATTATATCTCTTCTTAAAATGTGTTCCAACTATATTCCAAGGTGCTATGAGCATGGCCGCAGATTCAGGTTGTTAAAGTAGGTGAAAAGAAAGCAAAAAGCTACTTGACCCTATACGACAGAATATCACACGCAATGACTTCAAGGGAGGCACAGGGAATTCATGCCACGATGCAGACTGCACCTTGGAGGCACCACTAGCCCACCTAGCCTAGAAACACTGGTATAAACCATAGTATACACAGCAAGGCTCCCCCACTCTCATGCTCTATACACCTCCTACTTCCTCCAGCAGAATAGGAGAGATCAAAATACACCAGAAAGCAAAAAAGATTGTCGTGTAAACCTGGATTTTAACATGACATTATCAGTTACGTTCAGAATTATTTGCAATGTTTCAGCAACTTAAAAGACGTTAGAAATATTTAAGTCCTTATCTCCAAAGGGATATCTCTGCAAACCAAGAAGAACCTACCAGTTTTTTCCATGTTTCTCCCTGTCTCTTTTCAGGTGTTGGAAAGACTGTGCGTACAAGCAGGCATGTCCAGGAGAGTGCCAGCAGAGCTGCAGATCCACTGCTCTTACTGTTGTACAAACAGGAGAAGGAGGTAAATCTACAGCTCCCAGTATATAACTTACACCTACCAGTCCATAATAGACTCATCTTTGCCAAAGTCAGAACACCACCTTATAAGCGAGGCAATTTCATCACAGAAAAATACAGCTAAAGTCTTAGCTTTTAAAACAAATAATTAGTCCTCAGAAGCTATGTGTTTCAGCTCCTGTTTAACACTCACAACTTCCAAATGGCGCAAAAGAGGCTAAATCTCACCTGCTGGGAACAAAAAACCTTAGCAGAAGAAAGACCATTTCTGGATCTTCCCAGTGGCATTACAGAAACAAGAGTTAAATACTTTGCCAACTGACAGTGTGCAAAAAGTGACTCAAGTTTTCTCATGTGCTGCTCATCTTTACTGTCAGAGCTTCCCAGCGTTAGACTGCCAAATTGTTTCTCAGCTTACATTCCCTCCTGGCACATTACCCAGTTCTGGTTTCTGCTAACTCCCACCTCCTCCCTCCACTTCAGGTAATGGATCCCACCTTGCAGCTCCCTGAGGATCCTCACCCCATTTTGATCTTTGCCTCAAAGTGAAAGAACACAGAAAGTGTCCTTGAGCACAAGGCCAGCCACTGTGACTGAAGGGTGAATATCATATCACTGCAAGTCTTTAAATCAAGATCAGGTATTTTTCTAAAAGCTACACTTCTATTCAGCCATGGAGGCGTTGCAGGATGGCAGTCTGTGGCCAAAAGTAGCAACCAAAGAATTATTCTGTACACAAGAGCAACCACCAGCAACTCAGAACTGCTTCCCCACCAAGGAACTCAGCCAGCACCTGGGAACTCCAGCCTTGCCGCCGACCCCTGAAGACTGAAGTGACTGCAGAAGGTTTTTTGCTGTTGCATCTGGCTGGGATTCTGCGAGCTGCTGAAGTGCCAGCTGCAGGGCTCTGCGGGATGCTGCATCACTAGAATGAAAAATGTATCTCTGTGAGCATTATAAATCCTGCCAACATTACACACATTACTACACTTGCACCACACAAAGGACTCTGCTTCCTCATTTCAGCAGTCGAGCTAACAGTTATTTTATCTTTGCAGTTCCAAGAAGTGGAGAAGTTTCTGGCAGAAAGTCCCACTCCCTTCCTTAGCCGGCGGTAGTTATGTTGAGGCTCTTTGGCAGGTTGCAGAAGAAAACACAGGTTCTGAACAGCTTCCCTACAACTGTGTGAACCTCATGAGGTTCAACAAGGCCAAGTGCAGGGTCCTGCACCTGGGTCAGGGCAACCCCTGGTATGAGTACAGGTTGGGGGATGAAGGGATGGAGAGCAGCCCTGCCGAGAAGGACTTGGGGGTACTGGTGGATGAAAAGCTGGACAGGAGCCGGCAATGTGCACTCGCAGCCCAGAAAAGGCCAACTGTGTCCTGGGCTGCAACCAAAGCCGCATGGCCAGCAGGGCGAGGGAGGGGATGCTGCCCCTCTGCTCTGGGGAGACCCCCCTGTAAGTGCTGCGTCCAGCTCTGGAGCCCTCGGCACAGGAGAGACATTGGACCTGCTAGAGGGGGCCAGAGGAGGCCCCAGCAATGCTCAGGGGGCTGGAACAGCTCTGCTGAGAGGACAGGCTGGGAGAGCTGGGGGGGCTTAGCCTGGAGAAGGGAAGGCTCCAGGAAGACCTTATTGCAGCCTGACAGTGCTTAAAGGGGGCTTATAAAGAAAGATGGGAACAGACTTTTTAGCAGGGCCTGTTGCGATAGAACAAGGGGTAACAGTTTTAAACTGAAAGACTGCAGATTCAGACTAGATATAAGGAAGAAATTTCTCACAATGAGGGTGCTGAAACACTGGCACAGGTTGCCCAGAGAGATGGTAGATGCCCCATCCCCAGAAACATTCCAGGTCAGGTTGGACAAGGCTCTGAGCAACCTGGTTTAGTTGAAGGCATCTGGGCTCACTGCAGAGGGGTTGGACCAGAGGATCTTTAAAGGTCCATGCCAACCCAAAGATTCTATGACCAGGCCATGATTTAATCTAATCTAAAAGTGTCTAGAAGATGTCTAAAAGACACCTTAGTCTTGCGTCACAAGGACACAGGCATTCATCCTTGCAAACTGAACCACAGAATGAAAGCTTTAACTTCAAAATTAAAGCTGAAACACAAGTTAAGTGTTGTAAAACTTCTTAATGTCAAACCTAACTTAAAAGCTAACTACTAGATGGCATCTTTCAGTGTCATACACATCTATGTGACACTGCGTGCTAACATACCCAGATGCTCCATACCAGTTTAACTAATAAATACATAAATACTAGTAATATATTAAATAATACAGCCTTTCCACATCAATTTACTCACCGGTATCGATGCAGAGTAAGGCAGAAGAGTTTGCAAAGGCCTTTCACTGCACCTTCTGGAAGATCTGTTAACAGAATGTATTTCAAAATATTTCTTTGTTAAATCAATGAGCTCTTCATCTTTAACACAAACATGATTCACTTCACAACTGAACTCAGGGAACTGCTCACATCTATGAAACTGTTTGCAAGGATCATAGTAAAAATTCTCTCTTTTTATACATATTGTGCATATTTTTAAGAATAATGGCAAAATTGGAACACGTGCTATTCCACAATCATCTTCAGCCAATGAAAGAAATAAAAAAGATTCTTAAAAATTTGTTTCAACTGTTTTACTAAGACTATGTAAAATCTTCCATACCCTCCCTCTCTCCACATACACATATACACAGATATGTGTGGTGTTTGTGTGTATAAATATTCCATGAATCATTACAAAACCAAGCTAAGAGTCAGGAGAGAAACAGGCAACTGATACACTAATGAAAAACTAATACACATGATGCTACAACTACTAACTGGAAAAAGTACGCATGCTAGTAACCAGAGTTCTGTTACCTACAAAACCCACGCTTAGAATTAGCGCTGTGAGAAAACACAGACTCCAAACACTACCGGCCCCCTCCCGCAAGAAACTACCCCTCAAGTTTCACATAGCCTTTGAAACAAAACATTTTAACATTCTTCTCCACCCTGGTGATCAAAACAGTGCCCCAAAGCTTTTACCTTTCCCAGAAATGCATTTTCCCAGCTCACTGAGGATGTCTCTCCGTTCCTTCACACTGGCTGTGGTTACTTTTACCGCAAACCGCTTCAGTGTATCAGAAATCTAAAACCACACACAGAGGAAAAAAACTTCAGACTACCTTCGATATCAACACATGGAAGACAAAAACAGAGCAAGCAAAATATGTCATCTGCCACCACACAACCTCTTAGTGACCAAATGTGAGCTCCCACAATCTTATCTGCAGGGGAAAGGGTCACTGTACATCTACATGACGGAACTCAGAAACCTCCCCCTTTGGCTGAAGGACAACTGCTTTCTGTTTGTTAACCCGTGTCCCTGTCACGGCACTCACACTCTGTAAGATACATTTACTCCTCTAGAAGTAGGACAGAGTGAGAGGTGAGATCAATAGCCTAGAGTACAGGACCCTTAAAAGCACCAAAAAAAATGCACTTCAAGAATGCAAAAGTGCTTTTCGGTGCACGTTATCTCCTAAAGCCCATGCACCCCCTCGAAGGGGACTTCTAACTGCAGACGACCCAGGGCTGTCTGTAACTGCCCGTCCTGAAAAACTGATCTGTGCTTTCAGGCTGTCAATAGCTGGGACATTCTGTACTCAGGCCCAGCAGAAGAATGAACTGCTTGCATTTACTCTTTTCCAGAATTAACACGCATGTCGCAGGGATTTTGTAAATTGGATTTGCCAGATTACAAAGGACTGCACCTTGCTATCACACTCCTTTCCATGCGCTACCAGTAGCACTGAAGGTTACCCAAGCCAAACAAAAAAAAATCACATCACACAACTGAATGGTTTTCTTCATGCCTGCACTACTGTGTGCCTGGACTTGCCAGTGGGAAGGGATCAAGACCACTCACTGAGTTTAACTCCTGTAAATTGTTTCAGTTTTCAAGTGGTATCGAGAAGGTGAGATAAACTTTTTTCTAGTCTTTCCAGACAGTGTAAGTTCTCAGTGACCTGCTCCTTGAACTATTGAAACCATTTCCATTAACTTCCAAGTTTAACAAGACATGCAAGACAAAAGACTTTGTGTGGGCCAAATAGGACTCAGCCAGGTCTATGCTCACAGGTTTTCTGCATTTACATAAACCAAAACACAGCTCTCCAGGAAAGGCTTTTAAAATTAATCTCTTAAACCAAGCAACTTTCTATCTTAGTAATAATCATCATCACCTTCAGGAAGAGCAGCAAATAAACATGCCTTTATCAAAACTATTCCTTCCCTCTTCACGCAAAACTCCACCAGTTTTGCCACAAAAAGTCTTTTTATAAGCACAGGAAACCTGGCAATTGAGAAATGTCAATTGCCTCCATTCTTCTCAAGAGCTGCTTTCAGTGAAGCTTTTTTGCCGACACGCAGGAAGGGTAATCCTGCACAGCCGCTACCTGGGATTTAGAGAGGCTGTCCACATCTCCCCGACCCTGTGACTATCTCACACCCTGAGCTCTCCTTAAAAGCTGGCTGAAAGCAGGGCTGAACCTCTCACGGTAAGGTACAGGTCAACCTGCTGAGGATGGCAATGTCGTTAGCATCTGAACTGACAGAACAAGCCCCCATTAAAAAG
Source organism: Phaethon aethereus (assembly GCF_964289735.1). Classification (NCBI taxonomy): domain Eukaryota; kingdom Metazoa; phylum Chordata; class Aves; order Phaethontiformes; family Phaethontidae; genus Phaethon; species Phaethon aethereus. The sequence goes on along the minus strand of NC_138593.1, from coordinate 12,254,184 downwards.
CTCGTCTTCTTTCAAACCTTTCAATTACATGAGTCCATCATATGCAAACTCAAACCAAGCTGCACTGACTCACACTGCTTAATCATAATCAGGGAGATGTACAGACATGAAAAACAGTCTAGAAATTAAAAATATAAATCATGTATAACACTACAGAACTTCCCATGCAGCTTAATGACTTAATACAAACAGCACAAACCACAACCACCCAGTCCCCACAGAAGAGCCACTGGGACAGGCTTCATCCATTTGCTTTTTCTTCTGATTAGGATCTATATATATGTTGTGTTGCAAAGTTAGTTAGCAAGCAACGCTACTGCAAACACAGAGAGAACAAACGCAGTATTTGTACTAGTAAGGGCCTGATCCCGAGAAGGCCGGGATTTGCCGTAGGAACCTCCCAACCTAATGCACTAAGCCGGAGAAAAAGCCCACCAGGGTGCAACAGCCGAGCCCCGGCAGCCCAGGCACTCGGGAGCGGCTACAGCCCGGCAGGCCCCTCTCCCTTTCTGAACGGGACCCCGGGACACCCGGCAGCCGCGGACAGGGCGGAGGCTGCCGCGGGCCCGCTGAGGCGCCGCGAGCCCGCCGAGCCCGGCGCAGGGCCGGCAGCCGCACACGAGACGCAGCCAGGAGGGACGCAGCTTGTGCCCCGTCGTTTATCGGGAACTCACTTCGGGAGCGGGCAGGATCCTCCCGAGCGCGGCAGCCGCCATCCCTCGCCCCGCTCCAGGCCGCAGCCGCCCCCGGCAGCCGCTCAGCGAGCGGCGACTCAGCCCGGGGTCCCCGGCCGCCTCCGCGCTGGAAAGAGGCCGGCAGAGGGGCGCCCCTTCCCTTTCCCCGCGGGCCGAGGCTCGGCGCCGGTGCGGCCTCCCTGCGGGCGGCTCCAGCGCGCAGCGCCGGCGCGGCCTTCCCGCCCCGGGACGCGCCCGGACCGGCTGCCACGTCCTCGTCCGGCCGCGGGCACCAAGCCGGGCCCCGCAGACGAGCCGAGAAAGCGCAGCGGAGCGGGAGGAGGCGCAGCCCCGGGCGGACACCCACGCCCCACCTCACCGCCGTCACCGGGCCACGTCCGCCGCGGACCTGTCCCGCACTCACCTGCGTGTCGGCCGCCATGGCGCAGCCTGCGACACCGGAAGCAGTAGCGGCTTCCGGTGCAGGCCTCGCGCGGAGCCGGCCGGGGCGGGTCCGTCTCCATGGCGACGGCGCTGCGGCCCGGCCCGGCCCGGCCCGCGGAGCCCCGGGCTCCCGCAGGGGCGAAGCCAGCCCGGAGCGCAGGGCAAAGGCCCCACCGCCCAGACAAGCTGCGGGCGAGGCCTCTGCTCAGCCCTGGCTGCAGCGGCCACCCATCAGGGAGGGCTGCGGTGCCGGCGGTGCAGAGCAGCGGGCCCCGAGGAACAAGCGCTCCTCTGCAGCACATGGGAGCCCCTCTGGTTACACTTTCCCCAAGACCCCAGTGATCTGGAGACTACACCATCGATGCGGGCACATGTGAAGGTGTAAAATAGCTTTTTATTTCTCCCATTGGACCAATTCTGACATAAATACAGACAGTGGCTGCTGTTAGTCAAAGAGTCCGAATCCCATGTCCTCATCAGACTCTTCTGATTCCTCCTTCGCTGCCTCTTTTGCTGGAGCAGCAGCGGCGGCAGCAGCAGGTGCAGCCGCTTCAGCTACCACAGGGATGGCTGCCACAAAGGCAGAGGGGTCTGCCAGGAAGGCCTTCACCTGTAAAAGGAGGGGAAAATAAGGTAAACTCAAAGGAAACGAAGTATTACGAAGGATTGAACCTTTGCAATCGTTAAGGCAACACTGGCAGCTTGGTAGAAGCCAAAGAGTTGCACTTATCACTGCCATAAATGAAGATTCGAAAGACATTTCAGCTACACTCAAGTGTAACAGCCCCGGGGGGGGAAGGAATGCCAAGTAATTCAGCTTTCTCCTGCCACTGGTACACAACATATGAAAGCAGATACCCCTTTTCAGGCCAGGTCTCTCGCACACAGGTGGGCCTGAGTCCTTTCAAACGAAGTGACACGCAAGGTGTTTCTGTCAAAGTGCCCAGCTGCATTTTTAACAGCAGATAGGACTCAGCCATTACCTTTTCGGCCAGCGGGAAGGTGTAGTCGGTCTCCACCGCCACAGCGAGGACCCGCTTGTACCCATTAACAATGGAGTGGGGCACAGAAGCAATGGTCGGGTACCCAATTTGCAGACAGACGCTGGCAACATTACGAACACCCTGTGAGAAGAGAGACTCATGTTTCTGTGCTCTGAGAGATAACGACTAGAAACCAACCACGGCAGGTGACAACACATTCCTATACTGCCAATGTAACGAGGGACAGCGTGCAATGAACGCAAGTACCGCAGCTCCAGTGAAGTTAGTCAAGGAAACACTTTCTGAAGTAGCGTCAGATGAAAAAGCCTACAGAAGGTACTCCCTGACAGACTGTTTCTTCAGGGCACTGAGGAGAGCTCCTGGCTCTGCAGGACCCCACAGAAAATACCGGAGATGACACTTCTGTGTCATTCTGGGGCAGTGCTGGCTGCCACAGCAGTTAGGCAGAAGAGGTGGAACGTAATGGATAGGGGTTGTTGCACTCACCTCCAGGAAGCGCTTGTGCAAGGTCTCCTCGGTGATGTCCAGCACTTCAGGATTGTAAATGCTGCCATTGTCAAAGACCTGCTGGATCACCAACCCAAAAGAGAAGGGGGAGATGTTCAGCATGTTCAGCAGGGTGGCTTCACTGGCACCCACTTTGTCTCCAGTCTTGATGAGCTGCACATCACTCTGAAGAAATAAGGGGAAAAGTAGTGAATACGCAGAAACAAACTCAGGCATGTCAATCCAACCGGACACAAACACACATTTCCAATGGCAAGAGATGGAAGCAAAGGAACAAACGAGCACAATAAAAATGGGCTCTAAGTTCAGCTCCGCAAGTTGAGAAATCCCTAGACCATGCAAGAAGGTACATCTCAGCTAGGAGAAAGACAAAGCCCTTCCTGCATTACCTACAGGTAGCTCACCTGCAAGTTCCTCCAGTAGAGCTTAACCACGCAGCTAAGATCTGATGGAGAACTTAAATCCCCCCCACGCTGCATACCAGAGCCAAGCCAGACATCCTCCTTCAAGTTCCCAAAGTGCTGCACAGTCAGACTGCTGATGCAAGATTTCAGCACTAATGGGAGTTTTGACCTTCGCAGCTCCATCAATAGCCACAGTCAGGACCCTCCAGTCAAGGAAGAACTTCAACAACAGCAGCACACTGCTCACTAACCAGAATTTCAATGGTCCCTCTGGAAATCTTTGTGGTGATGCCCAAGGCCTGGAAAAAGGAGGTCTTCTCAGGTCCAAGACCAGTGTTCTGGGCCGGCACAGTCACATCACAAGGAGCAATAGCACCGGCACGGGCAGCCGCTGGCACCTGAAGGGAAAAAGAGAAGCTGAAAGAATTCTCACCTCAGATGGGATGGCAACAACTCCCTCCTGAAGCATCCCTCCAGGATGGACATCACCCAGGCACACACAAGCAAGACAGAAGTTGAACTTGAACAGTTTGTCCAAGGCTGCAGGGGCCTAGCTCCCAATCCTTGAAGACTCCTAATAATCAGGTATTCCCCATGCATTTTCAGTTTTATTTTTAATTCAGCATCTGCCAGCCCAGAGACACGGTGAGGGCTGATCTCCCCTACCTTGTTAGCCAGCAGCATGTCACGGATCTCAGTCAGATCCTCCTTGGTGAAGACAAAGCCCACATTCCCACGGATGTGAGGCAGCAGCCTGAAGGAAAGATGACAGCCTTCAGTTCTACTTCTCAGACAACATCTCCTCCTCCCAGACAGAGGATCCAGGAGTACATTCAGACAGTGTTACCCACTTTTCTAAGGCAGGGTTATTCTCCAGATGACCACGAATAGCTTTGCGCATCATCGTATTCTTCCCCATCAGCACAACGGCCTTCCCACGCAGAGACATACGGATTTGCTGCATCTGCTTGGATCCCACATTGTCTGCTCCCACAATGAAACATTTTGGGTAATCATCCAGGAGTTGCTATAGTGAGAAAAACACTAACTACACAAAGAAACAGGGACCAGTGCACAGAGCAGCATTAAAATCTCAACATGTTAAAATGCCGGGGGGGGGGTGGGGGGAAGGGAACTGCAGAAGTTTGAGAGTGCTCAACTCAAAGTGACACTGGGTGCACCACAAGGCTGCACCTCTCACTCAGCTATCTAGTTATAACCCTAAACAAATTATCTCTGTAACTGCCACAGCAATTCTCACAGGAGCCTTAAAGAGGTCTGATCTAGGCTACCTTACTCTCCTCCTATTACCACATAATCGCTCCTTAAACAGATGCGCTCTGGCACCCCATCGTTTTTTTTAAAACGACGCCCCGCAGACACCCCAGCCCGATTCCCGCTGGCCCGAGCAGCGCCAGGACCACTCCCTCCGGGCCGGGCCCGCCCCCAGCCCAGATGGCGGCAGCGCCCCACGAGGGCCGGGCCGTCTGGCCAGGCCTCAGCCCTTCGGGGCCGCGCCGACACTCACGATAATTTTCATGAAATAGTTGGACTTCCACGTAGCCCTGTCTTCCCTGGGCATCGCGGCGGTGCTCCAAGGATCGCCCGGTGGGTTTAAAGACGAGCTGTGACCTGACAGGGAGAAAGGCGGCTCAGGCGGCTCCGCACCCTTCCCTTCCCACGCCTCCTGCCCGCCCCACAGCCCAGCCACGGCCCAGGACCCCGGGTATGGTCGCGGCCCGCCACAGCCCAGCCCCACGAGAGCCGCCGCGCCGCGCACCCACCTCCCCCAGGGCTCCGGGAAAGAAAGGCCGGAGGGCGGGCCCACCTCCTTTTATACCGCGGCTCATACCCAATCGCAGCGTGAAACGGATGTACCTCATCTCATCCCACTGGCTGCCCGCCGCATGTCAATCAGGGCGGGACGTCGTTCTCATTGAGCAGCGTGCCTGTGGCTTACATCCCCGGCGGCGGAAGGCGCGGGCGGCGCAGGAAACGGCGCGGCGGCGGAAGGCGCGGCTCGGACCGGGCCGCCCCCTGGCGGCCGGAGGAGCGCGCTGCCGCCCCTCGGAGCACCCCCCACCCCCGCAGCCCGCCAGCAGGGTAACCCGCTTTGTTTCTGCTTTCTCACAAGCGTAGGGACTAGAAACAAGCGCCAGCACACACTTAGAATAATCGTAAAAATTTTATTAGCGTAACTGCAAGAATTTTAAATGGAAAAAGGAAAGCGGAGTTAGAAGTTTACAAGGGGGCGGGGGGGATATCAAATAACTGTCAACCCAGCGGAGCATCCCCCAGCCCAGCCCCGACGTGGTGTGAAAGACCTTCCCCAAGGGCAGCACTTGGTCCGGGGGGACTGCACACAGGGCTGAGGCCTTCAAAGACAAAACCTCCCAGGAGCAGCCTGCACCTGGGGACGTGCCACAGCACCCGTGCCTCCTCCAATACCATCCCCAGCCCTCACACGCCACCCTCCCAGGCTGCTCAGGCAGTGCCGTGGCTGTACTACCCTAAAACTGCATCTGAAATCAAATAACAGGCATTTTGGACATCCACAGTGGCAGCAGCCACCAAAAGTCATTATTTGGCAGAGTAGCATCCGTGTAGCATCCCAGCATGTCAGAAACCAGATAAATCCAGGACGCACTCAACATCTTGCTCAGGAGGTAAGTGTTTAACAATCTCCGTTAAGCACTACCGACAGACAAGCCTCCCCTTCAGTGCTGTGCACCACCAGCACCCCTCCGCAGTACCCTACACCCAGGGTTTTCCACGCGTGCCAGAAGCATCACTTACACAAGCCTCAACTAGCAGTGAGGTAGGTTAAAGATTCCCCAGACAGGGAAACTGAGGCACACGGTTACACAGTTTGCAGGTGTCACACAATGAGCAGTAGTGCCAGAAGCATCTTCTTGTCCCACTGCAGCACTTCTGCCACTACAGCTTTTTGTCCTCTTGGCGAGGCCAAATTGATTTCAAAGGTGAAGAGACCAATGCGTAAGGGTTCTTGCCTCATGAACTCTCCAGGAGCTGCACTTAGCCCAGCTGACACAGCTTTAGCTCTAGTGCTTCTACAGCTCCCTTCGGTCTCACAACCGCAAATGGAGGTTCATTTGTATGGGAAACCAGTGAAAAACAGTTTCAGTGTCCCAAGCAGGGCAGCGAAGCACCATGGCAAGGTTACACAGGACAGTAACCCGCAGATTCCTGCCTAAGGTCAGGCTGGTTTCTGACACAGTTGCCCCTGGACCCCTAACACACCTGCCAAGCTGAAAAGCACAGCCCAAATGGCCATATCGCTGTAGCACTCTGGAGAAGTAATTCCAAACACTACTTCCTGGGCTGCTTCTGCTGTTACCACAGAACACCACCAGGTATTTCAACGTAGTATTTCACCTTCCATAGCACCCTCCATCCAGAGACCTAAAAGCGCTTTAGCAAGTATGAACTAAGCCTCACAATAACCTCACAAATCCAGGCTAAATTGCCCCCATTTTACAGATGGGGAAACCGAGGCACAGTAAGGTTTAGTGACTGGCCCAAAGTTACACAGCTAGTCAGGAACAGAATCTGTCTCTTCCTATTTCTTCTCCTTAGTCACAAGACCTTTCTTCCATAGGAGAAAAGGAACCCCTTCCCCAGTTAGCCCTGCTCTGATTTCAGGTGGCTGAAGAGGAGAAATCAAAGGCAAAGGTCTCAGCTCTTCCCCCCCCCTTCCCCCTGCCGCATCACATTAAGACTCCCTGTAACATCCTGGAAGCTGGGCTTTGGGAGAATGGCAGGTGATTCAAATACAGCAGTTTACAGGTTACAATAAAAACCAAAACCACACTTTTAGGTGACCCAGAGGAGGGGCGGGGAAAAACAAAAGAAAGAAAAAAGCCATTCACAGTTCACCTGCCTGTGTTAGGAGGAAAAAAAAAAAATACAAGTCACATTCCCTTCCCCATAGATTCTAGCCCCTCCCAACCCACAATAAAAAGAAAATACTCAAATGTTAGTTAGGCTTAACAAAGCGTTGAGGTTACAGATGCAGTAAACCAGCACAACTGGCATACTGCCCAAAACAGCACAGCTTGATATAAAAGTTGCTTTCTTAAAATCACTTCAAAACCAATTTCTGTATAAGTAAATTAGATATGAATTCAAAATCAGTGTAGAAATCTACAGTTCTTACCAAAGACAGGATACAGTATTTACTTTGATAATAAAACTCCAAGTGTGTCACACACACCTGACCCAAGGGACTTGTTATACCAGTAACAGTCAATATAAAAGGTTATTGCTCTAGCATCTCTCAGTAGAACATATTTAACAAGCACAGAAAAGGGAAATACCAAGGGGCTGTCCGGTCTCATTAGCAAAGAGAGGAAGAAGAAAGGATATAAAGTTTGGATCTTTTTTTTTTCCTGGCTTCTTAAATCCCTCCACTTCTCCCTGCTCTTGTGGCAGTTTCAGGCCCCGATAGATGTGAGAGTTTCAGGCCAGATAAACACACGCACATCACGCTCGCTCATGACAAGGATGGATGAAAAAGGCTGCACTCTAACCTCTCTGCACCTGCTTTTAAAGAAGGGACGATGCCTCTTCCTCTCTCCTGCGAGCAGGAAGCAATGAAAGCAGCTGCCCTGAGCAGGCCCGAGTGCTGATGGAGGAGCCTGGCCTAGGGTGTCATCCACGGGAGCGCACATCAGTGCTAAGGGATGGTCGGCGCTTCCACCTCCTGCTTCAGTGTGTTGAGAAAAGGCAGGGAATAACAAACTGGGGGGAGCGGAACACCAAAACAAACCACCCCACACAGTAACATCTTGATTCCTCTTAAGAAAAAATAATAAAAGTGGTATCATCTCCTTACAGTGTAATGGAACTGGAGAGACCCTTGCAGGGTCTTGGCTGCCTGCGCTGATGCTCTGATCTCAGTAAGTCGCACACGCCACGTGGCTCTAGTGAGCAGAGCCAGGGTGGCACTGAGATCACAGGGTGCCCTCGCTGTGCTACTGCTCAGACTGCAGGCGTGCAGACAAAAGCCTGAGAAAGAGGTATCAAAGCAGAGGGCTGTGTTGTCTGCAAGTGTCACAATTTGCTCAGAGTGCTAAGACAGGCTGAAACCTACTGGCAAAGACTCCTTCTGCCAGGAGGGGGCTGGGTAAAATCTTGTTGGAGCCCGGGAGCTAAACTCAGCTGTCAGTCACACACACAGACACGCACACGGTAATGAGGGGAGTCAGCCTCTCTCTACTGAGACACAGCAAGGGCATTTCCAGTTTAATGGTCCGTCTCATCTCTGGATCTACTGCCTCTCCACAGCAGCAGAAAGCACTCCCACCCCACCCCACCCTCCTCCCCACCTGGTAAGGTTTCTAAATCACAGTAATGTTCAGAGAGACAGAACTGCCAAGGGGGTGGCAGAAAGATGCTTAGCGCCCATCTATGATGCTTCTAACAGAAGAGCTTGACAAAGCAGTTCTGGCAGTAGGGCTTGTCGTTCTGTTCTTTGAAGGTTCCTTTGTTGAGCTGCTTGAGGCAGAAGGCACAGACAAAGTGTTCGGGGTGAAATTTCTTGCCCATAGCAGTGATGCAGCGTCCTGTGATAGGCTTCTGGCAACCAGAGCAGAGCGAGCCGCGACGCTCGTGGTAATGCACCTCGCAGTAGGGCTGCCCGTCATGCTCAAAGAAGCTGCCATTGATGAATGGTGTAAAACATTCCTGCAGGAGGATAAAGCAGAAGGGGACAGATTGTATAACAAACTGAGGATGCAGGCAGCTCCACAAGCCTCCTCTGCTCTGTGGCACAGCCTAGCTGTACCATGGGCAGGGTGAACTGCTGCCTTTCAGAATCATCCTGTTGTCCAAAGAGCCAAACTCTGTCCAAGAAGAGTTCCCAAGGAAAGGCTGATAGATCAACAGATACAGCCACAAGCAAGGGAATTAACCATGCTCCCTCCCCCAGCTGGTTTCACTTCTATAAAGAAAACATGACAGATGAGCTACCAGATCAGATGCGTCCAGCCAGAAGAAAGGAGAACACTCCTTCCCCCGAGATGGGAAACACAGCAGCACCTTTCCCTGTTTGTTTTTTTTTTTTTTTAATCTCACTCCAGCTTCCCCACAATTGCAGGCAGAAGCAGGGACCAACAGCAACTTTCATGCAGCAGAATTTTGATGAACATGGGACTGGTTCCAGCTGAGAAAATGAGGCTCAATTAATCTTTAGAAGTGATCTCATCTCTCCAGAATGGCTGGCATTATGCGGGTACACTTTGTGCAGAATCATCCATCCTGAGACATCTCTACCAGGTACACATGCATCACTACTTGGAGAAACTGTTCTACAGTGCTAATGATTTTGAGTAGATGAGGAGAACAGGATACACTAGCTATGTGCTTAGTAGAGTCCAGACCTCACTCCACTCAGTGTCAGGCAGCTGAGGACAATGTACTTCAGAACCTGCAACAGAAGCACCCACTCTCCCTGCAAGACTGGGGAGACTCCCCTCCTTGTATTAGTGGGAAACTGAGGTAGCAGGGTGGGGGAGAGTCGAGGATGCTGCCAAACAGATTTAACAAACAGATCAGCTGTAAGGCCCCAAGGAGAAGCCAGATTTCCAGACTCCTCGTTTTGCTCAGTCCCAAGACATCCTCTTCCCCAGGGACGATACAGAGTATCACACACAGCTGGACCCCAAGGTGTGCACAGTGAGTCCAGCAAACAGCATGCAGAGCCATGGATAGCTAAACACTGGCAATACTGGGACGAATGCAGTTTGCCTGCAGCGAGTCCAAGACTTTTCTAATGCTTATAATCAGTTCAGTAAACAGCCTCCTCCATCAGTCAGCAGGACAGCTGAAAAGTCTGCTCTGCTTTAGCAAAAACAGGAAGAGAATCCCACCTTGTGTCCTGGAAGGTATCAGTGCTGGCCTCACCAATACTGGCAGTGTGGCAGCAGGGGGAAAAGGAAAGCAGAGCTCCTTGACAGAAGTCTCAGTCTCTGCAGAAAAAGGCACAGCCCTCCCCAGCCAGGACTGCCATCTTCTGGCTCCACTGTCTGCACACTGCTCTCGGAGCCACAGATAGCTCTCGGCAGGCAGCCCCAATAACATGGTGACAGTCTGCGCTGAGCATCATACACAGGAATCAGCACCTTGTGGTTCTGCTGCTTGTTCTGGTTTCTGCCTTTCTTTCCCACTCTAGGAAACACAGGCTGATTTTGCTCATCTCTTGTGGCCTGTAAGAGTTAATATTTGCAAGCTTTCTGAAAGAGTGCCAAGCATTTAATCTGCAGTATTCCTGTTTGTTATGCCTGTTGTATGGAGCCTGCCACCATTTCACTGACTTGCATATTTGTCTGAACAAGGCCAATCTCATTAGTTTACATTGTCAGATGGAGCATGGGAGGAAGATCCTTAAAATCTGATTGCAGAGGCAAGTACTTAGAGAGAAGCTTAGCTTATAATTATTCAAAGGTCACAGAAAATATCTCTGTTTATCTGTGAGCTGCTGCAGAAGCCCATAATTGAAGCTGGGAAGAAAGAGCAAAACAGCTAGAAAGTTTAATATAAACAGGCAGAGGACCAAGAAGGTGTTTGGTTGCTGCCATGTTTTTATCTTGTGGGGCTGGCTGCCCTTCACTACCCCAGACGCCTTTTCCTGATAAGGGATCAGATGCCTGCAGGGTAGAAATGAGAGGGGTCGTACAGCAGCAGCAAAGGACCTTGGGTTTCTTACCCGACAGACAAAGCATTCAGGATGCCACAGGGTGTTCAAGGCAGAGATGTAGTTTTCCAGGATAGCCCGGGTACAGCCTCCACACTTGGGAGCAAACATGTCAAAGTAGTCCTTGCGGCAATAGGCTTTGCCATCCTTCTCATGAAAACCTGCCAACAGGGAATAGTGGCAAAGAGTATCAGCTCCTGGTCTTTACCTAAGACCAGCCAAGCTCTGCAGGGTAACCAGCATGGGTATGATCAGCCTTCCTGCTGCTAACGCACAGACACCGCAGGTAGCTGTTGCTTGTTCTGCTGCCCTTCCTGTCCCATACACACACATGCACACTCTTCCTCTCCAGCGGGAAAAGAACATTACTGCTAGCATCCTTCCACCATAAACAGCTATATCCCTTGGCATTTCCATCTTCAGTAGTTCCCCTGCCATCCCTCAGGCTGTCCCCTAATAGCAGCTCTGCCTTACACACTTGTCTGCACTTCAGCAAGGAGACTGCCTAAACCAGCAATACCTTCAGGTCCAAAGAAAGCTCCACACTGGGCACAGAAAAAGTGTTCAGGGTGCCATGTCCTGTCCAAAGCCGTCACCACTTTCTGTTCAGAAGAAGACAAAGTGCAAGTCATGTAAATGATGGCTTCAGCTTGGAGGTTAAGAGGGGGCTGGGTAGGGTGAAGAACACATTAATGTTGGTACTGACAAGAGCGTGCATTAAAATAGACTGTCCTTTAGAAAGCTGAGTCAATTCTCCCCCGCCTCTGGCTCACTCAGGCTTTCCCCACTGCACACTTTGTTTTACCCTAAAAGGATCTTACACATTGCTTCCTCCCTTATACAGGGCCTCGTCCAGCTCTCAGGACTCTAGTACTGGTGCCTATTACTACAGGCTACCAATAGACAAATGCTGAGGAATCATTACTGGAATGAAGGAGCAACGTGGGGTTCTGAAGGAACTCCAGGAAAGGTAAGAGGAACTAACTCCTCTCCCTATCATAAGAATTTATCTGGGCCAGAGCCAGAGCAAAGGAAAAAATAGAAGTCCCCAAACAAAATCTTCCTCCCAGGACATGAGCGGAGTTTTTAACACCCAGGCCTGCAGCACTTTGCCAGCACCCTTAATCCCCTCAAGGAACTCACATCAAGTATTGGCCCGTTGCAGTAGTAGCAGCGAGGAGAGAAGAGATTGTGATAGTCCTTCTCGCAGTAGGGCTGACCATCCCTCTCAAAGAAGTTCCGCGACCCAATCTCCTCCTGGCAGTGGGTGCAGACGAAGTGCTCTGGGTGCCAGGTTTTCCCCATGGCTGTAACTACCTGTTGGGAAAACAAATTATGAAGGACAACTCTATCTCCCTCGCCCCTAGACCACATGACAAGATACCAGCTGGAGGTCAGCAAGAATGACAAGTTCTACTACTCAAGTGAGCCCTGGACTGGGGTAGCATGAAAACTGAATTACCTATCATCTCAGGAGAGGGCAGTCCCTCAAGGGCAGGGTAGAGGTCACTGGAGGAGCTTACAGCGTACCTAGCCAGTGGATAAATAGAGTACTTCAGTTTCTCCAGCATCTCCAGCCTCTTCAGCCTCACGAAACAGCCCTCCCCATTACTCCCAGCTGCAGCCCAAGATTCAGCAATGAGATAGCACCTTCAACTCACCTGCCCAGCAATAGGCTTCTTGCAGGCTCCACAGACACCTTTGGCAACTGTAGCTACACCCAGTTTGTTCAGGTCAGACTGGAGACTTCCCAGCATGGTGTCCAGCTGACTGCCAGGCTTGGAGGCTGTGGATGGAGGGGAGCTGCTCCCGGCTTTCCCCTGTGCCATGAACTGCAGGGAAGAGAAAAAAACATAAGGCAAGTGCTGCTGTATTTACAAGATAAATGCCTGCTGTTGCTGCCAGTGGCTCCTCTGTAGAGACAGACAGGAGATTGCTAGGAGACAGCTACACCCTCTGCAGAAGCCGGTGAGAGCCAGGATCAAGTACACACATGTATTCTGCCTATGCAGAGACATGCAGAGACCCTGGGATGTGTAACAGCAGAGCTGTGAACCGAGGATTTGATTTTCCTTCACTCTGCGTACAGCAGAAGTCACCAGCAGATCCTAAGTAGTCTGTACACTGCTGTCTAAGCCTCTGCCAGAAATCTCCCTTTACCTCATCAGAGTCTGGCCAGCTGACAAAGCAGAGACGCCATCCAGAGGGCCCCTTCCCCTTGGCCTCTCTCTACTTCTATGCTTTTGCCCTCTCTTAGTTGTCACTCTCTCCTCTCCGACAGGGATCCCTCTCTTCTTTCTCATCTCACCTCCCTTTCAGCTAGAGTATCTTCTCCCTTCCCCTCCCCCTCTTTGCACCACTTTCTGCAGATCTTTTTGCCGAGTCTCCTTTGCCCTCCTCAGGCAGCTCTCATGCCACAATTGAGCTAAGCAAGTGGAAGCAGGAAGGAAATAACTCCCTTCAAGTTGCCTGCTGTTTACTACAGCGAGGGCAGTGCATCCACAGCAGAGACCTAGCAGACAGGATGGCAATGGAAAGATTGCCACATCTATTGTCAGATGGAGCACTGGAAATGCACGGTGGTGGAGGGAAGGAGATTAAGATACTTGTCTCCGAAGCTGTTTCTGAAACTCACACCACCACAATACACATGGCTTAGAAAGGCATCCCAAGAAGGAGGGGGAGAAATGTTTTACTTAGGTTCATAACTTATAAACAAAATATATGTTCTCTTTGGCCACCAAAGCCCCCTTTGCAGGCAAACTGCAATAATGAAATACAGATTATTTTAGCTGACTTTGTACTGCAATAGCTACTGTCAGGTTTAGAGAGACCCAAAGAAGTCCCTCCCCAAGATGTTGGTCTGGAGCACATGTTATCTTTTAGTAAGAGTATAGATTAAAACAGACATAAAATCTACACTTGTAAACAACCCATCAGCCTGCTGCCAGCGCAGCCAGGGACATGCTGAAGTGCTTCAGAGCCTTGACAGAATGTGCCCTTCCAGCCACAGGATGAGCTCTATTCCCTGTCCTGCAGCTGGTCATATCTGTAATCAACTAGTTTACCCAGTGACAAACCCTGTTTTCTACTTGTTTGTATACAAATTCTCATGACATACATAATTTTAGCTTTTTTTACACACACACATCCCTCATCAGCCTTGTCTTGCACACAGCATGATTCCCAATAGAGCTTAACGCAGCTTTTCCCATCCTCTCTCCTCCAGCCACCCCCACAGCTTGCCACCTCTCCTAGTCCTGCAGCACAGAACAGCCCCATCACACCCCAACGCCCGGAGCCTAAAACAAACCCTCTGCCACACAGCAGTTATTTGCTACCTAACAGTTGCAGTGGATGTCTCCAAAGCATACCACTGCAAGGAGGCTTCTCACAGGAGGGAGACAACAGACCTCTCTGTACAAAGCCAGGCCAGAGTCCCAGGACAAAGCCAGGGCCTCCCACATGGCACAGTGGGAGGAAAAGCGCCGGATCTTACCCTCTCTCACTCTAAGCAGGGGGCTTGTGGCCACTAGGCAGGGCAGGCTCAAATACCCCTCACAAATGATAAATACCATCTGGAGAGAAAGGAGATGAGATGAATTCAACAGCAGAGCACTTCACCCTTGCCTATAAGGGACCACACACTCCTGCAAGCCACAGCTGACCTCAGTGCAGGCACAACCACCTGTGGACACTACAGTTTCTACCCGGCCTGTTGACCCAGCCTTCCTGACAGCTCCCAGATGAGTCCCTACCTGAAAAGGGTTTGTTTTCATCTCCTGCACTCAATGTCTGCTGTTTACAAGGGACACCCAGCACAGCATCCACATAAACTCATCATGCAAAGGCCCTTCAAATTCCCACCCTTCACCCATGAGAACTGTCATCACTCAAATTCAGTTAGGAGCTCTATGAGCAGCAAACCATGCACTACAGGATATCATCTACATTACTGGCACTGGGAGCTCTAGGAGCAGATCCCAGCAGCACCTGCAGCACACTCATGGACCAGGATAGCACACCATGCCAAGGAATCAGAAAGGAGGTCCTGCCTTCTCAGAGGTGGAAGGGCCCAGGGGTGCACGAGCAGCCAGCAGATTGGCACTACGAACAAGGGGAGGAGCAGAGGTCACCTGAAAAGTACAACAGTTCAAGATGCAGAGGTGTTTCCTTGCTCACTGCTCGAGAGCTGCCCGTACACATAGCATTGCACATCACTGCACACATACATTAAGACTTTCCACCATCCTGGAGCTGCAGCCCCTCAACAGGAGATGCATTACACAGCTCTTGATCATACCACCTCTGACCAAAACCCACTTGCACTGTGGACACCTGTCTAAACAGGCAAACACAGGAAGGACTGCTGATTTGCTCCTTCCAGTATCGAGATTTTGCCATCTTTTACTCCCCCAACTCCAAGACAGATCATGGCAGGGAGAGCTGCAGCCTGTGCTGCAGAGCTACCTTCTTCATCTCAGAGGGAAATAAGAGTCCCTGCTGCACAAAGCTATCATCAGGACAGACAGGAACCACACTCACACCATCAGGTTATTGCACAGACATGTACTTTGCAGGGCTAGCCAGGCACAGCTGGGATTAGATATTGCCAATGAGTCCTCTCGACAATCTAGCAGTTCAGTACCAGCCTTTACCTACAGATTGTATCTACTGAGCTATCAAGTTGGGAGCAGTAGTTGGACTGGAAAACACTGCTAAAAAAAAAATCAAGCCAGAAGAGAGAAGCCTGCCTGCACATGTGGGAAGAAAGTGTCATCTTCAGTCTGACAGCCAACAGAAACAACTGTCTTGGTGCTAGGGGTCCAGGTCTGGGAAGAATACGAGTGCCTAGGATCTTCAGGAGGGGTGTCCACAACAGAAAGCTCATGATAATCATCATCAGAAGTTTCCCACTGGAAGAGAGGCTGGGGAGCCAAGCTGAAGGAAGAGGATGAGACCGGACTAGGAGCTGGAGTAGATGGCACATGGGAAGGCTGAGGTGGGAGTGGGAGAAGAGGTGCAGGGCCAGAGACATGAGAGGGAGCAGCATTAGCAGGGACTGTCTTTGCAGCTTCTTTGGAAGGCTGGAGCGGGGGAGAAGCTGGAACAGAGACCGTCCTCCTTGGGGGGAGCGGTGATTCTGGAGGAAAAACCACCTAGAAAGACACGGAAGAAGAAAAAAGGTGAATAAATTCAAAGAGGAACCAACAAGCACTTCCTGCAACAGGAAGGCTGGTTGTTATCACTATGTTTATCTAAGGAGAAAAACCAGCAAGAAAGAAAGAGAAGGGAACTAGAAAATATGCTTCCCTGTGTAGCTCAAGGAAGAGCACCACCTTACACCCAGAACTTCCTGCACAGGTACAGTATTGGGGAACACAAAGCATGCCTCTGTGATAGGCCTGGTTTTAAAAATAAACCCCACATGGACATATGGTATGTGATAGTAGCAGACTGCCCAAACAGATACCTCCAGCAGCACCCTCAGATCCCACTCCAATTCTTAAACATCAAGAACCAGGACCTGAGTGCCAGTTCCCTTTTCCGGCCAGACAAGGGTGAGTAGAGTTAGTTCTTCATTTTGCTTAGGGCACTCAGAAACTTAATCTGCACCTCCACACAATGCTATCTGGACAGAGGGACATGCTGGAATTCCGTAGCACACATCCCTGCTTTCTACCTTCTCTACTTGCTGTCCACCATTCTGCTCTTCCCCCTGGGGTCTGGCAGTGATAATGACCCCCTCTGTCAGCCAGTCATCCTGGCTCTTCTGTTCTTCCTGTTCCTGTTTAGCGATGCCCAGTCTGTCCTGCAGCTCTTCAAGTAAGTGATCTTGGGACTCAGTCTTGCGAAATAAGGCAGGACCTAGTTTACGCCTTGGAGAGAGGTCACGATACATTGGATGCACATTTGCAGTCTCTTTTGTCCTCTTGATTAAAGATTTAATCTAAATGACAAATGTAATAGTATCAGCAGAGAAGAGCAATGTCAGAACAAGCCCCAAGATGCAACAGCACAAACTCAAGCCATTAGTGACAACTGTGAGCAGGAAGAGTGATGACATTTATTCCACAATGCCAAAATTCCTCTTGGCACAGCCCAGAACAGTGACTCAGTGCAAGGAAAAACCCCGTAAGGATAATCACAGCAGCCAAAAATAACTATCTAGAAAAGGAAGGGAAAGATTAACCAGCAGGAAGCCAAGATAGGAGGTGCAGCATGACCACTCCACTAAGCATTAAAGAAAACTCAGCAACACAAGGACACAGAGCAGCCTCTCTCTGTTTGCCCTTCACAGGCATAAACTCTTGGTCAGAGATGTCTGGTGCACAAAGTGTACTTCCAGCACTGGAAGGAACACTAACAGCTCCAGCAATGAGACCTAAAAAGGCTAGCAGAGCAGAGGACCTGCTGTCCCAAGTCAGGAACATCCTCCAGCGGTGTGAAACAGCCCTTCAACTTTTCAGAGGCTTCTGTGGACTGAGTCTTACCCCAGTTAGGGGCTAAAAGTCCGTTTCACCGGGAAGTCTCTACAAACTGCCATGTTCTGTGCTGCTCACTGACATGCAGAAGAGACCACAAGGTAAAGCAGAGGATTTCAAACCTCCATGACATGCAGCTGTCAGTAACATTGCTCAGACCTGCATGCTGTTAGTGTGGGTGAGTCCGGGCACACTCACACCACACACAAAATGTTAGTGGGCTGTCAGAACAGTCCTAGCTAGGACTCATCCTACTCCTCCATTCATTCAGTGCCTGCCTGGCCTGATGCAGAAATCCTCTCTGTGGGTGGTTTGGAGATGCACAGCAGATCCCATTCAGCTTTCCAAACATTTTCAGGAGATTCCGGAGTGACTGCAGAGCTTATGAACTGCTCATTTTCCTGGTCTCCTCCAGCTCTGTTGATGTTAGCAATACCTGCCTTCCTAGGAGTTCTCTCTCTGCCCTGCCTCTTCTTGACCAGATCAGGACAGCCATCTACCTTGGTTTCATGTGGTACTTCATCTTTTAGCTCCTGTCCTTGCTCCACTACAAAGCTCAACTGGTTTTTAGTGTCTGGGAAGACATCCCACCGATCCAAGGCCACAACAGAAGGTTCACAAACCGTATTCAAAACGCTGTCATTTCTCGCACGTACCTCTGGCACATGTGCAGACAGCTCCAGAGCCCACAGCTCATCTAAAGCTGTTGCCACATTTCTGCTCTGGGAAGGAAGGGCTGAATTGTCCCTGACTGCTCCCTGCTGATCCAGCTCTTTAGGTATCTGCCCCTTCCCTTGACCATTTAAAGTGTTTGAAATTGGTACACTTGAGATTTTGGGGTCAGTACTCTGCTCCTTCTTCTCAGTCTCTTTTGCCAAATTGTTCCATAGGCCTTGTGCCTCCACGTTAGCAGATCTACACAGAAGTGCCATACTGGAATCCGGCATAGCCTGGAAAACGTTTCTAGAAGAGTCAGGCTTTCTGCTCATCCGAACCAAACTTGCAGAGGTCATCTGCTCCCCACGAGTAGCAGAACCTGAAGAGACTCGTGGTGGGGGCACAGGGGCCATTTGTGGCAAACAGGGCATACCTGGAAGAGTGGCAGAATGCCCTGAAGTAGGCAGAACTACAGTGTTGCTGACTTCCTCAGTGCAAAGGACTGCTGAGGGGGCAGATGTTGGCACTGCCGAGTCCCCACTGTGACTTGCAGAAGGGTGTTTGGAATGGGATAGCCCTGTTAAGCTGTGAGGGGTGTTGCTGAAGTCTGCAATTGCTGAGCTGGTAACTCGTTCTAGGGAGGGTTCAGGAATCAGAGACATAGTGGAACTACTCTGCAAAAAGGAGACAGAAGGAATAGAGAGAAAAAAAAATAAAGACAGAGGTAAGGAGAAGGAAAAAAGCAAAGAATTAAGCATTATAGCAATCATGACCTCCAAATCAAAGGTCCGTGTTGATCCAAAGCCTTACTTCCAAGAGTAGGGAAGGAAAAGGAGATATCAAAGAGCAGAACCAGTATGACATTGTGCTGATCTTCACATGAGATTACAGGAGACAAAGTTCTACAGCCATTGAGATCCTTTTCCTATGCCCTCCTTCTAAGTCATAGCTCATGTGTTCACCTGCAGCTGTGATGGGGCATGCAGCAGCCACTGGGAAGCCAGCTGCAAATCCAGGAATGTCTAGACTGTGAGTAAAGGTCACATTAACTTACTCATAGTCAGACATGTAAATTTTACATTTCAAAGCTGAAAAAAAGCAATCAATGAAGAGAACAAAGCATGACATTTTCTTCTTGATACACTAATAAAATGCTCCAGTTGACTGAGTATATGGCAATGAAAACAAAGCTTCAGGGCATTCACAGCAAGAACAGATGACATGGACTTTGTTCTAGTCACATAACTAATCTCACCTTGGATGCGACACATACCAGATCTATACAAGTCTGTCAGTCACTCCATGCCCTTGTAAACATTGCTTAGGTGGCTAGATTAGCCTCTCCCCCTTAGGCCAAAGGCTCCACATTTACATTGTAATAAAATCAGTATTAATTTTGATCCAAAATACAGTGTAACAAAAGCAACACAAGCAACTGATACAGAGTTATTGGTTCTCCCTGAGTTATGGGGTCTTTTGAAAAAACATCATGAGTCCTCTTCTCCCAATTTTCAGTGGTTCCTGGCTGAGCTCTGGGTGACAAACTGGCATTACTCCTTTCTCTTTAAAAGGGAAAATAACAGGGGCTTGGACAAGTTCACACAGCAGGTCAACCTAAGACTAATGCTGAGCACTCCCAGTTTTAAAAACATATCCACAAAGGATTTCCAAATCCAAGACCTATTAGGCCCTGCTCTGATTCTTAGTCACATTTTCCAAAGCAGACTCAAGAAATTAAATGCTCATGCTCTTAGGCAGCAGGGCATGTAGCTTCCTAAGCCCATGCATGGCATTTCAATCTTTACTTACCTTTCTGGGATACTTATCATGAATAAAAGCATAAAATTAACCAGAACGTGCACAAAATCTGCCAGTAGATGGAAGAGACATACACCTTCAGCTGACCTAAGCTGCCACCATCCCGAGGGGTCAGGAGCTGGCATACACACACATTTATGAAGTTACAACAATAGTGCTACAGGGAGACTGTGCTCAGAAAGGAAAGAGCAATAGGGGACCACAACTGATTACAGATTGCTCCTCCCCTTGAGTAGCACAGCAAACCCACAGTCACAGCAAAGAGACCAAAAGGACTAATAAGTATATTCAGCAGTTAAAATGAGGGCATTTCCCAATATAGCCCTCCCGCTGTATTTTGCCTAAGCTGGATGCACCTGTAAGAGTAACCTGGCTTTACGCTGTGGTTCACACTTAGTTTCCAGACTTCCTAAAATAAAAATTCAGGCATTTCCAAGGAAAGACTACCATTTCACTCCAAAGCAAGGATTTCCCACATATTAAAAACATACCAGCTCCAAAGTAAGAGCAATGATTAAACACTCAACAGTAATAGAACAGTTAAATACAAGCATCTAGCTATGCAGTAAGCAGGCATCATATTACACAGAAATGGCAGAGGTTGAAAAAACAAGTGCATTAAGTAATCTCAGTGCCTGATGACTGATAAGCTAGATAACCAAAATCAAATGGATTCTGTAAGCAAAAAGAATGAGCAACTCATTAAAGCGAGCAGAAGATGATAAAAGGGTAGTATCAGTCTGTAATAGCACCTTTTACTCTAGGGTATGAGGGAAATTAAACATCAGTGCCTCCACTCCTCCCAATCACATCTACTGCAACTTCTAGCTGTACCAACTACCAACTCCAACTAGTTACACATCATACTTAGTTTTTCTGTCCTATTTCTTGCAACCACATACACATCTGGCATTCAAACAATAGCCTTTCATCTTTCACCTTTGCAAAAACTCCACTCCTCTCCCATCCCATCACTGGTACAGACTAGAAAACCATTTTTACAGACAAGCTAACACCACTGGTTGGCACAAATAGAGGAGGTAAAACCATACAAGGATTGAAGGGAAAATGAAGCAACCTGGAGGACAGGAAAAAGGAAAATAACTGTTTTTTAAAACAGCCAACAACAGTATTAACAAAAGGAAAATCATCATAGAAACCATGTTCTTTGTGCTTCAGGAAGAACATTTAGACACAGATGAGTTCCATGCTTTGCAAAAATGCTAATATTGTGTTTATAAAGGCCAAATCTTAAAGTCTTGCTGCATTTCAGTTTGCTCTCAGAGCTCAACCAGAAACTAGGAAGGCAGGCAGTATTACAGAAAGCAGCTCATCTTTGTCATGCACATTTTATTGGAGTTGCACAAAGATTCTTTGGCCCCCCTCCTTTTATCTTGCAAGGAAAACCTGTGCTGGGCAAAGTCATTCTCAGTTGCCAAGAGCTCACCTAGGAGCAAAGGCTGGTGGCAACAACCACACCCTGAGCTTGTTTTCTGAGCCCTGATAAAAGCAGCAGGGGCACAAGGCCATAGCACTCAAGCTCCCACAGCACCCATGGAAGGAGCAAGGCATGGTATGCCAGCAGCACAGGTGGGAACTCTTCTCCAGCTTCACAACAGTGCAGTTTTTCAACCAGACTGAACAGACACTTAGGGATATCCTGCACTCTACCCTAGACCTAATATGGAGAAAAAAGGCAACACTAAGGTGTCAATATTTGCAGTTGACTAAATACACACTACAGTAAGTCTAGAGAAAACAGTGAGTAACTCCTAGATTCTCACAAAATGAAGTACATGTGCCAGAAATGGCAGACTGAATTCAATTCCAGCAAGTGCAAGGCAAGAGAAGTCCCACAGAGCGTGCATGCTCACTGCTGGGTTCTGAACTCACACACTTGGACAAAACTCCAGGTATTGTAATGACCTCCATGAAACCCACAGCACACACCAAAAGCTCTCACATGAACGGTGGCACAGAGATAACAACAAACAGCAAAGCTGTCACTGAATGTCCTGTCTACTTCTCCTCACAAAACACTCCTCAGCTCTCGCTGCCCCACCTAAAGTCATGGTAGGAGGAGATGGAGTTCAGCACAGAAAAGAAACACCAAACATCAGCAGAATATTCTATATGAGGAAAAACCAGAGAGTTAGGGACTTTCTTAGGATTAAAAGGCCGATTTGCATGTGTATGTAAGAAAGGCAAACCCGACAATGACAACAGAGAGACTATATTAGATATTTGCTTTCTCGACCTCTCAGAACAAATTCAAGTGAATAATTCAGTAAGGGTATAAGCAAAGCAGCTGAAAGTTGAAAGAAGAGAGTATGTTTTTCATTTTGCTATGATTATGGGTAAATGAAGTCTCATGAAAATAAGCTCCGCGGTTAATCATCTAGTGCAAGAATGATAACATATCTATATGAATAAAGAACAAGTTATCCAACTACATATGCCAAGTGCTTCACACATCAAGATGACCATGGGCAAGTTACTCCTGAGCTTATCCTATTATGAGATTTTTATGTGCTACTTGTGACTGAAGTAGCCGTTCTTTTCCAACACAATAGTTTGATTTCCAAACAAGATTCTGACTATTATTTGCCATCCTCTGCCCCCACAAGAAGCTTAGACTTTAATCCCATTTTGAGATGAATAACAGATACTAACAGTTTTAAGATGGAAGCCTTTGAAGTCTCTGGCTGTCTGATGCAAAGGCTTCAGCGCTCACACCACGTGCCTGGAAGATCCTCCTCAGGGAAAGCACGTCAGGGTAAAAACACACTGGGACATCCCACAGAAAAGAAGAGCTTGGTCTCTGTCAGTAAGCAGACTGGTGTCCCATGCTCCCCTACTTCTTGTTAAGTTGTAGCACAGCAAAATAATTCACCCACTACTGAGTGGTAATTAAGCTCATTACCTTTGGCAAACAGACAAACTGCAGAACCAAAGGAAAAACAGATCCCAGCACTGCCTTACCCTGACAGTGATGAGAATTTATAGCAGTTGAGAACACCTACAACAACACTCAGAAAGCACAAATATCACCACAGGAAGTCTTTCAGAGCAAGTCTGAGAGGTAAAGAAGTCATTCTGGAGACCAAACAAGGACAGCAAATGTGGCTAACAGGCAAGAGAGTCTGGTGGCGGGGAGGGACAAGATGAAGTATTAAGTTGTCATGATAGGGTACCTTAAAGTCAGAGAGAGATGCCATCAGCTCATCCAGTTCTCGTGTAGCTGAAGAAGCAGATATACGGGTCTGCTGCTGACTGGCGGTGACCCGCTGGGGGCTGCTCACCTCACCTTGGCTCACAGTGATTGCAGGGCTGACAAAAAAAAAAAAAAAAAAAAAAGAAAAGAAAGAAAAGAAAGAGTGCATGTAAGCCTGGGAGAGCACTCCTAGACTGAAAGTCCCCCTGCTCCCCCAGGCAAGCACAGCATAATGAGTTTAATCAGCATTGCCCACCCTGGCCAGCCCTCTGCCAGACCCAGCTGCCACAACACACACAGACCCTGTCTCTCTGCCAAATCTAACATGAGTGTGTACACACACCCCCTCCATCCATTAAGAAACGAACAACGACCAAACATTCCTTTTGTCAGACAGTGGGTATTTGCGATCAGCTATAAATCTGAGTTTGAACAATCCCTTTCTTGTAACATGACACGTATTTTTTCATCCAGGAGCAGATAAAAGAGCATGAGCATGCTCATGCGCCTGCTTGATTTCCAACTCTTTAGACAAAGCCCATCTTCTATCTGTCACTCTCCTGCAACATCTGCCCCTACACTACAGTCACTACTCCCACAGGAGCCCGTCCCACCCCACCCAAGCCAGGAACCATCAAAACACTACTCACACTGGACTTGGCACAGAGCTCTCCAGCTCATCCAGCAGGCTCTCCACACTGGGACGCACATCTTCGATCCCACGTGCACCATTTCGCTTCGGCTTTTCTTTTGTAGGGGGTGCAGCCTTCCCTCCTACAGAGCTGCTGCTCTCTGGGATGACATAGTGAGGTGCAGTCATGCTGGGCAGCGATGGGCTCCTGCTGGCTTCATCTTAAGAAAGGTGGAGCAGAAAAGAGTCCTTCAGACCCCTTGGTCCATACATATATGCTAATCACAGACGAGAGCAACAGATTGCCCAGAAAACCATGGAACAGGGTATCTTTGACGATATTCGGAACTTAACAGGGCAAGGGCCTGAGCAACGTAATCTAACTTTGAATGTAGTTAGAGCCAATTTGAAGCTGGCCCTGCTTTGAGCAGGGTGCTGCACCATGGACCTCAAGAGATACCATCCGTACTAAATGAATCTTTGATCAGGGGCTGGAGGAGTCTCACTCAGTAAGGATGTTGCAAAGTAAAAGTAGACTACTATTTTGAGAACCAAACTATTCCACTCATACCAAATGTCTTGCTATTCCTTACCTGCTGGGAAGCCACTGGTGGGATTATGTTGAACAGCATTCAGTTCCAGAAGAAGTCTGTCCAGTTCTGACAGGTTGCTGCCCAGAGAGGAGCTGGTCATTGTGGGAGATGGTTCTGCAGACTTCTGCTTATTCGGGAAACTAAAGATAAAAGGCAAGTGTGAAACTTCTACATCAAGATACAGCAGAAGGATGGAGAGAAACTTACGTTAGGTTCACAAAGTTTACACATATATTGTATTCTTTTCAAGCTGATGCTTTTAGCTCTGGGGAAAAGATCATGTGTGCTTTGTGGAATGGCTACAACGCAGCTGCTGCTTAGCCACATCTTCAGTTGTCAGTTACAAAGAAATAGCATTGGTGGACAGGGCCTCAGGTTTTAGGACTGTATGGCTGCACAGTCCTGTAGCAAAGAGTTAACCATCTGCAGATCCAAGACACACAGAACAGCAGCAGAACCATTAGCTCGTATACAGGAAAATTACTTGTTTCTGCTGACATCACACCAAGCAGCAAAAACCTCCTCCCTGAAGCAAGGGAATGCAGGGCCAGCACAGACCGGAGAAAGAGGCAAAGTACAAACCTCAAGCTATCAACAAAAAGTCAAAAGCACGAGGTTATGTGGTAGCCTCTTGCAGCACTCAAGGTCTCTTTTCGAGTCCTCAAACCTATAATTTGGGGATTTCTAATCAATTTATAAGAAAGTAATTTGAAACTATTTTTGACTGTGTTAAATACACACACCTTGAAAGAAGTTCACCTGTGCACAAACGTGTATAAAACACTGGCTGTAATTATTCTTTAACCTACATGGGTGATCCCTGGGTGATCCCATTTACCACACACAACTGCAAACTGTTTCAAAACTAACTTAGCACCAATGCGGTGATTTTTATAGTAATTACACTGTAATAACAGTCTTCCCATTGTCAATGGCAGGGAAATTATTTTCTCCTAGTTTTACAAATGGAGAAATAACTTCTAATGCTCTAGAGGTTCTTATTTTATCAAAAAGATACTTTCCAAATCCAAAATGGGAACATCTGTCTTGCACACACTACCATATCATGCTCAGAAAGTTAATATGTAACAGGCTTTAGGACTCTGACACCTACAACACCAGTGACAATTAAGAAATTCCATAAGGGCAGTTGTTATCTTTCTCTTCAGACTGAAAAAAAATTCACATATGCAATCTGAGAAGGGCATACTTCTTCCTGACCCAAGCACACAAACTACAATTCACACCAGAACCAAACCATGCCAGACCCTTGTACAGGAGGACTTATGGCTGTAATTACCTCCATTTTGTACTAATTGCATACAGCCATCTGAAAAAATTGCAGTTACTGCCTCCATTGGGTCATCTCTGGATATGCCTGCCTCTACCCAGAATTAGTTCTGGCTGAAAGCAACTTCCTGCTCAGCAGAAAGAGCTAGGCATAGTTAGAACACACCACCAGAGAAACACTAGTCTCCACACTGTAAAAAGGTAGCCAGTGCAGAGTGCACTGTAGAGGGGCATCAGAGATGAAGTTCTGACAGCCTCTTCCTTGCTCATCCCCATGTCAGCAGAAAGGTCTGTCCTACTGTACAGGCTATTCCTTCAACCTCCCAGTGTAAAAGCAGCTGCCATCTACCTATCATCTGAGATTAATGTTTTCGGAAGTTCGAATTTACTTGAAAATTCAAGTCAATGCACCTCCTGGTAGGCCACAGGTAACTGAGTTCCCTGGGGTAACTGACCCAAAGGCCACCCACCTCCTAAATAACTTTTGGGCTGCTTAACAGGGTGATGGATTTGTCACTTGTCTCTGGATCATATCCTTCACAACACAATACAGATCCTGTTCTGTCTGATGGATCCTTAACCTCTTCTGCACCTCAGCAAACCGAAGTGCCAGGTCAATGTTTGCAGTGAGTCTGAGAGTTACAGTGGCCTCTTACAAAAGAGATAATCAAAACCAACACAGGGCAACATAACACACACAGGGAACAGTTTGTTTCCACTTATAGAAGGCAGCTTGAGCCACAGCAGGCTCAAGTTGTGAGTCAAGCTTTTATCTCTTAACAGGGACAAGATACCTGTAGACGTGTTCCTCTTCACTGGCACGGGGAGAAGGAGAACTGAGCCCGTCTCTAGGAACAGAGGCACTGGAGCTTTTGGCACTAGAGCTGTATATAGGAGACTGGGACTGAGGCTGTGGAAATGAGATTTGCATTGGAAACAGAGAATACAAAATGACTATGTACAATACTGCATTGCAACCCCACACGTGGATAGGGCAGAACAAAGCCCAGCAGGAAAAAAAAAAAAAATCTGCTATATAGCCAGTCAGTCTCTATCAGATGAGCTACACCAGGAACAACTGTTCTCCATTTGCTTCAAATTTGCCTATGAGTCGCAATCTATGCTGGAAACCTCAAGTCTGCTCTTTCCACAGGCTGCAAGACAGATGACTAACACTAATCTTATCACACTACCATTTTGTTGGAAAAATGACCATGACTTTCAGATTCTTTGCTGCCATTTGCTCCAACCAGTTAGTTACATTAAAAACCCACACCTCCCCCTATTTCCCCATTCTGTTCATAGCCAAATTAATCCTCACTTCTTGCTGTTTCCTCCCCTCATCTACTTCCTTAACAAAAAACAGCATGCACCCTCCCCATCCGCACACATTCACTCACTTGCTGGTGAACGTATCTGGATACGTTGGGTTGCCACTGGTCTAAGGGGTCAATCACAGTACCATTCAGGGCCTCATTGGAAGGTGGTGGGGGCACTGGAGGTGGCACAGCAATCTCCTGGTACGTGTGGTTTCCAGTTGGATAGGAATAAGGTGTTTCTTCTGTTAGAAACACTGGTCGTTTGGATATATGTGAGGTGGTGGATTCCAGGTCTGCCAGTAATGCGTCTGCAGGAAAGCAAGAAAAAAACAGACACTAAAATGGTAAAATCCTGGACTACAGCTTTTTCTCTTTCGGCTCATTCAGGATATCTTTATCAGAAGGTCTTTGGGAAGACTTTTCATCTAGGGTGAGCCTAGATGTTTTCAGATACCCTGAAAAACATCACTGCAGCCCAGGACTGAGTGGGTTAATCAAACTTCTAGTACAAAGAAAATGCCAAAAGGTAGCAAAGCAGCCAGAAAAACTGTGTCAGTCTCAGATTTTTGCCTTAACTGGAAAACCACCCAACAACAAGGACCCACAGCCTCACTGCACCCTGCAGAAGAGCAACCTACGAGAAACGTGCCCAGAGAGCAACTCGCAACAGGATATTGACACAGACTAATTACAGGCCCCACATCATCACGGAGTCATTTACTGTGTCCGCAGGCACTGCCTTCTGCAGGAAACAAGATCTCAGGAGGGGTTTTCTCAGAGTCTAAGGTAGTGGAAGAAGCACAAAACTTTCAAATTAGTCCACCAGCACAGCAGGAGTATGGGCTTCAGTCTTCCTAACAAAAATCCCTCTCAGTACATCACACAAACAGTTAACTAGTTTTCAGAGGCTGCCAGGTAAACGCCATTTCTTCTGGAAACAATTCTCAACTTGCTGGGTGGAGACTGCTCACAAATTCCTGAAGAGAAGAAAAACTTCCACTAGCTAGAAACACTGGCACTCATGCCAGGCAGAGGAACCCACGTCACACAGTTAGCACCTCTCGGAAATCTCAAAGCAGGCAAAATGCTCTCCTTCAAAGATAAGGCATGAAAAGCCTTTCCTACCTTTACTGATTTCTCCCTGCAAACTATCCTCTGCCCATTCCCAACCCCACACTCCTCTGTGGTGACTCACAGGCAAATCCAGACTTGTTGGGTTCTCTGTCCTGTGAACCCACCCTGCGGAGCCCACTGCAGTCCCCGGTGGGGGAAACTCCAGCAGGCGACTGCAGGTCTGCACTGTACTCACTTTCTAAAGAAAGCCTCACTGGCCAGGTGCCCAGCTTTCCACAGGGGCAGCAAGCTCTAACGCACACCTCTTTAAGGCTATTAAGAGAGGAGCTGGTTCACTAGGGACATCAGTGCTCTCCATTATAAGAGCATCAGGACATACCTGGCAGGTCCCTTCACAGATGTGGAATTCAGCCAGACACCAGTAACACAACTTCA
Source organism: Phaethon aethereus (assembly GCF_964289735.1). Classification (NCBI taxonomy): domain Eukaryota; kingdom Metazoa; phylum Chordata; class Aves; order Phaethontiformes; family Phaethontidae; genus Phaethon; species Phaethon aethereus. The sequence continues at coordinate 12,225,921 of NC_138593.1, read as the reverse complement.
GCAGAATTAGGAGAGAAGGTGCTCAGAAACCCCCTGCATCTCGCTCCCCTCCACACAGACACCACCGTCTTCAGGCAGTCGCAGTTAGCAGGATTTGTCTTTCTCCTCCCACATACAGTGGGTACTTGATACTCAGGTGTGGGGTGTGAGGGCTCAGTCTGAGCGTAGCCACTCTGCAATAACCTCCATCAGGGTCACCAGGAGCTGAAGTTATCAGATGACACCAGAATAGCAATTGAGCAACTGCTCGCCCTAATGGCTGCCTACCGGCTCTAAGAGGGCAGGCACCTGCCAGCCCAAAGCCACTTCCTGATCAGAGCAGACCACATCAGCCAATGCACTTAGCAACCCGTCAAGAAAATTTATTGAAGGGTCAAATGGAGGACTGTATTATTGCATTACAAGACAAGGAAGGTGCTGCTTTTATATTCACTCTCTTCCACAAACCAAGGCATCAAAAAAGAAAAAAAAAAAGCGGTCCTGCACTCAGAGAACAGCATACAGCCATTAGCAAATTAAATACTGTGTTAAATTAACTCTATACCCCTTTCCTCTAGCCAAAAAGATGCTCCAAATCATTTAAGCCACAGGCATCTTCCTACAGGGGCCAAAATACCCCAGAAGCAGTTTCTCCAAAGGGATACAAGCTTTCTGCAGCTGGGGAAAAATGAACTTAATCTTCTTTATAAGCAAAAGAACAGCTGGTGGATTCCAGAGTGAAAGGCACATACCTCAAGGGAACTGCTGAAGAGCCGCAATTCCTTCAACCCGGCAGGTCCTATGACTGGAGGTTTCGTGCACACAACCTCCAAGAGAAGTGCTATCCGAGAAGGTGTGGTTTTTTGCTTCTCCCCACCAATGACAAAGGCAAATCAAACTCCACCAGGAACTGAAAATCCCATGAGGGTGTTGGCCTCCTCCAGCCCTGCAGAGGGGACCCAAACCATTTTTCAACCCTCTACCCCAGCCCTGACTGCAGGACGGGCAGATGTAACCATCTCGCCACAAATTCACCCTCTCAGCTCAGCACTCTGCTGAATGAACCATCGGACAGAAATCCTCGGCTTTTTACTAAGGGCACAAAAGTGAGTTCGGGTAGATTTACTGGTTTACTCTTACAAGTCTGCAGAAGAACAGAGGTCTGGAAATGCCAGGAGCACTCTGCCCCCAAGGCTGTGAAGGAGTTAAGGAGAAGACATTACAGTTTAATGATTAACTTCCCCCATACCCTCCCCCTTCCTGACTTGAGCAAACAAGGCAGAGCTGAGGAACAGGAAGCGGAGGGAGGAGAAAAGGCTGGAAAGGACTCACTCGCTTACTCAAACTGCACTTCAACTTTACAACTTGATACTGAACCAGCTGCCCGCAGGCACCACCCCGCCGGTGGGACAGGGAAAGGAGCAAGCCAGGAGCAGGACAGACGCACACACACTGGTTTCTGGGTGGCAAAGGACCTCTCCCTGTGTTTGCTCGCCCTCATGTTCTGCACCCCCAGGGTCCACTCTTCCTCACGCCCTAGTCGCTCCCTCCAAGCTCACTGCCACAGCAGAGGGAAGATCTTCCCCGTTCACACCCGTCCCCACTGCTGCTTCCACCCACACAAACTGTTCTCCGATCCAATCTTATAGGCAACCAGAGTCCCCTGAAGTTTTGCTGGACTGGGCTGTTGCACCCATTCAAAGGGTCCAACAACGGACCCCATGCAGCACCTCATCCCAAGATGTCCCGAAGCACTGTGCATTCCTTTAGGATTTGTGCAACTTTTCAACACTACCAGAAGACAACGTGAGATTAGAGAAGGGAGATTTATTAATGGAAAAAAGATGCATTGCTCTCTATCTTTCTTTTGCAAAAGTGACCAGACAGCTGTAACCTGATGAACTGTAACAAAGATGCTGTGCCTTGTGCAGCACTGCACTTCACGTTACAGGATTGAGCTCACTACAGTGACCGCTCCTTAAATAGAAATTGTTAAATACTTGAATAGAAATATGAAAGGTTTGATCGATTTCTTGGGTAATGAAGTGTTCCTTCCCAAGGCGACTCCTGAGGGACAGTGCTGCAGGAGGTGTAAATCAACCAGTTAGTCCCTCCCAACCCGTAGGAAGCAGTTGACTGGATCATCCTAACGCACTGACGCAGGCCAGTTCACACAACCATCAGAGGGCACCACTACATCCTTACATGGGCAGAGAGAGGAAACCCGACAGCAAGGGCTAACTTGGAGTAACTTCACCTCACTTGTATCATCCCCACAGCCGGGAACCTGTCCCTATTTTAGGCACACAGAAACTTTCTGTGGGTGCCACGTGTGCTGCACCTCCCCACGGAGACGTGCACCTTCATGCCAGCACACGCTGCAGCATCTCAGGGGCTATCGCCCAGTACTCTGGAAACAACCACACACACTGACCTCACCACAGTTTTACTGCTGCCCCAAATACTCTTTAAACTACTACAGTCACAGCTCTAGGAGGCAGAATCTCCCAAGATTAAAAGATCAGAGATTCATTTATCTCTAGAGGATAGATTTAACCATTTTGTAGCGATAAAGTAAAACAGACAGGAGAAATCAGACCTTCAAGCCATTGCTCCTCGGCAGCATCACCCCTGCTTCCACTCTCACCCTTACAAGAAGCTACTAACACAACTCACAGACACGTGGATGGAGTGGAACCACACAGTCCACTTTCCAAAGGCTCAGTAGGGCTCAGCCTACCTGCAGGTAGGGGCTGTGCATATAGAAATTTGTATTTTCCACTCTGTTAAGAGAGTGCTGCCCAGTGGGGTGTGGAAGAGTGAGGGATACTTGCTAAAACACCACCAACCCAGACACTCCTCCTTGTCATCACTATGCTGGTTGCAGTCACACAGCTGATAAAACCCCAACTTACTGTCCACTGCAGCACAGTGCATCTCAACGTGTGCATGCCCGGGTACTCCAGAGGCTCAGGTAATTTGGCCAAGCACCTGGTAAAGCTGCATGCAAACATAAGACAGGCACAGAAGGACAGAGTCCTCCTCCCTCCGCTGGGCAACACAGAAATTACATGCTCAACTGAAACCACATTCAGGCCAGAGGGCTACTCAGACCACATCCTCCCCAGCATGTAAGGACATCTGTGTTCGCGTTCAAGTGTTTCTACACAGATTTTTCTGTGGAGGAGGCACAGTTAAAGAATGATGTCATGTTTGATACTTTTATTGCTATAAAGCACTCCAAGACATCTGGAGGTCCAGGTGCATTAGTTTGCCCCTCTCTCCTCTCCCTCCCTTTTGCCAAAAGTCATTATTGACTATGAGGTTCTTGGGATTCTGGTCTTCAAATCCCACACACAGCTCTGCACACACATTACACATGTATAAGTGGCTCTTAATACCAACTGCATTGCTTCAAGGTAGTTCCAGCATCTGCCAAATTTCTGCTAGTAATTTAGACAGCTTGGGACAAGAACTCTCAAACTGATGTCCAATGCATTGGACTGCTCAGAAAAATCCCTTTCACCAAGAAAATTAGCAAGATAAAAGAACAGGACAATACCTTAGGATAAGCCCCATGTACCAGCTGAAGCTGCAGTGAAAAGAAAAATCATCTCTCAAGTTATATACTACACATTCCTGCACTATCTCTCCAGCCCACACCTCTGTCAGGCCGAGGAACAGTTCACGCATTCCAGGGACTCCAACGCAGGCTCCTTCACCATCACTGCATGTCAGCACTTGCTGTCCTGCAAATGCAGTATCCCCCAGCAGAAACGGCTTCATATGCAGCCGCAGGGGCACATTCTTCAGTTTCCCACATCCCAGTTTGTCTGATAAAGATCAAGAACATCAGACTAGGGGATCACAACACAGTTCTGAGGTACAGAACAGGAATGGGTAACATACAGGGGCCCCTTTGTACTGATGCACACATCAACCCCCTTTTCTGTAAATCTGAGCCACACTCAGACCCCTTAAATAGATACAGTGAAGCTATTAAAAATATATACATATATACATGCATCTTCTCACACATGTCAAAACATATTCTTTGTTCACTCCCCTCTTCCTGTGCCTTCTGTACATCTCAAAAATGCTCCTGGATTAAGGTGGCACACATCATGAACTAGTCCTGGAAAAAACTATGTGACAAGGCATCAACAAATTCACATTTGCCAATTGGTATCAACCAGCTTTTTAATGCTTATTTTTCCTCAAGCAGTAAATAGTTTTCCACTATTCATAAGCAGTCTACAATTTTTTTTTTTTTTTTTTTTTAAAGTGAGGCAATTCAGAGAAATCTAAATTTGCTTTCCTCTGTTAAGGAGAAGCCTTCTACTACCGAGTGTCCAGCGTAACTCCAGCCTGTGCAAGGGCTACAGACATACAGCAGTCAGCTCAAAGACGACAGCATTAGTGCCAGAAGAGAGAAAACTACCTCAGATTTCCATATGCCAATCACCTCTCTCAACAACTGAGGATGAGCTATTAAGCCATGCTGACACAGCAAATCACAGCATTATCAATAGAGTAAGTAGATCAAAAGGATGGCGGTCAAATTTTCTTCTACATCTCATCTGCTACTGGGGAGGAAATGGAAGCATAACTGAGGCAAGATACTTCAAATGCTTCAGATATCAATGCCTTTCATTTTCAACAGCTGAAAGCCGCATCTGCACATCCATCAAACCGCACGTTGCCTGTAGCTCTGCTTGTTGCATGGGACATCTGGAAAGTGAGCGACACTGGAGACAGGATTCTTCATCCAGCCACCACCACAGAGCAACTGCCTTCAGCACTCAGCCACAGAGTCCCATCTCCCCCAGCATCTCTCCTGCCACATGTCCCTGACAGCCAGACACAGCACACTGGATAATCACGATGAGATGTCTGAGCACAAACTACAGTATTTCCTCTAATGCAGCTGCAGAGAACAGGTGTCTGCACCTGCCCTGTTCTTCCCCATGCCCCTGTTTACCCAAATAACTAGAATTGCTACAGGGTTTCCTGGCTTAAACAGCAGAAGACTCCCAGAGCACTGGCAAATGAAAATTAAAAAGCAAGATAGCCATACTGACATGTCTAAATGAGAATATGGACTTTACATGATAATCATGTCTCACCTGGCGTAAGACAAACTGCAGACCCCTCGTTTGCAGAATGACACACCATTCTCCAGCCCTTTTTTCTTAATACCTGTAAGATGCTGAATTCAAATCCTTGATTGTTGCTGTCCCCTAAAAGAACAAGGAGGATTGCATCTCCAGAACTGAACCCTGAGCTCACAGACTCATCTCAGCAACCTCTTTGCAAAATCCCTGGATCCAAACTTTTCAAATCTCATTAGGTTCAAATAAGTCTTCTCCCCCCCACCTCCAGGAGTAAATGCAACTCCAGCTCACATATAGGGAGACAGCTCGGGGTTGTAACCCAATCCCTGGCAAGACAGTTTTACATTTTGAGTAACTGCAGAGGAATGGGGAGGTTGGGTATATTTATCCTATGAAATAGCCTTTCAAAAGAAACATTTGCAATGCTCTAGAAGAGCTGCATCAAAAAGACTTATTGGAGCCTTGCTATAGGGCTTCTCACTGCCCTCGAGTTTGAGTCTGGAAGGGGTGGGGAGCCCCAAAGAGCAACACTGATGGCAGAAGTTCCCTTTTTAACAGCAGCTTTGACTTTTCTCAGCAAAATGGAAGAGAATTATCAGAAATAGGAAAACCATGAACAAACAGGTGAACGCAGGCATTAACTTCCAAGTAAAAGAAATGTAGTAACAGGTTCATAAAGCATTATATACTAATCAATGTTTTTAAATGCAAAAGATCAGAAACTACAAAAGCAATAAAATAATAAAATACAAAGACTACATTCAAGATGAGACCTTAAAAATTTGAAGTGCAATGAGATGCTCTGAAAATCCTGAAGTTCTCTGGTTCACATATATAGAAAGCACGTAAAATAGCTTGGCTTATTTTCTAAAACATTTTAAGAAGGAGAAATTTAGAAGTTTTCCAAAATTGAACCGATATGTTGAGAAGGTGATTAGAATACAGGACGTGTAACAGCTCTCAGCTCTCTCGTGAACCAGGGACAGATTGTTATTTAAGACACGGAAAATTTCAAGGCACAAAAGAGAAGTCATTTGCCAGACCTAACAACTGCTGGAGTACCAGTACAGAGCAGCCACTGGTATTTTTACTTCTCATTGTCTAGACCTGCCTAGAGGAAGTTCAGATGACATGGTCAAAAAATAAAATCACCCAGTTATTTTTTTAATGTATTGCAGGGACTGATGTTTATTTGAAGCCTTGCGCTTTCTCATACCAAGATATTGGTGCAAGTCATGCCCTGTGTCACTGATGAATAAAAAGAAGTATCAGTATGTGATATGGTGAACTCTGATAGAAGAGAATATGCATGAAAATCTTTGAAGCTTCTCTGTTCTTTGAAACCAATACTACCCTTGGAATAAGCTAGCCTATGCATTTGTGGCACCGATTTACAAAGTTGTGTGGGTGCTTCAGAAAAGCTTAACAGCAAAGGCCACCATCTAGCAGTTGCTATGCCTAGCTACACCAGGCTGCAGAGATAAACTGAACAAGAATTCATCCTGTGACACACAGAACTGCTTTCAACAATCATGTGATGGTAGCCACCGTGAATTCCATCTATGCCATAACTCAAATACGGACAGTCAAACTAGCTAGCTTTCCCCAGTACAGCAACCCATGCACCCAGCTCTGACCACTATCAGCAAATGCCTAAACAAAGACAAGACACTGCATTGTTGAGATGTGGTCTACATGATCAGCTGCAGCAATGATTGTGGCTTCCTGTCCCAGCCACTGAGACCCAAGCTGGAGACTTTATTCCAGAGCTTGTGGTCAACTAACTGGTCACAACTGACATACACTACTACCACCCCAAGCACAGGGTTGTAAAAGGGTGTGGAAATACAGCTTGTTTAAAGCAATTTCAGTAACTTTATCAGTAACTACTCACTGCACATTTGGGGATGAAATGCAAACCCTTCTGAGTGCTCTGGCCATAGTTTCAGCAGAGCTGACACCACCACATACTGCCAGTTAAGGGAAGGGCCCAGTGATCCCTGCTTCCCCCAGCATGCAAAACCCATGCTGTTCCTGGAACAGCTGATGGCCAGACACTTTCTGAATTAATTCGACCTACTAATCTAGTAAAAGTTTGCTGGTCTGTTGGTTTGGGGTTTTTTTGATAAACCTGTTACATTTCTTGGAAGCATAGCTCCAGCCATTCTATGACTTAAGCAGCTTTTAGAAAATGTTTTAAAGAGAACAATGCCAGAATTTAGCCCTTGTCTAAAGTCAGTGAACAAAACTTCTGCTTTAGATAGGAAATACCATACTTTCACCTCAAAAACTCAGGCCAGGACACAAACTGTAAAATCCAGCCCCATACTGCCATTAGTTGAAAGAAATCATCCATCCCCCTGTCTAATTCCCATAATTAATCTGCATCTCAGGTGCAGATGAGAAACACTGCAACTGGAAAAGGAAGCAATCAGCAGACAGCACAAACTGAAATACTCTTAAATTCTGGAGACATCCCTCACCATTTAGCAGCCACTTCTACCTGAGCCTACGCTGACGTTTTGGCTTTGCAGACCCAGAATTATGATATGCCTCAGCTGGTAGGGCTGCATAGCTGGTATACCTACTGGTGCGCTCTCATTTGTGCCACTGAGCCTAAGAGTTAGCTTTTGGCACAAACTACTCCTGACCATAAAATTCTGAAGATAAGCCAACTCTGTATGCTGCAAAAACCCAACAGGAGCCATCACGTGAGCTCAGACCTTCCATCAGATCCCTCTGAGGGGCAAGAGGGCTATTTGTACATGTGCTAGAAAACCATAAAAGGTCACTGCAAGATCCTTCCTGGAACTGGCCACACTGCTTCCTTTCAAATTAACACAAGCATTTCACTGAAACTCAGACCTGCCCTGTAACCTCAGCAATGGTGTATTTGTCACAGCATGGTGAGGGGTCAGCTAATTCTCATGTAACTCAGCAGCAAGACTTTCAAGGGCACAGAGAAGCAGTCAGTAGGAAACCAGCTGACCAGTTTGCAGCTTGACACCAGCAGTCCCTGGGAATCACAGCGCCATTCCTTGAGTGAGCATCTCGAATCCAGCTCTTTGTCATCTTTGATGCAACAGGGCTGGGAAATCTTTCAAGTGCTGGCTCTGTTCACATCACCAAGTTGGCAGGAAGGTAACCTAATCTTAACTAGGCCCACAGGGCATGGGATCATCAATGCAGCACACAGGCTGAGAGACACTCCAACTGCCTCAAAAGATCTGAGTCAGCACAGTTTCCTGGATGAAACACCACAAATCCACTTGGCCTACAGTCCAAGCTGCATGAAGGAATCACAAAAGATTTTCCTGTAGCACCAGAATTTTTCCACTTGGCTCTTGAACACTAAATTAGACCCCAGGTCAACCTGGCTGAGAGAAATGAACCACCACCTACTAAAAGAGAAACGCACAGTCATTCTGCCTTCCTCCAACTTCCTTAGAAAAACTTTCATCCCTTTTCCTCAGAACAGTTCATTGGATAGCCGAGATAACAGAAGTCAGGTCTCACAAAAGGCACATAACTCCTTACATGGTCAGAAAGAAATATTCCTCAATATGTTATAGGTTCGCTGAGCATCCTCACATTGGAAGTGATTTGTGATTTAAATACCATCTCCTTTCAGAAGGGATGTACGTGATGCTCTAGAAAAAAACAGTAAGGTTACCAGGCCAATTCCCAAAGAAAATATGGTTTGAACATAGGGGAGGAGGGTGTTTGTTTTCAGATGAAAAGCTGCTAAACCAAGTGTAGGCTTTTCACGTTCTTCAAATTAACCTAAAGCTGTCCACTCCACTGCCGTGGCTATTGAATTTGGAAGCTGTCAACAGAAACACCAGGAAGAACAAACTCGTACTGCCATTGAAGATCTAAGGACAGCATAGAGCAAAGCAAGGCCACACAAATCCAGCTGAAGCTGGCTGTTGTATTCTTCACCTATTGTGTACTTGAACTTACTAGCGGCACTGTGACATCTCTGGTTTCAGAGCCTGCTCCCTCCCAAAGGTGTGTGCCTCCATTTGTTTCTCATTTCCAGAAAGTGCTGGGGAGGGTGGGAGGGAAGGGTTATTTCCTGTTGTACACAGCATCCTCTTTTTTATAGCTTGGCTTTCTCCACACTTGAAGTGAAAAGAGACATCTTATATTTACTTCCCTCTGTTTATAATCCTGAGTAGCAAACAGCTCATGCCAGGAAAAGAACAGCCTATGCTAAGACCTAGTGCCTTAATCTGAATTCATGTTCCAGCTTACTAAACAAATAAACGTTTTCAGTTTCACAGCTACCAAAGGCTTCTGAGAACAGCATATTCCCAGCTACACAAGCCCTGAATGCCTCTGCATAGTGAGTCATGGACAAGATGACCCACAGTTGTGTGAAGCTAAATGAGAAAATAATCCCTTGCGTGGTTCCTTTCTAGCTAGATTCACTGTACTCTCAAACTGAGTCCTGAACAACAGGAAACAATTACCAAAGATGGATAAGCTTAGTCAAAAAATTCTTTCGCTCCTCTATGAACAATCTTCATGAAGGTCAGGAAAAGTTTGTAAAGGGTTTGCAAGTCATAGCTCCAGCACATCCTGTGACACAGAGCATGCAAAAGCCGTAGGCAGAGCTAATCTCATCACTTGTTCAATGTTTAAGAGGACAATGCCAGGTTCTGGTTTACTGGATAGAGAAGCTGGAGATTGCACAAGAAAGGTTTATGATATGTAAAATGCTTCATACAGACTTAACCAGACTTTACTCAGTACTCCAACTCATGACCTCCAGTGATTCAGACCACTATGATTTAAGTACCACTGTCCTCAGATGACTGTCCCACCCATAAGTTACAGCACTAATAGCAGAAGTGGAAACCATTTTCAGCCACATTTTTCAGCCACAGCAGTTGACAGCTCCACACCCTAAACCTAAACCTCCACGTATTCCATATTGATATAACAGGCTGTGACCTACAGCAACTATAGGCAGTAACATCGGCAGCCATTGCACCTGAATTCCAATAAGGATCACAAATCAGAATTCACACCCCCTGGATAGCACAAAAAATCATCTGCCTTTCAGAAATGGAGCATTGACATGCAGCCCTGAACAGCCCACCATAACATGGCAAGTCCACGTTACATCGGAATAAAAAGCAAGTCTGACTCTAGGGCCTGTCAGTACTCAGTACTAAAAATACTTAAGTTGGAATTTCTCAGTCTGAATCTGCAGCCTGCTATAAGCTCCACCTGCTGCCGAGTCTTTTGTCAGAATCCTCTCCTTTTGGAAGCAAGCAAACTGGTGTTCCTACAAGCAGTTATAGTTAGCCCTATGAAAGATTATGAGGAGCAACAATTTGCACAAATTAGAGAGTCTCCATCTCTCTCCCTGTGTGTCAACTGCCAAGTTGGAAACAGCTTTGGTCTCCAAGGAGGGTAAGTACAGCCTCTGACAGTCCTCTCCTGGAGTGGCTCTTCTTGTGCAAGGTCTATTTCTGATCTCCGCCTGACAGCAAATAGACTTTCAGGCATTTCCAGGAAGTCCCAGACAAAGGCATGAGCAAATGGCCTGTATTGACCTAACTGTCTCTTGGAGGGAGGCGCATTGGCTTAGACAAAAGTAAAGGGCATTAGCTCTGTTCAAACTCAGCAATGCTCAAACTGAACAAGGGTGAAATGGCATCCTGACTGAGTTTGGTGGAAGGAACAGATTGGAGTGAGTATAAACGTTTCATACAAGTGACTGAGCAGTTAATACTATCTCAGTACTGACCTGGGCTGGGTTTCAGCCAACATCCTAGATGGAAATAAAAATAAAAACATTAGCCACCAATGCACTAAGCTTTTTAGTCCTCTATTTATCCCTACACACACGAAATAGTAAGTTAACCCTCTCCATGCATATCATAAGAATTTTTATTTGCTGCTGGCTTCCCTCAGAAAGTTTCTAGAAACTGCGATCAACATTCAAAAGAGTCCAACAACATCTGCTCTCCTTTGCCAAAACAACAACAAAAAAAATATTCATGAAAACCAAACAAGCAGCCTCTGAACTGACCCCTAAGGGACAATTTCCCAGGCCAAGGCCTCTGATCAAAATACCAACTCCCTTGTATTCCTACAGGAAGAGGGGCTCAGCCAAGCCAGCTATCTGAGGAACCAGACCCTTCCTGCTACATCAGCATGCAGCTACTAGCATAAGCGCTAGGTCAAAACACAGTGCGTGCTGCCATTTTACAAACATCTAACAAATCTAGTACAAAGGAGACCTCCATTAAACAGAGCAAAGAGTCCATGGATGGTTAGGGAAACAGCAGGAAACAAGACACTATAGATTTTAAACAGCACCTCTGGTAAAGGAAATAAACAGAAGCTCAAGACATTTCTAGTCCCTTGGCTGATTGGTCAGGCAAACACTCATCGAAATACTGCCAGTGGGCAGTAAGAGCATCACAGCACTGGGAAATTTATCATATCCTACAATTTTGCTACAGCGGATGCCACTCCAAACTCACACTGCTCTCTCCAAGTCACATACATCAGGTTGATGCCGTATAATTGTTATCTTGCCAAAAGTTGGTTTGCTCTCCTTGTGCAATGAAAGGAGAGATTCCCTCTACCTATTATTCTCCTTCCCTAGCAGCATGTGGAGTTGCTGGGAAAGAAAGTCATCTGTCTTCTCCAGCAGACTAGCTTTCTTCCTTCAGCGCGAAAGTAGGCTCTTTAGAGACCTGAACGTCTCTGTTCTCACACCTTCCTGAAAGAGAGACAGGCAGAGAACAGCAACAACTACAAGGACAGCAGAACAGAGAGGAAAATGCTTCCATCATTTGTATGCCAGACCCTGCTCAGCCATAGACTACAGGACTTGGAGAAGAAACAACTGCCAAGTGCAGAGGTGTGTGGCACCCAGCTACTACCAAGCAACCCTCTACATGCCAGCTGAAATGAGGGTAGACAAGGGCATTTTTTAAGCCCTGGGTGGACTGTATTTGGTTGAGATTTGCATAACTGTAGGTAGTCAGGTCTGACTTGAACTGAAAATTATCATAAGCAGCATTGAGGTTACAACACATGCTAATCCAGTAGTGGTTAACTTTTCTGAGAAGCTTCTAAGCAGTAGCTTAGTGGCAAATCAGAACAGTGTGAACACACAGCAGTGGTTTCCAAATCTTTGGGCAACAGCAAGTCTTGTTTGCTTGCGCTCCAGAGCCCTCAGATGGAAATGACAAGCGTGTAAGTTTGACCACTTAAGAGGACACCTTACAATAGCTGTAGAGCACTTACCACTTGGAGATCGTAATTTGGTAATTGCTGATTCTAACTCATGTAGGGAAGGAAAACATGTTAACATCAAGGTTTACATGGGAATGGAGCACAGGAGTTCCACAGGACAAGGAGTACAGTGGAGTGAACGATACAGTTTCACAAAGATGCAGAAAGGCGAATTAACAGATCACCATTGCCAAAAATGGAGAGGTTTTACCCCCTCTTCCAGACATGTGCTGCTGCCACTTACTTGTGTTGACGCTGGCTCTCACAAGATCCCTCCACTAACCAGTTCAACAGAATATACACCCAGCCAAAAAAATTGACTGTTTTCTTTTGAGTTAGAAAAGAGAGAGATGAGCACAGCAGTCAGCAAGGGGTATGTCCAAACAGCCAGACAAGGGAGCAGAAAATGGGTAAGGATGATTGAAAGTAAAGCCATCCCCCCTTTCAGCAGCAGCAAGCCATTATATTGACTCAGCTGCCTCCTCAGATACCTCAGCATCTCACCTTGGCCACACAGATAACTATAGTCCAGAATAAGATTGCTACAGATCACTACAATCCTATCCATCTGCATATGTAAAAAAGGTTTTGGACACAGCTAGAGACAAAATACTGTCAGAGCTTGCACATTCTAAGTTAATTATCTGCCTTTTAAAAAGTAACAGAAACAGGAAAGTATGTGGACCCTATAAGCAATAAAAAGAAGGGTAAGATTTGCATGGTTATGCAAGAAGAGACATGAAACTTTAAGGGAGGAAAAAAATAGCATCTTTTAAACAGTGGAAATCCTATCCAAGCTGCATAAACAGATCTCAATATAGACCCGTCCAGGCAAAATGCCAGTTACAAAATTTGAGACACACATAAAGATGATGAAATGAAGAACAGAAATATTGCTATAAATTCTGAATTAATTAAAAGCATTAGAAGCACAAATTCTGCCCATGAGAAGTAGGATGCTCTGGCTACCAGCAACAGAGAATGAGGACACTAAAGAGACACTCTAATCTTATCCATATTTAGTACAGTCTTATTGAGACATTCCTATCCTGAAGGCTCTTAAATGGGATATCAGAATGCAAACTTGAGAGATTTTAGTCATTGAAGAGAACATTTTTCATTACCTCCATCAACTTCCCATTCAGTAAGTAACAAGCATATCTCCCAAGAGCATAAATGCAAAGAGCATTCAACAAATGCAAATCTACCCTTAAAAACCAAGTTATCTCAAGTTTGAAAAGCCTGTGCCTGTAAGGAGAAATAAAGTCCCAGTAAATCTCGCCCAGATACTGGGGATGCCAAATAAAAGGTTAGTATACTGAGATATAAAAAAAGACAAGTTTAAAGACTTGCTGGCTTAACCTTCCAACCACTCTGAGGTGGGTTGTTGCCCTTTTTTTAAAAAAGGAACTTTTGTCAAATGTGGTATGTGGTTTAACTGGCTTGTTAAAAATCTAATTACTAAGAAAGTACTCTCAAAATGGTGGATTTTTCTTTTTAAGAAGTTTTCGTTTCTGCAAGGGTTCTCTGCAAGAGTGGGAGCAGACTTGGAAGCAACACCAAACTCTTTATAAGCCAAAAAGTGTAAGTCATCATCAGCAACTGACTTTACACAAAGCGCTGCCAAAAGTGCAATGTAAACTCACAGAGCAGGGCAGGGGGAAATGACAACAAAATATTTAACATTTTTCAGTCATGTGGATCTTGGTGCTACTTATAACTATAATAGGTAGAAAGTTTTAAAATGAGGTTTTCAATATGATGGGCATTCTACTAAAACTTAAAGATAACCCAAGTAATTACAGATAGTGGGCAAGCCACATCTTTGAAAGACCACAAAGTACAAGGGGCCAAGAAGCAAACGGTTAAAAATCTAATTAAAGCAGCTTCTTTTTACTTTAAAAGCAGCTTCTGGGAAAGAAAGGAGGACAATGTTCCAGAAATGAATGTGGGAACTGGTCCCCCACTCTACTTTGGGAGAAGATGTGGGTGGTAATTTGATGGAGATTGCTGATGGCTCTACAGCTCTAGAGCTCTGCAATTTATTTTTTTTTTAGAATTGGCAGAAGAATGCGGCTCAAGAGTTTCACAATGTCATGACAGAAGCCCACAGAAAGAAATGAAATTGTTAAAGCCAGACAGAAAACTAACAGTTTTATAACTGGAATATATTACAGCCAGTGGATAGAGAAGAGCTAGAGAACCTGTTTAAGGCTTTCTTATCTCTTCCCACTGTGAGAAGTAAGAAAACCTATCCTTCTATTTATTATCTGGCATCATGACAGCAGTACTAGTCACAAGCCTCTTCCTTGTTTTGTCATCAGCAAGAGAAATAGTGAGGATTTATTTTTACCAAAAGCAGTATTAGTAAAGCAATTAAATGCATGACAGCTTCTTCATCGCAGTGTCCTGAACAAAATTTGTTGTTTTGTTATTAGACAAGGAAAAATTTTATTCTATCAACCAAAAGCTGTTTTAGCTCACAACCACAGAAAACTGCAATTAAAAAAAATTATAAAGACCAAAGAGAAAGTAGATTTTTGAGAGGTAAAGATGAGTAAGAGAGACCAATCTCCAGCGCCGACCAAAAATGGAAATGCCAGCAATACTGAAATAGAAGCAGCATGAGAATAAACTTCCCTTGCATAGGTACATGAAATAAATCCTTCTTCAAATTACTTTCTAAAAAAGGGCTTTCAGCATGATGTCTGATTGTTCCTCCACCAATCCTATGACAAAAGTCAACAATCATCTGAGATAACTACAGAGAATATTTTGCACTAATCTACTGAAATCAAGATTCCCAGCCTCTACATTTCTGCTTTGCTGAAAATTAAGTTGACTCCTTTGTCCTAACTCATCATATTCTTCCCTGCTATACACTGAACTAGGGCATAGTGGAAAATCGGTTCATTTTCCTATCAAGTACCTAGATGCATATATATTTTATATGGATGTGTACCTACTCACTGGTGGGTACTTTAAAATTAATCTGATCCACTTCAGAACTGCACTGGCATTCACAACCTACAGAGAAACAGAGGGACCAGGCTCTTCCACTTACACATTGAATGTACAAGGACAACCTCCCACAGAAGCGCAGCAGTGCAACTGCCCCCTCACTAAGAGCAATATTCCACTCCTACCTCTGTATTCAAGCTTAAAGCAGCTGGAAAATAGACTAACTCCAATTCCTCTCCCCCCCCCAAAGAAAATAAAAAAATAGATGTTTCTGCCAAGCAAGCACCGAATACACTGCATTCCATTTCATTAAAACAATTACTCAGAAGCCAGCCAAGAATTACATAAAGCTTCCTCCCTGCACCACCCCCAGCCCCTTCTCTTCAACCCTCCTCCCCAACACGCAAACAACTTCCCAACTCCGCAAAGACAGGATCACACCAGAGCAATACCACTCCAGAAAAAGAGGCACCGAATGCCTCACATCACACTGGCCATTCCATCCCACATAGAGCATTCTTCAAACCTAAGCAATACAATCAGAGGACTCCGGCAGATCCAAACAGCCTAGAAGGTCTCTGAATTTTACACCACCATACACCGTACCATGGTGATCTGTTCCATGTAGTTTTCTCCCTCACATTTGATGGTAAAATAGCAACCAACACATTAAGACCTTAACCAACTCTTACAGAAAAATGAATGATAACCTAACAGATTTTATCTCTAACTCGCACAGCCAAGCCTTTTAAGCATGATCCCAAGGCAGAAGGTGCTGGAGGCACCAGATTTAAGCAGTTAAGAAGTATGGGAGCAGCATGCCAAAGCAGCTGTGCTTGTGAGGCACTGCCCAAGGGAACTGCTCAGGACAGCCAAGTTGCAAATCTCAGATTAAGCACCAGCAGGATAGATTGAAAACTACAGGCTTAGAGTTATAAGAACCTGACTGACAAATTCATCCCAAACTCCACACAGCCACTCCACAGCTCCCCGCCTGACTGACAGCACTGAGCTCCTCACATTTCACAGCAGAAATAAAAGGCAGCTTCTTCTGGCCAACACCACTCACCCACCCACAACACTGAGTTGGCCACTGATAAGAGATTTCATGACGTGGATGAAATGGCATTTCATTCCCTCCCCCAGTGCTCCAGCTCTCTGCAGGGATCCTGTCTAACTGCCGGAGTTGCTCACAGCCAGGCAGAATAGTTCCAGCTGTGTAGCACGCTGCCTAACCAGACCTACACAGCCCAAGAAAAGTCTCCCACATAAAACCGTAATGAACAGAGGGAGAGCTGCAATCCAGAAGTACTACTCCTCAGCATCTTCCTCATGTGGACCACCTTCGCCCAAAAGTAATTTGCTAGCAGCAACAAAAAACCCTAGTCCCAAGGCAGCTGCCAGTGCTGCGCAACAGAGAGCAGCAAACATAACTAATGGCCAAACACAATGAGCCACAGAGAAGACCATCCAGGCCATCATCTTATTCCAACTTGTGGGGCACCAGTAACCTCAGCTGGCATGCAGTTAGCCTTAGGCACTTTTGTCTACCCCAGATGAAACCAGTGGCTCCAACCCAAAAGAAACCTTTTTCAGAGAGAAGCCTTGAACTTGTTTAGAACCATGAAAGAGGGTAGAATAAGGGAGTATTAAGCCCCTAATCCATGGCAAATAATTTCCAGCCCTCCTGCCCATGACCTTTTCTACTTCTGGCTTTTTTTGCCCTCTCCTGCTCTTAGAAAAACACAGCCTAATCACAGTCCCTGAACCACCACAAACTTCTCTATAGCACAAAGTGAAATTCTCTGCTCACCTTGCTCTTCAGGGATGGAAATAAAGCAAGATCCTATCAGGCGTCTAGGCCAGACACAGGATTAATTCTGTCTGCCAGCTCAGTTTTGTGACAAAAACATGGATTGGTTTATTCCTGGAGACCCCATACAGTTTGATTTATAGCTGAGCCATTTAAAGCACAATTCCCCATGCAAAGTGTCATTCAGAAAGTTTATTCCCTGGAGCGTCATTTACTTTTTTTGATGTTCTTCACATCATTTGCAAAATGTTGGAGATTTGAACACATTCAACCAACAGTAAAAAACAAGACATCAAGCTACACTCTGCTGCATGCTGCCAGCCAGATGTACTCAGTAGCTCACCCAGCAAAGCCATCTACACCAAACTTGCACATAATAAGACCATGGTGAGGAGTAGCATGACAAACTGCATTTGAAGACTTCAGACTACCCCAGCATCATTTAAGTAACTTGAACTAAACTTGTTCACAGCGTAGAGACAGTCCAGCACCGGGAAAAAGGAGCCAAGCAGTAACAATGCAGGCTGCCTCCCCCTGTGGCCTGCCCTAAGTTCTCTTGGATCCTCAGCTTATAGTTGTCTCAAACTGCTTAGATAAATTTCCCATTCCCTAAATGTAAATTCAGAATAATTACTGTCTGCTACAAGAAAAAGCTGCATTTATATGAGCAGAAAAAGAGCTTACCAGAATCCTAAACAGTACAAACACATAACGTCAGGGACTCCAAGTTCCTATAACTGGAACACCAACACCAAACTTGTTCCACCGCACTCCAGTTGCCGTTTCTACTTTGTTTGCTCCATCAGGATTTAAAACCATACAGACACAGAAGAGAACATGGATTTTAATACCAGCCAGTCAAGGGAGACTGTCCCCAGCCATCTGGTTTCTGCTGCTCTGGGGCCATTTGCAATGAGAATAAGTAAGAATGGGGAAAAACAGCTAAGAGTGATATAAGAAAGTCATCACCCACCTCCTATTTTTATGGTATATCTTTAGCACACGACATTCTTTGAATGACTTCACAGTGCTCTCTGGTAAAGGGAAAGACTGGAGTAGAACTACTGTGGGGAACTCTGAAGGCAAAGGAAATCTTTTCTCCCTACTCATAGCCTGTCATAACAGAGGATGAAGAAAGGATGAGCAATCAGGAAGGCAGAGAGTGAACATTAAACAGGGATGAGAAGGGAATAAAAACTTACAAATGTAATTCAAACTTGCCATTGTAAGCTTTTTCAGCAATGGTGACCGGAGAAGCTTGAAAGAGTTACTCTTCTGATATATTCAGCTGGAAGCTATTTCAGAAACACAGGATCTCAACAAATACTAACCACACTTTGCAGGTAAGGAGCTATTTTATCCCTATTTTGGAGACAGAGAAACAACATGCCTAAAGTCAGGGCAAGTTTTTGAGGCTGTGGATAAATGGTTACCTTATGCTAGATTAAACATAAACCACAGCTAAATGAGGTGGCCTCACCTACTTCCAAGTCCACTGTCTGTAAAAAATGTCCATGTAAAAAAATGACTTTCAGAAGAATCAGCTGGCTGATCCAGCTAGCGGCCCAATGGTTATTGTGGAGACAAGGAAGGGAGATGGGAAAAAAACCAACCACAACACAGCCAGCAGTTAAATCACATTAAGCCAATTTGAAATCACAACTTACACTTTCCCTCCAATCCACTTCAGCCCAAAATGGAAAGGAACGGTGCCACTCCTCACTTCTGTGCTGCACTGGATCTAGTTATCTTGCCAGAGGGTGAGACAGTTCAGCTTATTGATCCAATGGCAAATCATTGTTCAATTTTGGGGAAAAGGCTGGTTTTCCAAAAGATCAGAAATTTGAACCAATTCGCTCTGGAGCCTGATACTCACTAAGTGACCAGCAAGTACACAAGAGTTGGAATCACCATTTTTGACTGTGATCTGAAACTGGATGAGACACAAGGAGAGATTTTACAAACACTGAAACAAGAACAGGACCCAAAGGTCTCCACAGTTCCCTACCTAGCATTTTAAAATATAATAGCCTAGTAGTCATGACAACCTGTACTTCCAGGGCTTGTTATTAAACCTATGTTAGTTAGGACAGGCTAAAATGAACAACAAACTCATTCCCTAAACCCCGTCATCTTATCACAGCCCAGGGAAGCTTCCCACAGACAATGTCTCACTTTCAGGCAGCTGGAGCAGAAGAGCATCTTCATTAACAGCTTCCGCATCAGACAAAAAGACACACAGAAGATCAGTACACAAAGGGAGAGAGGCGTAGTCTGAGACGCAGAGCAGGAAACTGGGACCAGAGATCCTATTCACTCACACTGATTTTCCACTAGTACAACACAACTGAATCCAGAATCTGTTCTGGCTACCTCCAAAGCTGCAGTAGATGCTGGATATGACAACTAATGTATCAGTCTGATTCAAACAGATTTGTTTTGTGGCTGTGGACAGGCTTTTTCCCCGCCTCTAGTTGCACAGTTTAATGTAAGGAATTTATATATGTCTGCCTTAGCAGTAGATCAGAAAACCAACTCTGACCTAAGTAGAAGTGCATTATTATAGCTTGTTCTGCTGCCAGACTTTAGAATTTTATCTGTCATTTCTGCAGGTTCACAATTTGTTTCATATAACAAATACACTTCAAGGGGAAAGAGGTGAGGAAAAAAGGGCCCAGAGAAATTAAAGTATCATGATTGTCTGAGAAAGGAAGAACAAGTAGAGAGACAGAGTTAAAGAAGATGTACGAAAAGGCACCCATTTCTTTCTCTAGTGTTAGAGATGGTGTTGGAGTATCAATTTTAACCAGGAGGGCAGCTGAACACTTGGGATAAGTTGACCTCTCCCAGCAAGGGACAAAGGAGCTAAAGACACCACTGAGTCCAGCCTTCCCATGGAAATAGAGCAACAAGAAAAGAAGCCTCTCTCTGCATCGCACACTGCTCGAGGCAGAGGACTCCCTGTCTGACTTGCTCAGGACAATGAAGTCCCTGTTTTACGAGGGGTCAGGACAGCTAAGAAGCTGAAACAAGTCAGAACCCCATTGTGCTGAGTATTAGTTCTGTTTACAGTTTTCTCGCCCAGCAGCAGGAATGACTCAGAAACCTGAGCCAGTAGAAAGCCAAGGGACCGAATGACTTTACCAGTGTTTCCCCCCAATGCCATTTCCTGGGCATAGCTGACCGTAAGCAATTTCACACTAAATTTTCAGTCAAGTAAGACCGAAACCCACTGCATATGACTTCCAGCCTGAAGGAATTGAGTCAGAAACAGGAAAGCATCCCCCTCAAAAGAGGGACAGCATAACCCTGCAGAGCACAGCAATTTTCCAAATGTTAGGAGAGATGACAGATGGAAACACATGCACCCCTCCACACTCCCATGAAAAATCAATGGCAAGACTGCTCCCTTTTAAAGTCAATCTTGAGAGGATTAGGCCCTGAAGAGAGGGTGGGTTAGAGTTCCTAAAACAGAGGGAAACAACTTTTAAAGTAAAATCTCTTCTGCCACTGAACCTTTGTGCCCAGAATTTAAGCCACACTGCTAGACAAACCTTCTGCAACAGAAAAGTCCGTCTAGAAGTGAGCAAACACACCTAAAATAAGAAGCTTACAGTCGAGTTAAATGCACAGTCAAAACACTGCCATAAATATGCTCTTATTACACAGAAATAACTTATTTGTAAAACATCTTTTACAAGCTCTAGTGAATGCCATTTTGTTTCTGATTGCAAAATCCAGTTAAAAAAATCTGAAACCTTTAAAAAAAAAAAAAAAAAAACACCTAAACAAACCCAATCAGTAGAGATGTGAGAATTTCAAAGCCATCAAAAGAAAGCTTCTCAAAGCAACAGAATTTCTGTTTGGAGCTACCAAAGCTCCAAAAAAAAAAAAAAAAAAAAAAAAGAAATAAAAGGTTTCACAGTAATGTTTGCAAACAACTCCTTTCAGAAAAAGGCTGTAAAAACATTCAAAGTCAAAATCAAACAGTAGCTGACTAAAGCAACTGTAAAGTTTTCTTTCTTCTACTCCTCTCAACAGAAAATACATGACACACTACATGAATTAGGTTTCTTCCTAGACAAGGTAGCATCACAGAACCAAGAGTAATTCAACATCTAATTCAATATCTCAAATTGTCTGAAGTAATTATGTGCAGTTGGTCACTTGTGTGCTGGAAGCACAACATGTAACAATACCACGCTGTGCTCTGGTAATCCCCTGAAAGGGGTGATAGCCCCGAGCTAGGATTTTCACTCTTTAGGACAAAGTTTTACTCTCTGTGCCAATTTACAACACTGCAGAATGGCAAACTCATTCAGCAAGCTTCCTGTCAAACTCCAAGCACATCCGCAAAATATGCTTCCTTAGACAGACTGGAGGAAGACAATCTGGACAAGGCTGCTCGAATTCACCGTCTCTTCCCCCCCTTCCCACAACGTGCTATTCTAGTTTATACCCAGACCCGGCACTGAGCACCCTGTGCCACAGAGGCTCCCCCAGCTCAGTGGGGTGCAGGAGTTCCGCCCACAGAGTTCTGAAACCGTTTCCTGTGTGTGCTGCGCATTTAACACCACTTCTTCAACACTGGGAGGGCGGGAAAGGAACAAAGTTTTGGGGTTTTTTTCCAACTCTAAATGAATCCCCAAAGCAACACAAATCCATTCTCTCAGATGTTTCATAACCTCTCCAGCCCAAGCAGCATGAAATTGAGATACTTCTGGACCTCTATTTTACAGTGCACAAGTACATACTGATCAACTCCATCAGCTGTGGGAAGAAGGAGGAGATTTTTGATAAATTCAGGGAGTTAAGAACAGACACACCAAAAGGCTCTGTGAGGTGTCCCCTCATGCCCAGCTAGGTCCATCAGTCCCTAGTCTTCACAGATTCCTACACAGATTCAGAAGTATGGTGTGGAAATATCTAAGCTGATTTTACTTGACATCAACTCTGAACCTGCAAGACGTATTATCTCAGGCTCAATGCTAAATTACTTTTGGGCCAAAACTGGCCCTGGAAGCAATGCAGCTATGTCCACATGGCACTGTGCCTGAACCAACAAGTCCTGCCGGACCAGCTTGACTCTGGACAGAGCCAGTGCAGACGTCTGTATCCATGGCACAGTTAATCCACAACTCAGATAATCCACCATAGATAATGAAGAAAGAAAAACAAACAACTTTCACTTCAGTTCAAAAGTCTGACTTATTTTAAGGAAGTTGTATCAGCAGAGCATTGTTCCCTTATGTATGCATCCCAGGGTAAACAGCTTCAGACAAATAAGTGAGCAATTTTGGGGCTAACAATGATTTGCAGAGGGAAGACAGCTGGTGTACCTTTCCGTGATTAATTCTGTACACCAAAGAAAAGCTTAGACAGAGAAAGGGTCCCATTTTTTTTATTCAACTGCTCACTGTTAGATAATCTTGTCCAGTCTGAAAGACTGCACAAAAATTGAGAAAGACACAGTGTAATTAAGACTTGATGAAATCAAGTTGCTGAGACAAAAAGTTCTATTTTAAAAATCAGATCACAACTTTAACTTTTGGTTGTGCCAATACATTTAACACCTCAGAAAACAGACACAAAATGCAGATATTTTTCAGAACTTCTTTGCAGTTCACTACTAATCCTGCTACAGAGGAAATGAAAAATGTGTTGAAACTGCTGTAGCCTATTCAGGTAACTGGAAATTCACATTACAACAATTGCAGTGGGTACAGTACAGCTCCCATGATTCATTAAAGGGCATGCTGATGAGACACTAAACTGGCCCTACACAATGCTATCTGCATGCTCACCTTGAAGGGCCACTCAGCAAGTCAATACACAGACTGGGTGAATCCTGTTCCAACTAGCAATGCATTCCTGAACACGCTAGAAACTTGCACCAAATCTCCAAGAGATAACCAGGATGAGGGATACAAGAAACAGTAAACAGAACTGTCTCCACTTAAAGAAACAATAACTATGAGAAGAAGGTGCAGTAGAAATTCATCGTTTGCACCACCAGCTACTTCACCAGGGCAAAGGGCGAGCTTTCACTCCCGAGGAACGAACCCTTCATGGTGCACCTTTCACCAGGAAGCCACGCAGCTGATGGACTCCTTGCCCCGTAAGTTTTATCATTAGCCCAATTCAGAGTCTGTTTTCTGAAGGTGTGACCACCAGCTTTATGCCAGCACTGTAACGTGAGCTTCCAGGTCCAGTAATAAAACTCCAATTTTCCTGGAGCATATCTTAACAGAAAAGTCTGGTTTCTATTAAAGGTATGATGGAAGTTACGGATCGCGGCCCCTCCCCAGTGCCTGATTTAATCAGTTTCATAAGCGGAACTCAGTCACCCTAATGTCTCCCAGAGCACAAGGGATTTTGGCAGATCCTCCCCCTTTCCGGCTTGGTACCAAAGGAAACTCAAACTCTCTAGATCTTTCCAGTGAGACCAGTTGCCTGACACTTCCCCGCTCCACGGTTCCGGCACACCTGGGAAAGGCGGAGGAAGGAGAAGGCGGCGCGCCGGGCAGGGGCCGTGCCCTGCTGACCCCCGAGGGCTCCCCCGGGACCGCTCCCTGCCCGCGCGAAGTTACACCGATCTCGCCCAAAGACAGGCTCAAGAGATTGCGGTAGCGGTGTCTGCTGAAACCCGACCACGCTGCTCCCGGGGTACGGGACCGACGGCCGCCTTTTCCCGGCCGGCGCAGAGCCGAGACAAACACCGACGGCCCGGACCGGGGGCGGCCACGGCCCCAGGTCAGCCCAGCCAAGGGTCCTGGGGGCAGGCGGCGGCGAGGCGAGCCGGGAGGGCCTGCGCGGTCCGCGGGCAGCGACACGTCCACGGGCGCCGGCAGGCCCGGGCCGAGCCCCGCGGCACGGAGCCGGCCCTGAGGGGCGCAGCGTGGCCAGGCGGGCCGCGGCCGCCGGGGGGGCTGCCCGGGGCGCTGAGGGGCGGCGCCCCCCGCCGCGGGGAGTACGCGCGGCGCGGAACTCACCCAAGTCGTCCATGGTGCCGCCGCGCCCGGTCCGCCCGGTCGTGCCCGCCCCGCCGCCGGTGCCGCCGCCGCCGCCTCAGCGCCTCGCAACTTTCCCGACCCGCCTCCGCGCGCGCCCGCCACCCAGCGCGCCCCCGCCGCGCCGCGCCCGCCCGGCACTGCCCCCTGCCGGCTGCAGCGGGAGCCGCCAGCTCGGCCCCGGGCGGGGGGGAGCTCGGCTTCCCGGGCGCGGGCGGGGCTGGCCGCGTTGCCGAGGTCCGGTGCGCAAGGCCCTGGGGGGCGGGAAAGGGCCCCGGGAAAAGGCGGGCGGGGACATGGCCTGGCTGCGGCTCCCTGCCCTCGCGGCGGGGCTCCGTCCCGGGGCCAAAGTCTGCCCTGCCGTAGGGAGCCGGCCTGCGACCCCACGCGCGTCCGCGGCTGCCCGGCTGGGAACGCAACCCAAAACCCTGTCCCCTTCACTGCAGGAGCAGGACCCTCTCCCCGGGGGCACGTCCCCCCGCAGGCAGCCATGCGTCCGTGCCAGGCTCGGCCGGGAGGAGCCCCGCAGGCTGCCGCCCCGCGCCCCGAACTCCCGGGAACAAACTGACGTTTCCGAGCCCCGCATCATTGACCCGATCCACAGGAAAGCTTGGGCAGAGGAAAGCTTTCCTGAGACAATTTTCCCTAAGCTGTTGCCACCATAAAGGAAAGCCACCAACCACTTCTCCTTTGCTCTGTTTAAAAACCGTAACAGCCCTCCTGGATTTATCATGTGACAGTGCGTCTTGAACCACCATTTCCCACTTGTTTTTCCTTTCAAACCGCTACCAAACCACACTCCGACGTAGCGAAGTCCTCAGCCTTGCCCGAGCCACGGAGCAGCTCCACCCTCAGCAAGAGCTAGTGTTCGCTCTACCATCGCACTCCGGCCAAGTCAACATGGCAGTAAAAACAGCTGCTCAGCCCAAGTGTTCAGCTCCTCATCTGATGAGAGATACACTGAAAACTATCAGTGTGGGAACAGCTCAGGATCCAGGAAACATGACTCTCTTAGCACTTCTCCTTACAAAATTACTACCAAGTCAGAGAATGTTCTCAGAGCTGAACAGCATGCGTCCTGTCGTCGAGCCGAGATTACAGGACTGCGTTTTCATGAAAACAGGGAACATGAGGTCAGCTGCTAGCAATCTCCAATGCTTTATTTTTCACTCTCTAGGCACAAACACACCCAGTTTCCCCAGCTAGCACAATTCAACAGACATCACTATTTCCTGTGTTAAGACATGCTAATAATGAGAACTATCACTAGGGGGGCATGGAAATATCCCCTCCCTAGTCCCAGGCAATGCTTGTGAATAATCAACAGCCTCCAGGAAATTCATTCCAGGCTTTACTCCAATTCCAGGACTTCTCAGAAAATGACATCCTTACCTAGATCTAAGTACAATACAAATATAAGCAAAGACTTTCACCATGTGCTTCACCATCAATGCCACGGATCTCACCTGACACCACCCTTGCTGGTCCCTGAGCAAAACTGAAAACATTATTTGATGGGACTGTAACATTTTCTCAAAAACCTATCACTGGCTCTAGAGTGATGACTTCAGGATGCGTCCCTTCAGGTGGAACAACATAATACACTAGCATTTGCTGGTAGCATAATGGACCTAAAGCCATCAGAAACATGTCCTTTCCTGGGATCTGTATGTTTCCTCTAGCCACAACTAACAGTCTTGACTTGGGTTGTATTTTTACATCTGCATAAATAAAGCACGCACTGTGCTCTGTTCATATTGTAGCCTGGTATGAATTTTTGTCTTTAGCTTCCTACAGGATCCTTTGGGAGTCTGGAAGCAAGTGCACATCAAGAAAGCAGTTTCTATTCCATCTCAGGGCTGAAATTAACATCTCATCGAACCAGTTAGGCTTGCGCCCACAAGAAATAGGTTGTGTCCAAGCTGTTCAGTGTGAGGAAAAAAAAAAATGTTATTGCCTCTAAAGCATTGCCTATAGCTTCAGCACTGCCATGAAAGGGTCAGTGAGGTGGAAAGGCAGGGCTGTCACGTGAGGGATACAATCCTCTAGTAACGTCGCTTTTAAAACCAACCCTATTCTCACTGCACTCCTCATAGCCAGGTATTCATAACTGAATTCTTCTTCACACACTAACATTTCTTACCTAAAATTGTCAGTCCGTAACCCTCCCATGATAGCCTGAGGAGGAGGCAGGTTAAAACCCAAGCCGTTAAGACAACTGCTCAGTGGTGTGGGCTCAAGCAAAAGTCACCCAAACAATGTCCACTGTTTCCTGTCCTTCCTAACGCCCTGGAACTCCTGTTTTCTCATGATCTACCTGCTCTCTGCCTCTGAAATTCTTACTGACTCACAAACACCTGCTTGCTGCTCAAGCACCATTGTTATGCAGCTGACAGCTGCTGGCAGAAGCAGCTGCAGTTCCCCAGTGACGGTACCTCCAGCAAACTCTTTCCCACCAGAGCAACGTGCCCAGAGGCTGCTGGCAGGATCAAGAGGGATGTGACGCTGAGAGCAGCTACATCCCTCCTAACTGGTGCTGGGTGGGAAGCACTAGGGACCAAAGGCACAGGGCTTCCTCTCACGTTGTGCCCTATGACTAAGGCACATTACGACTCTACTTATCGTTACCTTTCACAGAAGGTGTGACGAGAAGTTATTGCCCCCATTTACAGGTGGGAAACAGGGCTGGGAGCTGGAAATAAAGTCAAACAATGAGTCAATATCAACTTAATGTTGGACTTCAGGACTTTCTGGCTCCACACAACCCAAGTGTTCAGAGTACTTGCTCAAGGCATCTTTCCCTCCTGTCAAAGCATTGTTTACTAGTTAGGGACCAGCTCCATAGAAGGGTGGCTTAACCCACTGACCTCCACACACTTGACACTCAGAGACTAGATGGATTAACTGCCCACCTGTCCCCTTCAGGGCTGTAATCTAGACTGGCCACGAAACTGAGGAGCAATCCAAACTCATTTCCTAACACCTCTTATGAAAAGCACCGTTATTTACAGCAGTCTAAACCTTTGTCAGAGAAGAACAGATACAAAGCTACACTGGCTTGTAAGGCATGTTTAGAGCTTACCTATGCACCTCCCAGAGAGTGACTTGAAACTGCAGAGCGATGACAATGACTTCATTGCAGCATGTGTCCTCTGTACTGCACCACGTGGACATCAGGCAAGGGGATGCACCTCTTTCTTCAGGTAAATGCATAAAAGACAAATTTGGGCAGAGATTTAGGCTTAAAGCAATGGCAGTAAATCTCAGCATGCAACTTGTGCATTCAAGGTCCAACTTCATACTTGTTGGAAGGATCTATTACAGCAAAACAAACAAACTTTTTTCCTAGCATAAGATGTAAGACATGACTTTGCAATGCAGAATGAAAACACCACACCAGTGTATTATCACAGCTAGTTTTGGCAGAAGAGACGAGAAACAACCAAGTGATAAACCCAATACTTATCAACACAGTTTATATGAATCAAGCAGTTACATGAACTGTATTACTCACTACATATGCCTTTGGTATTTATCAGTGTGGCTTATTCTGCCCAAGTGTAATGGCATCCCTGCACTTCAGGTTTTGATTTCAAATAGATACTGCTAGCAACCAAGTACAAATGGGGGGGAAATGCAATCTAGAAGGTTTCACTGTCACTCTTTGGTCACTGTTGCGTACAATACCCCAGCATAGCTGAACATTACAAATAAACCTACAAAGAGGGAACACTAATGTTGGCTACTAAGTCTTCTACTCTGCCTAGTTATAGTTTAAAATAGCCACCAGGCTCAGGGTCGGAGCATCTGGATGGCACACACAACCATACAGAGAACTTCAGAGGTAACTTGTCAGCAACATAAGCTACATCTAATTCACACAAAGTGACAGAGGGCAGCTGCTTCCAGCTCCAGCAGAGATTCAGCCCAGGGAGCTGGTGTGCAATGGTCATTAGTCTCTCTCCACAGGGTCTACTTCAGTATTAAATAAGGCAACAGCTGTAACTTAGAAATGGATGAGGTTTACTTAACTTATAAAAAATAGGATTTCACACCACACTCAGCAGCTGCTTTTTCCAGAGTAAAGGTTTGTGATTTCTTTGACAATAAGGAGCTTTTTTTTTTTTTTAAAGTGTTGCTGATGGATATACATTAAGAAACCCACACAAAACACAGGTACTGTGCGCTGAAAGCTGTTCCCTAACAGGTTTTGGGGCAGTTCTGGAGCCAGTCAAAGACGATTCAGACTTTCACCCCCCTCACTTGCTCCAGAAACGCCAGCCCTTTCCTTGCTGCCTAAACTACCTTCTGAGAGGTCGTGCTGCTCACGACTCCTCTCAGCAAGAGCTACATGAGAAACGCTTCTCCCGTACCCCAGCTCCTCCTCTTCCATTTTCACGGACCAATTCCTCCTTCAGCAGCTTTGAAAGAAAAAGGCAAGACCCGAGCTTTTTATGGAAACGCGCCCTCGATGTATTAAACCAAGTTTTTGGCAGCAGCTGACACCGGCTGCGGCCAAAGAGATCAAAGGTGCTTGTAGCTCCCCATAACAGACCCCATACCCCGCCCGGATCCGAGGGGGCCATAGTGGGCAGACCCACCCACACCTCTTTCCGCAGGTTTTTTTCCTTTATTTTTCACACCAAAATTCAGTCTCCGTAGAGACTGTCAAAAATTGCCAATGCCGACTATATTTCAAGTCGTCATGGCGGGGTATTGGGAAAAGTTTTCAATTAGCAATAATCGCGCCTCGGATTAACCTCATTGGCTACGATACTGCCACTGCGCAAAGCTGACCCCTTTATCCCGCCGCCGCCGCCCCTCGCCCCGGGGCCGCCGCCTAGCTCGCGGCGAGCTCTCGCGGTCCGTCCGCGTCTGCCCCGCGCTTTCCCCGGTAGCGCTCCCCACCCGCCGCCGTGTACGACCCCACCGCTGGGGACGAAGCGCCCCGTTTTTCCCCTCCGTACCGAGCGGCGGGACTGCCGCGAAGCATGCTGGGAAAGAGTATGCAAAGTAGGCGTAACGTCAGCGCGGGCAGCGCCCCGCTGAATGAGGGGCTCAGCAGCGCCAGCCCATCCCCGGGGCACCGCAATCTGCCCTCCGCCGCGCGGTGCACCCCAGCCTGGCCCCCACCGTAGCTGGCGGTGAGCCCCAGCCCGGCCCCCACCGTAGCTGGCGGTGAGCCCCAGCCCATTCCAAGGTGCCTCGCGGGTACCCCCGCCTGACCCCATATTCCCGTTTCTCGATCTCTCTTTAACCACAAAAAACAGCCTCCAAGGAGGCCCTCAAAAATTGCCGATGCCGACTATATTTCAAGTCGTCATGGCGGGGTATTGGGAAAAGTTTTCAACTAGCAATAATCGCGCCTCGGATTCACCTCACGGGCTACGATACTGCCACTGCGCAAAGCTACCGACCCTCCTTTGCCCTTGCGGCCACCCCGCTGCCGCTCCGCCGCCGCGGTCAGAGCGCGCCGGCGCGCCCCCGCGCGCCCCGCCGGCCCGCGTCGCCGCGCGCCCACAGCCCACAGCCCACGCTCCCGCTGGGCGCGGGGAGGGAGGGGACACCGGGAGGGGATGCGCGGCGGCGCGGCGGCGGGAGCCGCGAGGGGTGCCGGGAGGACGCTATGGTAATGAGCACCAGGGCGGGGGCTGCCCCTGCCCCGCCGCGGGTGGCCAAAATCGCCCTTTTCCGTCCCGAGAGGTAGCGCGCGGGGCAGTCCCGTCCCGTGTTCCCCCCGCCGGGGTTTGCCAAGCCCGGGCTGCCCTCGCCACCCAGGCGGCACCAAAGCAAAGTCACCACCCAACGATGTGTAAACGGATTTAAACACTCGAAATAGGCACCAACAGCCTCACCAACACCTTCAACAGTTTAAGACCCACGAAACTGCCCCAAAGGGGGTTGCACCCCGCAGCTCGGCCGTCGTGGGGGCGGCAGGGCTGGCACCACCACGCAAGGGGCTGCGCTGCTTCCTTGCAATGGCAAAATTACACACTGCTATATAATGGGCTCAGAATCCTCAGGGCTTTGAAATAAAAGGCAAGATGGATTAAAAATTCCTGCAATGGTATGAACTAATTAGCATGAGCTATTTGGAGAATGCATTTGAAAAGCAGGCCAAATTATGAGAAAGAGTCCATTGTGTGTCAAATAGGTGAGCGTCCAGTACCAGGCTGCTAGCGTGCAGTAGTCTGGACCTCCTCCTATTTATTTGTTCTTTAAAATAAAAAATAAAAAAATCTCCTTTGGAAAAAAGCCAAACCCCTTATTGCCAGGCAATTCGTAGGGTTTATTATGTGATTATTGAGACTGACTCTGCGCCTGCAGAGAGGCACAGTCAAGTCCTGCCAGGGAACACGGGATAGGCAGCCAGCAGGTCAGCACGGCCCTGCGGTTAGAAACAAGCTGAGTGGTGTCAGCTCTGGCATGGACCAAGAGCACGCAAAGTACTGTGGGCCACGTTCACGCAAGGACTTGAAGAAGTCACAAGTAGCCACCTCTGCCCCCTCCACACCTAGAAACAAGATCTGCTGCATCAACTGGAAAATGCTGGAAGAGATCCCTGACTCTAATGAGGTGCTGAGGGGTGGGAGTAACTGGTGCAGCTCTGCAAAGGTGGGTTGCACCAATCCAAAAGCTCATTCCGGTGGAGAGGTGGTCCCTCCACCCCACCACTCCCTGCTCCCCATCTGCCAGCTGCCCTGTTTCTCTGAGCCAGCTCACCAAGCCGGCAGAAACCCACCTCCAGCAACACGGTGATCAGACTGGGCAAGGCAAATGGGGACAGACGGAGCCCTGGAAGGAACTGATGAACTGCTCAACTGGTACAAGCCCTTTGGCAGCAAAGAATTAAATCCTGAAGTGGTTTAGGGTGTCCGACTATGCTCTGGGAGAGGTCTAGCCAGATCAAAGAAACAACCGCCCTCTCATTTTTCATCCAGAGATCACTTGTCACATGCTGACATCTTGGATTTTGTTCAGCCACACTAACTGCAGCACAACCGACCAGATTTTCCATCATTTGTCCATCCTTGTTGCCGCAGGCCCTTTCCACATCTTTCTCCCAAACCTTTTTCCTGTCATCCCAAATGTGCTTAACTATGAACGTCAGGACTGACAGACAGGTCCACCTCTCCTGGGACCAAGTGTAGAAGAGTGAAGAGTGTCAGAACAGGGCAAACGTATCAGCCCAGTGTACTACCATAGCCTCCAACAATTTACATCTCAGGGAATTCCTGAGCTAGAAGAGATGTTTTTAACAGCTCCCAGTGGATTTTTCTTCTCTTATTTGTTTAGTCACATTTTAAGCCTAAAACCTGTTAGTACCAGCAAAAACACATGCTTTTATACAGACAAGCACCTACAGTGCATTTTATCAAAGCTATTACTTGCGTTTGTATCAAATCAAAACTGATTTTATCCTGGCATGTTTCCTTGAGAGCAGCTGCGAAGCTCTCAGCGTTTCAATTTGACTTTATCAGGTGTCAGGAACTCGAGGGTTTTTTCCTGCTTTGAGGCATGGGAATTGTAGTCTTTCTGCTTAGGGCTTAATTTATTTGTGAACTACATTTCCCAGAAAACGCCTCTTCCGGCAGGCCAGCCCTTCCCTTCCGCGGCCGGGCACGGCAGCATTATGAAAGGTGAGTTTTTATTCCCCAATCACTCTTATTTCATTAGCTGTATTCGGTTCGGCTATTACCCACCCCCCACGTCATTATTACAGCACAAGAGACTCGGATGATGTGGGTGTCCCTCTGAGTTTCTGGCCCATTAACCGTTTGTAGAAACCTGTTTTCTCTTGTACCTTAAACTTGCCCAATCTCTTTCTGTGGAGCATCTTGGAACCTCTAGCCTCGGATCTCGAAAGGTATGTGTAAAGAGTTTCACTTTGGTATAGTAGTTGTTATGTCTTAATCTGAGCTCTTTAATTTTAAAAGCAGCTTTGTATTTCATAGGAAATGTTCTGTCCTTTGTGAGTTTTCCTCCTACACTGTCCTACTTCTCCACTTCACAGTGGCTCTCAAATGTAGTTGTTCTTTTTGCTTCTGGGCCTACCATTGCCTTCTCTCTCTCTTGTGGGCCAACCCATATTATATCTCCATTTCATTCCCCCTCAAAACATTTCCTTCTGAGAGATCATTTGATGATAAAGGACAGGAAGGGTGAATTTTCATCATTTTAAGAAAGTTAAACACTGTCAAACTGGCATAACAGCCTTTGGGGAGCACCATGACAGAAGTTATTCTCAAAGCAAATTACAGTTTATTGCGAGACACTGTCCTTTCTAATTAATTCATATAGAAAATTAAACCTCCTCAGAAGGAATGCCCAACACAACTCCTGCTAAACAACAAAACAAGGCAAAAATCATTGTGAACAGAATCCACTGCTTAGGTTTAAAAAATAATTCAGGACCATGGAGGAAGTCTTCCCTGTAATTCAACTGATGATAAAGCAAAGCCTTGAGAACTGGAGATTAACTGAGACAAATCTATTTTTTGCCACTAGCATCAATTTAGTATCATGATACTTACAGCTGAACACCCAGACTTTAAATGTGTTTAAATATTGCTCCATTTACTGTAAGAAGTGGTACTCAAGGGGGACTAGGAACTTGAGGCGAAGCAATCTAGATGCAGCAGGAGTCTAAAAACCATCCCAGCACTGATGCACAGGTCATCAAAAGTACTTATGTGCCAGGCTTTTAGACAAATAAACTCACCGCTTGAATACCTCTGACTTTCCCAGAGCTGCCACAGATCTCACAGGCACTGCAAGTTTCCTGTAAGCAGCATTTATGAAACTGCCCACATGCTTAACCATCTGCCAGCTAACAAGCTGCACAGAGCCCTCCCTCCCACCACTGCCTGTAACACCTGGAAGGGATCTGCGCTAGCAGCTGAGCACTCCCAGTGAGAGCCAGCCCCCAAGGCGTCCTCCCAGTAACATCTGGTGGTGAGGACAGAAGTGTGAGTGGGCATGAATCTGCATCCAGGCATCCCACATTACCAAGCAAGCTTTAAGCACCAGACTATCCTTTCTCTCCCTTCCCACAACACATCCAAAGGATGGGGTAAATAGAAAGGACCAATTTGGAGCAGGCAGAGTGTTAAAGAAAGCAGAGTAAGGGTCTCTTGTGGGGAGGAACCAGACACACCAGCAGTACACTGTCTCTGGGGTGGGGTGCTTGGCCTTCCTGCCATTCTCTGCCCTGTTGCACATACCTGGGAAAGGTTTTGCATGTTCCGGTCTGAGCTCTTTAGAAGTCCTCTTAGGAAGCCATCCTTCACACCAGAATAGGAGAGCAGGAATCCTGCGGGCCAGCTGTGCTAACTCTGTCCTGGTACCTTGAGCAGTCCTCAGTGTTACCCTCTGTGAAAGGGCCATACGAATGCTGTCCTCAGATAGTGGGCTTTACTTAATATTTCCAAAATAATTTGTGTTCCTTTACTGAAAAGAAAAAAAGAGTAAAGAATACTTATCAGCATAATTTTCCAGAGAATCACAAGAAAATGGAATTAAGGACGTGCTCTTTGCTTTCTTTTACCTGCCATGTGTTCTATGTTCTTGGCTTTTAGCTGAACATGTTCTCTGCCAGGAAGTTGTCAGGAGTTCGCAGAGCCATCGGATTCCATCATTTCAGATCCCATTCTGTATCCAAGACCTCCCCAAACTTGGCTTTTGTGCCAGCCTGTCTTCCCCCAGATCCCATGGAAGTAGAGGAGCTGCAGCGCTTTGTTTCCAACTCCAAAAGGCTGTTTGTAATGACCGGAGCTGGAATCTCAACTGAATCGGGGATCCCAGATTACCGCTCTGAAGGTGTTGGGCTCTACGCCAGGACAGACAGACGGCCCATCCAGCACGCCGAGTTCATTCGTAGTGCCAGAGCCCGGCAGCGGTACTGGGCAAGGAACTTTGTGGGCTGGCCCCAGTTCTCCTCCCACCAGCCAAACACAGCACACCTGGTACTGAGAGACTGGGAGAAGCTGGGGAAGCTGTACTGGCTGGTGACCCAGAATGTGGATGCCCTTCACACCAAAGCTGGGAGCCAGCGCATGACAGAACTGCATGGCTGCACGCACAGGTACTGTCTGTCAGCAGAAAGAGGATGGTTAATCCTCCAGGTCTCTCATTCAGGGTGACTGAGAAACAGGTGCGGTGTTAGCTGCCGAGAAAGGAGGCAAAACGTCAATGCTATGTTCCTGGAGATGACATGCTCAAAGGTGGTGTTGGGCTGGGGTGGAGGAAAAGATCACAAAACAGTGCTGTTCACAGCACAGTATTAAAGAAAGAACACCACCACTTCATTTTTTGGAGCATTATTTGGATCATTTTCCTTGGAGCTTGCATCAGTTAGAATTTCCCCTTTCCTTGGTACAGCAAAATATCCTCATAGTGAAGAGGACACAGGGATCCTGAGGATGCAAGGATTATCCAGGGCTAAGCAGAGTGGATAGTGCCAGAAACGTGCAGGATGAATGGACTGGAGAAGGGGCACCACAGTCACAGCTGTGATCACCCAAAGTTTCCAAATGAAAAAGCACAGCCTGAACTGAGAGGATGCACGGTAGGGTTCAAGGCGCTTCCTCTAGAGCATTCCTACAAAGCGACAATTGGAGGTACAAAGACAGCTCCTTGACCTCTACTATTTGGTAAATAAATGTGGATAGTGACAACAGACCTTCCAGGCCTCCTAAGGAACTAATTACAGACTCCAGATCTGCAGTTGACATGAAACTCTCCATTAAGACTTTGCTCTGAATTTCAGGGTTTTCTGCCTGGCCTGTGGAGACCAAATCTTGCGCTCTGAACTCCAGGAGCAGTTTGAAGCTCTGAATCCTACCTGGAAAGCTGAAGCGCTCGATGTGGCTCCAGATGGGGATGTCTTCCTGACAGATGAGCAGGTGCGTAATTTCCAAGTCCCAGCCTGCCATAAATGTGGTGGAATCCTGAAGCCTGATGTGACATTCTTTGGAGACACGGTGAACCGGGAAAAAGTGAATTTTGTGCACCAACGGCTGGCGGAATCAGACTCCATGCTGGTGGCAGGATCCTCTATGCAGGTAAGCACGTCTTCCTCCCACACTGCGTTCCCGTTTCTGTGCTACTCTGCCTCCAGCAATCCTTGGTCCCACAATTTAGGACTACTACTTGCTGGTGGATCACAACAGCCTCTCTAGAGCTTGTTTGTATTTTATTTTTACTGTGGTTGGAATCTGGCTTCACAGGTGGCCTGTTTGGCAGTAGGGGACAGGGAAGCCCAGTCTACTGCACGCTGCTGTAAATAACTCCATTCACACATTCAGATCTGTCTCTGCTACCTCCTCCATCAGTACGTTGTAGGTTCACAGGTGCCCACAAAGCCTAGATACCCAATGCAATTCAGTCTGGCAGAGATTACCACCCCACATTTTTTTGCTTGAATTTTTTTGGCAGCTTTCTAGGCCTCATGGCACACTGTGCGAAATATCAGATTTTAGGACCTCTAATTCCTAACTAAATTCTCAAGAAGAGAGCAAAAATATCTCTGCTTGCTGCTTAGGATTGTCCTTTGTATCACAATGTGTTTTCTCCATTAGCCTCTTATCTATAAGGTAAGGTAGTTTAGAAACTCCTGCTGTTTAATCTGTGGAAGCTTTTTGAATAGACTTTGTATAAGAGAATTTTTTCCAGGAACAAGTTCGATTACATTAAAAAAAAATAACACTTCCCAGAACAAGAAAAAACCAAAGCTGCCTGATTGCGATTCTCTTGGCTTCAGGATACTGGAGACAAATTCCTTGAGCTTGCACTTCTTAAGCTTATAATCCTTTGTACAGGAATGATTGAAATGCCTTAGGTTCATTCTTGTACTACCTAAGCTGGGTCATGTGAGAACCATCAAAGTTGAAGCATTTAAGTACCTATGATAACTAATGAAAACTGCTGCAGAGATTTGCTAAAAGACAAGGGCATTTCCCTTCAATGTACTATGAAGTTCAGTTTCTACGAAACTGAAAATCCTTCACTGACAGAGGTTAAAAGCTGTTCTTTTCTGTGCACTCCTGAATGAAGACATTTCTTACCTGAATTAAGTGTAGTTGCCTAACACAGCATGTACATACATCCCTTTTCCCACTGCCAACAACAACTATTTTACTTTACTTACTCCTTTCTGTAGCTCTTATTTTGCCTAAGCTGCCAATAATTTTGCCTTCTGGTATTCCTTGCAGGTATACTCTGGTTACAGGTTTGCTCTCGCTGCCCGGGAGAAGAAGCTGCCAATTGCAATCCTTAACATTGGGCCCACAAGGCTAGATCACTTTGCATCCTTAAAACTGAATTCCCGCTGTGGAGAGCTGCTGCCTTTGATTGTTGCACATGACACAAGCTGAGCTTCAGTAACTATCATCAGGAGTAAAATTATTTCTACAAGGTGAGTATCTTCCCTGGTCAGTCACCTTACAGGGTAAGAAGATAGGTTCCCATGGAATGCTGAAACTGAGATGTGCTGACTAAAAATACATCCCCACAAATGTGCACCAAAGCGTGGCTGTAAATTTTCATCTGTAACTGGTATGCTCTTGATGGGCCATGATACTGTTTCCCATGATCATAATCAAAAAGCATACTAAGTGCTAACTCTCCCAGAAAATTGGGCAAGAGTAGCCAAAAGACTCATCAGCATTGAGTTCCAATGCATTTGTCCCAGTCAGAAAACTACAGGGAATCATCTGTAGATTCAGAGAACCTGATCAACACCATTGCCTTTGCAACCAAGAATTCAAAAGCTATGCCTGGTTGAATTGATCCAGCTAATCCTAATCGAAACACTGCTGTTTAAAATAATCAATTCCATCTATAAAGCAGCTTCTTCCCTCCAATCCTGCAGGACTCATCATCTCAAAAGGGGAAAACTTCAATGTAAGAGGCAGCTGTGAGATCCAATGCATGGCCCCTGATGACACCAGGAGAGGGCAGCAAGCCTCACACATGTCATCCTGACCTGGTTTTCTCCATTGAAGCCATCTCCACTTATGAGGAAATAGGACAATGATGAAAAAAGTACTTTTCTGCCTTACCTTGCCATTGTAAACAGTGCCTTTTCATTTACTGGGACAGGGTAATCAAACTACCACATCTGAGAACAAAATACCTGTGTTAGAATTGTCCCCAGAGAAGAATGAAGGGACAGGGATTTTGACCGAGTAACTTGAGGCTATAGCACAGGAGGGCGATGTGGTCCACAGTATCTGCTGGAGGATCCAATACCGCTAGCGGGCAACTGTGGAGTGTGCAAAGAGGAAAAGGAGGCAAGAGGAACTGCAGTTGTGATTTAAAAAAAAAAAAGGGTTCAAAATAGAAGCTGAACAAGAATATTACTCTTGTAAGAGATTATTTGAAAGCACAGACTATAATGCTGACATCTTCCAGCAAGGAGGGAAAGTCAGCATTTTTCTCAACTGTCAGCTGACAAGCTAAACTGCTTACTATCTGAACCTTTTAAAAGTTACATATTGTTGAGATGCCAGAGGAGTTACTTTAAGCTAAACTGACCAGCACTGCTTTCAGCGTGGCTGCTACATTTTCCAGAATGCATTTTTGAAGATGTTCTTTAATTAATGAATAGCTAAGTAGTGAATTAAAATTGTTTACAAGACTGATACTATTTGCATTGCAATTTCCTCTCCCTCGGATGATTTATTTAAGCACAGTCTCAACAGCCTGCTTAGATTCATTTTTTCCATTGCAAAAATGCAGGATGTAATTACTAACAGCTGATAAATTAAGGGAGAAATACAATTAAATCTGTACAATAGGTCTCCTTCAGGAGGTAATCTCAAGCTATTAATAGATGTAATTTTCCACACTCCTAACACGAGATCCATCACTACTGAGTAACCATTTTTTTGTTGATCCTTAGGGTGTAACATAAGCCATCTTAAACCATTTATGGAGTAAAAGACAGAATCTTGCCCAGACTAGAACGCTAAATTTTTGACCCAACCTTCTGCATAAATCTACCGCTCCCCTTCTGGCTATGAGAAAGATTAATTGCTGAGGTCTTTCAAATGCTCCAGTCCTATTCTACACATAACATGTCCCATATTAATATTTTGACAAGAACTGTAACAAGCAGTTGGAAGCAAGGATGCCAGAGTCATCTGCTGAAAGGTCAAGTAGCAAAGCAAGGACAACAGACCACATGATGCAAAGTTCTTTTTTTCTTTGTTGTTGATTCAAATCCATGCCAGGCAGGAGCTAGTAAAGCACAGAATCTAAGCAATACTTAGACACCCAATTTCTGCAGAAGGTAGAGGGAATTAAGATACTGAACGCATTTCAAGATTTGGCTATTATGTGTTAGAGGAGAGATGGCTTCACTTAGAAGCTGAGCAAGGTAAGTTCAGGACCCCTACCTGCATTCTGCTCTCATTTAACGGAGATCCCACTTTGCAGCAAGTTAGGTATCTGCTGTTTGGTAGTGAAGAAAGCTCACAGATGTCACTCCATCTTTAGCATAGTACAGCTGTCCTGCTAACCAAAGCTTTTGCAGAAATCATTGCTAAGGCATAGCAGAGTCTCCACACACATCCAGGGAGCTTGCACAGAATGTTTATTCGCATAGGTTTTTCCACGTAAGAGACATTTATGCCTCCTTAGCAGAGGAACTGGGGCTGGGTTTCTCCCTATCCATGTCATCTTCTGCACTGCCTTGGAACTTGCATGACACAGGTGTGTTAAAAACAGAGGCTGCAGGTTTAGTGCCAGTAGAGCCAGCATTTTGAGAAGGTGAGGGAGCATTGCCAAGAAGTCTAAAACAGGAAAACATTTCCAGTGAGGACTTGGCATTAGCAATGTGTCAGGCAACTAAACCTCCCACATCTATCCCTGCTTCTTTTCCAGTTCAGCAGCTGAGCTTGTGGGAGAGGAGTCAGGGTGTCTCTTCAGCAACACTGATAAGTGAGTCATATTACCCTGACCCTTCACTGATTACACTATATATTTTTAAAGTCACTAGGACAATGACTTACAGTAAATGTACTTTTACAGTAAATTTACTGTGCATGGTTTATTACTATATGTTAATGAGCATATATACAAGTATATGAGGCTGAGACAAAGGAGTTCCTTCTTTTTTCTGCTAAGCTGTTTCAGTGCTACTAAAATTGACTTCTTTTAGAGCAGGATCAGAGCATTTCACCTCTTAACATGTTCCCCAAGACACCATTGAGAAGTAAGTTCACTCAACTGAGAAATGCCAGAGAAAGCCTAAAGTTTCTACACCAAAAGGCAGATCTGCATCACTCTAATGCTAACACCTTCCCCTGTCACGCCTTTGGGACTATTTGTGTGGAAAGACACAATGCAGAGAGATAACAGCTATCAGAAGGTAACTATGTCACTGCAGGTAGCTAGCAAAGACCTATCCTGAGAAGTTCATATTTCTCAGCTTACTGATGTGGTTACCAGCCTAGAGGAGTTACAGAAACCTCCAGGGTTGAGCACTGTAGGATGCGAACTAGCCATGCTGTGGGAAAACAACAAACTCAGTAAAAGAACTGACCTAGTGCTCAGCTTTATTCTCTCAGCCTATGCAGAATTTGCAAGGGAGGAGGGTTTTAAAAAGGGGAGAGATATTGTTCCCAAAAGACTAAACAAAAGGATGGTAATCTTTATGTTACTGGCTGAAACTAACAGAAAAAGGGTGTTACAGAGCATGAGCACTGTTCTCTTCCCCCATCACCAGGAAGGAAACATAGATCCTTTCCATCTACCTTGTCTGCTTTACGCCAGCCTTATCCTCCACATGATTCAATCCTCTCCTACCTTTTCTGGCTCACTGTTGTTAGACCAGTCCACCAGTATTTTAGATTAGGGCTTGAAGTTGTATCCCTGTTCACCTGTGGGTGGCAAAAGTACACATCAAACAACAGCACAAGGACAGTTTTTTACTATTGAATTAGATGAATCAACAGCTCTTCCCTTTTTCTTACAGCTGTTCTTACTAGGATAAGCTCCTGAGGTTTAGATAGAGGAGCTGAGAGTACCTTATAATGGGTTTTATACCTGGCATCTCCCACAGCATTCTCCTAGAGAAACTGGTGTATCATGGCTTAGACAGCTGTACTTTTCGCTGGGTAAAGAACTGGCTGGATGGCCGAGCTCAGAGAGTTGTGGTGAACGGAGTGAAATCCAGCTGGCGGGCAGTCACAAGTGGTGTTCCCCAGGGCTTTATTTTGGGGCCGGTCTTGTTCAATATCTTTATTGATGACCTGGATGAGAGGATCAAGTGCTCCCTCAGTAAGTTTGCAGACAACACCAAGTTGGGCGGGAGTGTTGATCTGCTGGAGGGCAGGAAGGCTCTGCAGAAGGATCTGGACAGGCTGGATCAATGGGCCAAGGTCAACTGTATGAGGTTTAATAAGGCCAAGTGCTGGGTCCTGCCCTTGGGTCACAACAACCCCATGCAATGCTACTGGCTTGGGGAGGAGTGGCTGGAGAGCTGCCCGGCGGAAAGGGACCTGGGGGTGCTGGTGAATATGAGCCGACAGTGTGCCCAGGTGGCCAAGGCCAACAGCATCCTGGCCTGTATCAGAAATAGCGTGGCCAGAAGGACTAGGGAAGTGATGGTGCCCCTGCACTCAGCACTGGTGAGGCCGCACCTCAAACACTGCGTTCAGTTTCAGGCCACCCACTACAAGGACACTGAGGTGCTGGAGTGTGTCCAGAGAAGGGCAATGAAGCTGGTCAGTGGTCTGGAGCACAAGTCTTATGAGGAACGGCTGAGGGAACTGGGGTTGTTCAGTCTGGAGAAGAGGAGGCTGAGGGGAGACCTTATCGCTCTCTACAACTACCTGAAAGGGGGCTGTGGCGAGGTGGGTGTTGGTCTCTTCTTCCAAGTAACTAGTGATAGGATGAGAGGAAATAGCCTCAAGTTGTGCTAGGGGAGGTTTAGACTAGATATTAGGAAAAATTTCTTCACCGAGAGAGTGGTCAAGCATTGGAACAGGCTGCCCAGAGAGGTGGTGGAGTCACCATCACTGGAAGTATTCAAAAAACATGCAGATGTGGCACTTAAGGATATGGTTTAGTGGGCATGGTGGTGTTGGGTTG
Organism: Phaethon aethereus; assembly: GCF_964289735.1. Lineage (NCBI taxonomy): Eukaryota > Metazoa > Chordata > Aves > Phaethontiformes > Phaethontidae > Phaethon > Phaethon aethereus. The sequence continues at coordinate 12,184,684 of NC_138593.1, read as the reverse complement.
ATGGTTGGACTTGATGATCTTAAAGGTCTTTTCCAACCTTAATGATTCTGTGATTCTGTGATTTTTCTGCCACTCCTCTGAAAGTAGGGTTGAAGTTACCCAAAGCAAATAAAAGCTGCTTCCTATTTGGCAAATCTTGTCTTTGTTTCTGGGCAAATTCTCAGAGCAAACTTTGTAATCGAGTCCTGCAGGCTGAGAAAGATATTTCATATACTGTGCTCCAGTGAGAGCAGCACTGACTGCAGGTGGCCCAGAAGACTTGTGCCTGGTGGGTATGGTATAAGTGCAGCCTCCCACATCTTACAGTCAGATTCCTCATACTGACAAACCTGCTTACTCACCACTTCTGGAAAAGGACCGAAGACCCTGGGCATGGTGAACTTGGGAGGTTCAGAAACATTGGAGTGAAGGTGACTAAATCTACCTTCAAGAGTTTGCTTGTTCCCCCATGACTGCCTTTGATGTCGCTCTTTCCCAGTCTTTGCAGCTGTGAGGAGGGAAAAAAAAAAAAAGAATTTCAAACCACTGCCAACTGACAGGTTTCCTCAGTCTATTCATTCAAAACCTGGGGCTTGGGCAGGACAGATGGAGTCTTCTTCTCACATAACCTGTCCTAGGGCAACCCCAGGTAAACAGCAACTGAAAGCAACAGTCCTAGGAGGCTGTCTAGAGTCAATGGCAAAGGAATGAGGAGGGTCTCAGCCAAATGCCTTAGTCAGAGCTTCTTATCACTACACCCAGCCATTCTCTATGGTGTCTCAGTACAGGGTTTTTGAGATCTGAATTAACTTGGCCTTAGCAATTGTGGTTTTAGATTACAGAAAAAAATAATAGTAGTGAGAGAGTAAATTTATGACAGAGGACTTTGCCTCTCCAGTCCTACTGGTCTGGCCATTTTCATCACTGATAGATACTGTGAAAATGCCTTTCATATGCCAGATTCCTCCTGGCTGATGCTTTCTTTCTGTAGGGACAGGAAATTCTGGTACATGGGCGGTTAAAACAGCTTCGATTTGTTTGGTTGGAGCCTTAAAAAAAGAGGTGGATGATGCATTTGGAATAACACCACAAAGGAGACCATTAATTCTTTTCCTCCTATCGTATTAGTTCTATGCATTTTTCTAACTGCAGGGGTCCCCAACAGGGGCTGTAGAGCCAAGTGCTCTGTCACCTGCGCACCCAAGTCCTGATTGGTAGACTTGCAGGGGGACACAAGTGGACAATAAGAAATTCATACCCACTCACCCTGACAAGGCAATTCGGCAAGCAGGTAACAATTACTAAGGCTAAAAATGAGAGGAGAGGGGGAAAAGAAGGAGGGGAAAAAAAAAAAGGAAAAAGCATTTCATGTTAGAGGGCCTCACAATATAAAGCTGTGAGTTTTACACACTACAGGAGAGCAGTTTTGAGTGAATGACCCAAGTGCTGCTTGCTCTTGCCAAGACCCAGACAACATATGCAGCTTCAGCATATGCAAATCAGAAACAGTGCCTTTTGGCTAATAAAAGAGGATTTATGGGACATTCTGCTATTCCTTTATCAGAAAACTCTTGCAAAAACAAAAATTTATAGAAGATTTAGACACATGCTGCACCCAGATTTCCAGCGTGATCCCACATCTTCACATTGGCAAGGGCCAAGGAGAAGAAAATCCAACTGGACTCTGTAACACTAAAGACAGTATCTGCAACAATTCAATCCGTGCCCCAGAATTCATAGTCGGACACAAATCACTGTTGGTGGAGGGCAGCAGTGCTTGGCTCCTCAATCAAGCAGGTGGCATATGAAAAAAACAAACAGATTATGACCCTCCTGTACTTAGCACTTGGTATGACAAAACTTGATTGGGTTTAATAATTGACTCCTGTGTCTGTGTGCAGAACTGACCATGGCTGCAGTGAGGCTCCTTTTCTCTCCATGCGCATACGACTTTACAATAAAGCAGCTGTGCCTGCAGGTGAGGAAAGCTGGAGGATCCTCAGGAGATTGAGGCTATCACACAAGTGGGATTAAGGCTGCCTTCTCACTAAAATGAGTCCCTTTGTTGCTTGGGGAAAACAGCATTGGGGCTGAGATGAGAAGCATATGCTTTTTGATGCAAATGCTTTTTGATGCATTTCCACAGCCTAGCATGAAGGGGAATAATAACCTCCATTTACTGAGTTGCACACCGCCAAATGGGTTGAAGACAATTCCTAAAGCTTTGCCAGATTTATGGTGATTGGCCCTTTTAGAGGGAAATTTGGAGCTGTGAAGAGCTGATCAAAGAGGAAAGCTTGTTTTAAAGGGGGTGATGAAAAATGGAGCTCGTGGCTCATGAAAACCACCCCAAAAAAATTCAGGAAATAAGTTTTAGTGATGCCCTGCAAAATGGAAGATAAATCAGATGTCTTGCAAAGCGAGTGAATATGTTTCTCCTGTAGAAGCTTGCAGTTGCAGCAAGGGGTTTCTGCTCAGGTGGTGATAAGAGAGAGGGACGTACGATACATCCAGCAGCAACACAGTTGATTTGGGGTCATATCTTCTAGAAAAGACCACAGAACGCCAGCCACCTTTCTGATGCTTTCCCTGAGCTGTTTCTGCAATTCACACTGGCAGTTCCCACAGCAAGAAGCATTTGGGAGCAGCAAGCAAGGCAGAAGGTGTGGGCTGAACCACTCCTCCCACCAGCACTCACCCGTGACCAGAAGCCAGTAACACTACAGGGCCTTTCCCTCTCCGACTTGTCCTATTACACTTAACCCTCTGCTGAAGTAGTCTCCTAAATACTCTTAGGCTGTTACCAAACCCACAATACCACTACTTCACAGTTACAAAAACAAGACAGTGCTTGCACACAGCATTTAGCAGATGAATCATCTCAACCACTTTATAGGGAAGGAGGTATAGCTACCCATAATGGACAGAGAAGGTCTTGCCCTCCTTTTATGGCACATACTACAGGGATGCAGAAGAACTGGATTCAGCAGCACTTGCCCTACTGGTTGCTGGTGCATCGGGGAAGGGAGCAGAAGGCCCTTGTAACAGCCTTTTACCCACCTTCCCCATAGAGATACGGTGCGAGGGAAGCATATGCTAGTCAGAGGCTTAAGCACAGGGAACAAATAGCCTAAGAGTTCACCTGATCCTCGCTGCCAAGAGACAACAGCAGTTCAAGGAGGTAAGCAAGCATGACAGAGCAATTAAATCAACTGAATATTTAGGTTCTTTCTAAACAGAAGTATGCAGTTCAGCTCAATGGGGCACAGACAGTTGAACATTCAAGCATTTGCTCTGCAAGCCCTCACATCCAGCAAGTCACGTTCAAGACCCATCCTTGCACGCACTGTTGCTCCCTCACTTTTAACACTCTCCACCTATATTCAGTTCTTTTCACATTATCTTAAAAAACACTTCTCCCACCTATTAAGCTAGGATAAATTGCATGGTCTCCTCTGTACTGCAAATAACTACTGTACAAACAGCCACAGCAGAAATATTGTACACAAAAATATATTTGTATACAGTGGTATTGAACCTGCTCTTTTCTCTCCAGGTGGCAAAACAGCATCTGGCTCTGGGAGCAAGTTCTGCCAGGCACGTTGCAGTAGACATGAGTAGTCTAACCACAGTCCAGAAAGTTACTGAAAATGTCAGAGACAAGCTGGGTTAAGATTTGTCTTCCAATCCTCATTAAACAGTCACTGGTCTCTCAAAATTACCATGAAAAAAGTATTCTGAACCTTGTTCAGATCACCATACCATCTCTGTCTTTCCAAGGACCACTCTCCGCAACAAAACAGGGTAAGAGAGAGTGACCTAAGAGACATGTATGGGTCCCCATTCCTATGCCAACAGCAATAACCTTAGCATCCCACCAGTTGGTCCAGCCACGCAGACCCAACACACAGCAGTCTGTGGAGCGCTCTCTTTAATAGCTGGTTATTTCAGCTGATACCAGCAGAGCAGAGTGACTGGCTTTGCAGGATTTCTGCACATCCCAGACTTCTCCGTGTCTAGCAGGGTTAGCAATTCCCAAACTACACCTTGGTGGGTTACAGATTTTTGTGTTGTGTACACAGCGTAAGTAGCGTGGTTCCTCACATCGGGGCATACAGGTGGTGTCCAAGGAGCTGCAGGCCAAGGATGCACACCACAGGAGCTGGGCCAGCCGAGGGAGCGGGGAGGGACCTTCAACTGTCCACAGAGGGGAGAGAGACACAGGGAAAAGCAGATCTGCAACAGCTGGCATACGAACCACACAGGATCTGATTTATTGCTCCGTAAGGGCTTTGCCCCCAGTGACACCAAACTGCAAGAACAGTCACTGCTGAATAGGAATAATTGTCTAACTTCCGTACAGGCCTATATATACCCACTATATGGCCCCGAAACCAAAAATCTGGCATTCAGCTTGGTGCCAGAGCAGCAAATATCAAATAGGGGCCCCAGTTCCTCTCCTAACTTGAGGGAGTTTTGATACTGATTTCAACAGCAGTAAGTTCTTGCTCTGAAAAGAAAGTCAAAGTAATATTTTTGATTAAATGGGAAGGGTTCGCAATACCCTTCACCAAACATATTGCAAACATATTGTTTTCTGTATCTTGTCTGTGGAACACTCTGTCAGCAAAAGGTGCTTTCAAAATGCTGGATATTAATTACTCAGAAGTGTCTTCCCCTGTCTATTCTAACAGACGTTCCTGCCCCAAAAGATGCATATTTTTTTATGTCTCTTATTTTCTGGGGTAGCCAGCCCCAGAGGCAACAGGATAGTCAACAGGCGCACAGCGGATTCAAAGCGCAGAGGAAAACTTCGGTAGTGTTGCCCAGGGGACAGAGCACTAGGCTTGGAAGGATGAGACCGGAGTGAATTCTCAGATAATGAGATGAAGATGATAAATCCAGCAGTCACACCGTGACATGCAGAAAGCCACTCACCAGTACTTAGAGGGAACTTAGAAGAAAGATGGAGACAAACTTTTTAGCAGGGCCTGTTGCAATAGGACAAGGGGTAATGGTTTTAAACTAAAAGAGGGTAAATTTAGACTAGATATAAGGAATGACTTTTTGAAAGGTATTCTGAGCTCTACTGAGAAAAAGCATGAAAGAAATGGTAGATAAACATCATCACTATTCTCCTCAAGACCTTTCCTGAATGACCAGGAACAAGACTGCTTTAGGAAGGTGAAAGGCAGAGTCAAGCCAGCTGAGGTTTAAAACCACTCTTCCAGGTAGAGATGGTATCTGCAATCCTGTGTGCAGCCCCCTGTCCTCTGCCTTCCTACTAAGGAAGGATACCCAGTTACCACATTCTGCACTTTTTCCCTTCTGCATCACAAACTAGACAGTGGCAGAGAAGAAGAAATGCTGAGCCTGAGAGGAAGAGCAACAGTACAAGTGTCTAGTATTGGTCTCCAGGCCCAAATGGAAACTGAAACACAGTCATTACCATAAGCATAGTTGTTTGCTCTCTGCATGTCTCGTCTCAGCTGGAGTACTTTCTCTTTCATCTCTGCAATGCCCATATAGTTAGAGTAATTCAGGTCTCCCTGTAGAGCCTGAAAAATCTTGGCCTAGAAAACAATAGAGAAAAGGAAGATGCGACACTGAGCCTTCACTTCTGTAACATAAGCCTGTAGAGCCACCATCCCTCCAGCATCTCGCACACCAGCTGCAATAGCTGTACTTTTGCGCAGGGCTTCAGAGTTCCCATGCTTGCTGAGCACAGGGGTACCTTGTATTTCAAGTACTCCGTTTCTGGTCTTGGAACAGAAATACAGACCGGCATGGCAGAAGATCTTCACATACTCTTTGTGTTCCCCATAAGGGGCAGTAAGTCAGTCCAAGCAATCACAGGCCTGCTCTTAGACTCTGCTTTCCACAATGTTCCTTAAAGCTCTAAAGAGCAACTTTGCAACAGCACAACCCCTTCTCCTGCTCCTTGCCTCTGCCATTGCCCAGGGCCTGCTGCTTTACATTATGTGTGAAGATTCCCTATATATTGGCCTCACTCAGGGGGCTGTTTAAAACTACTGTTAGGTCTTTTGCACCACTAAAGCAGCATGTAAATGAGAAGCATGATCAAGGGACCAAACATAAGGGCAGGCTTCTAAAAATCTGTATGGAGTAAGACAGATATAGAATGAGTTGGTGCCTTCATCTATCCATTAAGTTTATCTAGGGAATGCTAGCATGCCCTAAATGCTGGATGCCAGGAGTAGAGATACTACTCACCTCAAACCTACAGAGTACCCAATAGAGGAAAAATTTATACCAACAATTTCTGAAATGCTTCCCACTGCACCCCAGCTCTCTTCCCTGCTTGTCATGATATAGCTCAAAAGTACAGTGTTTCTTCTAGATAGCAATGGTATTTTACTTTTTTCTCTACAATGGGATTTATCATTTGTCATTACAAAGGGATTTCAGTAACATTTACTTAGGATCTTTAGTGCTCTGCAAACAATAATTTCAGAATCAAAGCTAGTGTGTGAGGACAGGAGACCTCATCTTGCACTTCCAGCCCTAAGAATGATTCATCTTAGCTGTATGGTGGGAGTGCATCCAGGATCCTCAGGATTCCTGTGGAGGACCCCAAGAGCTCAATGTTTCCAGAAAATTCATGTATACAAACACCCGAGGAAAAATAAGCAACGAATGTTGGTACAAAACTAGGACTCAATCTGCTTAAGATGGAGTAGTCAGCTGAGACACACACACACAGACTTTTCTTTTTAAAAAAAAATGCAATTTGCCTTCCTATCTCATTATCATCCCAACAGCCTCAAGGATACAGTGATGTTCACTAGGAAGGCCTTGCAAGTACCTTCAGATAAGATATCAAGCCAGCTTCTTCCTTCTCCATCTGTTTCTGCCTTCTCAAAGCCCTCTCACAGATCCTTGGGTTCTGCTCCATGTCTGAGTACAGTTCCTGCAGGCATTGCTGGGTGTAGGACAAAGACTGTTCCTCAAAGTCCTCTAAGGAAATCAGCTTGCAAAATGATATACTGAGGGGGTACTCATTGTCAAACTCATCCAGGACCTCCATTCTGTACCCGATGAAAGATGACAGGTCAGGCTGTATGCTCTCCTCCAGCTGGTGAAGGCAAGAGAGCTATTTTCTCGTGGTGAACTGGGGCCTTCCTCCTGCCCTGTCAACAAGCAGGGACATGAGCAGCCCCTACCACAGGAGCTCACCAACACCCTCCTGAGAGCCTCTGCCAGTAAAATTGCCTCTGTAGCGTCACAGCACCAAGTCTGGGTGGAAGCTTTGGTGCAGGACCTTGTTGGGACAGGCAAGCTGGGGCAGACATCTTCCCTCAGTGGGGACCCCTGCCCTCCAGTGACTTCCAGGCCAATGTTACCTCTTCCCCTACAGCTCCTGACCAGGAGCACCACTAGGCAGGAGAAGGCCTCCCCAGGGTAAGCACATACGGGCCTCTCGGAGCAGCAAACAGCCAAACAAATGGCTCAAGCCCCTCAGACAGCCGAGCCCCGAGGCATACACACCCATAAAAGAGGCAGCAGCACTCTAAGCAGCCCCAGGAGTAAGAGGGCCTCCCATTCGGGCTCACCGGGAGGGCAGCGGGGCCCGAAGAGCGGCCGTGAGGAGACCCAAAAGGGAGCGAACAGCTTCAGCGCCTCCCTCACGCCTCAGGTACCTGAGGGGAGAGGGCGGGGCCGCACCCCGAGAGCGGGGCGGGGCTGCCCCGTGCAGCGTACCTGCTCGTGGCCTCGCGCCTCCGCCGCCCGAGCGTCCCCTCACGGCCCCCAGCCCCGCCCCCGCCGCCTCCAAGGGCCAATCAAAGCACGCCGAGGCGCCGCACGCGCCACAATGGACCGTGGGCAGAGGGACGGAGACTCTCCTCCCCTCGCAGCCGGGTCCCACCCCCGCCGCCCGCCCGCCATTCCCCTCAGCGCGGCGCGAGGCGGAGGCGGGAGCCCCCCGGTCGTTGCAAGGCCTTTATTAGTGCCAGGCTGCCGCGGGCCTTCGCTGCCCTGAGCGGCAGGAGGCGCGCGAGGACGGCTATTTGCAGTACTTCTTGGTGTCCAGCCTGTGGTACTCGGGATTGTAGGGCGCCTTGGCCATGCATATGGCCAACGTGCGGTCACAGTTGCAGATGAACATCTTGCACTCGTTGTTCTTGCCTGGAGGAGAGAGCAGGAGCGGTCAGACCCTGCAGCTCCTTCACCAGGCACCGCAGTGGCTCTGGCAGGCATTTCTGCTGCCAGGGCATAGCCGTTTCACTGCTGCCATCCTTTTGGAGGTGTATGTACTTCTCCCCGCTAACCCTCTGGCCTCAAGGCTGCATGCAACCTCCGTGCTCCGCCATTCCTTCCCTGCAGTTCTCTTTGCCAGCCTATCTGCTATTTATCTCCATTTGAGAGTCCTATAAAAGCTCCATTGTCGTTAGAAGTATCTGGCAGAAGCTGTGGAACACTTCCCAGTTAGCATGCTGACCACCTAAGTACCGCCATTAAAGGGACTCCCAGAAAAGCACCACAGGAACTCAATCCCCTGAAGAGGGGACAGGCTGCCCTATGTACTGCGATACCGTATATCCTCCATAAAGTTTAAATTGTGTGGTAATGAAGAATGTTCACTCGGTGCCCGTGTCAGGTGCCCCGTTTCTACCAGCCAGCCCCCTGGCAGGGACGTGCACCGCGCCCTCCTGCCACAGACACATCCAGTGCGACGCGGCCCCGTTCCTTCAGGATAGAGACTGGAGCAATGTTTGAAGCGGAGTGACATGGAAGTGGACATACTGTTACACGTAATCTGACTGTTGGAGCAGCTGAAGCTGTACGACTGTGTGTAAGGGTTGTCCAGAAGGTATCTGCATGCTTTTAGTTTCTTTGCCTGCGAGTAGCATTCGTCATGTGCTTGACAGCACCTGGGAAACAAGGAGGAAAAAGGCAGAAAATACTAGAAATGCAAACTCATCTGACCTGTAAGACACATAAATTCGCTAGTATTGCTTTGACAAGGAGTTGAACAACAAAAAAAAGATACCCAGTGATAAGAGAGCAGACACGAAGGACCTCAAAGGGACATGGTTCTGCCAGCTAATGGTCCAAGAGATGTCTGGTACACATGTACTTACTGGAGCATCTTCACAGAGTTGTCCGTTGGGCACAGAGAAAGCAAAAGACAGCATTTACCCTACACTCCCTGTCAATGGCCAGTAGCTGAAGAGCTAACAACTGACACAATTCACTGCGTCTAGGCTGTCAGTTTTGTGTGATCTCTAAACTGCCCAAGCCCCTTCTTAGCATCTTGCAGCTCAGCTCTGCATGTGTTGATGGTCATGCACAGGGCAGTGGGTGCACAGAGCTGTGTCTGGGCTGCTGGCACAGCACTGCCGCAAAAAAAAAATGCTGGAAAAAGTGCAGGTTAGCTGCCGCAGAAGCAAAAAAAGAGTTGTTGGGATTATATTTTCTCTTAGTTATAAGGCATCAAGGTGTGAAGTTACACAACATTTTTCCTTGAACTGGTCTTTGAGAGAAAGCTTCACTCACAGCAGCCGGAGAGTTTTGTGAACATTCACAGGCAGGGCCAGCTGAGATGAACGTGGCGTGCAGAACCATGAAAGCACAGGCAAGGGAAGAGGTTTGTCAAAGCAGAGTTTTACAAACCTGTCAAGCTCATCCATTGGTGTCCCACTGCCTCCCAAGCCGCAGTAGCAGCCGTAATCAGCAAATTCCAGCAGCGGATGGCTGTCCGGGATGGTGCATTTGATCATGCTGCGAAGGTTCCACATGGCCATGGGTGAGACGGCAGCGCTGGCTGCACCCACTGAGGAGGGACACAAAGGTTAGAGTTAAGGATGGTGTTACCAGTCCAGGGGTGCTGGGGGATGAGTGCCACCTACACACCAGACAGCAGGAAAAGCAGGGCCAGGGACTTCATTCTTGGAGGACTTGACAGAGAGCCTGGTGCTAAAGAAAATGCGTCTCTTTATAAGACAAGCTCACCTTGACACGGGTATGAGATAAACAAGCCAGTATTTATGTTACTAAATGCAGACTTCTTCCATCAGAGGCTGTGGGCAGGAGGTCGTGACATGATCAGTTGAAGGCCAGTGGAGCTAAATCTCTGAAAGCCAGGAAGGCAAATATTTGTTCTCTAGATTTTTGCTATTAAATTCTTTTAATGCTACTATTAGAAGCCAGGCTGAAAGATCTGAGTGTTTTTAAGGTCTCTCTAGTAGAAAAATAGTAGTAGTGTGGTAGTTACGTTGGAAATTGGTGGCACACTAATATCCATCCTACTTGTACTGGCATCCTCTTTTCATGGGATCCCACTTACCATTAATCCTGTATCTCTCCATGGATTCTCCTGGCCTAGTTCAAAGAATAAGGTACAGGTCATCCATTCACCTCAAATGGCAATTTGGCATGAGCTGAACTGAAAAAAATTCAAGCTGGTTTTTTACTTCAAAACCATATAGGAGAAAGAGGTACTACTAGGCAAAAAAACAGGAGCCAAGCAACCAGGAAAGCCTCTGTATCTGGCTTCAACAAGGAATAGCATCTGGTTTTATGTGACCTTAAGGGAGTTATACCGGAAATGAACGGGGTTTAAAAGTTTCAACATACACAGCAGACTTCAGTAGCTTAGACAGCAGTTTCTGTTTTTTCCAGCACCAAAGCAGAATCCAGTTAAGCCCTTTGGTTCTCTATGCTAAGGCATGAGGCGAGTTGGGAACCCTGAAAGAAGATCAAAAGATGGGCAAGAAAGAGCTTCCTAGAGTCAGCATGGGGTAAGTCCAAAATAACTGCATTTATATTTAGACCCCAGAGGCTCCAACACTGTCAGGGCTATAGGTTTGGCATTTTTGCATACTCAAGATACAGATCCTAGGCTGCTCACTTGATAGTGAGAGTCTGCATTTATTTCTAAAGCACCAAACAAGCCTTCGGTTTTTAAGAGCAGAGGAAGAGTCCTACCTTTCTGCAACAGCCTAATATACCAGAGTGCTTATTCAGGAAGCTTAGGGTTCAGCTCCCTTCAGTAGGTTCAAATGCATGTTTCTATAAGGGGTGATGAGGACATCTTCCATCTCATAGTAGCTGAAACTGCCAGGGTGCCCTATAGTATCCATAGGATGTTGACATACCCATAGCTAAAGGTAGACATGCTGTTCAACAACTAGAACTATTCTGGCTTTTTTTGATCTCTCACAAGCTCTCTTGATTCTCTGGGATTCCCCACTCACAGGTTACCTAAAGCCAAACCGATGTGGAGTTACAGATTCCAAATTCTCATGTCCTAACAGAACACTGAACAAACATGAAAGGCTGAGGTAAAGGACAGTCTGTACCATAGTTAGTTCAGAAAAAAAATAATTTAATCTTTTGCCCACAGATCAATCTGTTGACTTTCCCTTCAATATCCGTGTAAGTGTTCTCTTCTACCTTTGCTACTCTGGCCACCTTTACTCCTTTTTTTAAAATTATTTCTCTGTTCTCTTACCTGTGGACCTTAAGACTCTCTGGTTCCTTTTTCCTCACTTCTCAATGTCCTATTTATTAGTGATGTTGCCAAGAAAATTTCCAATAAACTGGCCTTCTTAAAAAAGTCACAAATCAAAAATACTGTCTTATCTTGGATTTCATACATTTTAATTCAACAAGAGGATCACCAAGTGTGGGAAAGTGAGCACATGAGCATTACAAGAGTGCCTCATGAGAAAAATCCCAGCAGGGTAAAGATTTTTCCACCAATGCTATTTTTGGTTTCTCCCAACCTGTGCTGCATACAAAGCCGCTGGTCCTCAGTCTGCTTGTGAGGCCATCCCAACTTACAACTGGTTCCTAAACTTACAGGCTTGAGCCTTGTATTATTTTTAAGAATCCTCTATAATTAAGACCTGTTGCACAGGGTTGCCTACTATTTCACACTGTTAGAATTCACCTCTCTCTCTTAGTCTTGTCTGTTAAGGACTTTTCTTTCCTTCCCATTTCCATATGTTACTTTCTTAGATCTAGCCTTCTTGGTGCACCGTAGTCATTGAATCCAGAGCATGAGAGCCAAACTTCTAAGGACCGCACTATCTCCTCCTTTCTTGAACTTACAAATACATATACAAATCCTCTGTAACGTAGGGAAGAGACACAATCTCTGTTAAAGCCAGATCTGCCTCCCATTATAAACTGGGCCATTGCCAAAGTCTGGGAGCAGAACACAGAGTCAGGGCCCTGCCTGGGGCTTTTTTCCTAATGGCAGGATACGACTCCTGCCAGGTCCACTTTCACCTGAAATCTCCTCCATCTGAAAATCTCCCACCCCCAAATAATGAGAGAGAAGGACAGTTTTCAAATAATTTATTAGGAATTTAAAACTGAAATCTGGAAAAAGGGTTACAGGTGTGGAGAGAACAAACATTGGAGTGTAATAACTTACTGGCTTAAAAAGACAGCTTTATTTCTTCTTAAAAAAATGCCCACCCTGAAACCGGAGCCCCAGCCTCCAGGCAGTGGCAGCACTGGCCAGAGAGTGAATCGCAGCCCAGCAGCAGCACAGCTGGCCTTGGATGTCTGGAGGGGGCACGGAAGCAGTTCAGCGCATATACCAAGAGGGAGGAAAGCGCTGTCTGCAGACCCAAATTTGAAGTATATAGAATAAAAATAAACCCAATAAAATGCAGCTCTTCTTTACTTAGGAAATATTTAAAAAAACAGACATACAGACTCTTGTCTCAGTAACAAAAATTATTGCTTTGTGTTTTCAGTACTGATCTGTTAAGTACCCTCTTACCTAAACAGAACTCTCCAAACGCATCGCCCAGGTCAGAACAAGCTCCGGCAGACGGGGAGGGATGGAAGAGAAGGGCGGCCCTGCGGGCACTGTCGCCCTCCCAGTCCTATTCTAAATGCCCCTCTCCCTTACAGGGGCTCAGTTTGGGGGAAGAGAGGGAATGATTTTTAAAACTTAAGATGAAGCTGTTATTTCCCTGGGAAAAGAGTTTGGCTGCATCTTAATAAAAGGCTTAATCACCCCCCTTAACAAGGTCTTTGGTTCACTGAAATCCAGACCCAAACCTGCCCCATGTACTCCTGCTGGAGGCTTCCCCTGGCAGAGTGCTTGTTAGCAGGGGGCTGGACTGTGCCAGGGGAAGCCCCAGCAGGCTCTGGAGAAGGGACCAGATCACCCCTGCACAGGACAACAGACAAATTCCCACAGTCTTCAGAACAGAGTAAAGCAAATGGGAAGCTGCAATTCTATAATTCATATAATCCCTGAGAAGCCCTTAACCCGCCCCCAAATCACCACCCTAATGCTTTTCTCCCCCGTTAATGACTCCCCAACCCAGCGCCCTGCCCTTCAGAGAATGACCACCCAAATCTCCCCCTGGCCCTGGCTGACAGCCCTTCCGACACCCTCACCTCCCGAGGAGGATCCCCTTTCCCAGGAAATCTTGACACAAGCAATAGTGTTTGGAGAGTGAATTCCTTTCAAAGTAACCAAGACAAGCAATGGCGGTAAAGCCCTTTACCTAAAGCCAAACCAGAGGCTGGCACTACGGAGCCCAGTGATGGAGTCTGTACATCGAGCGATTGGAAGCAGCTTTAACCCGCTCAGCAAAACAGCCGATGGCCGGTACGTTTCACCCCCGCCCCCACCCCCCCTTTCATCTCATCAGAGGTCTTAAAATCTTACAGTAAAAGGTGTACAAAAAAAGAACGGAGTCCTGTCAGAATTCTGCTGGAGAGTATTGCTCACACTGCGGCACCAAGTCCAGGACCTGGAGCTGCTCCTTGGAGCCAGGCTGCAGGCAGCAGCCAGGTTCAGCTCGCGATATTTACATATTATACAGGAGGAAAAAGAAAACCCCACGTTAAAACTAAACCTAGGGAGAAAAAAAAAAAAATCTTTCAGCTGTAAGGATAGTGTTTTTCACTTAGCAAAATATACATTTGTTTTGTTCCATAGCGATGTCCAACGTTTTCAGATCCTTGGAGTTTCATACTTTTCAAAGCCTCACATTTACAAAACAGAAACAATTAAAAACAGTTTCTTTAAAAAAAATAGAAATACATCAGTTCCTCTCAGCCTTTGCTCTCTCTGTGTCTCTTTCTTCCCTTCAGAACTGCATTCTTGTTACATATCGTGCTTTAAAAACACTGACGACAACAACAACAGAGTTGAAAATATTCCAAACAGTTTCAAAGCCAAATAAAAATACTCCTCAATAAAAACTACCTAACACAATCACAAAGCCAATTCATAAAATATGTCTACTAGCTCGGGAAAGAGCAAACAACAAAAAGAAGGGGTAGCCCCAAAAAAAGATAAAAAAATAAAATAAAAAAATAAAACTAACAGCTAATAAAATAAATAAAAGAAGAATCGGTGGGCTGGGGGCAGGGAAGGGGGAAGCGTAAACCGTCGGTGGTTAGTAAGAAAGCGAGATGATCTCCTCGGGTTCAGTCCAGTGTGGTCTGGTCAAATGGAGAGATCGGGGCAGGGCGGCAGGAGCCTGGCAGCCAGCCGGCAGTGTGCAGTTTGATTCAAGAAAAAGGTAACCTTGGCTCATCCCCCGAGGCTCACCAGATCCTCCAGCCGCTGTCCTCGGTTAGGTCACTGGGGAATCTGCGGGACACAGCAGGGGAGGGAAGGGACAGGATCTAGAACAATCAACAGCTTTTCTCTTGGGGTCTTCTTCCGGTGTGATCTGACAGAAATGCTCGATACCCAAACTTGCCCCAGCACAGACTTGCTCTGCATCTCGCTGGCACAGTGACAGGGCAGCAGAGGTGCTTCCATCTTTAATGGCAACGTGCACGCCTGGGAAACAAGGCCCCACACGCCGTGCAGCCTGCCTGCCCAGACCTGTGGCACTCCTGGCCCCCAGGAGGCCTGTGACGCAGAGGGGTCCAGCTGTTCCTCCAGTACTCAGCTCAGTGCAGCCCTGCCAGGCCGCCATCGGCTCCTGTCTGGACACTGCTCCCTGCAAGTTTTTGCCCTCCTTTTTGAAAAGCTGTTTGGTTTTTTTTTTAATTTTAAGCCAGCTAACTGCAGGCATGTTTGCAAAGCAGAGACCATCCACCAGTTCCCTCTCAGGCCCATCCGAGGACCTGAAACAAAACTGATTAGACCCAGATTTTCCTTCTGCCTGGCAGGAGAGGAAGGGGCCTCAGCAGCAGTGAGAACAACCAGCTGCATCGAAGAGGCTTCCCCCGCCATGCAGGTGAGTCAAGCTTGTCTCTCAGGGTCACCAGTGGGTTGTGATTCTGCCCAACCCTGCAGACCTTTCCTCTTTCTGTCAGTGCTCCCATTGCCTTCCTCTTTGCATCCAGACACTAAGTGACCTCTCCACAGCACTCCCAGACTGGGGAGCATAAGGTAGGAACCCAACCTGACAACCCTCTGGTGCCAAAGAGAGCCCCAGGCTGGCTGCAGGACTCCTCCCACGGGCTGGTGAGCCTCACAGCGGCATCCACAGCTCCTGCCGAGAGCCCAAGCACAGGGGCTACCTCAGAACTTCACTCCTCTCATTACCCGTTCCTGTTTGAAGCTCTCTTACCTCCTGCCTCCTTGGTCCCCAGCTTCAGTGATACCCATTGGTAAAAGCTGTTGCAATCAAGGGACCCTGTGAAGAAAGAATTAAACCCCCACTTTTAAACAAAACAAAAGCGAAGGAGAATTACTACCACAACAAACCCAGTCATGGCCCAAATGCTGGGAAAGCCTGTTTCAGTTGGATGTGCCAGGTCTAAAGAGCACATCACACTGCAGGACACTGCATCGGGGCCAAGACAGGCTCTTGGAAAGCGTGGGCCAGATCAGGGAAAGGTCTGGAGATTAGGACCTTGAGTGGTGGTCAGGGAGAGCCACTGGAGGCCAGGGATGCAGGTTCCAAGTGAACCACTCCATCCTGCGCCACTGGTCTGTGGTCTGGGGCTCAGCGGTGGCATGGCAAATGCTGCAGCAGGTGCTATTTCTTAACCAGAAAGCAGGCTGTGGGCTGAGAGGGGTCCGCCCACTGCTGCTCACCCCCACCACCATGTGGAGATGCAGCCCCTTCCCCTGGCTGTGCCACTCTCCATCTTCCTCCGCCTGCACAGAGCCTGACAGGGAACACTCACCCCTAGGCTGTGGCCAAAGCCGGTGCTCGGGGCTGGACTGGCAGCGCTGATGTAACTGCTGACCCCTGAGTCCTGGTTGGCGGCTCCATAAAGCTCTGCCATCGGCCCAGGGCTGGTGGTGCCCAGAAATCCACCGGTGCGACTGGGGGTGGAACCTACAGCAGGCAGCAAAACTACGTAGTGAAGATCCCAAAAATGCAACCCCGTCCCACCCCCCTCCCGCAGCCCATCGCAAACCTCCATGACAGGACACCGCGCTGGGGAGGAAAGTGGCAGTTACCTGTCCCTCGCACCACGGCCGCCGCAGCTGCTGCTGCCGCCATTGGTCCATACGCAGTGAGGGGGATTGCTGGAAAAGAAGGAACAGGCATCTGAGGGGCACTGTGGCTACATGGGAAACTCCTCAACAGGAGCCTTCAGTTCCCACTGCAAAACACCAGGCCCACACAGACGTATCAGCTTAGTGCATCACACAGGACATAAAAGGATGACAATAGGGAAGTGCACAGCCCTGCATTTATTAGTATCCTTTTGCACAGCGAATGTCTGGGGGAACTCACTAGCCAGAGATCACTTAGCTCTGCTAAGCCCACACTCTGGAGCAGCTGAGGGCATGACGTGGAAGAGCTGAACTAGAAGTGGGCAATTTCAGATGTATCCTGTCGCTACTTAGCTTGCAAGATGCACTTAATCTGAAGCTACA
This sequence comes from Phaethon aethereus, assembly GCF_964289735.1. Taxonomy (NCBI): domain Eukaryota; kingdom Metazoa; phylum Chordata; class Aves; order Phaethontiformes; family Phaethontidae; genus Phaethon; species Phaethon aethereus. The sequence continues at coordinate 12,167,910 of NC_138593.1, read as the reverse complement.
GATCTAGATTTTGGCTGTAAATGTGCAGAGACACAGCAGCTCGGGGACAGCAGCTGACAGCCCAGCGTCCTGAGGCTCAGCTCCTCCTCTCTGTCCCTTGGTACTATTCTTGAATAACAGTTTAATAGCCCCTTTCTCCCTATTTCTCTACTTTGCTCAAGACGCAACATCCTCCCTACCCTGAGTTTTGCTCCTGAACTGCTCAAACCCTTGCTGTTCATTGTAGAAGAGCAGGAAACGTATACCTAGGGAGCAGGAACTAGAAATGGCTTAATTAAAATAATAAGTGTTAATTTATATGTAGCAGTTCTAATTCCCAACTCTCCTGCCACAGGCATTCAGCCCTCAGGGCAGGAGGCATCTAGCCAGTATGTTTCTCTTTGCCCTTAAAATGACTGGGTCAGCATTTCATGCCTGAATGTGAAATTCACTGTGATTCTGTTTAGAGCACCATAAAAAGAGGTCAGAACAAATCAATCCCGTTAAGGCTGAAACCCAGACTAGCTTATAAGGGAATATTTAGTAGCAGGCACCAGCCTGTTTCAAGCAAACGTCATATGAGGCTTGTATCTGGGTTAGCCGCTCATTACAGGCCCTGGGCCAACGTGAGCATGTTGCTGCTTCGCATCACCCCCAAAGATGCTGTTCCGGGGAGGAAAGGCTGCTGGCAGCCACCCTCCTGCCCCATCATTGTGTCAAGTCCCTAACACACAGCTGAATGAATGCGGTTTTTCTGAGAAAGGAGGCCAGGTCTTCTCAAAAAGACTCCAGTTCTTTTTCCAGGAAAAACCCTTCTTGCCTTTGCAGTCTAGCTACTGAGACAGCGAGTTTGTGTTGTGATGACAAAACACCTGCATGTTAGCTGCCTGCGCGCTGGAGCAATCATCCCTGCTTGTGCCATCCCCTCATCTCAGTTCCACTTGCCAAGCCCATAAAGCGCAGCCCATTTACACACACGCATCCACTTGAAGGCACAAGGGCCCTCGAGCACTGCACAGCTCGCCGGGCCTTTGTAGGAACGAAGGGGGCCCTGCCCTTCGTGGGACCAACTCCAGCCTATACATGGGAATCGCAGCTCTTGGCCTAGCCAAGAGGCTGCACAGTGACTGTTTAACAGTAGGTAAGCGTAACGGGAAGGGAAGAATGCCACGATCCCCAGCTGGTACTTCAGCAAGACACTCAGGACTGTAAGCTAACATGGCACCCAGCCAGGACAGCAGCATTAATAACTGCTTGTTGTACAGAGCCGTGGTGCACCCCAGCCACTGGTGACAGCCAGGCCCTGGGCGATTCACCTCCACTAGGAAAAGGCACAGTGCAGCTGGGGGTGGACCTTGGAGGGAAAAGCACTTTTGCCAAGTCACCAATGCTCCTCTGCAAATTTTATGGGCTTTTCTGGAAAACACACATGTAAATAAAACAACTGGACCCACAGCTCCTTTGCTTGGCAACCAAAAGGCTCAGAGGCTGAGGGTCAGGTGCTTATGCAGTTGCATATATGGCGTCAGGGAAGGGTTTTGTTAAGAGGGAGCTAGGATTTGGTCTCCCCCTACCTTCCTCAGGCCAATTTGTTCATTGGTGGCTGCCAACCTCTGCATCCTCCAGAACAGGGACTCCCTGAGGATCAACACGGTTCTGTGCCACAGAAACCCCCTTTCAAGCCTGTTGGTACTGATAATTCCAGGAGAGCTTCTCAGGAAGCTTTTGCAGACACCCATTGCAGAGAGATTCAAACCCTGAAACAGGTGGAGGCAAGGAAGCACTGGAGAGGAGGAACACCACAGAAATGAGATGGCACACAGGGAGCAGGGTGCTACACAAAGCTGCTTTTCTAGGACAAAAACCATGGACATAACAGAGCTGGGGAAAACATGGCCATGGAAGGGAGAGCAGACAGAAGGAACATCACCTAGAGAGAGCACGCTGCACACAACCCAGAGGTTGAGGATCTGGAGGGCATTTGCACTGTGAGGACACTGAGCCAGGACTAGTCTCTGGAGAATGGTCCTCTGCCCCTCTTTCATTCCATAGTTCCCTACGGGCACTGCAGGACTTTGTACATCCCACCACACTCACTTCTGCCCGGGCAGTTCATGTGGGAGTAGTTGGGGACCTGCACCACCCCAAGTAGGGAAAGCATTCCCTGCAGCCCCTGCTGTGCAGGCAAACGGGATTAGAGCAACCAGGAGTGCCCCCACTCCCTCTCCCTCCTCCCAGCACTCCAAATCTCATTCTTGCAGCAGCTCAGGTAAAGGTCATTTGTAGACCTTTGAGAATTCACTCTGGTCTCTGCAGTTTTCTGTATCTGGTTTACACCCAGCCTGGGACAAGGAGCTAAAAAGGAGGCAAGCAGCAGGTAACGCCATCTAAGGATTAAATGCCTTCATTTGGTATGACCTGAATTGCCCTTCTCAGAGGCAATACACATGGCTCTGATTGCCTCTCCATCTTTCCAGCCCCAGCTTTGGATGGAGCTTGTACAAATGCAAGAGGAAATAGTCTAACTGCACCAGGCTGTGGAGCAGCGACACCACTACAACAGCCCAAAGCCCCCTTCTCCCCTTCCAGCTTCTGAGTGTAGGAAATGAGCGGGACTGACCTGTGAGCTCAGGGAGGACGGGGGCACTCGGGAGAGGGGTCCGCTCTACACGGAACTCTAAAAATGAAATGCAAGACAGCTTAGGAACTCATCAAACGCTCTGAGGGAGACCCCGCAGAGAGACAGCAACCGGGGTCTGCTGGGGGAGCAGCCTGCAGCCGGACTGTGACCAGACCAGTGTCTTCTTTAAACTAATTTATAACTGGTGCTGAAAGATGCTGGACCCCTGCCCTGGAGACTGAAAGGAATCTGGCCAAGGCAGGGCAAGTGCAAGCTTCCCTGTGCAGCCTCAGGTCTGCCCTGGAGCACTGCTCTGTGACCCATCTAGTCTGAGCTCTCAGCTGCAATGCCACTGAGTGCTCAGTACGTGCCACACTCATCTGGGCATGGGTTTACAATGAGGCACTTGAAGCCATAGTGATTGAGACCCATAAACTGGATTCACAGAGAGCTTCCAGACAGCTAGGAGGCAACAGCAGCTTTCAGCCATGGTCAGCCTGGGCTTGCCTCAGGCAAAGAGGAAGTTTCCCATTCCCAGCCCCTAACATCAAGACTTCATATATAAACCATCACACTGAGGGATGGAGTAAGGAAAGGATGCTCAGAGTTGCCACTTCTCTACAAAATAGCAAGAGAGTCTTTTCCCTGAGTGTGCTCTATCTCATTCCCCTGCCTCACAGAGAACAGGGAAAAGAGGCCCCAGAAAGCTCTGAGCAGCTGCCCCACAGCAGGTTCCAGCCATTGATCGCAGAATCCATGTTCTGAGCACATGGCAAGGTTGAGAGCTTGAAAGCACCCCATTTGTGGGGGATCTGCAACCCACTGCCCTCACACATGTTTTCTGGAGGCTGTGAGTGGTCCAGGCGCTGTTCAGAACACAACTGTAGCGTTGCAGGCGCCTGCATTTCAGGTGCCTAGGAGTTCCCTGGCCCATGGAAAGCCACGTTAAAATTCTGTGCTACTTTCAGAGCAGTGGCAACTCTGGTAAAGAGAGACAGACACACACAAAGGCAGCGAGACAGGCAGAGCTGCAGGGGCCCTTCTGTGTCACAGCAGCAGCCCTACGGAGGAGGCTAATATAAAGGGCATCAGAGCAGCCTTGGGCTTTTCCTGCCACTGGAGTGTGAGGATAATCCTAATGAAGGACAGGCTGTTCCCACCTATTCCATGGCTTCTCCCCTCCCCCCTCCACATCCGTCTCCAATTTAAAGAAAGACCAAACAGGGAAAAGGGTGAAAGGGTCAGAGCCTGGGTCACGGATCACGCCAGGGACTCCCACCACCTGAAGGCAGACCAAAAAACCAAGCAGGGAGTGCCACTCACCAGGGAACTGGTAAGTGTAGCCAGGTGCAATGCCAGTGTAACTTCGACTCGCGTAGGTGGCAGCTTGGAAGCCTGGATAACCTGGGGGAAGAGAAAAGGGCTCTGTTACTGCAAGCTCACAGGGTCCATGTCCTCTGTCTGGCGGCTCACAAGCAGCGTGACCATTAGTGTTAGAAAGCACAAATAAGGCTAATAGCAAAAAACCCAGGAAATTGCTGGGCAGAGTCTACACACATGCACGTCTGCAGAAGAGTTTTAGCAGGCCTGTTTCATTTTTTTTCCTCGGTCCAAACATGTAAGGACATGGAGGCTTCCTTCTCAGAAACTCACAGCTCTGCAGACTAAGGCTTTCTGATGCATCAGCTGGATTTACAAATAGGAGGAGATCAGGGAGGTGGGGGCATTTGAACGGCTGAGTAGCTCTGAGTCACTTTTGCACTAGAAGTGCTGGCGAATGCAGGCAGAGTGCTTCTTCCTGGCGCCGGGTACGAGGACAATTCCTGCCGTTCCCTGGGAAGCTGACCACCTATACTGAATAAGCCTGTGAGAACGCAGGGCACCAACTGAGAGATGAATATTTGATTTGAGATCTCCCAAGACATGAGTACGTGGATTTCCCAATGACTCAGCTTGAGCCTTGCTGCTTTAAATTCAGATGGCTTAGAAAAGGCAAAACCCAAAACCACAGGCCGGAAATGTATTTTCCTTCAAGAAGTCAAGCGAAAGCATTGGGGAAAAAAATGCCCTTTTTGGGGTTTTGTTCAGTGACTAACTGCTATTGGGCAAGCTTAGCAAGGAGGGCCAGGCTGAGTACATCCTGCCCAGCAATACCAGCGGTGATCCTGAGCAAACAGTGTGTCCTTGGTTCAGCTCAAGCCTGACTAGAATGAATAGAGGGAGGAAGAGAAGCCAGGAGCAGCACCCACGCTGGAAAGGTCATGCTTGACTCTCAGATCCAGGCTTGAGGGTTTATAGACCTAGAAGGGAGGGCTGCAAACGACTTTTCTTTTTTTAATCTTTAATCGAACACATTTGCCTTAGAATCATTGATAGGCATGAAACCCAGCCTGCTTGTCACCAGTTCCTCCTTACAAGACAGTCCCACGGTAAGTGTATGGTTTTCCTTGCAATACTGCATACTTGCTGCCCCTGAGAGGGAGGGAACGAAGTGAGACAAAGCTTAACTAGAACTTTAAGGGCACTGTTATGGTCTTTAAACGGCAGTGAGGACATTTATAAGGACCACTGTTGCAAGTGGAAGCTTGGGAGCTCTTTAACCAACTAATTTGTTGGTAAGCCTGTAGAAGTGTGGGAGGAAGATGCCTGGGCACAGATTACTCCACGCTCGGTTCAGCTATGTAGTTACATCCTGTTCCATAAGCGCCATTAAAGAATTACAGTCTATATGCTATGGCATTGGGGGACCGTTAATGGAGTCGCAGAGGGCCGGAGCTGCCCAGCACATGGCTGTGTCTTGCCAGTCCCGGCTGTCGCAGGGCAGCAGTGACAAGTTTGCAGTTTTTCCAGGTGCCACCAGAGGGCAAGTTGTGATCGCAAACAGGTCCGGCATCCCCCCCAGCATCCCCGGCCTTGCACCAGGGAGAGCGGCCCTTGGCCGCCCTGCCTGCTCTCGGAATAAAAGCTCTAAGCTGCTGCCTGGCAGGACCGGCAGCTGGGGAGGAGACCTGTCCTTGGGCTTACCCAGCATGCCGATCCCGAGCATGAAGGCATCCATCCCGTAAGGCATGACTCGGGACCGCCCTCGTGCCGAGCCCGTTGGGGACATCACCTCCTTCGGCTGCGCTTTTTTACACTCCACCTGCCACAAGAAAGTAAAGATCAGGCTCAGCTTCCACCAGCACAGAGCGGTGCCACAGAGCACAGGCAGCGCCCCGGCTGCAGGCCAGGCAGCGCTGCCCGCCATGACAGCACTCCCCAGCCCTGGCCACTGCCGGCAGCCCGTCCTGCTGTCCTTCCCTAGAGTCCCTGCCTCTGGCCTGCATGCAGCCAGCCTTCCCCCTCGCTCTGCAGCCACCGCACACAATGGGGAGCTCAAACACTGCTTTTCTCCTCCTAGTGCTGCCCTTGATGCTCTGCCTGGCCCTGTACCAGGGCCTCAAAGCCTGATTTTCCTCATTTCTGAATAAAGTTAAAACCTGCCCTCTCCCAGGCCACCGAGAGGTTTCATGTAACTTTGAAACTTCCAAGTACTGCACAGTTCCTTGTTACAGTTAGCTCTTCTCCTTGAAACCTCGGTATCGTGCTGGTTCACGTCCACACTGTAAGTTTCTTTCCCAGGCTGGCTGCTGTGATTTTAGGGAAAAGACCCAATCCAATTCCCCACAGCAGAGGGAAGGGTGTCAGGACCCAAGTACCTCACACCCTGCTCCTGTGCCACTGCCCCACTCTATCCCATACCTCTGTCCCTTCTCCCCCAGGTACCGCCCCAGACACTCACCATTTTGTTGTTGATCTCATGGAAGTGGATTTCACACACTTTTTCCACAATGTCTTCGCTTTCAAATGTGACAAACCCAAACCCTGAAGAAAAGGCAAAACTCCTTGATCAGGTCAGAGCTCTGTGCAGTTTTGCACCTGCTACTCATATCCTTTTATTGGCAGAAGAGAAGGAGCCACAGGCTTCTTGGACAGTATAATCAGCCCTTTCTAAAACAGCTGTCACTCATCTTCCCTCTCCAGCAAATCCTGCTTTTATCCACAAGAACAGGACCATCCCCTTACAGATTCCCCCTTCCTCCTCTTTCTGTGCTTCCTACCCCCTCTGAACCCAACTGCTCTCAAAACCAAGTATTTTTTTCTTAAACTTTGTTATTTGCAAGGCAAACCACATGGCTGATAATGCTGGGGAGGATCCCAGCAGACGCTCACACAAAGAGAGTCAGTGGAGAAATGAACAGCTGCTTGCCAGGACGTCACCATACTCACTAAACATACCCCACCACCATAACACCCTGCATGTTTCCTCTTCAGTCATTGGTCATAAAGCAGGCAAATATCAGCAATGCAGTTGTACAGAGCAAGACAGATACACAAGCGAAATGATTTGCAAAGTTTCATCAAAGTAAGGTTAGTACCTGGGGTAGGACAGGACAGGATGTTCCTGGCCCACGCTCACACCTCTTTTCTCTCACCAACCCCTTTGCTGACAGTTTTGGCAAAGACCAGCTCGGGTGGGCAGACTAGACTCCTCTCAGCTGACTGCAGCCGCTTCTGGAAAACTGAGGCAGGTGGGAGGATGTCTTTAAACTTGCCTTACAAGCAAGCTGGGATTAAGCAGAGCTTTATGCTTTCCAGAACTGGCCAATTCCATGGTGCTTTCAAGTGACTTTTAAAAATAGATGTGGATCCGCTGCCCAGAACGCCACTTTTTCCTCCATACTGCCAGAAAAGTCTCTTCATAAACTCCTCTTGTCTGTCTATGCCCAGGTAGTTTCACATCATTCACCTCAACACCCACAAGCAGAGAGGCTTGGGAGTTCAAGAGCAAAACCCTGATGCCAAAACCAGTCCTGAGCCCCATCAGATCCCCACCAGGCCTGCTGCATCCTGGGAAGAACCCCATGCTGCCAACATGGCAGCTGGCAGCTCCTCCTGCTCCTTCCAAAACACTCGACAACTCTTTTATTGACTAGTGACTGGGAGACACCCGTGGAAGAACAGGGTTAACACTTCTTCCCTTTAAGGTGAAGCTGAAACAACACCTTAAGCCACTCCAACCAGTGTAGCTCTAACAGCTTTAGAAAAAAACAAAAACCTGAAGGGCACACAGTGTAGAGAAAGCAGAAGGGAGCGTTCCCTCACTGATCCAGGGGCAGAGGTGCTTGGAAGTGCTTCAAACAACACACAGACATGAGAATGGCCCAGAACAGAGCTGTTATTGGCCTTGGTTTGGAAGATGCCACAGCTAAGTCTGCAGGTTAAGTTGCTGCAAATAAATCTCTGAGCTGATGCAATGCTTGCTAGCATTAAGCCCTGCCACGCCACCAGGTAGTTGGTCTGAAGACTCACTGGGAGAGCAGGAGGCAGGGACGCCCATGGGTGGGCTGGGTCCGGATACAGCAAATATTACAGCCTTGCTCCCATCCTGTAACCAGACTCCACCAGCAAGACGGGGGTAAGAAAAGGTGACCTGTAAGCACACAGGCGGGCTCTGGGCCGAGGAAGGGGCGAGAGGCAGGCAGTCTTCAGGCTCTCGTGTCAGCTTTCCCAGAGCTCAGATTACTTGGGACAAGGTAAGACACACACTGCGGGCTGGAGCCACGGAGGTAAGCGGGCAGGGGAGGGGGCCACCTCCTCTCACATATCTGCAACTCGGCAAGTTTACAGCACAGGAAACCCACTGGACAAAAGCCCTCTGTGCTGCAAGGGACGCTGGTAAAGGATGCAGATGCAAAAGGATGGGGCGACTGGAGGCAAGATAAAGAGCAGCTGCGACCCGTGTGCCCTGCTTCTGGGATATTAACTCCTCCCTATGCAAGGCAGGAGGCAAAGCCTCTGCAGTTCCCTCTCCTGCAGCCAGAAGACCACTCTCACCTCGGTGCCGGTTGGTTGTCTTGTCGAACATTAGCATCGCGTCGTCCACCTGCAAAAAGAGCAGCTCTGGATCAGATTATTGCCGTCGCCACGAGCATCCTCCGACACCTTTGTACAGAGCTTCCTGGGCCTCCCCAAACCAGAAGGGATCAAGAAGAGACCTCCAATCCCCAAGAAGGAAAGAGGGTGTGCACACACACATCAGCTACCACACCAGGCATATCCCCAAGCTACAACCAGCATGGTCCCCCCAGCCCGGGGCAGGTGCTGCCGGGCTGAGCCCCCGCGGCCTGGCCCCTGGCAGCGAGCGACCCCGATTGTTTGCCAGCGGCTCCAGCCGGGGGGCAAGGAGCAGGGAAGGCATTGTTCCCAAATCCCGGCCTCAAAGGAGAGGAGAATTAAAGGCGGGGGAGAGAGAAGCAAAGCTGGAGAGGGGAGAGGAATAAGGGGCCTCCCAGTGACAGGGGAAGCGGAGGCCTCAGACAACAGAGCCTGCCTGGGAAAGCTGGGAAGCACCCCCGCCCCCACCCCAGAGGAGCCCTTCCTCCAAGTGAGGTTTCCCACTGCTGGAGGCTGTAATTAGAGCAAATTTACTGCAAGGCCTGAGCAAGGCTGCCTTCCCGGGGGGAGGGGCGGCCGGATCCCCTCCCCCAGCCGGCCTGGGGCTGCTCTCCTCCCCGGCGAGCACATCACCGCCTGGTGCCACTTTTCCCCCCATCTTCCCGCTGGGTGTTGCTTGGCAGAGCCGCCTCTGCACCGCTTGGTCAGGCCGAGCAGGGTTAAAAAATACACTTCAATCCCCTCCGTGTAAGCCCCAGTGTAAACCTGTCCCACTGACCCATCCCTCCTCTCTAATACCGCTGCCTTAATCCGATTATGAAACTGGACATGCAAGTGCTCAGGGGAGGCGGCAGCAGTCTCCGGCCAGCAGCTGCCCTGGCCCTCCTCCTCCTCCATGCGAGACAGCAGCTCCCCGAGCAGCAAGCCCTGTGAGCCCCCAGCTCCGTGGAAGAATTACTCCCTTGCCTTGTCCCCAGGAAGCATCTGCATTGCTGCCTTCTCACGAACAGCCCACCGGTGAGGGCAGAACACTGCCCGTATCCCAGCACAGGCTCCACTCGTGGAGACCCCACAGCCCCAGTCAAGGAAGGGAGAGGGCTCCTTAGCCTCAGCCCCCCAGGGCAAAACGGGACACCCGGCTCCACCTCAATGCCACAAGGATGGAAGTCGCCCTTGCTAACATTTCCAGTGCCACCACGAGCAGACAGAGATCATCTTTGATGCCCTTGGGCTTGTCCAACACGTCCACCCCACAAGAGCCAGGTGACAACAGACAACCCAGCTCCCACTCATCCCCTGCTCTTCACATCCCAGCTCAGCCTCCCTCAGCCAAGTCAACAAACGCCTGAGAAACGTGCCAGCCATCCAGTCAGAGCCATGGGGAACCTAAGACTTCATACAGACCCAAAGCAACCCTCAGCAGCTTTCCCAAAACATGGCCAGGGAGCTGGGGGCGGGTGGCAGCTTATCACACTGCCATTTCACACAGAATCACAGAATCACAAAGGTTGGAAAGGACCTTCAAGATCATCAAGTCCAACCGTTAACCCAGCGCCACCATGCCCCCTAAACCATGTCCTGAAGCGCCACATCCACACGTTTTTTGAATACTTCCACAGATGGTGACTCCACCACCTCCCTGGGCGGCCTGTTCCAATGCTTGACCACTCTCTCAGTGAAGAAATTTTTTCCTACTATCCAATCTAAACCTCCCCTGGTGCAACTTCCCCATTGCCGCTCGCTCCTGCCCTTGCACCATTTCCCTTCATGGTGTCAGCACAACTGCGACAAGCTAGGGGGAAACCTGACGTGGCTCAAAAATATTTCAAGAAGTTTTGCTGTCTGTTTTTGTTAATTTTTTAAGCTAGATCTGTTCCTCCATCCAGTTCTGAGAAAAGCTGGGCACATAGCTCTTCTCCTCCCCAGTAAACACTGGGAGAAGGCTGTGTCAACAGCACTCTGCAGCGGTGCTGCTCATTAAGATTTCAACTCAGGTAGCTGGAGCCCACAAACCCATGGCAATGAGAGATGGGCACAGAAAGAAAAACCAGCAGGTACAAGCACAGCCCAGCTGCTGACCTACTCTGTTCAACCAGCCCCAGCAACAACCTCTTCTTCACAAAGCCTGGACAGCAGTAGCAGCTGCAAGTGGCAGAGCCCAGCGCTCATCCACACATAAAACCAATGGCCCAGGCCCTCCCACGGCGCTCAAGCACTCGGAGCCAGGAGATGTGCAACGACTTCATCCCAAATCACCCTCCGTATGCTGAGAGGAGAGCTGCAGCCTTCCTCCATCTGAGCTTTTTTCTACATTTCTGCTGGTGCTTTGAGATCAGATATCTACCCAGCACCCCAAAATGTACTCATCTTGCAAAAACGTATTTTCAGTAACACACATACTGTATTTGAAAGCTGTTTCCTACCATAGGTATCTATGTGTATATACACATGTGAAATAGACTCACCCCACTCAACTCTAGGGCCCCAACTCGAGGTATAGCTACAACTGGTGTTTTTTATTGTCAATGTAACCTATACACGAGCATGTTCTTGTCTCCTTCCAAGGAGACAGGTGAGATGAAGGGACAAACTTTTTAGCAGGGCCTGTTGCGACAGGACAAGGGGTAATGGTTTTCAACTAAAAGAGGGTAGATTTAGACTAGATACAAGGAAGAAATTTTTCACAATGAGGGTGGTGAAACCCTGGCCCAGGTTGCCCAGAGAAGTGGTGGATGCCCCATCCCTGGAAACATCCAAGGTCAGGTTGGACGGGGCTCTGAGCAACTTAGTCTAGTTGAAGATGTCCCCGCTTATTGCAGGGGGGCTGGACTACATGACCTTTAAAGGTCCCTTCCAACCTAAACCATTCTGTGATTCTATAAGCTGTGTAGTTTCAGGCAGCACATAGCCAGTGACATGATAAAGCAGGGCCCTGCAACCCAGAGGGGTGCAGCGGTAGTGCTGGAGCCTACAAAAGCCAGTGGGACAGGCTGCAGACCAAACAGCACTGCAGAGCTGGGAGAAAGGCCGCACCTGCATCCACAGTGAGCGGCCATTTCCAGCACCCTGCCCAGGGGGTCCTGCCTCACGCCAGATCCCTCTTAGCTCTTTTCATCACACCCCTAGTCTGCAGCTAGGTGAGGGGATGGGGACCAGCTGCCTCAGCTCGTAGGGCTCCCTGAGGCCCAGTGCTACCCAAAACACCCGGGCAGACCCTCACACGAAGCACTGACTGCTGAGGGGATGGAGGTACCATGGGCGGTTCCCACCAAAGGCCCGACGCCGGCAGCCCCAGGCGGGCTACAAGCAGGACCCACACTGACCCCGCAACCACAGCCAGGCATGAGTGGCAGCCGCCGGCGGGCAGCTATTGTGGCGGGGAACCGACGGCCCCCCCCTCCTCCCCACCGCCGCGCCGGTCCCTGCACGGCTGGGCCGCGCCGGGCCCCAACAAAGGCGGCCGCCGGCGGGGCCGTCTCCAGGGCAACGCGGCCGCCAATAGCAGCTGCCGCCCGGATTAGCGCCGCGCACAAAGCCGCCCCGCTGCGCCGGCCCCGCGCCCGCCCCGCCAGCGGCGGCGCCCTCACACAAATGGCGGCCTGTGATAGCCTGCGGGAGGGCACGCGCATCACAGGCCAGCCACCATCACGCACAAGGGGCTCACACCACAAGGAGAAAGGTCTCACAGCGAGACCCCTCCTGCACCGACTTCGTTCCCCCCTCCCGGCCCTGCTTCTGGCGGGACAGAGGTGCCGCCATCTTGCCACATTCCGCTCCCCCCCCCCCCCCCGCCCACTCCGAGGGAGGCAGTGGGCCTGGGCTGAGGCAGGTTGTGAGGGAGCGGTGGGCTGTGAGGGACTGAGGGGATGCAGAGCCAGGGGTGTTGCAAAGGATAAGAGAAACAGGGATGTTTTAGGTCTCCACAGGGGCAGGAAGGGGGTCTGGGCCCTCCATCAGGACAGGAATGGAGATGCCATCTCCAGCTGGCCCCCAACGGTTGACAGAGACAAAACAGGTCAACTACTCAAGAACTGGATGTAGGAGAAGCATGTGGAAAATAGCACTTAAAAGTTTTAGAAACACCCCTGAGTTCCTTTTTAATAGGCTATGGAAATAATCTGTGATCCTAACTGTACTTTAACAAAGGCTTTTTTTCTGGGTGAATTGTCTTTCTCCCCATTCTCCGCCCCCCCCCCCTTAAATAAATATTTGTTTCAATTCTTTAAACATAGTCAAAGAAGCAGATCACTTTACTAGAAAAGTGTTTAGCTTAGTGGTCAAGGCTCTCTCCCAGGGAACTTTTTAACTTGCTGGTCCAGGCTGCAGTTACCCAACATTTGAGGTTACAAGTTCAAGGTTTGTTAATTTTGAGGAATGATGTCTCTCCCTGTGTTTAGCCACAAGGGTCCAAAACGTCTAGGAAAAAAGAGGGGCTCCCAAGAGCAGTGACTCTTGCTCTCTAGGTGTATCCTTCCCAAGGAAACCCTACCACAGGAGACAACTTTGGCAGGTACTTGGCAGTTTGGGGGTGGGTACCACATCCTTAAGCCTTAAACCCAAGCTGTCCAACATCACCTCCTCTCAATTCTGTCTCCAGTGGCCCTCTGTAGCCTTGCAAAAACAAATGGGAGTGCAAGCAAGATAAAGGCTTTGGCTAAGTGGAGGCAACGCATTCAGAAAGTGAAAAAATGTTTGTCCCTGAGGAGGAAGCTCTTCTAATCCTCCATGGATTTGCCACTGCTGAGACCTCCTGCAGGAGGGCAGCAAGCAGCACCTTCCCGAGAGGAGGAGACAGACCCTTCTCTCAGGAACCAGCACCTGGTTTTGATGAGAGCAGTGAAGGTGACAGGAAGGGAAAGCAACAGTTGCAGGTTTCAGAGAGACTTTCCACCAAAGCAGCGCTCAGCCTAGCCAAAATATTCAGGTGCACAGATGCATGATGCTTACTGGCATTTTATACCAAAACAGAATGCAGTATGGTCTACCTGGCCTTGGCCAAAATGCCTGTTTTTTGTTTTTTTTTTTTTCAATGGCTTTACTCCCACTCTAATACCTTTCAATCTTCCTGGGACAGCCATGGGTGTCTGCAAAGGAGGAAGCTAATGACAGCCTCATGCAGATTAAAAAAAAAAAGATTCCAACACAAGTTTGATGAGAAATGTTGGATAAAGTTGCAAATATTAAAGCAAAGGCTTTGCAGAGACAGGCATCTTCCCCCTGAACAGCAACTATAGATGGCTCAGCTGGTCCAAAGAAGGAACCATGGCAACATATTTGAAGAAAGATCAGGCACAAGAATAATAGCTGCTGGGACAGCTTCAACATGGGAAATATAAATCAAGTGATCTAGAAACCGTTCGGCCATCCTGTCAAGAGAGGACATCAGCAACCCCACAAGGTTCTCCCAGCTGCTCAAACAGGACAGGCTGATTCTGGGGAGGACCAGAGCCTGGCTCCAGGGAGCAGGCGAGCTGTTCCCACATGGCTCCTGGTGGACCCTTCTTTCCCCGCTCTGCAGAGCCATTCTCAAAACTCTGGGAATGAGACTCAGGCAAGGGACAGAGCCCACTCCATGCCACAGGTGAGTGGGACAGCCTGTCCAGGTGTTCCTGCCCTCTCTTGCGCTGCAGGCACCTGGCAAATATCAAATGAACTACTGAAGACCTGAATGACCATTACTTGCTACAGCATTTTTGGCTATCTGCCTACCAGATGCGGAGCACAGAGAACCCTTTGTTCCAGAGGCATTGTTACCACAAGCCAAACTGCCTACTGCCACAAGAGAGGTGATCAGATTCCCCTTCTCCTCCCCTCCCCATCTGTTCATTGCAACCATGTTACGCGTGAGAATTTGCATAAATTGCCCTCTGATCTGTGGAAGAAAATCCAAATCCAAAATCCAGTTTGGAAATCCACAGCAGGCTGACAAGTAGCTTTGATCCCCAAAATTTCCAGAGAGCAGCAAATTAGGGATTAATTAATTAACATTCTCCCAATCCAAAGTGAGGGAAATCATGCCCACTGCAAGCACAGGAACAAGTCTTCCTTTAAAGAAATTCCCCATCAGTATCTAAAGCTTCCCCAATTAGTCAGCAGGGAAAACTCATTTCATATACCCAAGTCAACCACACCATTTTTCTGGCAGGTGTACATGAATATGCATTTGTGACAGACACGCAAACCTTCATCAAACCCAGTGCCTCAGATACGTGGTTTTCTCTTGGTCGGGACAGTACTACAGCCATTGCCTGAGTGAGATCTCAGAACCTGTCTCAAGCAAACGGCCCAGAAATTGGACTGGATATTAGATGGCAGCCTAAAGGTCAGAATCGTTCTCAGACCTCAGTAGATCTTTCTTCTTGTTTGTTTCCAGGATATTTTTAGAGAGCAGATCTCTCTCCAGGCATGACCTGCCTCACAGGGAGGCTGAGCTTTCGTGACCAACTCATCCACATACACAGATCACCTGCAAGCCGAGGGAGAGATGCAGATTGCTTTTAAGCACTTTTCAAGCACCCTTGGAGCCACAACCGATTAGTGAGTCATGCAAAGACGTCATTGTGAATATATTTCTTGCACTTCCACTTCATGAAATGCAAAAGCACACAAGAAGACCATGAGTTCAAACACCTGACTTGGGTCCAGGCCCCCATTTCTTCCAGTACCTTTGCATTTCTAGTTTCTGAAAGGATCAAATTCTCTCCTAATGACAAACAAAAGACTGGCTGCACCAAGTTAGAGCAGAGGTCCACCTTGCCCAACACCCCCCAAGACACCAACCAACAACAGACACCTTTGGAAGAACATGAAGACAAGGCAAGGATATTACCATAGACCCCAGAATACTCCATCGTCTTCCAAACGATTTGTGATTTGTGGATTTCCTGAACTCAAAGGGGTGTCTGTGTATTTAAAAAGACTTCCATGAATTTGTCCAATCATTTTGGAGTCTATGCAAATTTTAGCAGCAACATCCTGGGGCAAAGATTTCACAGCTTAGATAAGCTCCATGACAAAAAGACCTTATTTGTTTTGAGCCTCCTATCTTGAAATTTATTTGACTTTCTCTACTGCAAAAACCTCATCTGACCAACCCTTGAAAAAGAAAGATGATCTGAGTTTTTTCAGTTATGATTTGAAACAAATAACCTTGCTTACAAGATCAGAGACCCAATGGTCCAAAGAAATTACTCTGATGGACAACACCTTTTCCTAAAAAAAAAAAAAATACAAAAAAAAAAATACAGAACAACATGTTCCCACAGGTTGAAGTAGAAAAGGAGGAAGCTGGGACTCGAGGTCCTCTGAGACACCCTCATATGTGTTGAACTAGACAGAGGACTAGCTATGCCTGAGGTGGTAGGTACAAGATATCTTCCTCCTCTCTTTCTGTTTCAGGTTTCACGGAGAGTGATAGCCTGAATGTAGAGAGGCTGTTTAAATACTTCCTTGAGCAGTCTAGAGATCTCCAACCCCATCCAACTTAAGCCAAGACACTTGGCTACACGTAGTGTGAAGGCAACGCTTTCCAGGACTTCTGTCCTACAGTTGAAAAAATAATCTCCTTTAGAAAGCATGTCCATAGCCTTAGCTTGCATCTCAGAGAGATTTGAGTTTTGGAGCCAGAAGTGTTTCCTAGAGATCCCACTATGTTCAAAGCCCTAGCAGCTGCACCTAACAAACTATAGCCAGCTTGAGAGCACTTCAGTCTCTCTCACTGTACTAAAAAAAAACCAAACACCATTATATTTTCTTCCTCAGGAAAACAGCAGCCCATATTTTTCATTCACAGTTTTGGAACAAAAAAAAAAAAAAAAATCCTTCTTTGAAGCACAGAAACTCACACTGTATTTGGGATCCTCTTTGAAGCTTCACCTTTTGTGCCTGTTAAAACCAAGTATTTTGATATGAAGAACTGGGGTGCCAGCCTCTCCCTTGCTTCCTTTATCCCTAAGTAATACTCATGGATTTCCTCCTCACATATTTTCATTTCTATTTTGCCACTTCCATTTTGCAAAGCTAAGAGAAGGTTTGGATGAAGGAAGGAAAGGGAAAGAAAACAAAACAAAAATAGGAGAGTAAGCAGAAATGGCAAAATGGAAAAATCAGACTTGGGAATTTTGTTTTATGAAATGAGAAACCATTTAATCTCCAGCCCGACCAAATTCCATTTCTTTCGTGCTAATGGACACACGAGGTGTGTTCCTTCTGACCCAAGATGCACCGACACTAGCTACCTTGGTAGACTTGTGAACTGCAGTTCACGGATTTGGACCGGAGAGAACATTATGTATGATAATCTAATGTGAGCTCATCAGTACTGCAGGCCATAGCACTTCCTCTCGTAATTCCTACAGCATGTGCATGCTTTCTGTCTGGACTAAAATCTGTTTTTCAAAAAGCATCTATCCTAATTTAAAGGCCTTAAGTGGTAGCATATCTAACACACACTTAAGCTTGCAGCCTGAGGGTTACCTAGAGGATAACCTTCACGCAAAACCCATTCAGCAGTCTGTACGCCCTTGTCCTCAGAAGCAGAGGATGATCTCTCCCTGAAGCTGAGATCCAAACTGAGCTTGCCACTGGATTCTCAAGCATTGACTAAAAATCACCCTGGGAACCCAGTACCTTGATCTTGAGGAATCAAGACAGGATGACTTGGTGCTCTCCACCTTTTCCTCTCTAGATCCTAAGTGTTCCCATGCCCCCCTGGACAGGCAGGAGGAAAGAGGAACGATTTTTTTCCCTGCTGATCCAAGAAAACTGTGGGGCCACTCGGAAGAAGAGGGAACATAGACAAAGCCATTCCTCAGAGGGTAAGTTCTCTAAGGAAATGCTTTAAAAGTGCATCCTTAACAGTTCCTTTTCAAACAGTCCCAATTCAATTCGAGAAGTAGTAATAGCCCAAATGACTTAGAAAGTATTTTTTCAGACAGGCTTTCCAAGGTGAATAACATGACTAAAGCTTCACCACTTCTCACTTAAAGACGCCACAAATCAAGGAGATGAAGACCACAGAGTCAGGTGCCAAGAGTACCTCTAAAGGTGGGATTCTAGGAGACCTCTGAAAGCTAGGAGGTCCCAGAGTACCATAAACAAACACCAAAAGAGCCTGTGCACCAACATCATGGTCTCCATGAGTCACATCCGAAATTGAAGGCAACAGGCTTTTCTTAGCCCTAGAAACCACAGAGCAGTGCATTCAGAGCTCAGAACCCCAGAGCTGATGGCCACGGAGGCTTTCCTCTGAAACACGCTTTCCCGCTGATCCTGCGTACCAGCCGCACAGAGCTACTGACTGGAGAGAATTTCTCGGGAAACAGTTCTCTTGGCCTTTGGTGAATTATTTGAGGCTTAGTCTGGAAGATGGTTACAGGCCAGGAACAGTGCTTTATAGAAGAGCTCTGAGGAGTCTCTCCTCAGCTGAAATGGCCAGATGACTCAGAAAACTGCCCCAAAAATGGAGAGTCAATCTGACCAGCCCTGATCTCTCCCCACGGAAACTCCCCAGAGCCAAGAGGCTAGCTGCATCAGCCTCATGCAGATTTTGAGCGTCAGATGTCATCCGGGATGCTGGTTCTTCAGAAATGAATCGCACCAAGCTATGCAGAGCTCTCCCTTCTGCCCAGTCCCAAGAAAACAATCTGACACAACCAGTTCTTGCCAGTCTCCTGACGTCAGGACACCTTTCAGCACATGACCATTAAACAAGAGGAACATAACAGCATAACACTCCAAAAGACCTGGAAAGTACTTCTCAAACTACAGCAACTGTAACTGCTTGTAAACCAAGTGCTACATGACATGCTTCTGCCTCAAATTAACAGAGGTACAGTTAAGCTTAAAAGGGGATTACACCAAAGACATTTTGTTTTCTTATCAAATGCATCCATCAGCAGTGCAGAAGCACATGCAAGTAAACTAACAACCTTCAGACTACAGAGACACATGGACAACACCACCTTTAGTAGTGACACTTTCAGTGACACCGTGGAAAAGTTCTTGGGGACACAATAGAGTTTGCTTATTTCTAATAGAAAATAAAACCACACAGAGCTAACGACTATAAACATGGGGATATCTGACCACTTTGGCTATTGCCACGTTCTCTTAGGACTGAACAGAAATACAACGGAGTCCCACTTTGTAGTCATGAGAGCACTCCAGGACACACAGATTTGACTTCAGAAGCTGAACAAAGGTACTAGGCAAATACTTCTTCCAAACTTTGTGCCCAAACGTTCCAACTGGTTACAAAATTCCTTTCCTTTCACCAACTAATGTGCCTTAAAATAACATCACCCTTTTGCAGGATCTTTCAGAAGAAGATTAATACCAAAGCCTTCATCCCGCACACTCTGCAGCTCCCGTGGTACTTTCCTCCACGTCCAGGATGCTATCAGCAATGTCCTGGCCAGATTACTGCCCAGCAAACTGTGTTCTGCCCCCGCCAATGGGCAAGAAGGTCCCAACAGCTACAGAATCCAACACTTCCTGCCCCAAATAGCAAACCCATGCACAACAGGACCAAACAACAGTGAAACAGTCACAGTGCCCTGCCCCAGAGGTAACCATGTTCAGCATTTGGGTACAATGATCCCCTTCAGTTCCTAATCACATTAAAAAACTTGGGATCCTTCAGTCTAATACTACTGAGATTGCTCCTAGGGTTGCTCACAGACTCCTGACAGAGGACTGAACGGCCAAGACTGAGCCTTCTTCTATCCTCCGATTTGTTCCTGACCCACAATTTGCACACCTGGCTTTCACACATCACGGCACAAGTGACTTCCATCCACAGAAGCTCTCCCTTCCCTGAGCAAACAGCTGGCACAGAAGAGCCAGACCACCACAAAGGACAGCCGTAGAGCCAAAATTTCTTCAAACATCCAAAAACATCACTACCACTTGCCCAAGACTCAGCAGGAGAAGTTTCAGGACAAAAAAAAACTTATTTTTAATAAAGAATTACCGACATATCAATCACAAGGCTTGGAGTTAGAAGCAGGCCAAAGTCACAAGTTTGATGCTGCAGCCACTCTGTTAGGAGTGTCTACAAACCTTTCTCCAGCATTTGAACTGCAAATCTGCTGGCCCCAAGAGGCCTCTGCATTGGGAAAAACTGGAAAGTCATTTCCCTTAGCTCAGGTCCTACTGGCTTCAGGAACAAGCACAAACTCTTTGTTTCAAAACATCACAGGGCAGGAGTCATTGGTTGTAGCCCCCACAAAGACATTACAGCCACCCAGCATCTGTAACTGACCTTCAATCTACTTAACGCCATGCAAAAGACTCACAAGCTCCTAATCCCGCCTCCACAGAAGTTCAGAAAACTGCTGCATTTTTGCCCCAGAAGCAACAGCTTTGATCCAACACCACTCAAGAGACTTACCTTCCCAAATTGCTCGAAATACTGTTTCACATCCTCCACAGTAGTGTTCACGGACAGACCACCCACAAATATCTTCTTCGTTCGGGTCACCATCTGGAAAAGGGAAGGACAGGAATTCACCAAATAAGCCCAGAGCAAGCAGAGAACGAGACTGAAAAGGCCACCAATTCCCCTCCGCTGCTGGGAAGCGCCTGCCCCTTTGCTGCGGCTGAGCTTCCACCTTCTTGAGACTCCCTGGCCAAAACCGGCCAGCAGGTCCGTCCCATGCTGGACCCCAAGGCATGCTCTCGCCCTTGCACGACCCCATCGTGCTTGTCAGCGCCCAGCCATCACCTCCTCCTTGGAGAGCACATTACCAGCCTCTCGCCTCGCTAACCTGCTGCCACTCCCTTGGCACCTTTACACCACCCTGAAGGCATGGGACATGACTGTCCCCTCCCCAGCCCTCCAGCTTTTCCCACAGCCCTGCCACTTTGCACAGCCATCCTCCTCCAGGCTCCCCCAGAGATGCCTGCTCTGCTTCCCAGAGCAGAAAGACAGGCAGGAGGCCTGCCAGCACAGGTAGGCTCCCCAGGCTTCGCCCTCCTAGCTCACAAACTGCGAAGCATCCGGTCTTGCTTGCAATAAGCCTCATTTCGCACCCGTTCCCCAGTCGCTTAAATGAGGCCCAGTCAACTCCCAGTTAAATCTCTTTTGCGTTTGCAAGAGGGCAAAGAGAAGATCCCTCTGCCACTTGTCACTCATGCAGCTGGGACAAGAAAACTAACCACCCTGAGAGGGGCCATTGCTGCCAGGCTGAGGCACACCGACATCCTTTGAACCAGCTCTCCAGCTGCATCCTCCCCTTAGCTGCTTGGCTACACCCCTGCTCTCAGAAGAACACATGGTCCTAATTACCCCAAGGAGCACAGGGCTAATCCGCAGCAATTCCCTGGCTTGGAGAGCAGCCCGTTCTAACACTAAAGCACCTTCTGTCACCAAACTGCTTAATGGAATTAACCCAATTCCTACCATGTGCTTCCTGGCTCTGGTTACGCGGGATACCTGCTCACCAATTGTTCTCAATGCCTGATCCCACTTACTTCCCTCCCGGCACCAGTCTCCTCTTCCCTCTCTGCTTCTCAACACTGCTTCTCTCCACCTCCTTCTCCCATGACAGCACTTGGAATAGAGACTCTAAACTTTAAAACTCCCATCCAAGAGCAAAGTTAAAGGGAGACCCAAAGTCTAAAGGCAGTCTCCAGCATCCTGCTGGCTCCTCAGTTAAGCTTCCAGTTGCACACCTGGAAAAATTTCTTGCAACTGCACATTCTGATGCCAGAGCCTCTCGTAGATAAGGTCCAACACCAAACTCCTTCTGCCTTTTTCAGTGCTGAAGCACACAAGGGCATTTCACAAAATGAAACCCTTTTCCCCCTCCCTGCCATACACCTATTCATACACACACATGTGCATACACACAACCCTCTTTCCACCTGTATCACATCGCAGCATGGAGCTGTTCTGTATCTCCTTAGGCCTGAAACTTCCAGACACCGGCTGCAACTTCAAAAGGACTAAGTTCACCCTGGGCAGCACTTATTTCACCAGCTCTAACTAGTGCATCCTAAAGTACAACCGAGGGGCCTCCTGGTTCCTCCAGCACCATGCAAAACCCCAGCGCTGTGCTGCAAGCCCAACAGGAGCGCAGCACGTCACGCTGGCGGTGCAGCAAAGCAGCTCCCGCTCCAGGTGAGTCCTGAGCAAACCCCAGGGAGCAACTCCGTTGCATGCACTGGCAACCTTGCACAGCAGGACAAGATTCACCGTCACAAATTTCACTCTTTGGAGTGGCAAGGGCTGCTTGCAGTGCTTACCTTGGGCTGTGCTCGGCGGGGGAACGCTACCTTCGGGTCAATCTGAAAGAGACGTGGGGAAGAACAGGTGAACACGCTTTCGCTGCCTATTTACAGATGGAAGGTTTCCTCCATGTGCACAGCTGTCTCTGCCCACATGGCACCTTGCTAAAAACCCAAATAATCTACCTGAGGTTTAACAAAACAAAGCTGGCTGCAGACATCTTTCCCTCTTGGTAAGGTGTAATCAAGGCAGACTACAAGTCCCAGCATGCCGTGGTCCATCTCCGGCTCAGCGCTGGCCAGATGCACCCAAGAGCTCATCACATGCTGGGATTACCAGGCTGCGCTGCACCCTCCCGCTCAGCCTGCCCTGGGTGCCCTGCATCCCCGGCCTCATAGTAAAAGTGCTTTCTTTTGCCTTTTTGCTCTCCCCCTTCACTCTACCTACAATTACAGAGCTCACCTGGGTAGTAATAGGACAGAAAAGAGGCTGCGCACAAAGCGCCAAACATTTCATCCCACAAAACACAGGGCGAAGAGACAAAAAAGAGCAGACAGGATGGCACAAATTAAACTGAAGAGTCCAAAGCCCCCCAGCCTGCAAAGGCTGTGGCTGCAGGGCAGCGTGCTGCCCCTCTCCCTGGGCTGCGCTGCACACAATAGCACGATGCCTCCCCTCCGCAGGCTGAGCCCTCTATTGTGCCTGTTCAGCTTCTGTATAAACCTGCCGCCGGCCAGAGCTGCCGTCCCCACGCCGCCATCCAGGTGCCGTGCGTTCTGCTGGGCTCAGCATGGATAAGCGTGTGCCTGCATTGGCCTCACAGCACCGCTACCACAAAAGCCGGGACAACACTAATGCAGCTGCAAGCCAAACACCCACGAAGCCTCTTCTCCTCAGCCACCACCTCTTTCTTTATAGCCTATTTTTACAGCAACTCCTGTAAAGTTACATCACATCGGGGATGATCCAGACCTACAAATCAGCTTACAAAGACCTGTGGTGAAGGCAGGTCTGGCTCATCCCCGCACTTGGACAGGCTGCAGCTGGGAGGGCAGCCTGGAGCATCGTCCCATCAGCCTGGCAGCTCAAGCAGCCCAAAAGGAAGCTGTGTTTCTCTCACTGCTTTGTTCAGCTTTCCAGCCTGGCCACCCTCCCGTCCCGCGTCCTTTCACTTGTCACACAGCCCCAGAGCTTGGCCTCCCTGCGCCCTTCCACCAGCTTCTCTCCCTGCCTTCCCCACCTCCATCCTGACTCACAGCCTACAACATAAATAAACTCAGCACGTAAGTAAACAGAGGCAAAAGTGAAGAGCACAAATAAACTCAAAAATAAACCTCCCTCCCCGAGCTCCAAGCACCAGTAGATTAGCATACCCTCCAGTGCCTCCCTGGAGCATCTGAACCATCCCATTCCTCCCTCCCCGCGCACACACACACCCCCCCAACGCTTCCTGGCTAGTGCAGACACCCACAGCGAATTCTGAGGACAGGGGACGGCAGGAGACCAGGAGGTTGATGGCAGATAATAAGCAAAAACAATAATCTACTGTCTTTTACTTCTCAGCCAGTGTCATTCAGCTCCTGCCAAGAAGATGCTTTCATACTCTGCAATGCTAAGCTCGGCCTCATTTTCTCATTACCCTGCGTGTGATCAACTGGGCAGAGATAACGCGTCCTCCTGGCTGGAGGGAGCAGGCAGTCATTTCACAAATTCTTCTGCACAACCAGCTATTGTTGCAGGTAGAAGGAGGCCAGCGCGACTGACTGCAGGAGCAGCCCTGGGAACACACGGAGGGGAGCGAGTTCAGTGCCGGACTCAAGTTACTCGAACTGGACTGCTCCTCGGTGGCTGGAGTCTTTCTAATTAAAGCAAAAGCACTGGCACTTTATTCCCTTATTTCTGGTGTTAAAGCAAATAGCCCTGGAGGAATTGTGTTTCAGTGTCACCCACTGACGTAATAGACCCTTATTACAAACGTAGAGAAAAATCTGCCAAGAGTAAGAGCATTCAGAACTGCTCAGATTGTATCCAAAACACAAAACCCCAGGATCAGGCTGCAGTGAGTGGAAGTCAGTTGAGCACAAACTGCTTCCACTTCACCCCGCAAGGCTTTGGGGACAAGGAATCCCACTGATGTCGCAGGTGTACCAAGCGGGCCGCTGGGCTCCTCAGTAACGCTCTTCAAGCCACCTACGGCACCATTTCATAGCTCAGGTCACGTAACTCCTGCATTAACCTGGCTGGTATCAGTGCCCCAAAGCAGGGGGAGGGTGAGGAAGGACCTGTGAGACCTCAGGACTGGGTTTGTTCATTCATCGCACCTCCGCAGCTATCTTCGCTCCATTGGTCTGCGCTGCCCGAGAGCCGCAGATCACTCCCTCCGCCACAAAAGACAAACCCAGCAAAAACTCAGGGCAACAAAGAAACAACAGGGCGACCCAGCACCGCCAAGCCCGCTCTTCAAGGCAGCGGCCAGCTGCAGCTTTACAAACTCACGCAGATCTTTTACCTTGAGACTGCAAAGCCAATTCTCATATCAAGTACTTCCATAAATAACCCCATAGGCTACTGCTATCTAGCTTACAAACAAAGAGGAGTCTCAAAAGCAGAAGGTTTCCCTGGAGAATCGGGCCAACAGCCCTTGTTAGGGTAGGAAGAATCGGAAAACAATGAAGCAACAAGTTGGGCAGACACTGTCTATCAAGTGCTGCTTGCCAGGAGACACCGAGCCTTGAGAGAAGGCTGTCCTTCCAGGACATCGGGCCTTTTCCTGCAAAGTTTCATAAAACCCTAAATTAGGATTCAGATGAGTTTGTGTCATTTAACCCATGACTCACAGCAGAGCCTTTCAGTTCAGTAGGGAAAAGCCATACAGAGGCTCCATGCAGTACCACAAGACCAACCTCTCACCAGGCAAGACACCCCAAAACATCTGACCCAGATGAAAACCGCATTAAATAAAAAATAAAAAGGAAGAGGGGAAAGGATCAAAGTTCCTAACAAAAGGAAGTGCCTTGGCGAAACTGCCCCCATTCTCTCTGCCACGCCAGCGGGGAGAGCACGAAGCAGATGCAGCCAGGAATTTCAATGGCTGTCCCCATGCACCCGGCGCCACGAGGCCCTTCTGTTCTCCTGCAGCGCCCGCCCGTCCCTCCCCGCCCTCGTGGGCCGCACGGTGGGCTGCAGAGCGGCTTCGCACAGGCGGGAGCGGCGGTTTGGGGAGAAGAACGGAGACTGTGGGTTTCGGCTTGCTCCTAGCCCCAAAACACTTTCGGGATTAGTGCTACAACAGACAACCATCACTTGCCTTTCCAAGAGGGGTCTATGCCAGCCCACAGACGCATGGCGGGACTAGCTGAGCAGACACCGTGTTTACACAGGCTAGTAAAAAACAAAAAAAGATAAAAAAAAAGAAAGCCCTGGGCCCTCCTCAAAAGACTTTACCATAACCCCCCCAGAGCAAAACTCACTTTACATCACTCCTGAAAGGAGGAGTGCTGGGAGTCCTGGGGACCCAGCCTCGGCCAGGAAGGCTGGGGTAGGTTTAACCGGGAGCTCCCGTGGGGAGGAAGGACCTGTGCACATCAAAGGGAGCGATCCAGGCAGTTAAACAGGAACAGACATAAATCTCGCTGGAACTCACGCCGTAAAGCCTAAGAAAGGGGGGTCTCGCTCTCCCGCCCCCTCCCTTCTGCCGAGATAAAGGCTAGGACGCCCGAGCCACGCGCTGGAAGAAATAAAGTTGCACGTTTGGACTCCTCGGCAGCCCATGCCCGGAGCCACAACGGCTCCCCTCACCATGCCACCAGCTTGCAGCCCCCACCACTCCCCCATCCCTACCCTCACCTTCACCCCGGGGCAGCAATAAGGAAAAGGAATTCAGGGGAAGGCAAGTCACTAAAACTAAAGAAAAGGGACCTCCCACTCAGACACCTCACCCCCACCCGCCAAAACAGCCTGCACATCTCCAAAGCACCACAGATTTGCAAGGCAGGACCAGGCATGATATGCCACCGACCCAGGGAGCCACCAAAATCTTTCTGTTGGCCCAGCCGGGGCTCCTAATCAGCCCCTGCTTTGCAGAGCAAGGGCTGGAGCCACGGCCGCTCTGAGAGGCTGCTGGTGGCCCATATGGGCGGGCGCTGGCCACGCTCGGAGACAATAAAGTCTTGAACCTGCACGACCGTTACAAAAACTTCACCCGGGGAAACCATGGGAGAGTCTGGGGCACGCAGCACGAAGGCTCTCTGCCAAGGGGAGGGCACGGGCCACCACGGTGGGGGGAAGTAGGGCCTTGGCGCTGGGGGACAGCACCCCTGGGGAGGGAGCAGTGTTCGGCAGCACACAGAGGGGCAGGGGCAGTTCCCCTCTCCCCAAACACAACCACATCCATTTCCCGGTGCGAATCCTCACCCCAAATATGCTCAGGTATCCCAGCTCCAAGAGGGCCACGGTCACTCGTCAGAGAGGCCTTACAACCGATGGGTGGGAGGAAAACCATCACCAGGATCTACAGACCCACTCCAGGACATCAGCCCTAGGTCGACGGCAAGCCCGGTGCTCAGGCAGCAGCTAAGCTACTCGCCGGTGAGCAGGACAGAGAAGGGGACCATCGATCCGTATCAGGAATCGATAGTTTACAACCTCTAACTGGAAATCAAACACCGCAATCAACGGCTGCTCCGAGCGCAGCCGCTCCGCCGGCAAATGCACCCCTGAGATGAGAGAAGTCATCTCACCGTCTTGGAGTCCAGTTCATGTCTGGATTGGGCCAGGACCTTGTCGACGCCAGCCTGGTCCATGAACGTGACGAACCCGAAGCCCCTGAGCCCCGCAGCCCAGGCAGGAGAGGGGATGCGGAGAGAAGAGAGAAAGTTGGTTAAAGTGGCGGCCGGGCCGCGGCGGGGGCGAAGGGAGGCGCGGGCCCGGCCTCTCACCTGGATCTCTTTGTCAGCGGGTCCCGCATCACCAGGCACTCCTTCACCTCGCCGAACTGGCTGAAGTACTCCCGCAAGCCCTCTGCAAGCACAGCGCCCACCGTGGGTCTCCCGGCCCGGCCCCGCCGCCCCCGCCGGACTCGGCCCCGGCCCCGCCACCCCCGGCCCCGGCGGCAGGTGCGGGGCCGCCGCGGCGCTCACCTTGCGTGGTCTGCCAGCTCAGTCCCCCGATGAACATTTTGCTGCGGGAGGAAGGGGAGAGCCGTGAGCGGGGCCGCGCCGGGGGGCCGCGGCACCCCGCGGGGGTGGCGGCGGCGGCGGCGGCGGGGCCGGGCGGGGAGGGGAGGGCGCGGATCGGCCATGTTGGCAGCGGCACCGCCGCCGCCGCCGCCGCCGCGCCTGCCGGGGCCAGGCGGCCGGGGCCGAGGGGAGGGGGCGGCCGGGGCCGGGGGGGGGCGGTGGGGGCGGCCGGGGGCGGCCGCCGCGGCGGTACCAGGGGTCGTGCGGGGAGTCCGGGGAGGCGAGGCCGGGCTGGCTGCCGTCTGTCTCCATTCGGACCTCTTCTCCCTGCGAGGAGCGGCGCCGCACTCCCGGGGCAGATGAGCGCTGGAAAAGGGGCCGGACGGACAGGCCATGCTGCCCCCTCCCCCGACCCCTCTCCGCCGGGCGGGGAGGGAGCGAGGGAGGAGGGCCCGGCGGGCACAACCTGCCCGGCTCCTCCCACCCCCGCCGGCCCGCCGGCCGCCCTGCGCATAAAACCCGCCGGCGGCGCCGGGGCCGAGCGCCGGGAGCCGCGCCCGTACCGCGCTGGGGGAGTGTGGCCGGCTCCGGGCACGACGGCGGGAGCAGCGCGGGAGCTCCGCGGCCGCTTCGCGGCCGCTTTGTCCCCGGCCGCGCCGCCCGCACCTGCCCCGGGGCGGCGGACAAAGGGCGGCGGGTTCAGCCCCGCCGCGGCGGTAGCCAGGCCCGACCCGGGGCGCTGGGTCTCGCCGCAGCGGGCCCCGGGGACCCCAGCCCGTCCCCCCGCGGTGCCTCACCGCCGCCGAGCGGGCGCCGGCACCGGGCGGGTTGAAGCCGCTGCTGGGAGGGTTCGGGACCGGCTCCCGCCGAGGGCGCTTCTAGGGTGGGACCGGCATTGCCCGCCTCGCCCCGGCGCCGGCACCCGAGGTGCCTTCCCGGAGCCCCGGTACTTCCGTGCGCCCGCGCAGCCGGCGGGGACCCTTGCAAGGGTCGGAGGCTGGCCGGCCTCGCCGCCCCCCTGCCCCGGGTGCCGCCGCCCGCCCCGCACGGCAGTGCCTGGGCTGCGCCGGCCGGCGGGCCCCGAGCAGAGCGGCCGCTGGGCACGGCTCCGCAGCCCCGGGTGCGCACAGCCCGGCCTGCGCTCCCGCCGCGGCTCACCGAGGAGGGCGGCCAGGCTGGCCCCAAGTCACCGCGCAGCTTCTCGCTCATTCAAACTGACAGCCTCACGCGTGGCAAGCTCCGGCCTCTCCCCGCTGCTGCACAAGTTCATCCATGTACTGAGGGCTCCCGAGCAGGTCCGTGCACTCTCTGACTCTGCTCTTGGGCAACCCAGCCCGGGGGGCTGGAGGAGCTCAGTTGAGGAGCAAACAAAGTGCAGGCTGGCATCTGGAAAGCTAGAGTCGGGTAAGAGTTGCAGCTTCTCTCTCCTGACTGTGCCATGCATCGCCCTGAGGGAAGGCACTTGTTAGCATCTGTGGCATATCGGAGCAGTGCACAAAACCTCTGGTGACAGTCACTGTGAGCCCTTCTCAGTGCAAGGGGGTATCACAGGGTCCCAGGCGTGCACATGCCATTGTGCTACCAAATCTTCCCCACACACAGCCCTAGCTTTACTCCTTCCAGGTATTGACAGCTCTTAGGTCTGTGCCATGCTCATTTGACCTTTCTTCCCCTTCTCTCATGACTGCTTTTCCATGTGCCAACACACATTATCTCCCACCTGGAGAGGAACCAGGACACCTTTGTTTTAACAACACTTTGCAATAGTATCTTTCATTACATGGGCTCATCCTGAGGCCTGGGGCTGCAACTTCAAGTTAAATTCATCCTCTGCCTGTTAGCTCTGCCAAACCACCGTTCACCCACTCCATTTCCTGAGCTGGGTCAGTGACACCATCCTGTCTCCTGGCCCCGCACCTGAGCACGGCAACACATTCAACACCAGAGACTTGGTAGCCATTTCTGGGAAATGAGCTACATGGCATCCCAGCTGTGGCCACAGAGCAGCCCCAGCTCCCGCTGCCACTGGTGCAGGCTGAGCTGCTTCTCCAGAATAACCCAGTCATCATTCCACAGACCTGAAGTCACCACTTTGGGTGGAGGTGCCCTGAGAGGCAGCTGGGCTGGTGCAGAAGAGAAATATAAATAATGACACACAGAGGTGGTACTGCAGCTGGCAGTGACGGGGAAGGGCTGTGTTTCTAGTTGAAGCAGCAATGCTGAGGCAGCATCCCAGCCATCTCCCCTTGTACATGCTGAGAAAACTGGATGATTGCTGGGCTGTCGGAAAGCCGCCGCTGGTGCCTGCCATGCTGTCCACACTCACTGCTGCTGCGCTGCCTCCCGGCACCTGCTCTCTCTCATTTGGATGGCAAATACTTCAAAAGGGGAACCAACAATTTCAAGTCACCTAGCGCAGGTTTTATGCTCCATAATTGCCCAACCTAGGCACAGTACTAATGCTAATTAAACACAAGAGCAAAAAAAAGGAACAAGAACTGAGTGTTGGATGCGCTAAAGGATAACATCTCTTGGTTTACTATCAATGCACTGCTGTAGTTTTAAATGTGTGTTATTTATGAGACAGACAAAGTAGAGCACTCTGAGGGACACAGTGTTAAAATGCTTCATCATATCTTTTTTTTGCATTATGCTTATTGTTTTATTCTCTTTTTCTCTACCAAAATAATATTGGAG
The DNA here is from genome assembly GCF_964289735.1 of Phaethon aethereus. Taxonomy (NCBI): domain Eukaryota; kingdom Metazoa; phylum Chordata; class Aves; order Phaethontiformes; family Phaethontidae; genus Phaethon; species Phaethon aethereus. The sequence continues at coordinate 12,138,269 of NC_138593.1, read as the reverse complement.
AAGGGAGAACAGGATCAATGTGAGTTAACATCTGTGAACATTGGAGGAAAAAAAAGTGAGCCTTCAGGAGCATTTGGATGGAGGATGTGGTTGGACTTGCATCACTGGGAATGACACCGTACCATGTAACCTATTCCGAGGCCCTTTCCAAAACACACACGCAATATTTTGTACTTCCACCTCAGGACCCCAAAGTGCTTTGTAAGTATCAATTCATTTATCTCTGTAACACACAAGACAGCAGGTCTTGAAAAATCTGTTGATTAGTGACAGTAGGAAGCTTTCCTCACAGAGAAGTAAATATATAAAACATTCCAGACCTTATGATTGGAAAGATGATCTGCCGAATATAAAATAATGCAGCATTGTATTCCTGGGGCTGCAGACAGACAGCTGTAGTGCCTCTGTGGCTGCTGCTGAGAGGTTGCCAAACACCAGCGAGATTAACAAAACTGCTCAGTTTTCTTGCTGCTATTCAGCGTCTCGTGTGTGGTAGAGTGACACTATCAAAATCATGTCCACTTCCTGCTGAGGAGGATGATTGGCAAAGCTCTGCCCAGCACCAGTGGCAGACACTGGAGTTATTCATGGCGAGAGGGAGGTTCCAAAAAGTGGAGGTTAGGGGAGGGGCAGGGCAGCAGCCGCCTCTTTTCCTCCCTCATCATATAAGGCTTAAGGAGAGATTGTGTCTTGGGAGACCTGGCTTTAGCCAGGAGGTTTTGGCAGTCGGGTACTACAAGAAGTTTTGCTTTTCATTTAGTTTAGACAGTTGATAAACAAACTTGAATTGGAATCCAAATAATTTTTGTAATATTTGCCTTATGATGCTGAACATGCAAACCTGGAAGATATTAACTGCAGCTCCGTAGGCAGCCTGGGGGCAATGCCAGTCTCTGGCAGCGGATTCCAGTGGTGCTCACGCCTGCTTTGGAAGGGATGCTGACCCTCTGGACAAGCTGATGGCAAAACCTCCCTGCTAGCCAGGGGTGTCTGTCTCAAAGGCAACCCACCGCTTAGCCACCTCCTGCCTGGTGGGAGCTGGCATAGGGCAAGAGTCAGGCACACAGGGGCAGAGGAGCTATTGAGAGAAATTTAATTATTTAGACTCCAGTCAGGTCAGTGGGAGGGACAGATCCAGCAATAGGAAGAGAGGCATGGCTGCGAAGACACCAAGGGTTTCTTTACTTCTGTCCAGGACAACTTCATATAAGAAACCTCACGGAGCAAGATTTGCGGTGGGAAAACAGGCTACATGGTGCAGAGCGTTGAAGAACAGGGTGGAAAAGAATAGAGGAGAGGAATAGGAATGCATGCAAGACAGGAAAAGGGAAGAGAAACATAGATGTGGGTGAATAAAGAGCAGGAGAAAGGGAAGTATGAAGAGTAAATAAAGACAACTGGGATAACTGGAAGACAGACATGAGGGAGGAGAGAGGAGGAAGAGACCACCCTGATCACCACAAAACAGCAAGAGGGATTGGAGCCTCAGAAACAAAATGGGAAAGAGGTCTGCACAGGATAGAAAATAAAAATAAAGTATCAATAGAATTTGAAGCATAGTGAACAGGGATTCAGCATAAAACAGCAAAAAAGGAGAGGTGTCTGAAGGACACTAGGAGATTGCAGGGTCCCACTTGCTCTCCTGGAAATGATGATTAAGAGAAAAACCAGAGAGCCTTTCCTGCTATTCTCCCTCTCTACAAGCTCTAAAAAATGCTACGTGGTGTCTAGTCTCCATGATCCCATCTAAAGTGTTCCAGCAAACAAGGGAGGAAACACTGACTGCTCAGCTCTAACACCAGAGCTGCTCCACGCACTGAGAGCGCCCAGCACCGCACCAGCCTGGGCCTGCGTAGGTGCCACCTCTCTGCAGCAGCCTGCAAGGGAACTCCCTCTCCAAAGATGAGCTGAAAGCAATTTTCACTTCCCATTAATTTTTTTTTTCTAAACACAACACTCCAAAGATTGCATACAAAGTGACAGAAAACAACAACAGATTGGAAAAATGAGACCTCTCTCCTCAAACGCATCCTGAGCTCCACCTTCCCTCTAACCTCTTAGTTAGATTTGTCACAGACTTCCATCAGTCGCGGCTTTCTGCTCCATCCTTGCTCCTACCTAACCTCTCCCCAGCCCTCATTCCAGCAACCCGTGTAAAGGGGACCTTTCCCAGAGCACCTGGCTCTTCCCCAGCCCGTAAGCGGAGCATTCTCTCCTGCGCTTCCCCTCCTCACCTGGAAGCTCAAAGCTTCCCATGGGGCGATAAGGAGGGACCCATTTCCCCACCATCAGAGAAAGGAGATGGGGACAGATGCAACAGAAATCTGCCAGATGCACTAGACTGTTTTAAAGACGACGTTGATTAAACTGTTCCTCATGCTCATTGGGGATAAGGCAATTGGCTCAGTTGTCACAGAAGGAGATAAAGGTTACACATTAGGAGAAACTTAGCAACATTGAGGATGGCTAAAGATGGGAGAGGTCAGACAGGAAGGCCAAGGAATCCCCATCCATGAGGATTTTTAAGAACAAATTAAGCAAATGTCAGCTTGGTGATCAGGTTCTATTTTGTCCTTGCCTATTGCAGAGGTGACCTCTTGGCATCACTTTTGATCCTCAGTGTCTACAATTTCTTCATCATGTGAGGTGAAAGGACAGAAGGAGTTTGCAGTAGAAGAGGCAAAAGTGAGGGCTTGTCTAATAGAAAGGGGAGTTCTGAGTACATTCCAACACACAGCTGGAAGCTAAGAGAAGAGAGGAATAACACAGAGAAATTTAAAGGCTGTGGTCCACAGGCAAGGAACAGTGCAACATGGGGCTGGGCTGCCCCAAACATTGCCAGGACTGGCGAAAACGTTTGGGACTGAATCAGGTAAATAGTATTAACAGAAAAAAATGTCTAGGTCAGATTTGAGAGCGTCAGCCAGTGCAAAGGCTACCAGCTACCTTAGACAAAGTGGGTTTCTGTATTAACATTTTTTAAAAAGTATTGAAGTTCTGTATTCAAAATAAAATCCTGTGTCCCAGTGGGAGGGGGAAAAAAAAAGAAAGAAAAAAGCCCGAACACAACACCACACCAGACACAGCTTTTCGAGTGTCTCCCTGCAGTGACGCTGCTGGGTGCCTCGCAGTCCAGTCTGCTGGGCCTCCAGTAACCGGCTTCTCAGGCAGGAACCAGTGATGGTGCCCTATCAGCTGATCTGCACGTCCTCTGCAGGTCTGACGCACGTGTGAATTATTCATCCGGGGCTGAAGTCAGCACCGTGTCAAGGACCTCTAAAATCCACCTTAAAGATAGCAGAGTCCAAGAGAACAGGGGAGCAAGGGGAGAACAAGGCTCAGGGGAAGGAGGACTGGATCGTCCACTGAGATGCTTGCAGGAGGCAGAAAATCTGGCTGCTGGCACTGCCCCAGAGCAGCACCAGAAGGAAGAGACACTTACAGGGAGAACTTTTGGCTCAGCACACAAACAGGAGCTGAGCAAGCAGAAGCTGTTTCTTCACACACACACACCCCCCTTTCAGGACGTAATCAATTTCCTACCTCTGCTATAACACTCACACTGGCTTTTAACTCTCCCATTTCTTCAAGACTTATTTTCTAATCTAAGCTGATGGGACCTTTGCTCCACAAATCCCAACAGCACTTCTCAGAAGACAACTTTATAGCATTCTGGTACTGCGGCGGTGTAAAGTAACGGGGACTACACCGCTAAACTTAACAGCACAAAATTGAGAAGGTTTACAAATTATTTGGGGGAATGAACAGAAGAGAGCATTTTTAAAATCCAGGGTGTGTGCTGGAGCTCCCGAGACAGGAAAGGTTCAGACCAAGGCAAGTGTACAGGACAGAAATACACGCTGTAAATCTCCTTAAGCAGCTCAGCCTGTCCTGGTTCCTCAAGGTTTTGCCAAGGTATTTTGTTTGTACTTGTCACATAACTTACATCAGGCATCACATCCTAATCAAGATGGACACCAGTGTCTTCCCAGGCAAAGCTCCCATCCTCAGATTGCAGGAGCGGCTTAGCTGCTTTGTACACGTTAACTCCTGCCTGAGCCTCCTTCCTGCAGAATGGGGAAGGGAGGCAAGAGCGGCTGCGAGGGTCCAGGCGCGCTTGTAGTCACCTCTGGTCATTCTTCTATTTGCCAGGGAAGAATAGTCTATGGCAAGGCACAAACTTGCCCAGTGAGTGTTGCACTTAGAAGAATTCCTGGTTTTCTAGAGCACTGCACCCGGAACAGATGCTGTGGGGCCAGGAGTGATGTCCTCCAGAGAGGGAGGGTTTCTCCCGCCCCAGGGCACAGCATCTTCACTCAGGCTTACAGGGTCCCGATCCTTCTGGGTTAAGGAATGTGAAATGAGGCAGCTGTTACTAGAGATTCCAGCTGCAGCAACCTACACCAGCTTTTAAATATGTTGAGTTTGGAACTGGAAAAGGCTCAAAATCCATTCTTTGGTCCCGAGACACAGCAATTCCCGCTGCCCACAGACCCAGTGAGCTGACCTCTCACTGAAGACAAGCTCCAATTCTGCACTGCTCACAGTCTAGTGGGAAATACTTTGCTCCTGCTGCTACTTGTCCATTCTTGCCTTTGTATCTTTTGCTCACTTTTCACAGCCTTTAAGCATTTATCTTTTCACGCCTTTGCCTGCTCTGGATTTCCCTCAAGGCTGATTCTGCTACATCAGGGTCCTTATGCCTTTTTTTTTTTTTTTAAGTTCCAGGCAGAACTTTCCCACCTACCTCATGACCATGCAGTCCATGAGCTGAAGTAAACTGAGTCACTGATCCTTTTCCCACCAGGAGCAAGAAGCGATTCACAAACTATATTCTTCAGAGCTCCCAGCTGGCTAGTAGCCAAGCCACCGCAGCAGCTACAGACCAGCTCCCTCCAAAGTAGCTGTCCAAGACTTTCTTCAACACAAAGCTGGGACACAAGCAACGTGGAGATACCCTGTCAGAAGCAGGGGGGATGCAGAGGAGCATCAGGAAACCTCTCTCACAGTGGGGTGCACAATATATATTGGAACCATCCCTTTACCAAAAGTAGGAATAAAACAGTAACCTGTACAATCAAAAGTTTCTATCAGATACATGTATCAAAATGGGGAATATTGACATAAAAACCCCACTTAAGGTTCCTACAAAAATTTAATCTAATTAAACATTTTTAAGGTTTTAGTTCCATCTGCCTGCCATATTCTTGATCGATCAATGAGCAGATTCTGCTCACCTGTTTGCAGGAATGACTGGTGCAGCTCTGGAGTCACCAGAAGAGAAGAATCTCATGAGTTACACTGGAAATAGTGGGATCATACTCAGGCTTGTGACATCCTGACTCACTGGACTTGTAATCTGATTATACGGGTGTTTTTGGAAGCCCTGTTTAGTATGTCCTGCCCTGCTCCAGCATTTCGCCTCTGGGGATCACCAAGTTTGCTGCTTCACAGACACCCTTGGGGTTTGGAAACTGCCCACTTGTGACAGATGGAAACAGTGAGGTGTCTTCCAAAACTTCCTGTTGATTTTGAGTGTTTGAGTCAAAAAGCTGCAGATGTAGTAAATGTTCGTCTTTCCACATAAGGCCTGGGGAAGCTCTGGGCACACAACATTTTTTTTAAAACAAGCACGTGGTGTCTCGAGGTATGCACCAAAGATCTGTGTTTCTTTATATGTAGATGACTAGGTCGAAAGCATAACCCTTGGACAATCTATACCTTCTCTATGTTTTTAGCTGCAATAGCATCCTGTCCTCTATTTACTGGCACTCTGCTAGACACCAAGAAAGCTAGTACAAGCTTTTTCCTATCTCAAAAGTTATCAAGTTCCTGTGACATAAAGTGTTTTTAAAGCAAATCGCACATTTTGGTGAGTGAATCTGAAAGAGCCTGTCTGGTATTTGAAGAAACCTGGGGATAGAAGAGACATTTGCTGGGAGAACAGCTCTGGAGCCAGGCAAGTTTTTGAATTAGGAAAGTTCCTCTTACACCCTCCTGCTAGTCAGACAAAATGTGCTCAAGTTCGTTGGTCATTCTTGGAGCCTTGAAAGCAATGCAGCGTCTGGTAAATTCATTCCCAGATGCTGGGGGAACAAGGGATTGTGGGAGACAGTTTAAGACGAGGAGGGATTTACTGCAGAACAGAGAAAAAACAAATCAATGAAAGTTTGTTCAGCCATACTTTCTTTTTTTTTTTTTTTTTTTAGTTAGGCAGCAGTAGGAGAAGTTTGGGGATTTTATGCTTGTGTTGCTTTAAGGACAGGAATGCTGGAAACAGAGGTATTTGATACCTTTGCTGCTAATTACAGTGCAAGCTCCCAGTGTCCTGACAATGCCCTTGTCCCTGACCTGGAGGGGCCTCACTGTCTCAGGGTCAGCTGTAATTTAGGTTTAGGTCAGACCTGGGACTCTCTTGCCAAACTAACCGCACTTTGTTTTGAAGTAGAAACCATTTACTAGCAAGTCTGAGACCATCAAACTCATTTCACTAATGAGAAACAGGAACAAAGTGCAGAGCACCAGAGACGAAGGTCAGTGTTCGACACAAGGAGAGCTCAGCTGCGTCGTGAAGGAAGAGGCTGTGCTGCCCACCAAGCCACGCGAGCGCGTGAGCAGAGCTTCTACTCTCTTCCATTACGCGTGTTTATTACAAAAACATCTCGGAACCTACTAAGCTGTGCCAGTCCCTGAGCAGGCACAACGATGCTGTCAGCCCCCCACCTTAGAGACTCTACAACACAGTTGCTGCATTTCACAGGAGGCTCAAGAAAGAGGACTGAGCTCTTCAGTAAAGCTCATGAGTTGTTGGTGCTGCTCCCAGCAATTCTCACAGATTGGCTGGGTGATTTGGTGCAAGAAACTCTGGTTTTCTACTTGAAAATTGAGGTTTTTCTTCCTTATTTAAAAAAAAAAAAAAAAAAAAAGCTTTGAGATCTTCAGAGGGAACATGCTGCAGAAAATAACCCAAAAGCTGTAAAGGGAAATACTTTTTAACTTCCTTGGAATAATCATCACTCTCTCACAGGGAGTGAAATATTTTTTCAAACCAACAGATTTTGATCCAATCTTCTTCCCCCTCACTATATTCATGGTCAGAGATTATACTGTCACGATACCGCATAGCATTACCTGAAATTAACTTGTCACTTAAAGAACTGTTCTTTACAATTTGTGCGTTAGTCTGAGAGCCCAGTGCATTTTGCATATTTTCAGAGTCCCTGCTCTTTTGCATTTTTGCAGACACAGGACTTGGTTTACTAAAGAAAAACCTATCCAGATCACCAAAATGTTTTTCAACGCACATCACTGCGACGAGAAGACAACTTGCACTTAGAGGAAAAAGCTGAACGAAAAATTTGTGCCAATTTACTAAACAGTAAAAGTCTTTTGACAGAGCATTCCAGGTCCAAATCTATGAAGACACAAATGAGACAAACAAGGATAGACCCAGACATGCCCTTTGGGAACACTAAAGTATCTTCAGCTCTAGATGCTGGCCACAGTTGGGGTCGGTGATCAGATCTGAGAGACGACAGCCGTAGCGAGAAACAGGACTGACCACTAAGGGATGTTCAAACAGCGATGTTCAAGTCTTTCGTTCATAAAAGGCAACTACAAGATTGCAACACACCCTGATGTGCATTAACACTTCTTCACTGCCATGCTTGGCAGCTGCAAGGTAGTGTGGTAGAAAGAATTACAACTCTGACAGAGTTCCATTCAAGTTCAAAATGCAATACGCCCATTGTCAAAAACCACAGGTCCCTAACTACACGTAAACCCAGATCTCTCCTCACACCGTTGGTGCCTCTGCAAATATCAAGCCAGCTTTCAAGAGCTCATCTTAAATACCAGAGTTCTTGCAGGATAGTTCCCAGCTACCCAAGATCTGGGTAGCTCTTTCATGACTCCCTGAGAAAGCCACGTGTTTCAGGAGCAATGCAACTGCCACGTACCACAACAAGGCTCTGGAGCACTGCAGATAGCTTCCTTGGCAGCTGGCCCGCAGTGCTGGAGCTCACTCCCAGGAGAGATTAGAGGGAGTAAAAACCTCATTGCCATCAGAGCAAAGCACTCAACCTGCTTCTACCAGAGATTTCTCACAAGAGCCAAAAAAAAAAAAAAAAAAAAGAAAAAAAATCCAAAAGTGCCTCTACAAATAGGAGGCTGCAAGAACCATAACCCGGTTAGTATTATGCATACAGCTTTGCGAACAGCTCGGGTAACACCGAGCTGTAAAGGACAGGCAGAAGCTCTGAGCAGAGCCTGTTTTACACCGGGAAGATTACCTGACTAACATCTGAACGGAGAATTTGCCTCCCTATATAAAGTCACCCAAAACCCAGATCTGCAGCTCCAAGGCTTTCAAGTGAGGTTTTTAAATTTGGAAGTTGAATAGCACGAAATATATTCTAACCCCCAGATGACCTTATTCAAGCTCCTTTTTTTATTTTCAAGGCACAGTAGAGGACAGAAGCTACCCTCAGGTTCCCAGGTAGCGCAATTTATACGAGGCAGATGAAAGTACAAACTATTCGGACTCGCTTAGACTTTGTGTGCTTTCAGACCCCCCTGCTACTTCAAGTGTCACCACATCTGCGTAAGCCTACAGCGAAGAGGAAAGGAGAGGGTTTTCACTGGTTTCAAGGAAGGCTGAGCTCTGCCCATAGACAAGGTAACTTTCTGCCTCCACACAGACGACCGCGCAGACGAGGTGTTTCCCAAGGGCGCAGCAGAGCCCCGTCAGAGACTGCTCCCTAGGCTGGAGCTCCTGTGCAGGAGGACACGATGTGGGCTTACCCCCCAGGAGCCCAGCAGGCTCCTGGGGACAGGGCCGTAACGACCATGGATCGCCCAGTTAACCGTATGGAGGTCATCTCCTGCCCTCTGCTCCACTGTCATCCAAGGTAGCGCTCTGCAAGGTGGAGCTGTGGGCAGGGCTGTGCAGGCAGCGGCCCAGCCTGGGAACTCAGGAGCAGCAAGGAAGGAGAGGATGCTGGAGTGGAAGTGATTTGAATTAGAACAAACTGGCTGCTGAATAGAAGCTTTTATTCCAGCATGGAGAAGGCTTTGTTAGTCAAGCACATGTGATGCACAAAAGCCTCCACTTGAATTCATTGAGTTTTAATTGGTTCTCAGGTGGGGGAGGAGATGGGTGTTAGGAATTAGGGATTCCTTAAAGAGGCAATATCATTAAATCTTAACGCCTCTTCCCTCTCACCCCCAGCTTCAGCTTAGGAGTCTGGCCTCATTCAATGGTCTTATGTTAGAGAATCAGAAAAACTGAGGGAGAGAAAGGGTGGGAGGGGGAGTCGCTAATAAAGCCTAAAGAGAGATCAATGAACGAGGAGGGTGAGGGGCAGGAGGGAGACTGAAAAAAGAAAGAGGCTGGTTGGGAGAGGAGGGAGGTCACACGCAGGCAGGGAAGGCAGGAGAGCCTCAAAGGGACGAGGGAAAGAGAATGATGCCATTTGAGTCACTTTCTTTTCTCCCTGCATTCCTTCTTTTATTGAACACTTCAACCTTCCCTTAGAGATCTTCTAGCTTGGCTCTGTGAGCCTGTGCTCCAAAACAACAGAGTCGATCACCACAAGGAAGGAAGCAAATCCTGGGATGGGCATGGCGTGCGTGTGCACGGGGAACGACGGCAGTGAGAGAAACCTGCTTGGAAGGACCTTGCAAGAGCTGCTACTTCTTTTGCCAGACACAGCACGTTTCAGACAGAAGTTTTGTTACTAAGAGCCTGTCACAGACATAGCTGAATCAAGGTCCTTGTGAGTAAAAGAGAAAGGGGGTAATCGGGAGCTAAGGAGATTTCACAGTCGGCATTGTAGGAGGTACAGCACATTGCCCAGCTTACAAAAGGGACCCTGGGTACCTGCAAACCAGATCCTGAGACCACCGCTACACTGCGATGGGGGACACACAGCTCACAAATGTATAATGATTTCCATCAGTCCAATACACCATAGGAGAATGAACTAATGTTGTTTTACCTTTTACATTTGGAATTTAGATAGGTAAGTGAATGATACACCAAACACACTGCCAGCAAACGCCAACTCGAACGCATTTTCTTGTAGAGCTCCCGACAGAAGAATGCTGCTTCTATATTTAAGCCAGACAGTTTATCCTGTATAAAGCCATACACAGCAGATATTCTTTGCAGGAAGCACTGCCTACTGTTTTACTATAATTCTTCATTATAAAATCAGACTGCACAATCTCTGCTTGTAGACACCATGGCACTAATCTCCCCCAAAACAGGAGCACTGCAACCAATTACTACACAGACATCTCTGACTTCTGTTCGAGGACAGTGTGGGATGCTGAAAACAGCATTCCCATGGTGCCTTTTCTTTAAGAGACTGTCTGATCCAAGTCACTTACTGGGGTGTGAAATCTGAAGGAAACACAAGATTCTCCGCTGACACAGCTGTGGTATGGGGTAGTTCTTGCATACACTTGGTTATGGGAACGTTTTTCAAGGCACAGGGGAAAAAAAAAAAAAGATCTGTGAATTCACTCATTGAAAGTATCATAGGACCCCCTCCCTGAAATATGAGCCCAAGTATCATTTAGAAGTGACACAGAGACTGAAGTCTCATTTGGTCTTTAACTCCAACTAAAGCAGACGTGGTTTCCACCTGGCAAAGGCATTTGTGAGCAGTGGGCCACAACAGTGCGTGGCACCAGCTGCACAGAACGCGCTTAAGCACACGTGGAGAAGAGCTAACACTACTTGCCTTGATTTTAATACTGCAAAGTCTACACTCTGACTCTGCCAAGCTGCCTGTTGTCACTGCTTGACCAGTGACAACCCACAAGAGCCCTGCCCTACAGGAGCAGAGCTTTCTTCCAACAAGAGAGTCTCCCCTGGAAGGTTTGTGTAGGCAAAACAAACAAAAACACCACAAATCATATTAGACATGTTTTCTCCCCCCTCTAAGCAATGTTGCTTGCATGCTTCGGTTTGCCTCTTCACATAGTGCACCTGCATTACAGGTAGCATATATGTTACAGGTAGACTTATTTCTTTTTCTATCTTATAAGTTTTAATTAACATACAGGCATAATTTCAAATTCTGACTCCCTTGAAGCAGCCAACTGCTCTTCATCATCAACAGTAACATTTGTGAGTCCATCTTACTGTGCATAGCTCTAAACCTGATCCCTGCCTCATTGGAAAGCCGCATCGCTCTGCGGAGAACTAAGCAATTGCACCGTTTCCTACAACTCTGCATTCCATGTCAGAGACAGAGCAACTTCTGTGACTATCTTCCCAGTAATAAAATGTAGGAAAAGGCTGTGGTGGTAAGGATGGGCAAGGTCATGCCTCCCAGATTGTTCCCTATATTTATCCTAGACTTGTTGCCCTGGATGCATTTGCCCTCCTCCCAGCAGTTCTAGTAACAGCCTTTCCCGTAATTGTTTCCTTCTCTTTCAGATACGTTCAGTTTATCTTTGTACTTCAATGCAGGAGCATTGGTTTTCCTGACACCACCTTGTTTCTCAACAGCTCCCTATTTGTAGCTTCCAGTAGGATCAGACCAAATGTCATTTGTGCCTTTAGAATTAAAAGTAATTTTAAAAAACCCTCCCATTATGTTAAAAAAATCCTGCTGCTCTCCTATGGCTTTCTGTAGACACCTTTGGTAGCTGGGATCCTCTTGCAACATTTTCCCTAGCAAGTACCATTTCCACAGCCTTTTGGTATGCGACAGCAGGCACTTCTGAACTGCTTCACTACACAAGCCACAGATTTGTCTGTCACAAACAGTGTCAGTTATCACAGCATCAAATTTGCTGTGTGCAGCAGGTCTCTTTAAGACTGCCATGAATTGAAAATTGTTTTCCTACCTCTTCTCAATGCCTGAAGGAACAGGTATCTCAGCAATCAGCAGTGGCTTTGGGGCAAAGTGTGACTGACACATCTGTATCAGCTATCCAGTTAATTTTATTCCCAGCCTGTTTCATTACATTAAACCTCAAGATGCTCACGATGTTTCCTCCTCTCCAAGCAGGAGTGATAGCAAAACCATCCTTTCAGCTCCAGAAGAAGTTTAGCTATGGCTGCTCCACCAATTAGACTGGCTTCACCTCACAGGTCCTCCTGTAACCAGGAGATTGCCGCCTTCTTTGTGAGTACTAACAACACACAAAGACAATCCTAAGCAAAATTCAGCCCTAACAAGGTATCGCTGCCAATTTCAACAGGACCACAATGGGTATGTCCTGTGCCAAGCTACTGGTCAGGCACAAGATTTTACTTTCTGTTATCGTCTGTGAAGGGGCAGATTTATGTGGCTGCTGACGTAGCTTCAAGAATTATACTATGAAGACCACCTACAGCACAGGTCTTTACAAAGCTGGTCAGAATACCACTACAGAAACATGCTCTATACCCTCCTTGGAAATCACCTATTTCGGCTTCAGTGGACAAGTCCTTGCAAAGACTTTGGGAGCACCCATCCTTTGCTCTGTGGATAGCCAGATCAGCATCCTGTGCTTAGCCCAAGGGTTTCCTGTGGCTTGCCTGGCAGCAAGACAGCTTGCAGCTTCCCATTCTGCTTCATCTGAAGCTGCAGCCCCGCAGCAGGCTCCGCATGCAGGTTCCTGCCCCAGCCCACACCAGGGCTGTAGTGGCTGCAGGACCAGACATCAGAGCATTCATAGCTTCTCTGGGCTCAAAGGCCATGTCCAAGTTTGTGCAGGAAAAGGACAGAGCTGCACTAGAGCCGGGCACTACGTGTTACAGAGACAGAATGAGGCTAGGATGACTAATGAGAGAAGCCAGTGCTGCAAAAGCTTTCCAGCCCAGTGCCCTCACAGGTTTCTGTGCGAGACTGTAATATTTTGCACATTTATTGGTGCAATATTGCACACTTACTGCTCCTTAAACTCGCACGAGCCCACACCTCCGTGGCCCCACTAACCTGTGGGCCTTGCTTGGAGAGATCTTTACAGACGCACATCTCTACTGATGAACAACAAAGTTACCGCTGTGAACTTCAGGGGAGTGCTCTGCTACTTCAGTAGGTTTGCCCATTGTACCTAAACATGTTATTTCTCTGAATGGTATCAGTGCCCGCTCTCCTGTGTTTTGACAGTAAGTAGGCGAGGGGCACTGTAGCTTTAAGAAGGTCATTTCCACTGTCCTGCCAGTGTAATTAGCCTGCTAAAGAAAGGGCAGAGGCTGGAAATTGGATTGAGCAAACCAGGCTTTAGCCACAGGATGAAGACAGAGCCCCAGGATTGTTATGTTAATCACCTGAGCTCAGCAGTCCCTGCCCTTCAAACCAGTACAAGCCCAGTACAAACCCAGAACCTCTCTGCAGAGCAAACCCAGCCTGGCTCAGGCTCCAGCTGCCCTACGACATCTCTCTCCACCTCCGGGGATGCAGGGGCCACCCCTGCGGACAGACCCGGGGTCACCCGGCTGCGGGAGGGAGTCCCTGCCCGGCCACAGGCACAGCCCGTGGTCATACAGCTCCTCTGATCCAGAGCGCCGGGCCACAGCTGCCAGCAAGGCAAAGACTAAATGGGGGTCACGGGTGACACCGTGAGCTGATGGGCCAGGGCAGCTTTACACCAGCTGAGGATCCAGCCCTGGCCGTGCTGAGTCAATAAGCACGTCTGAAAGCACAGATTGCTTACTGCTATTTCACCGATGAAAAATAGCATTAAGAACAATAGGCCAGATTCGGATCCAGCATAATAAAGTCTGTAGGCAGCGGAGCCGTGTGTGGGTTCGGTCGAGTGGCAGCCCCTCCGCAGTGACAGCACGAGCTCCCTAGGTCCCTGGGCCGCTGGCTCATGCTCAAGTCCAGTGTCTTCAGCACTAGAGCTACCCCAAGTTAATCCCAGGGTCAAGTCCTGGGGACACAGCCCCCCAACCTACCCCTGCACACCCCCCAGAAGTGCGGCCATGCTCTGCACCAGACCCGTCACCTGCACCAGCGTCACCTCCAGCACCCGTTGGTGCGACGCCACTGAACCAAGAGGTGCTGCACAAGCCAGCGGCGGTGGTGAGCTTGGCCCAAGGTGCCCTGTTTGCTGAAGGGATGCGTTCGTGGCTCAGCCAGCGAGAGCTGGCCACGAATCGCTCCCAGTCACAGCCGGCTGCCTGCTGCCTCCTGTTTTGTCCTCGCCGCCTCTCCCCTCCACAGGAAACAAGGCAGGGGTTTACTTCACTGCGCTTTGCTAGCTTGTGTCCCCTGGAAATATGCCTTTGTCCCCACTCTGCTCAGAAATTTTGGGCTAGCAGTCTTCCCTGCCACCACCCACCCACCTTCTTTTTAAGGCAGCAGCGCGGGCTGGCCATTGTCCCCTCCTTGCTGCCCCTATTTTCTTACGGCAAGCTCACGCCTCTCCCCCATGTCGGGCCAGCTGGAGCTCCGCATTACCTCCCTTGTTCTTCGGTGCATTTTTTCACTGCGCCCCTGCGCTGCTGGGGAGGGGGAGGGAGAGGAGGAGGATGGGAGGGCAGCGTCTGGCCCCGCATCCAGCCCGCCGGATGGCATGGTTTTGGAGAGGCCTGGCTTAGTGAAGTTATTCAAGCCAACGGCAGCCTGGCAACCAGGCGGCCACAATGGGAGCGCAGGAGGAGGAATGTTTCCACATGCCTGATCAATGGGAGCAAGGGAGACAGCAAAGCAAACAGAAGCTGGGAAAGAGACACAAAGAGAAAGCAGCCTTTTCTCTGCTCAGTTCCTTTCATTTGTCACAGCTCTTTGTGCAGCTGATGACAACGGAGGCCCTTCGGAGGCTAGTTTTAGGGAGTTTGGTTTTTCTAATTAAATAAAACTCCGTGTCCTTTTTCTTCACTTGTCACCTTCCCACTTGCCAAAAAACCCTAAGAGCAGCCCCATCTGTGCTTGAGACTCCTGCTCCACACACCTCCCAGGAGCCCCAAGCACCTCTTTCTCCCTGGGAAGGTAGAAAGGCACAACCAGCCCTTCACTTGCTCAAAAGCGGCTCCCGGGCTGGAGGCGGTGCCCTGCCCGAGCGCCGGCCGGGCCCAGCCTGGGGGGCCAGCAGCACATGCCACCCGCACCCCCCCAGCTGCTCATTACGGGAATAAAGAGCCCAGCAAAGGACAACTTCTCTGGAGGTGGCGTGCTCCCCACAGCAGCTGCTGACGAGACTAACGGGCAGCTTTCTGTGGGAACCGAGCAGCATTCAAAATAGGGTTAGAGGAGAGTTGCCTTGGAAACTTGGACCCTTTCTGCTAAGGGGCTACGATTTCCCTTGATAGGTCCCAGACAGGATTTACCTGGGAGCAGACTGTGGAACAGAAACTCCTGCAATCTGCAAAGCAGCTCCCTGGAGGGGGCATGGAGGCGAAGGAGGGGTTTCAGGACAGAGGCACCAGCTCGCTGGTGCTGAGCTGCCTGATGACAAACAGCGGCCAAATCCAGCCCTGTTGCGTAACCAGCGGTAGGAGCCCGAAGTTGATTCCTCTAATTACTGTGCAAGCGTTCACGGCAACAGGCCTCCTCTGTGCAGGAGTTTACAGGAAGAAGTCCTCCACGGCTCTAAGGCAACAACCAAGAAAACCAACAGGAGAGAGAGTTTGGGGGTAAGCTTTCCTGCACTGAGTCCAGAGCAGAGATTACTCCGTCTCTTACAAACAAACAAAAGACAAACCAAAAAAGACCAGAGTCTACCTGGATGTATGTAGCCCTGAAGAACAGAAAAACCTTCTGGCTGCTGAGGAACAGGAGGCAGAACACTGCCTCCTCCACACCTCCATCAAAATGCAGGTATCCCCTCCTGCAGCCAACTCCATCCCCAAGCAGCCCCGGGCTGCAGAAGCTCAGCTCCAGCCCCCTGGGCATCATGAGTACAGGAAGAGGATTAATGATCTTGCATGTGCCTTAGGAGGAGGGAACTTTAGTTATGAGCATGGCAATGTTTGGGATCTCACCAGTCGTTTGCTCACAGTTAGGTTCAGGCAGCAACCAAACCATGACAGGGAACTCCAGCAACATGAGTCAGGGAAGCTCAAGGCATCATGGGTTCAAGGAAAGAGAATGAAACTTGGTCCTAATCATAGATGTAGCACTGGCTCAACAGCACAGGAAAATTCCTGCCCAATTCCAACAGCCAAGGACACAAATGGCTAAATACAGACTTCTCAGTCCTCATGGCCAGGTGTTCCAGGCTCTCCAGGCGGACAGCAAGTTCTTCTGCCAATAACTGTTTCTATTCTCATGCACGCTGCTGAGCTCAGGAATAAACCTCTTGGCTCCACTAGTCCTGTTTCTCAGTCAATTGGTGGGGCTAATATTGGACCAGACATTTTGGCAGTCAGGCTCTGAAGTGATAAGGATGCATAGTCTTATCAGCTTCTGATGTCACCCCATCTGACTTGCACTTCATGCCCTGCATCGCCACCCAGCCCTCTCCTTTGAGGGTTCAGGCACATCCCTGTTGCCTGGTTAAAGAGGATCTCAAGTCATTTTGCATGAAAGCTGAATTCCAGCAGTGTTGGCGTTTCCTCTGTCTCACTCTGGAGGCATCAAGGGGTGATGACATGCTGCCTCAGTTTCATCATTTCCCCCACCTCCCAACAGTGTCACATGTGATGTTCTACTGGGTGATGCTGTTTGTGAGGTGTTTGTTTAACAATGTAATGTAAGTGCCTCCAAATATTATCATCATTATTAACAACGATAATTACTAAAGAAGAGGATTCTACCATACTCCAAGTCTCCTTAACACCAAGTTGTTTACTGCCATATAATCAGCAAGCTTGCCTTTGGGAAGCATCTTGATTTCCACATCAAGTATATCACTGCCATCTCACAGTCCTACTTGCCTCTTCCACTGCACCCAGACACGTGCTAAGTGCCAGCCTGCAGCTGAACAAAGATCAGGAAGAACCTCTCTGACTTCAGCATGAAAACTCACTCCACAGGCATTACCCACTGCTTCAAGATTATTCCAGTGCTCCTTAAGCCTTCTTGTAAGGAAGGAGAAATCCACCTTCACTCCTGCTCAAAGGATTCCTTTCATTGAGGCCTCTATAGATTTGCAATGGCAAGTATTTGACCTGCTTCAAAAATATTCAGGAGACTCTCACATGCATTCAGTAAGGGCAGACAAGCAAAATCCTCAGCTCATGTTCTCCTGGGGTTTCAGCATGCTGATGGCAATATACATCCTAATTACAATATATACCATATTGAGAATGAGACCTTGTCAGCTCTGGTGATGCTTTCTTTGAGTCAAAGAAACAATCTGGAAGTGATTGTGATCATTTCTCAATAGATCAGAAAAAAAGTCTAACCACGTGCAAATATCTTTAAGTAACTGGCCTCAGTGAGAAGCTTCCAGGACAGGCCACACGGAACATTTGAACTGTATAAGAATATTTGGACACTTCCAATGCTTGAGTGGTGTAAAACAGCAAAATGTGCTGCTCCTATACAGGAGGGGAAAAAAAATAAATGAAAAAAACTGAGGTGTGAAAACAAGACAGTCCATTGCGGTATTCACTAAGCTCTGAAACAAAAAAGATTGCTCTTCTTTACAAACAGTGCACTCGAAGTGTCACAGCATAACATGCATGCGACAAAACCAGCAGGAAAAGCAGCATTCACTCACCACAAACAAGCACCACAGAATGCTAACCAGTTACTGCAGGCTTCCAGAAATGTTGCAGAGCAGCACAAAACGCAACACAAGTGGTCCCTTACGAGACAGAAAAGCACTATGATCACTGCAAGGCAAAGCAGTTGCCATAGCTAGTGCTCTTCTTTCACTCTTGCACCTGCTGCGAAGACACCGTGCTGCTACTTATCAGGACTCTATAGCTCCCTGCTCTGCCTCTTCAACAAGACCCTCTTGTGCTGCCTATGGATTCATCTCAAGATAACATTCTTCGGCAGAAGGACAACCTGCTGATGGACACATGCAATTAGTAGCCTGCTGACAGGCGCCCTTTCAGCCTCTCCGTGGCCGTCTTTACTCAGGTAAAGCTGGCACAGTGATCTAGCCACCCATCCTTTGTTACAGCTCTATAAAGTGGAGGAAATAATTCAACAAGTCTTAAAGGGAACCTCAGGGTAGGATGCGAATGTGATAGGTATTCCATAACTGAGGGAGAAGCAGCATTCTATCACTGTTGAAATGGCTCCCACTACTAAATCGGTAAGTGCTTGAACTTTTTATGATTCTCCTTAGCACAGGTAATACCACAACAAGGCAAAGAGCTACCACCTGCAAATATATAAACAAGTTAATTTTGGAGGGGAGAAGGGGTGAGGTGGAAAGAGAGCACTTCTTTCAGGAAATACTGCTTTAATCCCAGCTGAAAGGGGAATATTTCCTCTGACATCCTTCCTTTCAGTCTTCTGACAACATGACCCTGATGAAGACATAATACAGATGATGCAGACAGTACACAAGGCAACTGGGATGGTGGTACTGGCCCCCCAACCTGCTGGTGTCCTGCAAGGTATAGAGCATAGAGCACACACCGTACCCAGTGACCAGATCTCCAAGCAGCCTAATTATGCAACCTTGCCACAAGGGGTGGGAGGAAAGGAAATCCTTTCAGGCATATCACATCAGAGCTTCTTGAGATCCTTCCCACTTACATCTCGGTCCCACTGGCACACGTGGGCCACAGCCTTGCAAAAACTAGGAGCAAAGAGATCCCAACTCATTTTGGTATGGATCAAGCAAAACAACTTCACATGGTTACAGGACAGACTGCAAATACTTATTATAGCACCCTCTTCCACCCACAGCCATAGATCCCTAACGAAAATCAGAGAAACCCATTCCCCTGGGTACAGTCCGTTCATGGCCACAGCACACGTGGGGGCCAGCGACAAAGCACAGGGCAGATCCTACCCTGTTTCCTTCACTATGTGAGACCCCGACCTTGACCATCCACTTGGTAGAGGATGTATGCGGTATTCAGAGATTGCTCCCCCCAGCGTTCAGGCTTTTCCCTTTGCTCACAAATATGTTAAAACACAGTCCAAACTATGTCCACAGGTAGCACAAAATTGCAAAAACCAGCCATTCTTTCTATAAAAATCCACCAGTCTCCCGTTAGCCTGCCACAGCCCACTCAAACATTCCTACAAACCCAGGAAAGTGGTTTTTAACCGTTTCTAATTTGCAGACCCTTAGACTAGAAACATGGACCTATATATAGTGAACTTCAGCCTACTGAAAATACACATTTCTCTCATCAAAGCACGTAGTCAGAATCCCTACAAGCTAGAAAAGCAGATGTTAAGCTGTGTCAACCAGGATAACAGGAAAAAACTACAATTCATTGTCTTTACCTAGGGAAGAAGCGTTCCTTTGCTTCAGTGAAAAAGCTGTGACTTACAGAGAGTTCAGGCATGCTGACTTCTGCGGCCCATCCCTCATTTTGCAGTGATCACTAAGGCTGTGCAGTGTAAGTGAGAAATCTCTTCCAGCTTGCTATCTGACTTAGTGTGGGGGACCAAAGAGCAGACATCTGAGTGTTACCCGTAACCTCCACTAGAATTAAAAAGCCATTCATACAAAGCCATCAGTAACCCCCTATACCCTTGCCAAGGTCTGTGACCAGGCACAGAAGCGCCCTCCTAATAGCGCTGCAAATTCCCTTTTAGAAAGGCTGTGACAGCTGGTCTCTGTTACACCACTTAGCACCCGATGAGCAGCAACTGGGAAGGGGATGCTCAAAGGTGGGCACAGCGATGCGCTCCTCAATATTGGGGGCCTGTCAGTGGCAGAGTCCTGCACAGATCTGGAGGAAGGTGGATTTCACCACCCTCAAATTCTGACAGTAGAGCAGGTCAGCCCTCTTCTGCATGGCCACTCTGTCCTGCTGGTTACAGACAGTTGGCTGTAACTCCAGGAGCAGCAAAAGCTGCTGTCTCATTTCCTCTGTCATCTGTATTGTCTTAGCACTAAAAGCCATATGAATCCACAGAGTTAAATCCACCCACTGCTGCAGTCCCAGGAGCGCATGCATCCTTCTATCATATTAAAAGTGCCACGCTAATGGTGCCCAGCAGCAAGTCCTCCATCCTGCCTGTTGGCCATTTGAAAATGGCTCTTAGTGATTCTCTGTCATGCTAGAAGAGTTTGTCAGCTTGTCTCACACCCAGTTCTGGGGATACTGGTGTATCCAAAAGGCATCTCACAACAGCCATCACAAAAACAACCACAGGGCTGAGTACCGAAACTGGCCACGGGATGTCTGCCCACAGCTCTGAGAAGCTAATTTGAACCAGGCTGAGCTGTATGGACTCAATAATTAAGAAAGAATGTACCTGAAGCCAGTATATCAACGGGTGAGAATGCATTTCAGGTCTACAGAATTAAACCATTGTAATCAGAGAAGGAAAAAAAAAAAATCTGAAGTAAAATGCTTGCATAGACCTTGACTATTCCCTTAGCAGGACAAACCTGATGACTAGTTGTTGTTTACAACGATAAGGTCAGAGGAAAGGCCATTTCCTCTCAACAATTGTCAGAAAGGATTAAAACCTGCATTCAGGCTTGCTTTGAACTAGCAGGTACTCCATTCCCCGATGGTATCAGGATCCATTCAGCGAGGTCTCAAGCAGCCTCCAGGGCATGTCTCCATAATGCCCCTATTGTGGAAATATGCAGGACTGCTTCCTGCATTCACTCTATCTTTATGAAGCTTCACCCTTGTGGTCTGATACCCAGGTCAGGAAGCAATCCTGCAATCACTGTTTAATTAGTCATTTCCCAAGACTGCCTCAGTTGAGAGTTGCTGCTGCTTGTCAGCTTCTGAAGACGGAGGCTGGGAATCAGAAACATCGTTTCCAGATTGAGGAAGAAAAGTTACTCGCAGGTTTGAGGCGCGTTTTTACTGCAGCTCAACATTCTCCATTTCCACTTTTTTTCCCCCCCTCTAAGCAGAAGGATTTGAGCGGATGAAGGGGCCATTGCACCTTCTGCAAGTCAAGACAAAAGCTGATTTATAACAAAAGTGGTTTTATTTTTGTTGATTTGTTGTTACAGGCTGGGCTTTGGTTGGCTTGGGTTTTGTTTTGGTTTTTTTTTCCATGAGAAATAGCGTCTTTGATACAAAGCACATACTTCAAGAGAGTTCTGTTCCAGGAATTCCAGTTGCATACTTTCCTTTGTGGAAGTCAGCACTGAGCCTGAGAGGTTGGATACATGCAGCTTCAGCTTTTCCAAATGAGTTCCCGGGAAGAGGTACTTCTTACGATACAGGCACCAATTTGAAAAGAATGAGAGTTACGTAGCATTAAAATATTTGTCTCGATAATGAGTGTTTGTGAGTGGAGGAATGATAAAGGAAAAATGTATTTGTTAAAACCCAAATGCTTTGAAAAACATGGTGATTTTTCTGTTCAACAAAATAAATTAAGTATTTCAATAATGTTAAAAAGGCCTATTTTGGCATCGTCAGTGTATTGGACGTTGTTGAGAAAAGCTTTTCAAAACCACAAAAAAACACAATTACATAAGAAGTTACATAAAGCTATATAAAGTAACTTTTTTCAGTGTAAAGAAACTGAATTCAGAGGAACTGCTCTGATCAAAACAAAATGTTTTCAGAGTTTCATTTTGTAAGAAAGTTTGATTTATGACATGATTCATTCTGGGATGGAAAAGGTTTTGAAATCTCAACATTTCCCAGTAAAATGAGAACTTCTGTCTTTCTCTAGTTCCAGTTTCCTTTGTTGTAATGAAATAATTGGAAAAGTGGTGTATGTGATAATTTCCTTGTGACAGAGGGACAACCCTGCTTTTGATAAGTGTGTGTGAAGCAGAAAAAAAAATTCAGAAGAAGAAAAACCCTAACAGATCAGAAATGCCAACTGAGAAATTTACATAAATTTCAAGAAAAAATACTGGAATTCACAGAAGATTGATATGAGGAGAACTAACTCCAGTAGAGAGTAGAACTGGTGAAGAAGTTATAACATGAATTATTTTATCTATCTTATGAGAAGTTCCTGCTCTCTCCCTGGATCTAGCATGTAACAACTTCTAACCTTGTTCACATCACATCTTGTAACATGCTGGATCAGTCTCTGTGCTGGGCAAATGCACATTGCTTCCAGCAGCTTGGAGTGCAGGCAGAAAAAACAGGTATTTGCTACAAAAAACTGTGCAAGTATATGCTCAGAAGGATTTTTTTTAACTCTTTCTCCTGCTAAGGCTATACTAACCCTCACAACAGCCAAACCCAGAAGAGACAGGGATGAGATAATGTCACATGAGCATCCTTTCTCCTCAGCCACTCACAGAGACAAGTGGCATCTTCTCCATGCTCCTTTCCTCTGATTTCCTGACAGTTTGCCTTTCTGCAGCAATGTAGCTGGGATTACCCTACGCAGTCTTCTGTTACATGATCTTCTTCTTAAGCTGTTTCTTGCAAAGTGCCAAAACATAGTGAGAAAAATTATTTTTGACCCACACTGATGAGAGAAGGATGCAGAAAAGACCTATGAAGAGAGCTCAACAACACCTGTGAGGTTATCCTCTCCATCTCCTCACCTGGGGGAACAAGAGCTCAGCACCCAGCATTACCATAGCACCAACAGCCGTCAATAAATTGCTCTCATAAGAAAAGAACAGATGCGACAAAGATTGTTCCAGGGTCTATAGCAGACCACAGCCAAAGCAGAAGAGTCTAAATGTGCTGGGCTGGGATGGCAAGGGAAGTCACAACTGGGTTTCATCTAGGGAGAATTATTCTTACACTCAATTCATCAATTTATGGGCAAGCGATTCCACAGGCAACGTTGACTTGATTAACAGAGCCATAATGACAGTGAGTGTAGGGAAGCATCCAGCCAAGTATGCAAACTAGCCTTCTCAGCCTAGAATAAAAGCTTTCTAACCAATAATTTCATGCTTTTATCTATACGATCATTAATACAGATACCAAACAATGCCAGCTCGACGTGGTGTCAAAGGCTCTGACAACCTCTAATTGATAATAAATAATTCAATTTCTGTCCCAATCCAAAACTGCTGAATCTTGGGACATGTTCCAAATAAATGATTAAAAAGAACTTTGAATGTAATTATATCTAACACAATTGGGGATATTGCCCAGATGAAATTTACAGCAACTATTCAGAGCTACAAAATTTCAATGACACTGGCAACTCTTTATGCCTACTAGAAAATGAAATGTTCTTTACTCAGGCAATGGCAAAGACTGCATTTTTCATCGACAGCTGTATGCCAGCAACTCACCCAACTAACCATGCTTCCCACAGAGGTGCAGTCATTCCCAAAAGCACTTGAGAAAATTTGGGAACAGAGTTTTGCCACGGCCAGATCTTTATTGTTCTGTACATGCAGAACGATCCTCTTTCTGGTACAGCTGATCCTTCCCCTCCCCAAAAACTGCTTATATTAAAATTAATAAAAGTTTCTTAAGACATTAACACCCACAGTTCCTGGAAGGCAACTGGGATGACATGTTTCATCAAGGAAAGCAACTATCAACAAAATCCTAAAGTGATGAATGCAGCATCACAGAGGCACACCGATTGTTCCCAGTAATTCCCAAACTCCAAAACCAGAAGGAACTCTGAACACTTTTTAGTGAAAGTACAGGACACATATTCACAAGAGCATCCTTATACAAGATTTGACTCCTGTTTTTCTCTCACTTGCGTAAATCCTTGCTGAAATCTTAGTTTCTGCATCTGTAAAACAGGGATGATGACATTCACTTTGATGTCTTTGGATGCAAATTGTTTTGAATGCCAATTTTTCTTTTCTTGGGAGAACAGTGTATGTAACTGACCTGAAGAAGTGGTGACTCTGAAGAACTGTTTAGATCTGCAGCAGCTATCTTACTGAGCTCATATGGAAACAGTAGAAATGCACTTGCCTTGTCAAACCTGTCCTATTTCTTTATTCACAGTCCCTTCTGGAAAATTCAGCACCAGCGTCACTGGAATCCCCACACTCACAGGCAGGGCAGCGACAGCACCGGTCTGAAGATGTGCAAAGAGATCTGTATCATCTGTCTATAACTCTAATCACTCCCTGGACCTACTTAGGCATATTTCTCAGTCTTTACAACACAACTTGCTATTTGTGAATATGAAGTGACAGAAGAAAACAACAGCTCTTCATCGTGCACAACACGTTGTTCTGGACTTTGACGCTTACCTGTGTTTACCTGGCAAAGTGGTCAGAGACAGCAGTCAGCCTGAAGCAAAGAGATCACCTGCAATGTCTGCAGGATCATGAGAACATCTGAGAAAATAAAATAGCTCCATAATTTGCTGAAGTTCTCAACTGCCACGATCAGGAGAGCCAGGCTTGTTTCTTCAAGAAAACAAACGTAAGGGAGAGAGGGGGCAGATGAGTACTCAGAAGTATGTCTGGTCCTGCATTATCCAGAGCTGCCCTCTGCACCCTGTATCACACAGGTATTAGACACAGCCTGCTAGTCTCCAGCAGACCTGAAGGCACTGCTGTGCTCTGAACAATGCCCAGTTAGGCACCTTCATACTCTCAGCCACGTGACAGAAAGAGGCATTTATTAACAGATTTAAGAGATCTCCTATCTGCAGTCCAAGATCAGTAGACCACTTAAACATATACTTAGCTTGAAGGAAGGATGTAGTCCTATTGGAATCGGTGGTTTATTAGACCCTATGAGACCAGCTCACGTGCTGAGGCCAGAGCTGGAACCTCAGTTCCTGCTGGATATTCACTCTGCCTCACCTACAGAAGAAAATTCCCTTACAGATGAGAAACCAAGTGACTTTCTATCGTACATTTTCTTATAGTACATACTTTCTCTGAAGTATCTACTACCGATCCCTGTAACAAAGAAAATGTTATATAAACCTACACTCCAATCTAGTGGTGACAAGTTAAAAAGAATGATGAAACTTTGCTAGCTTCCTTTAAAAAGGAAGAAAACTTATAAAATACTATTAAAACCTAGTATTTGAAATGACTGGGTCTTCTTTCACAGCAATATTCACCATAAATTATAAGTTAAGTTATACAAAGTAAGTTATATAAAAGTAAGTATATAATGTACATAAGTTATATAAAAGGGAGAGCAGCTAACAGAAAAATTAAATATCAGAAAATATAAGGATGCTTTCCTTACAGTTGCATGCACAAACTAGCAAAAGATCTCATATGTCTTGAGAGCCTTGGTGAGGTTGATACCATTTTTCTAGAGGATAATGGAATAGTGGAATCCAGTCACAAATATACTGTAATGTCAGAAATCAGTCTGGAAGTTGATGAAAGAACTGGATTGAACTCCATGACCATATAACATTTTCACTGTCAGGTCACGCGTACAGAGTGTTTGTTCACAAAGTAACTTAACAATCATTAATACTTTGCGGTTAAGCCATGTATCTATAGGAAATGTTTTCCTAACACTTCGTTATGCAAAGTTCATTAAACAGGAGTTTGCAACAGTTCTTTCAGAAATTCCACAAGGCAGAGTCCTTTTTGAAAGAGGAGAAGCCAATGGCAATAACAGAGGATTCAAGTTAATATCCTGATTTCTCACTGTATGCCTGCAGGTTGGAAAGGGCATGGGATGTTAGGACAGCTGTATGCTTCACCTCTAGAAAAGCAGGCAACACAGCCTTGCTAGCTGCTCTTCTGCTGAACAGAAGGGGCAGCACTGGAAGACTTGATCTAACATCTCTAACGTTAAAAATAATTTCTCTACTAAAAAGATCCCTAAAAACAAAACAAGAAAGAAGAGCACTTCAGAGCTCCAAGAAGGGTCAGAAATGGGGTAAGATAGAAGTAGAAATGTGGAAGATGTATTAAAAAGATGTCATCACCTCTTTGATGTGTTTTGTCTTGTCAGCTGTAAACATCCATACTTGCTCCATTTGCACTGGTACAGAAGACAGGAAAAGGCTGAGCTTGTAGCACCAGCCGTACTCTGAGGGCTGGGTAGCTAGCTCCAGCCTTCCTGAACTGACACAGGGCGAGTGCTGCTGAGGTGAACTCAGTTTAATAGGTTGCTACTTACAGGCTTAGACTGATTTACAGGAGTTCACCCTGAAATATGACCATCCATGCCATCGCTGCTAATCCTCCCCCATCTCTGAAATCCTTCCACTTCGACAGATAGCTATTCTTGGAGGAGAAAACCACATACA
This sequence comes from Phaethon aethereus, assembly GCF_964289735.1. Lineage (NCBI taxonomy): Eukaryota > Metazoa > Chordata > Aves > Phaethontiformes > Phaethontidae > Phaethon > Phaethon aethereus. Next base: position 12,112,128 of record NC_138593.1, on the reverse strand, counting down.
TACCAAAAAGCAACAGTGCTCTCTAAATCTCCTCCCACAGGAAAAGCAGCCTGACTATCACACACCCGACAGGTTGTCTAGTACAGCACAACACCAAACCTTTGGTTGCCTCTGTCACAGCCGGTGTCAGCCACCTGCATGTGACAGTAATAACAGGGATGTCACACGGAGAGCACACACAGACCTCGCATCCTCCTCCCTTGCAGCCTGGTGGAAAACCTCCTGTTGGCAACGCAAAGCCTAGGAAGCACAGCTGGGCTGCTCCCGCTGCGTCAGGGCAGCAGTATTTTCCATCTTTCTCTGCTGAAGACTTCTCTTTTGCTTGTTCTCTCAGGCTTGTGACCTCTTTTCTGCAACTGAGTTTCCATCCAGCTTGCAACCCAGTTTTGGATCCTGACACACTGCTGGACACCCAGCCTGACGGATCCAAAGGCCAGAGCACTGTGAACACTCTGGACCTGGTGAATCAGCTTCTATTCCCTGCACACACTGCTCCAGCACTGTGGTAATGATTTGCAGACACACATGAGAACAAGGTTCACAGTATAGGTAATCTAAACGAAAAAATTATCTTGGGATTGAAAGTAAATTTACAAAAGTAAATAACCTGTTGTTCCTTAAGTAATATATCATATTGGTACTAACTGCATTGCATTCATCTGTCTCTCAGCTTAGCTTAGAGACTGCTGAGCACAGCTTCTAGAAATCCACCACTCACAGCAAAATATAGCTTTTAGGAGCTCAAGGCCATGCCAAGTCTCACATACTGAGCATAAGACCTGGTATTCTGGCTGCTATGCTTTGCTCCATACCCACAGAACCTGCATTTTAGCTATTTTGAAGCACAGCAACCCTCTCTCTCTGTTGCTTTGGGATTTTCACGTGGCAGATATGTTTAGCAGGTACCTGGGCACGCTGTGGGAGAGGTGCCTTATCCACGAACCACAACCAGGAGAACTGCTGCTAGAAGGAATACCCTAGTGTTGGGGACCCTTTCCCATCACATGGTGCAAGACATCTACCTAGTGGGAGATACACAAACCATCGCAGAACCCGAACGATGACTCCGGGCATCAGAATCTCAGTCAACTCAGTGTATTCCATAACTTAAAGAATGAGATGCATAGGCACAGGTCTCCTCCCATTTTTTAACCCTGGAAAAAGTTCAGAAAGCGTCTAGAAATTTTCACAGTGAAAACCAAACTACACAAGCTAGAGACAGAGATAAAACTGGACGAGACTCCACAGGGATTGTGAGTTTCATATCCAAAACTGCAGAGAAAGTTAATCTCTGTACTGCTGTAAGTCAGTCACACTGGAGCTCACAACACTGCAGGAACAATCCCGTCCACAACTCCCCACTTCTTTCCACTGCTACAGAAGCAATACCTCTAGTGAAAGCTGACAATGACTCTAAGTGCTGACAGTGCAGAGACCCCATTCCCTGCAGCATACAGTACAAGGGACTCCTCACACGCTTCAGGTTTCATCTCCATCTCTCCTACTCGTGGCCTTAAAAGAACAGTATTTGAGGTACCTGAGTGCATGCCAACACACTGCAGACTGCCTTTCAATTTCTGTGGATGCTACCACTCTCCAGAAGTCTTCCTTGGGATAAGCTGCTGCATGTGTGTATTTTTACCCTGCTCAGTTTTTCCAATGGCTTCCTCTTTCTACCCCCTCCTGGCTCTTTCTGATATATCCTGCTTCTGTTGTTCCCCTGCTACGTGAGCAGTTCTCTGTCTATTCTCGCTTCTTTTTGCTCTAGCTCTGCACAGCAGTTATTTGTTAGTTACTCAGAATCCTAGTAATTTAGGTCAAAAAGCCCAGTGAATCTGATGTGGTTTGTTTCACATAAAAAGAGTGAAATTGAAAACCACCTTATTCTTCTCAACTGAAATGCTGCATCCCTATTAATTCAGGTGTATAAATAACACACTCTAATGCTGCATCAAGGGCTCTGCTGTGTGATTAAACCTGCCTCCCTGACCTGTAATTAGAAACTTTTGCCTCTGAAAGGCAGTTTGCAGAGAGAAAAGGAGAAAGAGAGAGAAGGAACCAGCTCTCAGACCCAACAATTTTGTTCTTAATAAATTATTCAGAGTTTTTGAAAGTTGAGCAGGATTTCCATCTGGTAGCATTAAAGACCCAAAGGGAAGAATTGAAGGATTCTCACAGCAGAACACAACAGTATAGAGCATGGGGTTGGAAACAAGAAGCCAGCTGAGAAGTTCACTGTGTCCTCTGCCTGTCCCTGTTCAGCTGCTGCCTTTGCACGCCTGGACTTCAGACAGGTCTTGAAGCAATGCAGAGTGACCCTCCAACAGAATCCCACTGAGCTAGAGAGTCATGTGTTTGGGATATAACATTAGAAGAAAACCCCCAAATTCCATGAATGCTTTACAAATGTCAGCAGAACCAGACGCAAAATAGACGGTGATGATCATAAGTACAGAAACAACATAGAGACCAGGTTGCATGGTCCCACACAAGTAATACATAAGTTTTTCAAGACAAGTAATTTAAAGATTAATTCATTAATGACTAAACTGATCTTTCGCCCCAAGGCCAGTTAGACAGTACAGACCATTGTGCTGTTAATGATGGTAGTCACTGTTAAGTGCAACCCCAAGGGTACACCTGATGTTAGAAGGTGAACTTCTCACTTGGAGGTGTGGAGATAGTAAATGCCTCTCTCTTCTGCAGTAATAGTAGGAAAAACTACTATTCCCTCAGCCAAATGTAGATTCATTTTAACAAAAAAAAACCCCCACACAAGCCAAAAACTTTCCAACTTCTACAATGGATGTCAATAATCTTTTCTCTTTCCATAAATCAGGGATAGAACAAGCTGTAGAGCACCAGATAACACGAGAACTGGCCCCAGGACGAGAGGTCTCTGGCCTTGGGTATTTGGCAGCTGTTTCGAGAGTTCTGCTTGATTTCAGATCAGAGCGATTTTATGATGAATTCCTCCTCTGGTTACACCTATAATCTTTGTGTTGAGGGTGTGACTGACATCATAGTTTCAGTCTTTCATGTTTTTAGGCTCAAGTTTGCAAGGCCTCACACCAGGGGAATGGAGAGTCTGATAATTTTCTGCATAACTGTCATCTTCTAGGAACTTCACAAGGTTGATCCAGGGTTTCAGGGAAGCATTATGAATGGAGACATCAGGTTTAAGGGGACTTACAGGAGAGGCAAAACCTAGCATTTACATCTGAAGGACTCTTTGGTCAAAATACCAGACCTCAATTCTCCAATGCTTGATATCTTCTACTGTGTTTTTTGACATGCACAATTTTAACACAAATAACAGGTTAAATCTTCCAAAATATTAAATTGTTACTGGTAGAAATGTCTTCATTCCAGGCTGAGTAAGTTTGTAAATGCACGAGGTGCAGAGCCATTGAAGACCACAACCCTGCTAGGGAGGCGCAGGACTCCACGAAACAAGAGAGTCCTTCAAATTCAATAACAACAACTTTAAGTAATCTTTTGTGTTTGTAATGTGGTAGAGTCCAAGTTTATCACAGAGCTGCCAGAACGTAAATCTGATACAAACTACTTTGGATTAGATAGCGCAGAAGAAAGAGCTTTACTGGGGTATTGTGACAAGTTTTATGAACTTCTTAAAGAAACAGAACTTGGAAATACTAGCGGTGGTGTTAAGTTATTGCCTTGTGGGCTTGAACACTCATCACTAAGAAGGGAAGAACAAAAAAAGCTAACAAATTCAGAAAATAGAGCAGTACTTGAAACATGTAGTAAGACACATTTGTTTTTCACTCGGAATTTCATTAGTTGTACTTAAAACAGAGTCCTGCGAATACAGCATGCCCTGCCTTCCTGGAATGCAACCATGGGATCTCCTCCCCCGGCTTTTACAAAACCTCAGAATGAGACCAGTATCATTATTCTTTCCTCTGAGGGTCTCTCTCATCTTTTAACATTGGTATGCCATGAAACAAGCAAAAATAGGTAAAAAGAACTAGGAATTTGCCATACGTCTGCTTCCAGAGACTACCTTCTTCTGCATGGTACTTTCACACACAGGGACTGCCCAGTAGCCCCTGAGACGCATCACCTCCACACCAGCACGGAGCGGAGAGCCAGGCAGGCGGTTTTGGCTGCTCTGCAGGGACCAAGTTCACAGTTAGCTGCTTCCGCGTGTCTGCTCTGAGCTCTGTCCAGCCCTGGGCTCCACTCTAGCCTGCCTGAGTTACTAACCAGTTTCTCTGGTTTTCAGGAAGTCATACATGGGCCAGAACCAGCCCACATGGTTTGAAACAACCTCTTCCATTCGCTGCCTTGGGCCCCCTCGCTCTCAGCAGCTCTGCCAGCATAGCTGCTCATTGCAAGATGGCTGGCCTGCCCTCTATTTCTCATTTCTTAAGGGCAGTTCGCTATCTACAGCTGTTCCTTTGAAGACTGTGCGCTCTCATACAGGGATTTACTCTGTAAACTGCACTCCCCCCAGCACACATGCCTATGCCACCTTCCCAAACCTCTCAGCCCCCCCTCCAATACCTGGGGCATACGCATGCCCCCAAGCAGGCTGTGTATGGGTTGCTGCGATTCCAACATTTTCCTCTTTGGCAATCCCTCATTCTCCCCTACAGTTGCAACATAATGTCCCATCTGCCTCCTTTCCCTGAATAAATGGGTTCTCTAAATGTCACTATCAGTGTTTCTGTGCACACCTACACTATTGCGGTAGCAGGGTACCCTGAGCTTTCTCATATCGGGGTTGCTGTGTGTCCCCCATCCTTTTTCCTTATAACTTTGGATCTTCTTTCTTCTCCAGTTCTGCAGAGGTTGCATACAAGCACTGTATTATTATTTATCCAGTGACAGATCCTCCAGTGTGCTCACATGATAACTTTTCTAGAGAAAGAGAGGAGATAAAGGTATTTGTATTCGAGTTGCTTCATCTACAAATGCAGCAGTATCTAAATTACTGTTATTCCCCTATTTTTCCCTTTTTGACTTCCTAGTATTTTAACAAATTAGTGGTGTTCTCTCTCCCAGTAATAGGAAGTCACTGAAATTTTTGCAGTTGTGGAGAAGTTTTGCAGAAGTTGTCCTGTTCCATGAAGTCAGAGACAAATGATGTCCAGATGAGCATGCAGCCTTACAAGTTCAGCCTTAAACATTATGAAAATCAAAGGGATCCAGCTGGTACCTTGAGGTCTTGGGAAAAAGATGTTTTCTTGGTGACATCCCAAGTGACTTCCAAATCACAGAATAAACGGAAAGGTGGACCCGATGGTTTCCATTATTCCCAACCTCCAGACTGAAATATGGTACTACACTGAAAAATTACTCCCTCAAAAAAAAAAGAGGAATTGTTCTATATCTATTATCTTCCAGTGAGTCTGAAGAACACCTTCTCTGTTCCTCAGTACAAATGTTTTTCTAGCTTTCAGAATGCAGAGAGGGTTCTGAAAATCAAGCTGGGTTTCTGTGCATCAACTGAGTCAGAAGGTGCCATTTCTACATAGTGGCTTTGCAAATACAATTAAAGCCTGAAGCACGATGCTGTGCTCCATGGGACATATCTGACCCACACACTGCCTTTTCAACTCTCTGCTTTTTCTAAATCATGTACATTATGAGTGAATAGGAAGAAAACGTGTAAACAAGAACAAAAAAGGTTGTTGCGAGTTCATTAATTCTGATCACTTAATAAGCTGTAAATTGAAGTGCATGAATTCCATTCTCTTGAACACCAGGATAAATTTGAAGAATCTCTATTGACTTAATTTACACTGATATGCATTAGAATAGTTTTTGGCACACTCAGAATCAAAATAATTATTACAGCAACATTCAAGACCAGAAGGCACCTAGTTCCCATTTAGATAACTAAATGAGGGCCAGACTTACAAAAATAGAGAATTCACACCATTAAAAAAAACCAAACCCAACTTAATTCTTTTTTAAAGGCAGTGCCGAGGCACAACCATGGGGCCCACACAATTTAGGACTGCAGGACTGGCCTTAAGAAGAAGGGTGATACTTTGCACCTAACTAATGAGAACACAGTGCTGTGCAAAAGAGTGACTTCTGTCCTCTGCACCTGCTTCTTACAGAAGAAGAAGATGAACTGTATATGAGCAGGCAGAACTATTTGAATAACTTTGACAGGCTAATATTCAGAGTGGTACTGATACATTTTGGAGCTTCTTTGCTTACAGGTCCCCTCGGAGGTCATGAGGAATCCAGGAGGAGATCTTTCTATGCAAAGGCAAGCATTGCTTTGGAATTCTTTATTCTGTGGTTAGGATACTGTCCATAAAATCTTACACTAACTGTCTTGGAAGATAAAACACTTGTGCCCTTCCAGGGGCCAAAAAGAATCCCTAACATCTTCAGGAACACTTTACATTTCCGAAACAATGACAGAGAAAGGCATCATAAGTGGGAGAAGGAACCTGAGAAGTCTCAAAAAATTAAAAATCACTGGAGCTGCTCAGTTGCAACACCACGAAGTTACCTCTGTCTTCTGTTGCTGCTGGTTTGTCTGCAAGGAAGTCCCAAGAAAGCAGATCTAAAGTGATGCCCTTGAAACAAGCAGCTATGACTGTCTCAAAATGATCCAGCGAAATGTCTAGAGAGCTCCTCCTGCCGGCTGTTTTCTTGGCGGTCCGAGCTCTTGCCAATAGACCCGATTTTCGGTTTGTCTTTTCTGGAAGTTGGAAATGAAGGGAGGCAAAGCTAACGTCACATCTTTCTTATTTGACGTAGCAATAAACCAGCATGATCCCACAACGTCTCTCGTGTCGCTGCCCATTTAATCTGTGACTTCTCAGACAGATGGAGATGCTGTGTGTAAAAGGCTGCAGTCAATGCCGGGAGCAGAGCAGTGCAGAGGAGCTTGGGATCCATGAGGAGGAAAGACAAGCTGGGCGGACAGTGAGGCAGGCGGGGACAGGACCTCAGTGTAAAGGGACACAATGCCACAGTGACCAAGCAAGAAGAGCGGAGCAGGTCCAAGGACAGTAACCACATTTAGCCAGGAGCCCAATGACTGTCAGATAAGCCCGTAGGGATGAGTCAGGTGTGAAGCCAAGCCAGAAAGTCCAGTCAGAAAGTCCGGGTCAGGATCAGCAAGGTCCACAGCCAGGCACAGACATCCCTACAGCCTACCCCAGAGGAGGACTGAGGACAAGGGCAGCTTTGTGCCATGGCTCCCAAGGGAAGTGGGAAGGCCCCAGGAAGCTTCTCTCGGCTCTTTATCACACAGCTCTTTTCACAGCACTCTGATCCCAGGTTATGTTCCACCATATCAGGGCAGACCTTGAACATAGGCAGACAAACCTGTAGGACAGGGGGAAGAGGTTGCAGAGTCAGCTAGTGCACCCAGGGCCCTGACAACATGCTGCCCAACACAGTCAGTGAAGAACATAAAAATTATTTGAAGTGCTGACAAAAGAACCTGGGTACAAACATGCCATGAGGGTTAACAATGTGAAAGATTGGCAATCTGTACTTCAGCTGTTTCAGGGTCTGGTCAGGAATGACCTTTGCAGGGCACTGTGTGTGTGCTTTTGTTTTCCCAGTCTGTTGGGAAGCACTCCTCTTGAAGCCAGAGTAAATTTAAATCTACCACTGGGTTGTGATGACAAAGCCCCTCCAAGTTTTTTGCCTATAAATTAAAACTGAAAAAAACAAATGTAAACTAATCCTGGCTTCCCATAAAAAATCCACACCACGTACCCCTCTGTGACGGTTCAACTGCTCAGTTCTTTGGTCAAGCTATGTCCCAAAAGAAGAAAGCAGACGAGACCATACTGGCATCCCATTTCCTACCTCCTCACTGCTGACATTTGCCATAACCTTGCGTTGGCTAGATCTTGCAGGTATGTGCACCAGTCCAAACTCCCAACCCTGCCTGCATGAAGAGATAAAACATCCTGAGGGGACAAAGCTCAGGTGGCAGGTGAGAACCATCTTCAAAAAAGGAGCTTGTCAAATCAACAGGGGGAAGACTAAGCCTTTGGAAAAGGGTGACTGTGACTATCTTATTGAGTTACATCAGGAAAAATCAGACAGAGACAGAGGGGAAGAGAAACAATGCAAGGTGAGCATCCCAATAGCGTTCCCAGCCAGAGTGACATCGATACACTGCTTAGATAAAGCTAGTCTGCCCTGCAAAGGCTGCACGGCTACAACAGAGAGCAATGGTCTACTGGAAAAAGAACAGCTTTTATCAATATCAATAAAAAAACATCTCCAGGTTACATGAGCTACTTTGGAAAAAAAGTCACATTTACAACAGGGACCCCTAATTTTGCTGAGATGACCAGGGATATATTTTGTCTCCTTCTGTATAGAGTACTGAGTGTATACAGAACTGTTACTAAATGTGGTTCTACTGCCAAGCAATTGTATTCCCATACTTTATATTTCCAGTGTGAAAACTCTAATGAAACATTTTAAACCAAAGCCGTTTCCTTGGAGCTGCCTCTGACCTTCTTTTCCTCCTCTCTCAAGCTGAATCTCCCTGCCAGGATTAATTCAGACCTAATGTCTGCTCCTCCCACCAGGCTTTTTGGATATGTGACAATATCCTAGTCACTGGGAGCTGTGCCTGCTGGTGTCCATTGTCTCATGTCCAGTTTGGGAGAGGGCTTTTAAGGAAAAGCCCACAATGAAATGTATGAAGAGTCCAATGATTTACAGAAATGTCCAACTATGTAGCTAGTTTCTGCACACATCTATCAGCAACTTGTGAGTCCTTGGCAATTAATTCACAAGGCTCCAGCATGGGAACGGTTCAAGGCTCAAGAAGAAGCTTTTAAAAGTAAAAAAAAAAAAAAAAAGTTTGAAATGAGGGACCGATCTCAAAATACTACAGCCCTGTGCATTAGCTAGAGCTGTGGTAGGATACTGCGGGAAATGTAGGGGGATTGCCTACCAAGCTTCCACGCAGAGCCTGTTACGTTCCCTAACAGAGTCCTGACAGGCACAAAAAGGGGAAACACGCTGACCAGAGAGGAGCTGCTGGCTGTGCTCTGTGGAACGCATCTGTTCCAGCAGGTCGGCGATGGGCACAAGCATGGACGTGCAGTCTGATCACAGCCACTGCTGAGTACAACCAAGCAACTACATCATGACACTGAGGTCCCAGTGCAGTGAAAAGAGATAATGTAGGGTCCAAGAAAGCCACTACTCATAATGGAGATGCAGAGTAGGGTACACTGCCCAGGCGGAACAGGACTGGGTCTGTGGGACAGGGCATATAGATGTACCTTTGCCAGGTACAGCAAAGTGCTGCTGATGCAAGGCCCTGGATAACCCAACAGTGATGCTCATGGTATGCTGGGGTACCATTTACAATCAGTCATAATCTGTGGGGACATTATATACCCATACGCCATAGCGTCATCTGTGTCTCACTTTATATGATGTCATCTATACTGCCTGCCCTATATAGTTTAGGTATATGAACAAATGCTACCTTGGTAGAAAGTAAAACTGCTTTCTCTGTTAACATCTCCTGTAATCACACTGCAAACAGGGTGCAAAAACCTTTGCAGATATCTATCCAATTCCCACATTAAATCAGTACGTTACTTGACAAACGCTTTCATTTAAAGACCAGCTACCTGCTAGGAATTCACAACTAGGCTTGAGCCCTTTGTCTACCAACTCTCAAGTTTTCTTCTTCTGCCCCCTGTCCCCCCTTCCATCAGTGTTCTGCAATTTGCCAGCCTCCTTTATGTCTCAGTTATGTCTGCACAATGTGAGGCAGGCAGACCCATGTGCCCACAAACAGAAAAGCTCCTCCAGCTCACAATAACTCAGCAGGCTTCCGTAATTTTCAGAGACTGCATTACTGTGTGCCCATGTCTGCTGTCAAATTACTGCCTGGACACAGGCTCCATGGCTAACCTCAACCTTACCCCAAACATGAAACTGTCCCCAAGCCCTCAGCAACATTCATCTTCTCTTGCAGCTCTTCTTACACAAAGTGGTGTAAAACTGGCTGATGCTTCTAGGAAATAAAGAACACACTTACCCCTCTGAAGATGTTACAATTTTACGTCCCCTTTCTGCAACCTACTGAGAGTGGTTATGCTTTGTACCGTGCATTTAAAAGTCGTCAAAACAGATTTGAAGGGTGGACAGTCCTCCTGAGGTTTCTAAAGGAAAATGGAGATAAAAGCCATAAAAAACAATCCTTCACACATAGCAGAGGTTGAAAAATAAAATCTAAACCTAAGTTAATCTTCCTCTTTAGTGCAATTTCTGGCAGTCCCAGGGCTGTTCTAACTTCTAGCTGCTTGTCACGGCTGTCACAGCAGCATGAAAAAACCCTGAGCACAGTTACTCCAACCTTAGCTGCCTTCCCCTTAAAACCCTCACCCTGCGCTACTCTATCTGAGGCTGTGAAAACATAATAATAATAGGAAGTCGGTCCTAGAGCTCCTACAAGGGAAACAGTTTTCTCCATGTCCTGTCTTATTTTAAATACTTGTACATAGGAAGGGTGGCATGCACAGATCACACACAAACCTGTAATTGAGGCAGGATTTTCTCAAGTCATAGATGTTATTGACTGTAATTGGTGTTGTCTGTTTCGATCTTCTCCTCGAGGTGTCTCCACCTCCCATTACAATGTCACAGCAAAAGAAGTTCCCTGGTGGTCTGCAGAGAAGCAAAAGAGCAAAAGGCAAAACAGAAGTGACGTTGTTTATATAACATAAAATTAATTCTAAATCAACGATTCAGAGAAAGTTACATTGTTGCATAAAAAGTAGACACAAAGTTATTTCATCGACAGATGCTACTAATAGCAACGTTTTGCATATAGAAAGCACTCTGTACCCCTAAGCCTCAAAATGTTTTAGGAAAAGGAATACACTACTATTCTTCAGTGTTTTACAGAAGAAGTGAGGCATAAGGCATTTATAGGGCTTTGTCAAAGCAACTGACAATTTACCACCAGAATGAAGAATAGAATCAAGGCTTTTTAATCCCTGCTACTCAGTTATGTGCGTTATTTTAAAGCAGCTCTTGGATTAACTCATTTTAGTGTAGACTGAGTAAAAAGGAGCACTAAAGCAAAAAGAAACATGTGTTCTACACCTTAAACCAAGATTTTCCTTGTGGAATGGCAATAAGGATATCCTGCAGCCTTAGGTTTCCTATGAAACCATAAAGCCTTCATCCTCTTGACTGTGCTGGCAGCCAGGATAACCCCCAATCCATATTCTATGCCCAGTGCATGCTGCGGGAGGCAAAGATAACAAAGGCTGTGACAGAACTCCATCAGGGAAGTCCTTTTGGGCCCCATTTCCATCAGCTCATAAAAGGAACAGCCTGGACCCACATGCTGGGCTCTGCTAAGGCTGCTCCAGGCTGCAGCTCTTCATTTGCAAAAGAAATTACGTATTCATTTCTCTCTGACCTCTGCAGACACTTCAGACTGCTGACCTCATCTGCTGATGGCCCCCCCCACTACCGTCAGCTTCCTCACACAGGTGCTCCCGGACTAAAACCTCAGCCTTCCCAGGCAAGCTGAACTAACACAGCTTCAAGAATCCTGTATCGGGGCTCCCAGGGGCTGTTTGTGCACAGGTTGGAAACATTTGGCCCTCAAAGCATTTATTTTCCTCTCCAGAAAAGCAGAAGCCATATGAAAAGGAGATGCAGATGAGAGGATGTAATTTTAATTGAGTCAACTGAAGTTAAAAAAAAATGTACTTACTTGTGTGTGCATCTGCACTTGACAACACTGCCACTACTGACAGCTGCACTTTGCAGCTGCACTTCATATTAGTGTGTGGTTGTATAAACAGGTCCCGTGGTTTGTGACTGGGGTGTTCCTGTCTCTGCAGTAGACTTCCAGACTCAGTTTTGTGTAGATGGATGAAAGGTGACCGATACTTCAGCATGGGAATCCGTGTCCTTGCATTGCATTCCAGGAAAAAGACACATCTCTTCAGACATGCTCATCACCCACATTTACCTTGGCATTTACAGCCTTATTACCAAGAGTATCACAACCCATATTGACTTTTGTTCTTAACAGCCTCATTCTAGAGAGAAGATTATGCCATTTCACAGCTAGGCACAGGGTAGCAAGTCTCTTGTCAAAGGTCACAAAGGCATTCGGTGGCTGAACTGGGAATTCAGCGCTGGTTTTAAGCCCAAGTTCAGAGCCCTGCTCACTGGACTAATCTCTAGACAATAACATTTTTCTATTTGGCAGAGAGGTGGGAGCTTTCAGGTCTGGAAGAATACTGAGGTCCTCAGATGCAGTCACAGATACATGCAGCACAGACCAACATAATTTTTCAATAAAAGTGGCATAAAAATAAAGCAAACTAGGTCAGTTCTTCCACTGTTTTCCAAAGAACACCCAATTATCAGAATGAACATAACCATCTTTAATAAGTAAGCCAGTTTGGAAGCTGAACTGTTTGTTCCAAGTACCACAGACACCAGCTCTTGCTACTGGCAGAAGAGGCCTGTGAATCAGAGCCCGAAGTCTGATGCAAGAGAAACTTGGGCGTCTCAAGCTGCTTTCCCCAGCAGAGAACAACCCTATTAGTTTGAGAAAGTCCCCTGCCTGCTTTCTCTCTGAGTAATTAAGAGTGAAATCCTCCTCTCAGTGACCCCAATGCTCTCAGCCTCGGCTGATTTACACATGAAAGGAACCCTCTGAGGGGCTTTCTCCCTTTCACATTCACAACCAGGCAGGACCTATAAATAAAATCTTTCTGAAAACAGGAGCTTTCAAAAAGGTCTGTGTATGTGCGCAAATGTATACGAGAGAAAGGGAATGGACGTGTGCACTTGAGAATGCGTGTGTTTGCATGCATATGTGAAGAGCGGGTGAGAAGAACGTGCATTCATACACCAGCCTGCCTGCAAACAAGTGTACTCAGAAAAGCATCTACACGGATGCATGAGCGTGGACAGGTAGTGGGAGCACTTACAGGAGCCAGAGGGCATCTCCAGGCTGGTTTCCAGTTAGCACCGTTCCAGAGGACCTTCACCCAAGTCAGCTGAGTCACTATAGAGTTACACATGAAAAAAAATGAGAGCAGATTTAGACCAAACTGTGCACATGAGAGTATGCTTGTGGTGTACTTTCCCCTCTACAAAGCACTAAAGTACTTGCAGAACTAAACACTAGTGTTTTACATTGCTTTGGATGTAATGTGGGAGGTAACAGAGAATCAGGTCTCATGGCACGTGTTCCTATGGCTTTGACAGGTGAGATTTTTAAAAGGCTGCATCTACTCAGCAGCCTGGGACAGAGAGAACAGTGTTGCACTTTCCAGGGCTGTCGTTGTTCAAAAGTAATTTTTAGAGTTTTTTTGAACACAAACCCCCTTGAAGTTTGAAAAATAAGCAATAGGACCAATGCCATGAAAATGAAGGACAGGAAAATCTGAAAGACTATGACTGCCTCTACAGTAGCTTGTAAACACAAAAAATGCCTAGATATGAATCTGTACTCTCCCTCCCCCGCAGTCCTGTTCACCCATGCAGTCAGGATATTTCCCTTTCCATGAGGCCTAAGAAGGACCCTACGCAGTTTCCAGGAAACTGGCGGTTAGCGTGACCCTGCCCTAATACAAAACAGGTGACAGGGAGCTCTGCGCCAAGCCAGGACAGACTGCAGGGTTTCATAAAGCAGGTACTGGTCTGTGAGTCTTTGCCCCCGTAAGAGGAGGCTTTCAAAGACCTGGCTACAACGTGATAATTTGAGAATTGCGAACTATTTTACTCCACTACTCCTGACCAGCTGAATCATTTGCTCACTGAACTGCGCCCATGCTCTATGCTAATGCCAGCAGTTGGGGTACACATGCGCTAGCACTGCTGGAGCTGCACCACTGCTTGGTGGGAGACTCCAGGGGTGCTGCACCCTGCACTGTTCTGACTTCATCACTACTAATCACAGCTCTTAGATCTCTCCCCTGCCCAATTCTTACGCTAACATTTAGAAGAAGCAGGCAGAGAAAGGCAGGAAGCAGGAGACATGAGGAGAGCAAAGCCTCACAGAAGTGCACAAAGCGCAAAATGTCTCTTCTGCCAGTTCAAAAAAACTCTTCCCAGCTCCTTGCACTAGGCAGGAGTGTGTGAGCAGGGATGCAGTTCTCCCCTCCTACTGAGCTCGCAGCTAAAGCCCTCCCCCAGTTCCCAGGGTCTTCAAATGAAGATTTGCATAGTATTTCCAGATCATTCCCGAGAGAAGGGACAATGGCTCTCTCAACGCCCTCTTTCCCCCCCTCCCTCCTTCACTTACAAAGCTCATAAAGCCTCGGTGAAAAGGGGAACAAAGGATTTACAGATGGTAGAATATTGATTCCTGCAGTTTCAGGACTACAGGCAGAAGATGAAGAACCCCCCAGAAACTCTGTGAAGTTCAAGACACAGGCAGTATCTCTGCAGCATGAGCTCTGCGTTTGTTAAGAGAGTATCCGATGAAGGAAACATTGCTATTCGAGAGGGATGAGAAGGTCCCTGAAAACTTGAAAATGTACAGAGATGAGATTACGGTCTGAAATCCCAGTGAGTATGTTTGCTGTTCCCAAATCTCCTAAAGGGAGAGGTGCTTCCAGTGAAAGCAGTTTGCCACCAGGCGGGCCAGTCCGGCATTGCTCTGAGAGCCTTCGGCCCCAGCTGACCATATCGAAGGCTTAATAATCGCATCTCATCAGTGATTCATGCTGTTATCCGTGTCCTCTTCTCCCTGCTATCCACCACTGCAGCTAGGAAAAATAAGAAAAAGAAAGGCGAAAGATGAGTCTTTGGAAAGTGGCCTTTGATTCTGAATTACAGTGGAACCTCCCTCCCTCAACACTCACCCAACTTCTAGGGCCATTACCAGAAGGCTAAAGCTTCCTGCCTCCACAAGCATTTCTGTGCTTAGCACACATAAACCCAAGCTTTATTTTGTGCTACAAACATTCTTTCTCTGCGTAGCAAGTCAACTCCACCTCTACTGAACACCAGCTCGCTGCAATCATTCAAATTTTGCTAAACTGAACAGCGATACGATCCAAAGGGTTCAAATCAGATGCCGCACATCACTGCTGCATATCCAACATGGGATGTTTACTGTGTAGCTAAGTCAGACCACAGGAGTTCTGGCCTGACCTCCACACTGAAAATAGCTTTCTCAAAGTGACTGGCTACCTGCATTTTATATGTTCATTTGTTTTTTTCGCCCCCGCCCCTTTTTCAGAGCTAACTTTGTAGCATTTCTGCACTCAGAAGGCTGCCAGGATGCTAGACCTTTTGGAAAAATGTACGTGTTGAAAATTCCTCAAAATGTTGGATGTAGGACCAGATTTTTAAAGGTGATAAGCTAGTTTCTAAATCAAGCTATAGGCCCGCAAACAGGTCAGCTTTAGAAAAACTCAGATGAAGGCCCTGCTGCAAGGCAGCAGTGCATACCAGTGAGTACAAGAGGCTGTTCCCACGCCACAGGTCCATAATCCAGACAGAGCTACTGAGCCAGTGGCAGAGTTGACTGTTCATTCACCGGTATTTTCCCCACATCTTTGTACAAACACATGCTGTCAGGATGAGTGCAATCATCACAGTGACAATAACCATTAACATTGCACAGTTAAACATATTTCATACAACTGTATCAAAACATTCTTCACAATACTTTTAAAAATATCTAGGTTTCTTCAAATACCTGTCTGTCTTACCTCAATGAGAAGAAATTTTTCACATAGAGTCTTTTGTGTCTTCTAGCAGTCACTCCCAATTTACACCACATTTAAAGAGGCGAATCAGACCCATTAGACACTGACACACCTAATATGGAGATTAATCACAACTGTTAGGATTATAAAGACTAAGAAAGTCCCATTTTAAATCAGTGTAAATCAGACTGTAATGAAACTGCCACCTTACTTAGGTTCAGGACAGACCTGAACCCCATTTTCAGTTGCTCTCCACAAGCCCCTTGGAGCTCCATGGGTGGAAGAAGTACTGACAAGGAACTTCTTTTAACCTGGGGCAGCTGTGCTAAGAGTTGCCACTACTATGTACTGCTCTCTGTGTGCGTTTTCTTCCCCAAAGAGCATTTTTGAGACAGTCAGAGGAGTGAAGGTGTCAGGGAGAACTAGACAGAAGCGCACCTTGGCTGCTCTCACCTCCTGCAGAAGACCTGCATGTTATCTTTTAGAGGCTACTGCATCAGCAAAGCTCATAAATTCCTTTTATTTTAGAGAGTATCACTTCATGCTTCTTTCCTCATCCTAGACAAAGCTTGCTTCTTGTTTTGCTGATCCCTTTTTCTTTTCTCTCCTTTGTAAACATTAGTGTCTGTTGCTTATTTAAGTTCTTTTTGCTACAAACAAGAGTAGTTTTGTGTGTCTGTTGCTTACTTAAGTTCTTTTTGCTACAAACAAGAGTAGTTTTGTTTACATAGCTCCTGCTATAAAACCACCACCATAATTTGCGTTAGGATACAGAACTTGATCTTGGTTTCGTCACTTAAATATTATACAAAATAATTTTTGCATCTTCTAACCCAAGAAAAGTCACTGGCAAATTCCTTTTTCAAAGTCTGATACTATGTATCTCATAAGCCTGAATCCAAAAAGATGAAGGTGGAGAAAAGCAAAACCTCCCTCCAATTTGGACAAGAACTTCATGACAGAATCACAGAATCACTAAGGTTGGAAAGGACCTTCAAGATCATCAAGTCCAACCATTAATCCAGCACCACCATGTCCCCTAAACCATGTCCTGAAGCGCCACATCCACACGTTTTTTGAACACTTCCAGAGATGGCGACTCCACCACCTCCCTGGGCAGCCTGTTCCAATGCCTGACCACTCTCTCAGTGAAGAAATTTTTCCTAATATCTAGTCTAAACCTCCCCTAGCACAACTTGAGGCTATTTCCTCTCATCCTATCACTAGTTACTTGGAAGAAGAGACCAACACCCACCTCGCCACAACCCCCTTTCAGGTAGTTGTAGAGAGCGATAAGGTCTCTCCTCAGCCTCCTCTTCTCCAGACTGAACAACCCCAGTTCCCTCAGCTGCTCCTCATAAGACTTGTGCTCCAGACCCCTCACCAGCTTCGTTGCCCTTCTCTGGACACGCTCCAGCACCTCAACATCCTTCTTGTAGTGAGGGGCCCAAAACTGAACACAGTATTCAAGGTGCGGCCTCACCAGTGCCGAGTACAGGGGCACAATCACTTCCCTACTCCTGCTGGCCACACTATTCCTGATACAGGCCAGGACGCTGTTGGCCTTCTTGGCCACCTGGGCACACTGCCGGCTCATGTTCAGCAAGCTGTCAACCAGCACCCCCAGGTCCCTTTCTGCCGGGCTGCTCTCTAGCCACTCCTCCCCAACCCTGTAGCATTGCATGGGGTTGTTGTGGCCAAAGTGCAGAAGTGCACTTTGACATGGCGTCACGCCACCCTGCGTGGCCCTTCAACACCCAGTGGAAGCCAGCACGAATCACTGCCAGCCGCCAAATGTCAAATGACATAACATTCCCAACCTCATTCAGCAAAGCAGGTGTTTGTGCACATGGTAAACTGCACTGGTTTCAGGTCTGTACTGTCCAAAATGCATCATGTCGATAAAGACAGAAGAACACTTCTGTAGGTACACACAATGCCACTAGGGAATAACTTCTCCTTTAAGTATGGAAGAAGGACTGTTCTTAAAATGATTTATTAAATGAGATAATACGAAAGCAAATTGCTGGAAGAGGTAATTGTCATTTAGAAAAATAAGGAGAATAAGTTATTAACAGTTTACACTGCAAAGATACAGTAAACAACTGAGCAATATTTTTATGCCAAGGTATGTTTCACAACAGCTTTCCAATACCCTGGTCATCCTGGCATTCCTATATGCTACACAGTAAATTTGAACATGAGCCCTGCTCTATATGAAAAAGGGAAAAGAAATCATGCCCCCAAGCAGCAAACACAGCTCCCTACCATCTAACAACCATGCTGTAACAGCAACTCAGCCGTGATACATGCTTTGGTCTTGCCAAGAGAAAAGTGCTCAGTTTTGTGGGATCAAGGTGAAGTGTGAGCCTGTACTACCCTTGGCCAGAGAGCACTGTGTAAGAACATCATCACAAACCAGGATGGAGCTCTTGCAGTTTTCTTCAGCTGCTCTTCATCTTTCACAGATCTTCATATTGACACACAAACCTCCTCCTTCTCCTTTCACAAACAAAGATACCTTGTTAGGAAGAAAGTAAAAGTCCTTCACCATCACTTGCTCACAGCCCAGACTTTACCACCATCCCTTCCTGAAAGCCCCGTTTCTCCACTTCCCCACTTTGTTTCAGTCTCTACATCCACTGCAGGAGTCCTCTCATTTTACTGTGGGGTTTGAAGTGTTTGAAAACGTTCTCTCCACTTACATGGCTTCTACCAAAGGTCAAACAGCCACCCATCAGGCTCCAGTAAAGAATGATAATAAAATAGGATCTAGATACTTGCAAAGTAATTACTATTTTTTTTTTCCCCTGGAGTGGTTGTGTTTATTCAAGTGATGTTATTATTTCAGCAGAATAATCCCAGGAATCCACATAATTAAAAACACATCAGTGGTTACAAAAATTGCATTTCATTAATGACAAACATCTTTTTACTGTCATGATTGAAACAGCTTTTATAGCCCAGTGATGGGATTGGTCCCTAACGTGAAAAAGTCACATTAACACATGTAACAGCCCTTCTCTGCCGCTGCATAAAAGAAACTCAAATACAGCTGTGCCATCGCTTCGCTGCCAGGGAAGTCCACACAGGATCCCAGTGCTGTCTCCTAGGCCACCTACACTGAACAGTCTCTGAAACTCACTCATGGACATCCACACAGGGAGACATCCCTCCCCAACTTTCCCTGTACGCGATGCCATAGATGGGCACGTTTCCTTCTGATCTGGAGAGCCGCGTGGTCACGGGTCCCACCCTGCGTGGCCCTTCAACACCCAGTGGAAGCCAGCACGAATCACTGCCAGCCGCCACAGCCACCCTGCCGCAGCCACCCTTCTCTGTGCCCCTCTGCAGCCCGCTCCAGGGCACCAGGCTCCTTCGCTCCCTCCCGGCTGCCCCAGTTCCGGACCAGCCCTGCCCGAGGAGCACGTAGGTCCCCTCACGCCTGGGACGCGCCAGCCCTCTCCCACACCCTGCCTGCCGCCACAGCTCCGGGGCTGCTCACAGGGCAACCTTCCCCAAGCCGCAGCACCGGTCCCTCCCCTCAGCACCAAGATGGCGACGATCCCCTCCCCCCCGCCTTAAATAACACAGCGCAACGCCAACGTCACTAACGGCGCCTCCCTCCCCTTCCCTCCCCTTCCCCCCCCTCCGGAGAACAGCGCATGCGCAGCTAGGCGGCCTCTGCCCGCTGCTGCTCAAGGTCAGGCTCGTGATGGGCGCGGAGTGCGCATGCTCGGAGCCGGCGGCGCGCGCAGCTGTTCTGTCCCCTGCCGGCCGCCGTCGGTTCCGGTTCCGGTGCGTGCCCGCGGACGCTGGGGAGGATGGCGGCGCTCGGAAGAGTCTCCCGGCTGCTGCTCGGTGCCGCCGCCCCGCGCTCCCTGCCGGGGCGGAGCATGTCGGCCGCGGCACACGAGGGCGGCGGAGGTAACGGGCGAGGTTCGGGGCGAGGGCGTAGGCGGGGCCTGCGGGCGGCGTACCGCTGCCCTTGACAGCCGGTGTCCTTTGCGGCGAGCGGGGCTGCGCCGCGGAACCGGGGCGCTCGGCAGGCCCCGGCGGTGTGAGCCCCGGCGAGGGGCGGCAGCCTCCCCGGAAGAGCCGTGGCTTGACCCCTGAGCCCAGGATCCCCCCCAGGAGAGGGGAGCTGTCGCTTCTCCCTATTCTAAACGTCGAGTGTAATTCCTCGTTAATGTACTAATTGCATTTAACGTGCTCTCGGGTCACTAACACTGGCAGAAATGGTGTCGTTCTAATTCATGTAACACTTCCTACTAGCTCGCCTGTGGAAGCTCCTGAGCTTCGTTGTGGCTCTGCCCGGGGTTGGTGTTTGCATGCTGAACTGCTACTTGAAAGCACAGCATGAGCACGAGCGACCTGAGTTTGTTCCTTACGCTCACCTCCGGATCAGGACCAAGGTACGTTTACCAGCTGTGTTTAAAGGCCCTCTTTTTTTCCGTGATTGCAGAACTTCATCTGAGATTACTACAGTGTCTTTTACTTACTTGTCTGCTACATGAGGTGCTGTGTACATAGCTGTGATCTTAACTCATGCCTTTGTTTCTGAGGCAGCAAAAGAGTTTCTCTCGGGTCACATAACTACCCATGGTATTCACAGGCCTTCCCCCCCCCCCCCCCCCCCCCCAAGTAATCCTGCTCACGTCTGGCTGAAAAGCACTTTGGTGCTAGAGCTGCTGTACTTACCTTAAACTAATACAGATCTAAAAGCTAACAGAGGAGATCCCAAATTGTCAAAACTGGGGTTCTTGTAGTATAGCACAGCTGATGTTTAAGCAAGAGCACAGATCACGTTGTCTAGAGATGGTGGCTCCCAGCTAAGGGAGACTGTTTTCCAACTCTTCCTTCCTACAGCGTGTGACCAGATGCCAACTTGCTGAATTCATCAGCCCATCAAGCTATGTGATGTTTGAATTCATATTGCTGTTGATTTCCTGTGCTGTATCGATCGTTCAGTTAGCTGCCACTGGCTTATTTTCTTTCTTCTTTCAACAGCCTTTCCCTTGGGGTGATGGGAACAAAACTCTATTCCACAACCCACATGTTAATGCTCTCCCAACCGGTTATGAAGATGAAAACTAAGATGCTGACCACAGCCAGAACTTTGGCTTTTCCTGTCTTGGACCAGAATGTTGTGTGGGAACCATTGTTTAGGGAACCATCATTTAAGAAACTCTACATTTCTTCTGTGATGAAGCTGAATGGCACTGTGGCCTCTTGTCTGAACTTGTGTAGAGGTCCTTTAAATAAACAACTCTGAACTTGAATTTAGGATCTGGCTTTTTTGTTAATCTGAATCCTGAGAAGTTCTTTAGTTCAGTGTTTGCTTAAAACATTGAGGCTTCCCACAGGATATGGTGCAGGAGCAAAGGGTTTTGACTGCCTGAATGTTAATACCTGCTCCTGTAGCTGATAACGCTAACAACAGGAATGTGTTCAGCATGGGACATTACTCGATTTCACAATCTTCATGTCTGGTTTAACTGATCACTGTAAACTCACAGCCAGATGAAAAGCTATCATAGCTACTGTAGATTAAAATTCAGTATATATTGAAGCACGTTCTCCATAATCAGCTACTGCAATATTTATTAACAGTCATGAAGGCAATTTTCTCTTAGCCCCTTCTGGGAGAGGGAGTGGCAGCAAAGATGTTTAATTAAGCTCCGTGGGCCTTCACAATGTTAATCTTCAGCTCCCAAATTTTCTAGTATATCAGCGCTTACATTGCTCACAACTCTGCTTTCCATAAAATTGCAGCGTGTTTGTACAAAGTCTCTCATACAGGTGTTACAAATTAAAACAATTTTTGCTCCATGGCATACATGTGTATAATGTAAACTGTGTCACTTAGGATCTTAACCTAGAAGAGCTTAATGACCTTCCATAGCTAACAACCAATTCTAAAGCCCCAACTCTGTTCCAGTACAGTATTAATTTTGAAGTTTTTCTTCTCTGCAAGTCAACCACTTTCCAATACCTTCTGCAACTTCTATGGTTTTTTGCATGCTATGAAAGAGAGAGCTGTCTTAGCTGTCATTAATACTGTTTTTCCCAAAAAGAAGAATGCAGCACCTGATTTGGCATCTTGCTGCTGAAAAGAGTGATAGATGGCAAGTGAGAACCTCAAAGTGGGCACTGTGGGACACCCCTCCCCACGTTTCGATGCAATTTATTTCATCTATTTACTAGTAAAATGACCGCTAAGACAAGCTTTTCTGTGTTAAAAGCACAGAACAAGGCACTACTGGGCACAGTTGTTTCAAAAGTAAAAAAATGACACAACATATATTCCTACATGAAGATCATAGAAAAGCAAAATGGTTGTATGTGTTATTCCTGGGAAAAAAGCCTTTTCCTGTAATTTACTATTTTTATTTATACCTGAGCGACCCAGCAGTTTAAGCATCAACAGCTTGGTTTTTAAGTGCTACATTTAATCCCTGTACTGACATTGCACTAGCTGTCTCATGCACCTGAGAAAAGGAGTGTGGCTAACCCAGGCTACGTGGCTGTGCTCCCACGGAGTGTTAAGGCATCGCTGAAGGCAGAGAAATGACGGCCCCAGCCTGCTACAGTTCCTGATGTTCTACACAAGTCCCACACTACTCCTGGTGTCTGGCGTCATTACTGAGCAGCTGTGGTGCAGACCAGCTTTTTAAAAAATGTTTTAAAAAAGTAAAATCTCTGAATGATCCTTCAGGCACTGCTTAAAAGCTAAAAGAGTGAAGCTCACTTTTTCCCTCACTGTAATCCTAGGAGAATTAGGAAGTTGGCTTCTCTTTTGTGCCCGGGCTATAGTATTTTTTACTCTTTCACCTGTGTTGGTGTCATGAGGGGATAGCTTTCCTCCATCCCTGTATAAGGATCAACAGAAATCTCCTCCCCTGCCACAGTACTCACAGGGCCACTGGATGGGATGGACCCCAATTCCTTGCATCTCTTCCAAACACCAAAAATCCCTCGCTTCTCTTACAAAAACTAGAACTAGAAAAAAGTTCTAGTTGCTGCAAGCATTTCTGCAGTTTACAAGCCAGTACAAATAACTTTTGTTTGCTTTCCTAGGTATAAAGTACACACTGTTCAGGAGCAGCTTCGTGAGCAAGCGAGACCCCCAAGCAGCAGCTGGGGCTTTTAACATTATCAGCTGTCCAGCTTCATCCCAGTGTTTCCCGCATTCAACACACAAGCAAAAGTCCAACAGTGGTTGTGGTCAGCCTGGTGCTTTGTGGTAGTGTGGAAAAGGACAGCCAGGGCTGCAGTGCAGTTTTACTGCAGGAATGCATAATGCTAAAGGAGAGAGAATTTAAGTTCAGCGTTGTTTCAGTACCTCAGAAAAGGCTAAGAAGCAGCCTCTGCATTAAAAGCGTCCTCTTGAGCTTCTGTTGTAGGCCACCTCCGTCCCTCCTAGAGATCACAGTCAGATCTCTAACTGGACAGTTATCTACTTGAACAAAATATAACCTGAGTGTATTTATTTTAGCTAAGTTACTGCAGGTCCAATAGAGTGCTTTTATACAATCTCTGTTGCTGATACAAAACAAAACTTTAGCCCCTCAGCATTCAGGATCATATAAAACAAACTTCTTCCACCAAAATTCAGCAGCATAGAGACAAGACAAAGTAAATCAACCTCCTTCATAGTCTTTTTAAACACTTTCAAGTGTTACATAAATAAGCAAGAGAAATTGTCACAAAGCAACTACTATCCCAGCCCTCTCTAATAAGCATTCTCCCATTATAGAGTACATTCAATAGGAAGTTAGTTCAAACGGCTTTTCACAATGTTTGTTAGATGCTGAACCACCACCAAAATTCATTGAAAAGGAGGCAGTAGTTACCACATGACCCAGTCTTTTTTTTTGTGGCTGTTTGTTTTTACAAGCGGAGAAGATTCCTAGATTTCCTAGAAAGCAGCTTAACAAAGGTCTTATCCAGGTGGCATCTAGTCTTATGCCTGGTGGTGTTGCTTAGTCCAAAGGCTCACATTAGTGGCTCAATCCATACAGTTGAGGTCAAGAGGAGTTTTCAGTTTTTCCTTTGCTTGGGCCCATGAACTCCAGGCCTTCAATGGGTATATCCTTTTCCTTGATCGCTTTCTGAAAAGAAAACACACACACACCGCAAATTAAACTTGACACATCTTCATAGTGCAAAGTAATGTAATCTTTGGTACAAAACATGATCTAGAAAAAGTAGTCTTAAGACTGATTTGGATAAAGCTTCGATATTAAGAGATGTTCAAGTATGTACCAAGAACTCACGCTGACCTACAATCTGGATCCTATCACATAAACGTACCACAGCCTCTAAATCAGCAGGCTGAAGAACTTACGTTATCGAGAAAAATACAGTAAGAGATGCCTGTAACATATAATACGTCATGACGGGCAGAAACGGGAGACGAGAGAATCCGGAGCAGCGCGGTGGGGTGCGCAGCTGCGGGCGAGAGCTCCTCTTGCGGCTACCGGGAGAGTGTTAAGAACAGTAAGTCCGGCGGAAGCACACGTGGGGCGGAAAGTGAAGGAGGAGCACTACGAGAGACGTGAGGGTACTCGCGTACCAAATCCGCAGCAACAAACCAGGCAGCCCGGGCGGGCGGGCGCGAGCACTGCACGCACCTGCACGCAGAGCTGGTAGCGCTTGAAGAGCTGCCCGCAGGGGTCCCCGGCGCTCTCGCCCTTGAGGAACTTCTCGGCGAACCAGCGGTTGAAGCACTGGTCGTACTCGCGCTTCAGCTCGGTGCACGCCTCACCCACACTGTTCATGGCGGCGGCGGCGGCCCCCGCCCTGTCACCACAGCGGGCCGGCCGCGCCGCCGCTCTGACGTACTTCCGGCGCGGCGAAGTGACGTAAGAGCCGCCGGAGTTAGCGCGAGATGCTGGCGCTGTACCTCAGCCGATGGCTGCGGGCGGGGGCGCTGCCGCTGCGGGTCCTTCCTGCCCGGGCCGCGCCGACGGCGCCCGCTGCGCCCCCCACACAGGTACCTCCGCGCCCGGCGTGGAAGCACGACGAGCAGCGGCCGCCCCCGCAGGTAGGGCGGCGCGGCCGGAGCAGCGCCGGGAGGAGGGCGGGAGGGACGCGTGCAGCCCCGAAACGGCGCCCGCTGAGTTACCGGAACGGGCGTCAGCTCCGGTTCGCCCTCCGCTAGGCGGAGATTAGGAGGAGAAAACACGAGTTCGATTAAAGTTAATTTTCCAAGAAAGTGTCCCAGCAGATGTAAACTCGGGATTCTGCCATGTAACCAGGTTTTGGTTAAAAAAAAGAAAAGTAGCGCTGCATTAAACTTGCTCACGTTTGCCTTTTTTGTCCGTATTTGTACAGCAAAAGGTGACGGTGGAAGTGCTGGATCACTTGGAACACCTGGCCCTGGTTGATTTCCGCGATGCAGAGGGTGTGGAGCGGCTGCAGAAAGCAATCCAGTTTGCTGATCAGCTTCATGAAGTAAACACCGATGGCGTAGAGCCGATGGATTCGGTCCTGGAGGACAGGTAATGAACCACAGCAGCCTCCTTTTAACTGTTAATATATCAAACCATTTGCTTTTGTAACTTTTTTTCCTCCCCCCCCCCGGGAATGACCCTGGTTATGCATTTGGCCCCTTTGCTTACAGCGAAGTCTTATCGTGGTTTTGTGTGGAAGGAAGATTGTCAGGTCACCCGTGACCTTTCTGTGTAAGCACAGCAAAGGAGTACTCCAGTTCCTTTGTGTATCTTACTTGTCATGAAGGATCTGCACATGCTGCTCCCCAAGTATCTGTCAGTGGCATTCTTTGTTGCTTCAAAATGTCCCAGTACTTGTCTTGCCACTTACCTAAGACCAAAACCAGCTTTAGAGATAAGCCACACTTCATACTTCGTATTCATAGAATAGCTTAAAGACAGGCTAGTAATCTTTGTTCTTCAGGTGTCTGTATCTCAGAGAAGATGATGTCACAGAAGGCAACTGCACGAACGAGCTGCTTAAAAATGCCAGAGAGAAAGTAGAGGAGTATTTTGTAGCCCCACCAGGTATTGTCTTGCTTATAAAAACCTCTTAATTTTGCTTGAATTAACCTGAGGAACGTAACCCACCATTGCTGCATTTACTTTCAGAAATACTAGCTAGTAACAAGGAATTACTACAATAAATAACTAGCCATCTGTATAGAACAGTCTGCAGTCTATTGGTTCAAAAGCAGTACAGAAGCTAACCTTACTCTAAAGTTACTGCACATGTTGAATGATTATTTACAGGAATTCAGAGAGGACTTAGTTTCCTTACTTGTGCAAGAAATTTAAGCTGCCTGTACGTGCTTAGAATAAACTGGAGAAGCGCTTTTCTGCTAAGCTGTACCACCGAGAAGGTACCTTTACAGCTGGTCTCACGCAACTTTCTGTTTTCTATCAGGTAACATCCCGTTACCAAAGCTAGAAGAACGAGAGACTTTTCTGCAGGGCTCTTAGCAACAGCCCAGGAGCCAAACGCCATTTTGGTATTTTATCTGGGAAAACTAAGGCTTGTGCAGTCACAGCTGAGAAACCCTGACATGCATTTTGATCGAAAGAAGAGCGCTTGCAAGACAATTTGCAGAAGGAGGAAGGTGTAAAAAGTTTAGTAGTGCTACTGAAATATTCAAGGTTATGATGCTGGAAGGCAGCATGACAGATGACCTTTGTGCTTTTCTTCAGCACAGTGAATTTGATATTATTCTTTAAGATACTGAATGGCTTAAAGGCTTTAAAGAGAACATGAAAAGGGGATGATTAAAAACCCCAGAACACTATATTTTTCCTCCACAAGTTTGTCAGGAAAACAAGGGAGGTTGTAAAGCTGTATTTGCCTGTTTCTCGACTCTGGCTCTGAGCCTGTCAAAAGTAACAAAGTCTGGTATGGAAGAGTCTGTAACATTGCTGAATGGCTCTTTGACATACAGACAGAACTCAGATTTTCATTACGGAAGAAAAGGCACTTTGAGACAATGATTCACTCAAATATTTTGCTTCTGTTGAATATTTCTATTTTATCTCTGTGTTCCACATCTGTATGGGTTACCTTCTATGTCCCACTTTGTATTTTTATTGTCACAAATTAAATACTAGGAGTTGTACATAATTTGAGAAAGAACTTTTCATACACAGAAATAGCTTCTCTAAAATTAAAAATATTTGCCATAAATATTTCTGTATACCAGACGTGTATCTCTAGTGATGCTAGCCATATTTCCTGGATTAAACCATTTTTCTGTTTCAAACAAAACATTGCAGTTGTTTGTGTTATTTAAAATATCCTGTGTGGCTAAGTTTGTTGTAAATAAAGAATGTAATTACTTGTGAACTTGGCATTTTGTTCTGTTGGCACAGTGAACTAAACATGCACTGTAACGGTTACTTTTTGTGGAACAGGTTTTAGAAATACAATTACCCTAGTACCCTTTAGTGTGGCAGACAGACATTGCTATCGGGAAGCTAGCAACAGCTTCTTAACAGAAGAAGCAGTAACTTTTCTTCCTCAGTGGTGCCCTGTCCACATACAGATTTAAGAATCCAGATTTATTTATTACAATTTTCTTGTAATGATCTTTTCTACTGCATAGACTTACATCCTGAGCCACAGCGGAATATTCTTTGGAAGTGCTAGAAAAGACCCCATAAGTTACCGTAATAGGATACTACTAATCACCGGTTCTGAGTCTGCTCTTACAGCTCTTGAGAGCCTGACCAGAATAGGAAGGTAGGCTCTTCCATGACCATGCAGGCACATGCTTCCCCTGAGAGCAGAAACTCACCTCAGGAGACTGTAACTTGATGTCATCCAGCTTACACAGTGCACATTCTGTATCTTTTTTCAGAGAAAAGCCATTCCCATTCTGTCTTCCTGTACATCTGCATAATAAACACCACCAGCTTGGTGCATGTGTCCCTTCAAGTCCTGCCAGCTGTCTGATAGAGAAAGTCCCAAGCACGGCCATAACAACGATTTCTCCTATGAACTACATCTTCCACATCCCTGCAAACAAGAGGTAACATAAATCTGAGATTAATGATATACATGTGTTGTTTCTTAACATCTCAAAAGTCAACCAAGCATATTAGAAGTATCATAATTTGAAAAACACTGAAAAAAATACTGGAGTTTGAACAGTACTGGTACTAGGTTCAGCCATTAGTAGCTTGCTTTTAATACCGCATTTACAAACTGCTTTGACAAGCTCCCTCTCGGGACATTCATTATGTGCCACATATTTAATGGAAAAAACAAGGCTGAGTGAAAAGAACTACTGCTGTCTTTGCTGGTGTAAGAAATCAGAGCTACTGGGTAGGATCCACTTTCACTCACTACCCTCAAAGGCTGTACATTTGGTAAGCTTTGAACTGTTTTGTTTATGGAACTCATTTTTCATATTTCTCTGGCAGTTACTTCATTATTTGTTTAAGCTTCCATAATATATACACATACATACAGACATATATGCCTAAAACATGTAATTATTACAATACTTGAATTCTTTCAAGGGGGTTGAGTTGAAGTCTCTATTAACCCCCACTAATCCAGTTCTCTGTAAAGCTGTAACACTGTATTAGTGCTTTAGTCTCAGGCTTTTCAAGATTCAGACCTTGCAAATGCTACAAGTTTTAAAAATACACAAGCTCAACTTAAAAGTCATTTATGATGCATATATCAGTCATGACAAGGGAAGATCTCAAGTCACGCCATACAATAAGCATGTTAGTAGAGAATTTCCAGTTTGAGAAATCCCCACTTGTTCTATCCATTTTGGCTGCCTCCTTTGACTATCGGAGAGAATGGGAACAATGTTATTTATGTAGAAAAAAGAAGAGGAATTTGAGAGTGAACTGCATGGCTGCAGGAGCTTCCAACACAATATATCATCAAGTAAGTATTTAAAAGCAACAACCAAACCAACAATTTGGACAAAGATGATCCCACATTCCCAACACAGCACAAGCTAAGCCTAAAACTGCCAGTTCACTGCTGCTCCCTTACCCATGCACTCCAATGAGAGAACAGACTGCCCTGATGCTTGTTCCCTGCAGCCCAAACTGCATTTAAAGTGGAACACAAACATTTCCTTAATGAAGGGGTTTGTTGCAGCTTCACCACTAATAAGGGAATTACAGCCCTGACTCAGACACCTGCAACCACCAAAACAGAAACCCTGGCAAAGCCCGGATGAGCTGCCTATGGGGCAGAATACATTAGTGCCTCAGCCTGCCCTTGGCATGTCTAATGTGCATGCTGTGCCCCACGGGATGGCATGAAGCCCCCCTGGGCCCCAGCTGCACCCTGAGGTGGAGACAAGATGGTGCCAGTTCACCTGCTTTCACCACAGGGCCTCAGTGTGCAAGCGGGTCTGGATCTGGGTCAGATGTTCAGAGGGTTCTGCCACAACGCGATTTATAACCCAGGCAGGTGAACAGATACAGTTAACGACTCGTGTAATAAAATCGCTACCTGTAAATTCCTTGTAACTGCAGTGTGGCAAATGTAATGTATATTTGTGAGATAACTCATCTTTTCTGAGAGGTTAATAGTACAGCAAAAAGAAAAAAATCTGGTAAAAAAAACCCCAAAACACAACAAAAGGAAGGCAGATTCTGAGATTATGTAAATGTGTCCAGTTTCCCCGGAGACCATGGAGATAATGTGACTTAGACCTGCTACGGTATTTCCACTACTATGTAGATCTTTATATGTTACTATGTAACATATAAAATTGAATTCAAGACCTAGCATATAGATTCCAGAATTACAAAGAGAATTTCAAGGTGTAGATTTCTTCAGTTTTATGGAAAAAAGAAAATGGAAGTTGTTTTATTGCTAATAATGAATATTTTATAATTTGGTAGTAACTAGGAGCCCCAAGAAAAATCTCAGTTAGATACAGTGATACAGTATTCAGCACAGAGAAAAAAAAAAAAAAAAACTCAGTTGAAAAGTGCTTACAATATAACCTCCATCTGCAAGAGGAATCTCATGATATGACTTATCCATTACCCAA
This sequence comes from Phaethon aethereus, assembly GCF_964289735.1. Taxonomy (NCBI): domain Eukaryota; kingdom Metazoa; phylum Chordata; class Aves; order Phaethontiformes; family Phaethontidae; genus Phaethon; species Phaethon aethereus. The sequence continues at coordinate 12,082,425 of NC_138593.1, read as the reverse complement.
TTTTCTTCAGCACCTCCTCTACTCCAGGTGTCATCTCCTGTGTGTATTTGTTCTGCCTTCCCCTGCAGCTCTGTCCTGAGGGAAGTTATACTTTTATATTCTAGATTAACAAGTAAGACTCTAATGTTATGTTTCTCTTTAAAGCCATGTATCCCTGGCTTTAATGTTTCTCGCTAACGACGTGTATCCAACCACACCGACATTTCCTGCAGTCGTCATCACAACTGTTCCTTCAGCTAACCATTTCTTAATAAATGCGTAGAAATTTGCCTGCAGCTACCAAACACAACCACGTCCTCAGAGATTCCTGTGTGTTTCTGAAGTTCATTGTAAGCACTGGGAAGACTGTAAAATGGTTCAGTTCTGTCAGCACAAAACTGTCTAGTACTCAAAGAACCATTGCTAGTGCTGCAGATACTACACACAGTTCTGTAAATGAATTGCTTACTGCAGCCCCAAGACTATTCAAAGCTTTTTCAGGTTGCTAGCACACAAGGTCTCTTATGCCCTTTCATCTGCTGCATATAAACCAACTTCCCTTAATTTCATAACTTTCAGAGTTGTCCCTGACATACACTCCTGATGGCAAGACAAAAAGCAAAGCAGTGAATTGCATCTCTTCTAATTGGAATGCTACAACCTGGAAGCTAAAGTCAGAAGTTATTTCTGAGATACTCTAGAGTGACAAAAGTACTACATTATCCAGTTTTGGTATTTTAGGGACAATATATTCTTCTGAGCTTGCCTCAGAGCTTGCAAAAGCAAAAGGTTCCTTGCAGTTACGCTACTTTTGCTACAAGTGACGGTGAGCAGGTAACGATACTGTACTAACATGAAAAATATTTGCATTTCAAGTGAGGTGGATGACTGGTTTTGATTTTTTGATTTCTGCAAGGAAACGGCAGTCCTACCAACCAGTATTTGAAAACCTCTTTCAAGTCATTCTGGGCTGTTTGCTATAGACATGGTTCAGAGTCCTGTTATTAACAGATCACCAGCTATGGAAGACTCAACAGCAATTTTCTAGCTGCTGACAAGAGTATAAGCAGAAAGTGCCCCAGGGAGGGTGAAACTAACAGAAGAGAGCACTGGGGATCTCCCAGAACACCTTGCTTCATTAAAGAAGAAAGAAGGGGGGGAAAAAAAAAAAAAAAAGGCAAGAGTTGCAGAAATGGTGAGGTCTGCAAAAGATGCCTAAAATGAGGTGTAAGAAGTCTGATGGATTCAGTTCACTGAAGGACAAAGTTTAGAGCCAGCTTCATCATACTTGATAAACATGGGTAAAGAAATTTCTATCAGAGGTCACTTAGTCTGAAAGACAAATTGCAAACAGACACATGAAAAGGAAAGATGATCAAGTGCCATTTATAAGCTATGGAACTCCTTCCTCTGACATGGTTGGGCTTTCCTCTCAGTAAGGGGCATCTTACTGAAAGAGCTATCCCAGTTCAAAGAGAAACAAGGGCCTGCTGCAGAGATTACTGGGCTAAATTCGGTGTTTGTGATCTGGGTTGAGGTGAGTACTAACATGGCTTCTGGGGCTCACGTACCAACTATGCAAAGGTGTTTTACAGAAGCCAGCGGACATACTTTAAGAAACAGGTGTTTTAGCTCAGAACCACTAGACAATGCCAAAGGCAAGTATTACAGGAGCCAGGACCAGAGGCTTCCCATACACAGCTGAAATCTACATTAACATCCCCAAGAGCAGGCGCTCTGTTGGACGTGCGGGGCGTGCTCTCCGGTACCTCACCTGCATCCTGCGGCGGCGATCGAGGCTACCCCACAGGCCTCGTTCCGCCGAGCACGGGGCTGCAACCACGCCTCCGCGGCCTCCGGTCGCTATGGGAACAGACGCAGGCGCGAGGCATCCTGGTCTGAAAGAAAACGCAGGAGTAAAACCCTACTAGAGCACCGGGCCATGGCCAATGAGCGCTCGGGGGGGCGGTGGCGGCGACCAATGGCTGACGGCGGTGCGCAGGGGGCGGGGCCGCGGGTGCTCAGAAGCGTCGGCGGCGCGAATTGACCAGACCGCAGCGCCGCTCCGCTCTGCATACGGCGAGTCCTGCAACGCCTGCCGAACGGTGAGGGGAGCGGCGGGGGCGTGGGCGGCTGCCGAGAGAGACCGGAACTGGGGCCACCCCGGTGCCCCGACACCCCGCGTCGCCTGGTGGCTCCCCCGTGCTCCCCAGCGGCTGCATCTCCTCTCCCGCGTACCTGGGAACTGCAGGCGGGAGCCTTCCCTGGAGCCGCGCGGGCTCGGAGCCCCTGGCAGGGGCCGCGCGGGGCTCCGTTCCCCTCCCCGCGGCACGGAAAGGCCGTCGGGGCCGGGCGCTGGAGCGGCTGCGCCCTCTCCCGGGGCTCCCGGCCTGCGCCGGGCCGTGCCGAGCTGTAGAGGGGCTGGGGGGCGGCGGGCTTTGAGCCCGCTCCGGCCGTGCTTGTGTCGCTGCAGGCCGGAGCGCCTGGAGGCACCGGCTGTGGCGACACCGTTCGCCTGTCTCTGGGCACAGGCTTGTGCCTCTGCCACACCCGGCAAAACCGCTGCCCAGGCACGGCTGTGGGCACAGCGTGGGCCCAGAGAACTGGCTGTGAATGATGGTACCTGTGTGACTGCCTGGCAGGTGATCCTGGCAGGTGGCTGCTCCTGCAACCTTGAATTCTTCTCTTCTTTGCTCAATACAGACAACCATGAGTGATCGAAAGGCAGTGATCAAGAATGCAGACATGTCCGAAGAGATGCAGCAGGACTCTGTGGAGTGTGCTACTCAGGCCTTGGAGAAGTACAACATTGAGAAGGACATTGCTGCTCACATAAAGAAGGTAAATGTTTGCTTGCACTGTCCTCATGAAATCTCTATGCACGCGAAAAATCAAGCAGGCAGAATGCTGCTAGGCAAGTAGTTCTAGAGAAACAAGTTCTAGAGACACTAGATAATCAAGTTGGACTTTCTCTGTAGGCTGGTGTCCTTATGTTCCTTTCCCCACCCTTTACGTGGACTTTTCCAGGCCCTCCTGCTTTTCTCTTGCAGTACCTTCTACTTAAGCCTTTTCTGCCACTGTCGCATTGTCCAGGTGGACAGAGAGTGGCAGCTGACTGTCCCTGTGACTGATGAGCTGGTACAAAGTACAGGGGTCTGTGGAGCTTATTTGAGAAGTGGTCGATTGCTGACCTTGTAATAAGAAGTGGTTTTGTGGGGTTGTGGTTTGTTTTTTTTTTTCTCCACCACATGTAAGACAAACTGTTCTTCCTAACTCAGAACAGATGGTTCATAGCTTCCAGTTTGTCAGATTTTCTCTCTCACTCCTACTGGGAGCCTGACTGAGCTGCAAGTAGTTGAAGGGTTTGGTTGAGCAGAATACAAATTCTTGCATGCTCTCACAAAAAGTCTCTTCAGCTGACGGCTGTTAGATAATGCTGTATATAAGCCCTGACTGCACAGTTTTACTCCTAGTAGATCTGTACACATGAGTTTATTTGAAAGTCTTAGCAGGCTCCTCACTACAGTGTGTAGGAAGAATGTGGTCTCACGACCTGGTATCAAAGAAGTGGCAGAGAATGTTCCATTCTAAAATCCTTTCAGCAGCCTTATTGAAAACAGCTACTGAAGTCAAAGTAATAGCTAAATTCATATAGATTCAGAACAAGCAGTGAAGGTCTTAAAAGTTATGGTTTGAGATCATGGTGTGACTTTTGGGGGAAAGTGACTTCCTCAAACATATGTTTTAAGCTTATTCCTGCTCAGTTTAGAAGCACTTTTTTTTTCTTTTTTGGTCTAAGCAGCAGATGAATTATAAAGTGACAGATGATCCTTGCACTTAAGAGCATATGCTGCTCCTTAATTGCCTTCTTCCAGAAGTGATACTTGCTAACAAGTGATATAGCATTGCACAAAACCCCAGCTAGACAATATTAGTACATTTCTCATGAAAACACTGAATTCCTAGTTCTCTCTTCTGCAGGAGTTTGACAAGAAATACAATCCCACTTGGCACTGCATTGTGGGAAGGAACTTTGGCAGCTACGTGACTCATGAGACCAAGCACTTCATCTACTTCTACCTCGGCCAAGTCGCTATTCTTCTTTTCAAGTCTGGTTAGAACCACGGACTGTTACTGAAACTCGCACCTGGTTACAGGACTGTGTGCTGACTTCAGACAGCCTCCTACCTTCAGCCTTCCTGAGGAAACAAACCTTCATCTTCAGGTCTTTTGTTGTATTATTAATGGTCAGGGATTTTGCTGTAGCAGCTGGTATTTTCATTGTGGCTATAAAAAAATGCAGAAGTGTCTTCTTTGTATTTATTTTCTTTCAAAAGACAGCTTGTTTGCTAATAAAACTGTCAGAACAAGTTTATCCTTTAAGAGTTTTCTTTACCCTTCTTCTCTCTTAGTGCTTGTATTACCCTCTTTATTCCACTGTGAATGAAGAAGGAACATCCTCCCCTTCATTCCCCCCCCAGATCCACACCATCTGAAGCCCAAGCTTATCTATGAATATGTCATCAGTCAGTAACTGAAAACAACAGGAGCTATCTTCCCTGAGAGAAAAGAGGCTGTTTTTAAATTCTTGATAAGTGTATTTTCAGTATGCAGAAACCTCCAGTGCAAATTCTGGAGTTTAGATACATGGTGCTGCTTTTCTGATTTCAGGTGAACTGGTGAGCAAAAAGCAATAGTCCTTTCATCTCCCAATTTTCAGAAGAAAGAAATTTTCATACTAGTTCATTATACAGCTATCACTTTAGAATGTAAATTTATACTTCCTCTAGATTTTTTTTTTTAATATATCCCTGTATCCTGCTACAGAAGCATCTGTTCCCCAACAGTGTAGCTTAAAGAACACAAGGAAACACACATTTTTCCGTAGAGATTATGCATCTAGTTCTGATAAAGAAAAAGATGTTGTATGGAGGTGAAAACATGTCATCTCATCCCAGAATACAGTTATGCGGTCATTCTCCATGAGAAAAAAAAATCCTTTCTTAGAAAGGTTAAAATACTGAGTTAAGTGAAAAAAGTTGATGCTGAGCTGTTTTATTTCACAAGCCTTCCATTTGCCTTTGAAAGAAGTAAAGGAATCATGGGAAAAATCCCTTACAGTCCACATGACAAAGATAATGACAGATTAAGAAAAATCTAATAAATCCAAGTTACATCTCACGGGCACAATAACCTCCTTGAAGTTTAGTAAAAAAACAGGAGGCATCTTATTTGAAGACCAGTCAATCTATTTCTGTATCCACCCCCCTGGTAACTGAAGTTGCGTCATTTGTTAGCATTGCTCAGTTTTGGCCATGTCTCTTACGTTGTACTTGAAGGGAAATGCAAGTGTAAGAAACGCCACAGGAGTCGCATCATCTGCAGGTTTCTTGAGGGGGGGAAAAAAGGTAGCTGATGTTCTCAGTCTGACTGATGAGCAAGTATCTGTTGCACAAGTTCTTAAAACTCCTCTTCAATCTTGATAGTGTTAAAATTTCACAGCTTTCATATTCCTTGGGAAAATTACACTTCCTGTGTTTTGCTACATAGTAGACTCACAGTTTGAAACCTGAGTGAATGGCAACAATGCCCAAGTTTAAATTCTGATAATCCACTTTAAAAAACCCTGCATCTTCTATCATTGCCTTCAACTCCTCCTGAAAAATAATAGTTCCATAATTATAACAACCTGAAGGCCTATAAACCAGCTGCCTGCAAGATTATGTTGGGACCATGTCTTCTGTGTTAGTGAATTCAGAAAAACACTGTCTCACCTGAGGGGGGAAACGTCGGATACTCTCTACGAGATACTGGTAAGACTTCCAGTCACCAGCGATAACTTCACCCAGAACAGGGATAACCTGGAAACTGTATAGATCGTAGAGCCTGCACAGACAAACAGCACATACAGATTAATACAAACAAGTTAAAACCAACCCTCTCCAACACAAGTTGATCTCTGTACTGCTACACTATGGAATCTGCATCTCATTTTAAAAGCGCACAATGAGGTATCCTCAAAGTGTCTCTGTCTCTTATTCTGGCTGAGTACGAATAAGACAGCCTTGTGACATGGCATAGTGTCACCATGTTCCTACCTGGAAAGAAGAGGGTTGCTGACATGACTAAATTCAAGACAGAGAAATCTTCCTCCTGGTTTCAGCACACGATAGGCCTCCTGAAGTGCCTGAGACAAAGCAGATGTGATAAATTTGTTTATGTAGAACAGCACCTGCCTATTATCATGCCCATGTGAGGGCAACTCAGTGATGAACTGAGGGGAGTGAAGAGAATCCTGATTGGTAATCTCCAATATTTACTTGTGGAGAAGCATCCCAAGAGAAGTGAAAAAAAAAAAAAAAACACAACCCCAAACAAACAACAAAACCAAACCATAAAAACGCTTGCTGCTACATAAATAGATTTATACCAGGCTTTGTGTTGAAACTATGTCAGGTTTGCAATTTTTCTTCTTTTTCCCTACACTTAGTTGATGAATGTTTTCCAGCAGAGGTCTTGTAATTACATACCAAATCCAAAAGGGAGAAGGTGACTCAGCTACAAGAAGCTGAAAATGAAAAGAGGGCATGATAGGTTTTTTTTTTTTAATCAAAATAAAAGATTTTACTCAACTGTGAGGCACACCCAAAGGATCAAAGAAGAAATGATACTGGCTTTTGGATGAGCAACGTGTGAGAAAAAGGAAGAAGGAGAAAACTGTATGCTTTTTCATACAAGACCACAGTGCAGTTGTATTCAAGAACCTCTGCAGGTTGTACATTTGCTTGGCTTCAACTGTCATGTTGCTAAGGGATAAAATATAAACAGCACACATATGTGATGGGAGCTCTGCAAAAGAATTGGAGGCTTGGATGTGTTTTGTATCAGGTCTCCAGGGAGCCATGCTACCAGACTGCTGTATCCATGAAGGCAATGAGCCTGTGCTTTGGATGGGTGCAGATGAAGCACTGTGAAAAGCCATCCACATTAAGAGAAGTTCAAAGGCATACAGTTCAAGGTAGTTTGGATCCAAATGCTACACCTTCCACAGAAGGAGCATTGCCAAGGTTGTAACGCACTCCTCCAAAGCACAGACAACTAGTCCAGCTAGACAGGTGACCTAACCTATGTTCATCCCCAAGACAGCTAGTCATTCTCAAAGGACAGATACTGTTTATAACAAAGGGTACTACATACCCTTATCAAAATCATACTCATTCTTCATGGGAAACTCTACTACCAGGCAACATAAAGACACTGAGGAGAAGTGAGATGAACAGGTTAGTTCAACGACAGTGGTGGCAGCAGCCAGCTGCTTCCCACTCTCTGCTCTGGAAGCTCTGCTAGCTCAGGCAGGAAAACAGAACAGGGCAGGAAGTGTTGTACCCACTGCGGGTGGGATACAGATCAGGTGCTTCAGGAAGATTTGAGACATGCAGACTGACTGCACTGTGCATGTGTATATTCAGTAACATCATTGGTCTGGAGAAGGTGGGGAATGACTGTAGCATTCAGCCTTTTTTGTGTTAGGAAGAGACTGTGGCTTGCCAGGCTAGAAGGATTGGGTGCAACTAGTATAAACCCAACTTTTTATGACAAAGGTGGGGCATTTAATTGCATTCTTCATTCAAACAAGTTGAACACTGCATGCCACTTATTTTAAATGCTTCCAGAGTAGACAAAGATTTTCATTTATCCAAAGGAATTCCTCCTTTGCTTCCTCTGCTGGAATAAAAAACCCCAGGTAAATTGTAAGGACCCGATGTCAGGATACACTATAGCAACTTACCAAATCAATACGAGTTACATTTCGGATTCCAAAGGCAATTGTGTAAACATCAAACTTATCGTCATCAAAGGGCAACTCTTCAGCATTCCCAAGCACCCAGGACAAACCTGTAGTAAAAGCCAAGGACACAATATTGAACAGACCTTATATAACTCAGACTGCTCAAGAAAGACTAGAACTTATCTATTCCAGAAATTATTAATAAAGTGATATTTAAAAGTAATACTTTAAGTTTGCATTTTTGTTGGAGGAAAGACACCTTGGTCTGTACTCACAAACCTTTGAAGGCCCTGTACTATACAGCCATCTTTCAAGCATATAGTTAATGTTGCAGATCAGCCAAAACATTCTTCTGCATATACACGCATGTTGTGTTCAGAGTGCCTTAGTCTGCCAAAAAGATTTCACCCAAATCTTGCATTGTAGTGGAAACCAACTGGCTTTCCAGAAACTGGCTGTCATTTGTTTGTAGCAAAGTTGCAAAAAAAAGAATCTCTGCTCAAAGAATAACTATAAACAATGATTAATGTCTTGCCATGCAATAAAGGTCAAAACACTTAAAAAATTTTGCTAGAAAGCTTCCATAGATTGAGGAACATGAAAAACCACATTCTCTCCATCTGCATTATCAGTATGTGATCCTGTTGCAGCTGTGTTGCTTCCTAAAACCCCAATGGAGCAAGGCTTTGTCTATCTGTGGAGCATGGATGTCCAGGTTATTTGTACCAAAAATAAGACTACTCAATTTAGAGTTAATAGTTCTTAAAGTCACTGGTTTTGGTGACTCAAATGCAAAACAAAAAACTAATAGAAAAAAATCAGGAGCCTTATGCAGAGATCAGCAGTTTCAAAGGGCAGTATGCTAGAAAGAGACATGGAGGAGAGCAAAACACAACAGAAAACAACAGTTGTTGCTAGGACACATTCAAAATTCATTTTTACAAAATATATATATATTTATAGTTGTAGAAAGTATTGTATGCAAAGCAGCATGCAACATTATTAAAGCAGCAATTATTAGTGTTATTTAAACCTAGAGAGTTTGAAAAGACACCTAAGAAGTGAGCATCAAGGACAAGATTTGAGCAACAGAAAAATTGTCCCTCAGAATACACGGTGGTAAAATCACAGGCCAGGAGTTTTTTAAGTGGCTACATAAGAGGAGCTGTCAGTGTCCCACAAGAGGAACTGGGACACGTGTAGTGCAGCCTACAACTCCTGCTGGCCAAAATGCACAGTCAGCAATTGTGCAACCGTGTTTCTTGTCAGCATGCACAGCTCCCACTGTTGGTGAATGTACATCGGAAAATAGTGAAAGAAACCTCTGCCCCTTACAATTTTAAGAAAAACAAATTTTGGACCTCGGACAATCAACAGATAAGCAAACTCAGAAATGATATTACTACAACAGGGAGGAATTGAATGAAAAACAGCAGGTAGGATATATTAAAATGGATATGTACTGAACAAGGGAGTAAAAAAAAAAAAAAAAGTCAGAATCATGCCACAGTGGTGCACAGGGCAGCCCAGGCAACAAGGTGACAGGTGGGCTTCTACAGCTACAATGTACAGAAGAAGAAAATGAAAAAACATGAATATTCATTGTGAAAATTTGGTACATCACAAAAATACCTAAAAAGTCCAGCAAATTAAACAAAGTGCTTTATTTATAGTAGCTAGGAGGCAGCGTCAAGCTTTACTTCAGGTCCTAAGCTACAGTAATAAAGCTTTTATATTTACAATGTTGGTACAGTTCAGGTGTTCACAAACTATGATGCACAAAAAGAGCTCTGGACAGGCTGCAAGCTGCTGAGATCAGCACAATGCAAGCGGTCTGCCAGAGCTGGAAGAACCAATGCTTTCACAATTAGTTTGTTTTTCAAAGAAAAGGGAGAGGGAGGCAGGCAGACAACAGCCTGGGGTAACCCACCAGTAGGGAGCAAAAGCAGCTGAGAGAACCTATGCCAGCAGCTTATCTTTCATCCCCTTTGTACTACTGAGCTGTTCCCACTGTATGTCCTTCAGCCCACACAATTTGTAGGCTGAAGATTTGAATGGGGGTGTGGAAGCAGGGTGCAGAGACATGCAAGAGATCTCGTAACACATATGCAGAGGCTGCCCAGGGCATACCTAATGGTGGTACCCAGGCAAACAAAGTTTGGGAACCTCCTGGTATACTTTACATTGCTAAAATATTTACCAAATATCTGTAAATGAAGAGAGGATAAACAACTATCATACAAACACTGAGCCACAAGCAGGACTTCTTTCTCTATGTCTTACTTCTTAAAATCAGGCTTTTCAATCAGGATTGGCATGGTCCCCAACAAATTCTAGATATCAGTGAATTAATCCATTGACCTGCAAACTAACATTTATTATAATTCAGTTTCTCTGAGTATTATTAGTATATGCTCTAACTGTGGAAAGTTTTATAGGTTCACAAAATCCTTTAGTGCTTGCATTTTTTATTTGCTGCCTTGATTCTTCAAATACCCATTACAAGATCTTTAGCGTAATAACTCTAGGGCTGAGCTCTTTTGCATTATCTGCCCTAGTAAAGTCAGATTTCTTAGCACAGATATAAACAGCAGGTTTAGATTATTTAAACAATTTTGAAGGATAGCTGGGAAGGATAGCTGGGTATCAGACCTCATGGACACTTCCATGTAAGTATTTCTGAAAGTTCAAGTATTATTCAAGATGATCGCTGCACATCTGAACAACATACACATATATGCTCACTGAAAAAGTAACTTAACGTTGGCAAATATGCAAGCACAGCTATAGAATACACCATGGCTACATAATGTATATTGTAACCCTGAAATAGTGATTACTTGATGGCTATCATGCATCAAATTCTTGCGATCAGGCATGCTACTGAAATGGTACAACGAATGACTTACCTTCGGAATAGCCAAGATCCTGTGCTTTCTGCTTTCCAACTTTTAACATTTCTTTGTTAATGTCACAGACCACCACTTGGGAATCCCCTAGTGACTTAAATTTGTCTTCCTGGTAACTCTCAGAAATTTCCTGCCATGATAAATTCTGATGGTGCCTAAGCTTCCGCTGCAGCTGGCGTTCTCGTACAGAGCGAACATAATTAATAAATCGAAAGGCAATATCACCTGCATTTGTTTTAAAAGAAAGATACATGTCTTGAATGTTTTCTGACTCCAGGCAATTGGAACATAAGACTTTGAAGAAACTGAGTTTTTGTTTGGGTTTTTTAATATATATTTATAAAAATAAAAACCACACACAGAGTATAGAGAAACACAGAGAGAGTGTGTGTATATATGTAAAAATACATAAAGGGAACATATTAAAAGCAAAGAGTCTATGACTTCCTAAAATGAAAACAGTTTTCCATATCTCATAACATGGCAGTACTGTAATACACTTTCAGAGCCTTGAAGCAAGATATTTCAAAATACAAAGAAGTTAGCTCTCAACCCCTCTCTGTGAAAATGAAGTAGATGCTTCACTAATTTTAAAGACAGAGAACTGAGGGGTGAGGGTGTGAAACCTAGGCAACATGAGTCTGAGCAGACTCAAACAGATCAAAAGCAGTGTGGCATTGTCACATGTAACTCACCAAAATTATTTACCTGTTCCTCCAGCAACATCAAGAAGAAGTGTTCCTGGGGAAGGGTTCATTTTATGCATGAGGATATCCTTCCACACTCGATGAATCCCTAGAGTCATTGAATCATTCATGATATCGTATTTCTTGGCCACACTTTCAAAGACCTGGTAAACTGCAAAGAAAGGACATGATGAGATGCAATTTACTTTAAAACGCTTCTGTGGAAGTAAAATGTGTCCTTTATTGCCTCGTAGAGGTCTGCCACCATGTGGAACTGAAAAAGACCACCTGAAAAATCCTTCCAAAAAATATGATCGAATCCTACTGAGCTTGCTGCCTGCCAAACACCTCTTTGGAGCAACGCAGTCTCTTCCCGTAACTCCTCCGGAGCTGAGGGGAAGATCGAGCTGGCATAACACTGACACTATTCACCAACACTCTCGGTAACGTCTCAAACCGACGGCCCGGCTCCAAAGGCATCTCCAGCACTACTTCAGCCCCACAGCCAATACTCGCCGGCCACCCGGGCGCCCCGTTAGCTTCCAGCCCGCCCTCCCCCGCGCGCAGCACGGCTTCACAGCGGACCCCGCCGCCGCCGCCCTCGCCCTCACTTTTCTCCCTCCTCTCCGCCTCCGTCACGGTCTGGAAGCCGAAATGCGTCTCCTGCCCGGCGGCGAGGCCCCGCACGGAGCCGCAGAGCGCCCGCAGAGCCCCGCCGGGGCGGGCGAGCAGAGCCCGCCACGGGCGGAGCCCCGTCGCCGCCATCTTGCAAGGACGCGACCTCGGCGCCCTCCCCGCCACCGGAGCCGGGCCCAACGGCTCGGCCAACCGCAATACCGGCGGAGGCCCCGCGGGGGCGGGAGGCGGCTCGCCGAGACAGCGCAGGCTGGGCTGTAACCGGGCTCCGTACTCGGCCCCGGCCTCGAGAAACGCAGGGTTCAGGATCCGTACCCTTGAATTCGATACGCGGTACTGACACCGCGGCTGTACCGGCCCCAGCCATCCCTGTGCTACCAGCTTGTGTGCACGGCCGGAACCGTCCTGGCAGAATATACACGACAGGGGGCGGGGGGAAACCCCTAACCCCCAAAACTAACACACCCCGCACAGAATACTTGAGTAATATTGCAAATAATTTTCTTAAAGATCTTTAGATCTTTAATTTTGCACTTTCCTGGCTGAAGTAAAATCCCATGGGGAGGAAGAGGGAGGATTGGTTTGTGGGTTCTGATGATCTGAGGGAAGGAGTGAAAGGCGGCCTCTGATTCCTGTTAGGAACATTAGAAAAATTAGGGACATCTGCTATTTTTTTGCAAAAGCTGCCCCGCTTATCACATTATTTGAATCATCCAGAAATTCTGTCAGCTTTGTAGATACAAAGAAGTTACTTAACCCTTTCTTATGAGAAATTACATCACACCATTAAGAAATCACACTAGAGACTGCATCCCCTGAGTATGAGTTGGTCTTCCTCGCTAGAATCTTCCTTTCATGTTGAGACTTATTAGCGCCATCATCAGATGCTACCATGATTTTCTCATACCCTATTTACAGAATTAAGCAAAATCTAACATTTTTGGGGTTTGCTCTATGTTCTTTGCAATAGGATGCCTCACAAAGCATCACATATGTACTCTTGAGTTTTGTTTTTTTTGGTCTGCCTCAGCTATAGGGAGAGATGATCTTTCCCTACCAGAGAAGTGACCAGAAGAACCTCTCTTATGCTGTAGTCACAGGCTGCACTACGGACTCCAGCAACCAGCCACTTTCAAACAGCTCAACCATGAGGTAAGAAAGGGGAAGGCCGAGCAGAGGCTGCACACCACCTGAGAGCAACCAGCCCAGACATACCCGCAAGCAGGGTGCTGCGGACGTGCCACACACCGGGCTCGTCCCGGCGGAGGCTCTGGGATACCCAGGGCCACCGCAGAGACCAAGCTCCCGCCGAGCACGGGGTTCAGCCTGCATGGCCGCGGCCGGCCGTCGCCATGGGAACGGATACAGGCGCGAGGCATGCCGGTCTGAAAGAAACTGCCGCAGTAAAATGCTACGGGAGCGCCGGATCCTGGCCAATGAGCGCTCGGGGGGGGTGGTGGCGATGACCAATGTCTGACGGCCAGTACGGAGGGGGTGGGGCTGGGGGTGCTTGGAGGCGACGGCGGCGCGCGCGGGTCGGTTAAACCGACGCGGTAGCGAAGCGAGCTGTGTGTCTACATTCTTCTGTGCCCCGCCCGCTCCGTTCCATACAGGGCCCGTCTCGCGGCACCCTCCGAACGGTGAGGAGAGCAGCGTGAGGGCCTCGAACGCTGGGATGGGGCAGCTCCCGAGCGAGGCCTGGTCCCACTGGGGAAGGCTGAGAACGGGCAACCGGTATCCGGGCTCCTCGGCGGCTGCCCCGTGCCTGGCCCCTGCCCCAGCGGCTGCATCACCTCTACCGCGTACCTGGGAACTGCAGGCGGGAGCCTTCCCTGGAGCCGAGCGGGGCTCCGTTCGCCTCCCCGGCGGCAGGGAAAGGCCGTCGGGGCCGGGCGCTGGAGCGGCTGCGCCCTCTCCCGGGGCTCCCGGCCTGCGCCGGGCCGTGCCGAGCTGCAGAGGGGCTGGGGGGCAGCGGCTGGTGGGCTTTGAGCCCGCTCCGGCCGTGCTTGTGTCGCTGCAGGCCGGAGCGCCTGGAGGCACCGGCTGTGGCGACACCGTCGTCTGTCTCTGGGCACAGGCTTGTGCCTCTGCCACACCCGGCAAAACCGCTGCCCAGGCACGGCTGTGGGCACAGCGTGGGCCCAGAGAACTGGCTGTGAATGATGGTACCTGTGTGACTGCCTGGCAGGTGATCCTGGCAGGTGGCTGCTCCTGCAACCTTGAATTCTTCTCTTCTTTGCTCAATACAGACAACCATGAGTGATCGAAAGGCAGTGATCAAGAATGCAGACATGTCCGAAGAGATGCAGCAAGATGCTGTGGAGTGTGCTACTCAGGCCTTGGAGAAGTACAACATTGAGAAGGACATTGCTGCTCACATAAAGAAGGTAAATGTTTGCTTGCACTGTCCTCATGAAATCTCTATGCACGCGAAAAATCAAGCAGGCAGAATGCTGCTAGGCAAGTAGCTCTAGAGAAACAAGTTCTAGAGACACTAGATAATCAAGTTGGACTTTCTCTGTAGGCTGGTGTCCTTATGTTCCTTTCCCCACCCTTTACGTGGACTTTTCCAGGCCCTCCTGCTTTTCTCTTGCAGTACCTTCTACTTAAGCCTTTTCTGCCACTGTCGCATTGTCCAGGTGGACAGAGAGTGGCAGCTGACTGTCCCTGTGACTGATGAGCTGGTACAAAGCACAGGGGCGCTATTGAACTCTCCTATTGTTTTCCCCTGAGAGAAAGCCTGTTTTACATAGTCCTTGGTTTCAATTTTATTGAACTTAATCTTAAGGATCTGTTAACAACTCTGTCCAGCTGGGTGAAAAACTGCAAGGAAAAGTAGTTTTCTGCAAGTCGACTGTAATCACACTTCTCCATATCTTGTGATGTAAGCAAAAAAGAAAACCACAAAAAATCTCGACGGCACTGATTATCTGTTATTTGCAATGTTTGTGTTCTTCTTTATGTAGGATTAACAATACTGAATATGGGAAATAACTAGTTCTTGATTATGTTTCCTGCTTTGTGAACTCGGGAGAATGGTGAAATCAAAGAGGGTCAATGGAAGTTAAACTTCTCTGAATGGAAGAGCTGTTTAAAAAGTAATTCAACTAAGCAGGATGATTGCTTGCACTGTAGAAATACTGGCTTGCTATGCCCACAATACAGAAAAGGAATTTTTTTCCCCAGATGCAGGAAGTATCTGTCACAATGGAAAAGAGAGTGTTTAGTCTAATATTTTTCAGGTGTTCTTTGTAGCAAGTACTTGGAATTTGTCAAGGATTTGTTTGACAAGTGCAAAAACAAATTCTTAGGTTTGTTGATAGTACAGAACATGTGGCAGAGAATATTCCACTGAGTCCCTTTAGCACCAATGTTGCAGATGAACAATGAAGTCTAAATTATGGCTTAATTTCTGTGGGTGTAAAACTAGTGGTGAAGCTTTTACTCGAGGGCTATAGTTTCAGATCATGGTATGAATTACGGGGGGAGAAAGACTGCTTTCCCTGAGCAAAGGTAATGTTTTAAACTTACTACTGCTCAGTTGGGAAGCACTGTGGCTTTTTTGTGGATTTGTTTTGTCTGACTAAGCAGCAGGTGAACAGTGAGATGTAAATAAGATAATCTTAGTACTTCAGAGCATCTGCTCTTCTTCTAATTGTCTTGCTCAGAAAGTGAATACCTGTTTAGAAGAGTTCTTAATTTCTAGTGATCTGTTTTGCAGGAGTTTGACAAGAAATACAATCCCACTTGGCACTGCATCGTGGGAAGGAACTTTGGCAGCTATGTGACTCATGAGACCAAGCACTTCATCTACTTCTACCTCGGCCAAGTTGCTATTCTTCTTTTCAAGTCTGGTTAGAACCACGGACTGTTACTGAAACTTGCATCCACTTACAGGACTGTGTGCTGACTCCTATGACTAGTTACTGCAGCCTTCCTGAGGACGCAGACCTTGATCTTCAAGGGCAATGGCAGGGATTATGCTATAGCAGATGATGTTACATTGTGGATATAAAAAGGAAAAATACCAAAAAGCCTTCCTTGTATTTTTTTTTTCCCCAGAAGGCTGCTGCTTTGCTAATAGAGCTGTTGGAGCAGTTTTGAGAGTTTTGTACCCATCTACAGTATTGCCCAGTTACTGCTTGTGGTATGTAAGAACTGTCAGTGTTTAGTTCTTTTTGTTCCAAACCTCTCTTACTCGTTTGGTTTGGTGTTTTTGGTAATTTTCCCCCTCTTGTTTTGCTGGGTGTACTGCCCCAAAGCCTGAGCTGTTTCTTCCTCTGCTGCTGCCTCTTGGAGAACCACTGTGGAAAATAAAGGACAAGCTCTTCCTAGCTGCCGGGGTGTCGTTTCTGGCTGCTCTGTGCTGGCCGGGCAGTGGCTGTGGGTGACTCGGCCCGGGGGAGGCCGCCGGTCCCGCCGCCCCGTGGGGAGCTGGCCGCTGAGGGGAGGGGCCGCGGGCGGCCTGAGGCCTTCCCGCTGCCCGGCCGGGGTCGGGGCGGTGGCCGAGGGCCGTGCGGGTGCTCGCGGCGTCCCGGGGAACTACAACTCCCGGCGTGCTCCGCGGCGGGCGAGGACTACGAGTCCCGTCGTGCCCGCGGCCCTCCCGGGAACAGCTCCATCCGGGTCCCGGCCGCTGCTGTGGGCGACTCGTCGCCATTACGGGGCATCGCTCGCTCGCTCGCTCGCTCGCCCGCCCGCTAGCGTCGTCGTTGGTGTTGCAGCGCTCGGCCTGCGTGACCTCCGCCATGGACAAGAGCCGCCCCTGCGTCTCCAGTGTGCCCGGCAGTGAAAGGGCAGCAGCTGCCATACGACTCATTCGGCCCTGCCGCGGGGGAGTGTGAGCGCGAAGGCGGTAAGAGCCGGGGTGGCGGGACGAGCGGCTGGGCCCTCTGAGGCGATCGTGACGCGCGCAGGTCTGTTAAACAGTCGCCGAGCGGCAGCGCGCGCCCGCTCCGCTCCACACGGGGCCGGTCCCGCGGCGCCCGCCCAGCGGGGTGAGGGGGCGCGTCAGGCGGCCTCGGGAGCGGTGTGTGGAGTTCCAAGCGGGGCCGCGGCCGGTCTGGGGAAGCGGGAAGGCTGAGGCTGGACTCTCTTCGCCTCCCCGCGGCAGGGAAAGGCCGTCGGGGCCGGGCGCTGGAGCGGCTGCGCCCTCTCCCGGGGCTCCCGGCCTGCGCCGGGCCGTGCCGAGCTGCAGAGGGGCTGGGGGGGCAGCGGCCGGTGGGCTTTGAGCCCGCTCCGGCCGTACTTGTGTCTCTGCAGTCCGGAGCGCCTGGAGGTACCGGCTGTGGCGGCACCGTTCGTCTGTCTCTGGGCACAGGCTGTGCCTCTGCCTCTGCCACACCCGGCAAACCCGCTGCCCAGGCACGGCTGTGGGCACAGCGTGGGCCCAGAGAACTGGCTGCGAATGATGGTACCTGTGCGACTTCCTGGCAGGTGATCCTGGCAGGTGGCTGCTCCTGCAACCTTGCATCGAACAATGAAGAGAATTCAGACATCCATGAGTGATCAGACAACCATGAAAAAGGGTACAGACATGTCTGAAAAGATGCAGCAACATGCTGTGGAGTGTGCCATTTTGGCCATAGAGAAATACGATGTTGAAAGAGGATATTCAGGCCTTACAAAGAGAGTAAATGTTTGATTGTAATATGCTTTTGTTGAACACTATCCACATCAGAAGTCAAGCACGGTGGGTGTTGCTACATTTTTTGGAAAAGCAAGTTTTGTGGACACAAGATACACTGGACATTTCCTGTCGATTGGTGTCCCTGTGTTCCTTTCCCATGCCTTACACGTACCTTTTCTAGGTTTTGTTTGGTAATACCTTCTATTTTTAATGCTTTTTTTCACTGTCTCATTGTTTAGTGGAGTTAGAGAGCATCTGCTGGCCTTTCCCAGTGTGACTGGTTAGCTGATAGAAAATACAGCCCTTTGGAGTCTGCTGCAACTTTCATCAGAGGGAATGCCTTTTTTTCCTAGTCCTTGACTTAAGTTGTGTTCAAATTAGTCTTAAGGTTCTGCTCATAGTTCTGTAATAGTTGTGCAAGATTGGCTAGCTGGTTCAAAATTTGCAGGGAAGAGTAATTTATTGCGCATCTTCTGTATTCGCATCCTGCTTTTATGTGCTGAACCATCCTAAAATCTCATGTTTTGAAGCACAGTTTATTGGTGTCCACAGAATGCTTGTTTTTGTGTATGCATGAAGAAGAATAACAGATGCACAAAACACCTAGTTCTGATACACTTTCTGCTTTGCCATCTCAGGAGAATAAAGAAATCTAAAGGTGTCAGTGGAGGTTAAATATTACACAAATCTGAGTGGAAGACCTGTTTGAAAAGTCATTCAACTAAATGGTACAATTGCTTCTGTTGGGGAGGTCTTCCTTTCCTGTCACCCTAACAGAGATATAAGCAGGTTTATTTCTTCTACTTGTAAGAATGACATTCTATGTTAGTGGAAAGCAAAGGGTTTGAGCTTTTCAGGTCTTCCTTGTAGCTCCTAGTTGGAACCTGAGAAATTGTGGTGAGATAATTTATCCAGGATTGTAATAACTGATGAGAAATGTTTGCGTGCTCTCAAGGAAAGTTTCCTCATTTGAGAGCTGTTGTATAGGACAGTACATAATGACTGACTGGAACGTTCTGCTCTTCGTAGAGCTGTATATCTTTTGAAATGTGCAGTAGACTTCTGAGTATGGTGGGAGAACATGATAGCGTGACCTGATACTTCAGTGGTATAGTTGGAGAACATGGTGTGACTTTTTGGGTGGAATGGCAGTCCCTGGGCTTATTCCTGCTCAGCTAGGAAACGCTGTGGGCTTTTTTTTGTTATGTCTAAGCAGCAGGTGAGGTATAAGAGATGAGTAACACAATCCTTATCCTTAAAAGCATATGCTGCTGCTTAATTGCCTTTTCAAAAAGTGATACTTGTTAAGACGACACAGATTAATGGGAAAAAAAAAAATCTGTAGTTAACTTTTGGGTGAGAGCTGTGCTAATACTATGTTCCTAGTGAACTCTTCTGCAGTAGTTTGAGAAGAAATAGAGTCCTACTTGGCACTGCATTGTAGGAAGGAAATTTGGCAGCTATATGTCTCATGAGACCAAGCACTTAATTTTCTTCCTCATGCTTGGAGTAAATATTCTTCTGTTTAAAGCTGGCTAGAGCTATGGACATTTGTTCAGAGTTGCTTGTGCTTACAGGACTGCACACTAACGGCAGCCACGTAGTGCCTTCAGCCTTCCTGAGGAAGCAGACTTTGGTGTTCAGGGGTAACATCAGGGATTTTTCTGGAGTGGATGGTGATTTTGTTGTATTTAGGGGGAAGAAAACCCACCTTGATTTATTTTCTTTCCAAAGTCGGCTTCTTTGCTAATAAAAATGTTATGTGTATTCCATCTTTAAAAGTTCTATGGCTGTTCTCTCATTTTGCCTAACATTGCTTGTGCTCCTCCTCATTTCCCTGTGAACAACCACTTTTCAAAGAAATCTCATCTCCAATCCAGAATATCTGAATGCTGAGCTAAACGCACAAGTAACTTGGTGACCCAAAGGTGCGCAGAGGAGCCCTGCGCTTGGACAGGAGCGTGCTCTGACAGGGACAAGTAGGAGTTAGAGCAAGCCCTGCCTGGGTCGATGGCAGTCTGTAGGTCCGAAGGCTGCCTGCAGTGACTTGATTCAGTTAGGCACTGCGCTGGTAGATGTTTGGAGCCCTGAGGATAAGCTCAGTGTCCTGTGTCTGTTTTCAGTAACGAAAGTTCCTGCGGATAGCAGCCTCCTTGTTGAGAAGAAGCTCAGAAGCTGCTTCCCTGGGTGCGCTCAAAACTTTTCGCCCAGTTGGAGGTAACGGGGAGTGCCCACCTGGGCTCTGGTTTTGCAGTAAATCCATCTGCTAGAGAGCACGGGGTGGGCTTTTAGCCGCGTCTCCTTCCTATTCATTTGCAGCGGTCTCAGTATTACACCAGTTTTAGAGTGTGTTCAGGCTGTAGCCGGGCTCCCTCGATGTCCCCGCTTACCGTGGGCAGCCGCGGCGGCGGGGCCGTTACGGCAGAAGGGCAGGAGGGGGCGCTGCTCGGACACGGCGCGTTCCCGTCGCTATGGGAACGGGTGCAGGCGCGAGGCATGCCGGTCTGGAAAGGGAACGCACGCCCAAGCGCGGCCTAGTCCTGGCCAATGAACGCCCGGAGCGGGCGCTGGCGGTGACCAATGACTGGCGGCTGGTGCGCAGGGGGCGGGCTGGGGGCGGCCGAGCCGTGCGCGGGTGGGTTAAACCGACTGGGCGGCGGAGTGAGAGGGGAAGCGAGCTGCGTGTCCGGCTGGTCCCGGGGCGCCCGCGAAACATTGGAGCGGCGTCGCCAGGGTGTGAAGGGAGGTTTGTGAGGGCTGGGCGGGTCCCTGTGAGGCGGCTTTGAGGCAGTGCGGCTTCCGAGAGGGGCTGGGTCATACTCAGGTACCGGGAAGGCTGAGGCCGGACAGCTGGTTCCCGGGCACCTCGGCGGCTCCCTCATGCCTGGCCCCTGCGCCAGCTGCTGCATCCCCTCTCCCGCGTCCCTGGGAGCTGCAGGCGGGAGCCTTTCCTGGAGCCGTGCGGGGCTCCGAGTCCCTGGCAGGGGGGTGCAGGGCTCCGTTCGCCTCCCCGCGGCAGGGAAAGGCCGTCGGGGCCGGGCGCTGGAGCGGCTGTGCTCTCTGTCCTGGGGTGCTGGGCCGTGCCGAGCTGCAGAGGGGCTGGGGGGCAGCGGCCGGCGGGCTTTGAGCCCGCTCCGGCCGTGCTTGTGTCGCTGCAGGCCGGAGCGCCTGGAGGCACCGGCTGTGGGCGACACCGTTCGTCTGTGTCTGGGCACAGGCTGTGCCTCTGCCACACCCGGCAAACCGGCAGCCCAGGCACGGCTGTGGGCACAGCGTGGGCCCAGAGAACTGGTTGTGAATGATGGTACCCATGCAACTGCCTGTCAGGTTGATACTCCAGCAGCTTTGAATGCTTTTCTTTGTTTATCACAGGTAACCATGGGTGATCAGGCAGCTGTGATAAAGGGTACGGACATGTCTGAAGAGATGCAGCAAGGCGCTGTGGAGCGTGCCACTCCGTCTCTGGAGGAATGCAACATTGAGCGTGACATTGCAGCGCATATAAAGAGGATAAGTGTTTGCTCATAATTATCTTCCTATACGGACTTCAGATATGAAGGAAATATGTTGGTGGTAAGTAGTTCTAGAGAAGCAAGTTCTGTAGATGCTAGATAATGCAGTCAGACTTTCTTTGCAGACTGTGTTCTTATGTTCTTATGTTCCTTTCTCTACCCCTTATATGTACTTTTTCAGCTCTTTCTCGTCTCTTTCACAATTTCTTCTAATTAAGTCCTTTCTTCCACTCTCCAAAGATAGCATTTGAATATTAATACTGAATTCTTAGTGGTCTCTTCTGCAGGAGTTTAACAGGAAATATAATCCTAACTGGCAGTGTGCTGTGGGAAGGAATTTTGTGACTCACGAGACCAATCACATCTGCCTGGGTCCTGTTACGATTCTTTTCCTCGAGGGTGCTGAGAACCGTGGACTGTTTCTCAAACCCTCATCTTGTTGCTCGGTTGTGTGCTAACGGCATGAAGCTTGGTGCCCTCAGCCCTCCTGAGGAAGCAGACTTTGGCCTTCAAGGGTGATGGCAGGGATTTTGCTATCATGTTTTTATTGTCGCTAAGGGGAAAGTAGAAAAAACACAAAAAATTACTTCCTTTTATTTATTTTCTTCTGCAGCCAGCTTCTTTGCTAATAAAAGTGTTGCGTTCTGCCTTTTAAGGTTTTACGGCTATGTACCCTCTTTTTCTAGTATTGCTCATGCTATTTCTTATTTTCATGTGAATGTGGATGACTAACTTTGTTAGAAAGCTTCTCTTCTCAAATCCAAAACATCTAAACACTGTGGTAACCACCCTCATAATTTGGTCAGTAATTCTAAGAATGATAAACCTAAATAGGGAGCAAACAGGAGTTAAAAGCGGCCTTTTATGAGGTTCCTCCTAAAATACTATTTATTAACTGCCCTTTCACACTCCACCCCTACTTTTCTTGCAAGAAACCTGTGAACTGCTCTCCCAGTGAACTTGAAGTTCTCATCTCCAAAATAATGGGGATGAAAGGGAGCAGCAGATGTGCCCAAGATTTTAAGGGTTAATTAAAGTGCTTTTAGAATCTCTATTGCCTTGTGGGTTTTTTCCCCCATTTAGGTTGAAGGAAAAGTTAAAAAGTATCACTTAAATTAGGCAGTAGAGAGTTATTTTTTTACTTGCACAGTTGTTTGCTACGATTCAGTGGAAATAGTTGACTTTTTCATATACTTTCAGGTCTCTATGTTCACAAGCTCAACCCCTAGTACTGTCAACTCATGCCTGCCTAAGAACTGTCAGTGTTTAGTTCCTTCTGTTCCAAACCTCTCTTACTCGTTTGGTTTGGTGTTTTTGGTAATTTTCCCCCTCTTGTTTTGCTGGGTGTACTGCCCCAAAGCCTGAGCTGTTTCTTCCTCTGCTGCTGCCTCTTGGAGAACCACTGTGGAAAATAAAGGACAAGCTCTTCCTAGCTGCCGGGGTGTCGTTTCTGGCTGCTCTGTGCTGGCCGGGCAGTGGCTGTGGGTGACTCGGCCCGGGGGAGGCCGCCGGTCCCGCCGCCCCGTGGGGAGCTGGCCGCTGAGGGGAGGGGCCGCGGGCGGCCTGAGGCCTTCCCGCTGCCCGGCCGGGGTCGGGGCGGTGGCCGAGGGCCGTGCGGATGCTCGCGGCGTCCCGGGGAACTACAACTCCCGGCGTGCTCCGCGGCGGGCGAGGACTACGAGTCCCGTCGTGCCCGCGGCCCTCCCGGGAACAGCTCCATCCGGGTCCCGGCCACTGCTGTGGGCGACTCGTCGCCATTACGGGGCAGCGGCGGCCGAGTCGGGGCCGGGGCGGCGCCGAGGAGCCGGTGGGTGCCTGAGTGGCGCCGACCACTCGGGCGGCAGGCAGCGCCGGGCCCCGCGGGGCTCCGTGAGTAGCTCTCTCTCTTGTCGCCCGGAGCCCCCGCAGGCCCGGCCCGGCCTCCCGCGGCCCTCCCCGGTTCGAGCGGAGCAGCGAGAAGATGTCGCCATGAAGGAGGCCGAGTCCGCGCTGCGCTGCCCCCGCCGGTCGCCCCCGCGGGCCATGAGCCTGGGCCCCCGCCGGCTCCGCCAGCGCCCGTCGTGCCCCCCCGCTCAGGGCTGCCGCTCGCCCGCCGGGGCGCCCGTTGATGCTGCAGAGCACTCCCGGCGCGACCCCCGCCTCAGCCTCCGCCATGGACAAGAGCAGCACCTGCGGCTCCGGTGCGCCCGGCTCCTCGGCCGGCAGCAAAGGGCAGCAGCCGCGATCCGCCTCGGCCGGGCCCGCCGTGGGGGAGTCTAAGCCCAAAGGCGGTAAGAGCTGGGGCGGGGGCAGCGGTGAGTGCCTGGCTGCGGTCGGGGGGTCCCGGGGCTTTCAGGCCGTTCGCGATGGCCACTCGGCGGACCCTGGATCTCGCTGGTGGGTGGGATGTGGGGGAAATTCGGGAGGGAGGAATGGGGTAATCGTTCCTCCGCGAGTGAGCAGCGTGGGGCTGTGGGGCCGATGGCCTTGTGCTGGGGTTGGGCTTATGGTGAAGCTGAACTTCTCCTTGTCGGGTTGTTTGTCTCTCAGCCGGGTTTTAATAGGTTTCGTTTCAAGTCACTGCTTGTTTTTGCTTTCTTTTTCCTTCCTCTTCTGGCTTTGTTCACCGTTTGGTAGGCTGTGGTTCCTAGCCTCCTCTTCCTTTAAGGATTAATGCTTTATCGCCATCAGCATTGGAGTAATCAGTGTCAGAGCCAAAGCTCTGGTTTATAGCAAGAGTGTATGTTTGCCAGTGCTTATTGAGAGAAACCTTACCTTTGTTGTGTACTCGAGTGGGCTTTTACATCTTTCCTGGGGAGGTCTTGTATCGATACACAGCATTGCCCTTACCAGCTGTATTTCAGTAGTCTGCTTTGGAGGAGTTCAGAGTTGGTTACATATTGTTTGCTTATCTGGCATTTAAACCAAAGTGTTACGTCTGTCATTGCAAACAGCTAGTTTTGCTGACATAGCAGTTCCTGAGGAGCCATTATGGTTCCTGTCATCTATCTTTTCAAGGTAAGACCTGAGCCACCTTCAGTTCTCTAAAGCAGTTTGGGAGCAGAGTGTTCTGGCAACCTTGCATTTTTTTCTAAAACCTAGAAATGGGGTGGTAGTGATTAAAATGAGTGTTTTTAGTCTTGGAAGTATGCATGAGAGTGTCAACAGGTTGCTCCAACACCACTGCTGTACTAATTTCCTTCTTCCTCAGTGGTTTGTTTCAGCTGCATTACTTCAGATCTCTGAGGAAGCAACAGTGTATTCCAGAGGGAGTATCTTGAAGGTGTTGACTCCTTTTTGGACCTTCTAAATGCACTTGGATCCTGAGTAACCAAGTATTACCTGTTCTTCACCTGTATTAACTGATCTTCTGCACAGTAGGCTGAAGTGAGTGACGTGGGAGGTGGCTCACCCACAGCTTCCCAGGTCGTGGTGTGACACTGCGATTACAGCGAAGTTTTAACTTTGAATTCAAACACATGAAAGTCTTCTTAGGAAGAACAGTTTAGGCAGTCATTTCTGGAAGAACTAACTGATTTGCAAAGTGTTTTGCATCAGCAACAGATTTAGATGTGGGGGTCTTATTATCCCTAGCTACTGCTGTTGTTTTTCAGTCTCTTATTTAATTTTTTTTTTTCCCTTCTAATGGACAGACCAATGGAAGTAGGGGATATCATGTGCTAGGTGTGCAATAAGAGTTTTAGAACCAAATCTTTGGCTTCTGATGGAATAACAAAGTATATAAACTATATTGTGAGAGGCAGTGTGAAAGGCTATGAGATGTCGGGTTTTCATGTTGTGGAGAACTGGTTTCTGTCCCTGTCTCGCCAAGAGATACCTCATCACTACAGCTGCTTTTTTAGTGATTTGTGATGCTGTATGGAGGATTGTTCACAGAATATAAACATCCTTCAGTAAGTAGTTAAGATGGCCTGTCCTGTGGCTGGTATGCCTTCATGTAGAAGAAACAGTATTTGTAGTGAGGAAGGGAATAAAAGGCCTGTCATTGCAGCCCAAAATGAAAGTGTTAAGTGATTTTTGTGGAATGCCACCTTTTACAGGCTTGAAACAACGGCACTAGTAGCAGAGGAACAGTGAGGAGAGAAATCCTGATGTACAATACTCTTCTACTCCAATACAATAGACTAACCTTTAATTAAAAAAACACTTTTTTTTAAGACCAATTTAAAAAAAAAAAAAGAAGATTTTGGCTTGACATCATTCTGCTTCTAAGATGTTTGTTTCTTAACTACAGTGGAGGGCAAAGGGATATGGAATGAGTTGCTTCCTTTATGGTGCACGGAAGAGGGCTGGCAAAATTTGAATCTCTTTTAGTTGATGTATATTTGGGAATATCTTAACTGGAGGGTACTGAAAACTAAAATGAGAAGATTCCGTGGTCAGCTTAGGATGAACATACGGGGTGCAGCTGTGTTAAAATTGTGGCTACGTTTTGGTAGCTGTTGCACGCAAGACACTGGCATGTCACCATACGGGATATTCTTTCTTGAGTTCCTTGCCATTCTACCTGTAGCTTATGTGGTCCATGCATTTCTGTCCTGTTTCAGGAAAGGTATAGGAGGTATTCTGAAACTCTTGTGTCTCCTTTGAAATGGAAAGTAGTATTGATGGACCACAGACCATCCCTGAAATGCTGACCTTTTGTTGCATTACTGATGGTCACTGGATTTGAGTCTAGTCAAGCTCTTGCCATTTAGGTGCTTTCAAGAGTTACATGCTGTGATCAAGTCCAGCGGAGGAAATGACGTAGATGTTCATGAAACCTTGCGGTAGCTTCTCCTTCTGTTTCTTTTGCAGCACAGCTTGAAATGGGCTAAATAGAATACTGTAAGCTCTTGTACTTGTGGAATTTGGATTCCAGCCACCTTCCAAGCTTGTCTTTAGAGACTAAATTAAACTCTGAAGTTTCCAACAGAGAAGTTTATTTGGGTTATGTTAGTGCACCAACAGGAGTCACATCCCATTAGGATGGAATAAAGTAGCTAAGGGAAGATAGGCTTGTTGGGTTTCTCAGCAGTCCTCGAGACCTGATGGACAACATTAGTCCTTGCAAATGCTCCTGGGGCTTATTATTATGTTGTGAGCATGCTTAGCTGGGGTGCGTGACTGCTCAGATATACCTCTTATTCACTGGGCTGTTTGCCTTAGCAGCAGCAATAGCTTCAGTGTGTTTTCATGAAATCACCCTGGGGCTTAGTGTGATCCACCACCCAAACCCTTTATGCTTCAACATGGCTCAGCTGAAGAGGCAAAGAAAGGTGGAAGGAAACTGCAGTCCTCACCTCAGTAGCAAACCAGTACTGGACTCTACTCCAGGACTGAAGTGGTCACCTAGAGTTGCATTGAGTCCTGTGAACTTGATCTCCTCTCTCTTGATCTTTGGAGATGGAGCTTCTCTAACAGAATGTGGCATCCAGCAGGAGAAACCATAGATGTCAGGGCTTGTTCTGAAAAGCAAGAACAGATTTGTTGCTAGTTTTGTAAAATTATATAGACAGTATGTTTCCTAAGTCTGTTCTTTTAGAGTGTGGATGGGTAGATATATTTTATAGGTTAGATCTTGTAAGAACTAATGGCAAAAGGACTAACAGAAGACTTGAGTGAAGAGGAAGTACCTCACCAGCGCTGTTGCTCGTTCCTAATTTGCCAAGAAAAGAAGGAAAAAAGAAACTCCCAAATCCAAATCTACGCTACTTAAAATTGGGATCTAACGAGAGGTTGGCAGTGAGAATCTTCCGCTTATCTGAGTGCAGATAGCCCTGTCCTGTCCCGCTTTTTATGGGAAATGCAAGGAGGGATGGTACAAAGCAGAGAGCTCCCTGACGTGTTGCACGCTAAAAAGGTTTGAAGGAACAGCATTGCTTAGATTCGGGGTGGGGAAAAAGTGTTCCAGTTTACAAATGCATACTCCAAACTCTTGTTTGTCTGTTGACTGATTTCATTAGTGCTCTGGTGGACCAGAATCCTCATGAGGGTAATTATTCTGGGAGGGGAAACTTGCAATCAATAAAATCAGGTTTGAAGCATTGTTAGACTGTCATGTAAGGTCCTTGTTAAAAATGGCACAAGTGGAGAAGAATTTCATATAAAATGTGGGAGTCATTATAGTGACTCCCAAAGGCTGTAGGAGTTGGTTTGAAAGGACCTGTAGTATGACAGGAATGTGTGTAAACCAGCTGACTGACAAATTTCATGGTGACTAACTTGATTAAAACTATAAGTGGTAGGAAATTCTTCTGTCAGCTGCAGGTGCAAGCTGTTCCTTGTTCCTGGGCCTTTTAAAGACCCACTTTAGACTGAACTTCTCTTGAGTTGTTTCTTTGCCCTAGTTGATGATCGCAGAGAAACTGCGAAGTTGCTGTAGGCACAATAGGCACGTACCTCGCTAGCACCTTGACTGAAATTGGAGATTTAAGAGAGTGGCTGAGCTCTAAACTGACAAGCTTTGCTTCTGAATAACTGAAGTAGTAGTCCAAACCTCTTCAAAATGAGTTATTTTTTTATCAGAGACTCGGTGGTGTTGATTATAGTCTCTTCCCTACGAACACTCTCAAAAAAGTTCTATCTAAATAATCATTCAGCCAGACCTGGTCACACCCTCAGTACTTGGCAGCTTCTGGGGTGTTATTTTCCTGATAACGCTAAACCCATGTTTTTTTAGCCTGACGAGCATTACAGCACTGCAAGCTATGCAAGCATGTGTTTGAGTTACACATCTGTGGTTCTGATGGAGTTGGTTTAATTCTGAATTAAAGGATCAGCCTTTTGAATAGCATGACCGGTTCTGGTGATGAACTTTGTCTGCAAAATGGCTGTCACATCATGTGAAAGTAATTATAGTGTCCTTTTACGTCTATAGCTGTAGTTGCAGGCAATGACTGTAGTCTGCCACGTGCAAGAAACAGTAGACCACCACAAAATGCAGTCAAGCCACTTTTATTACTTAACTTACCCTTGAGAAGTCACATCCTCAGTAATGTACAATAACACACAGACCTTTCAGTCCACTGCTCCCCCCTCTTTGGGGGTGCAGGTGGGAAAGAAATCTAAAAATAACAAGAAAGTGGGACTTTGTATGAATGATCCCATTCCAGCTGTTTTAGAAGCTTGGGTAAATTGGAGGTGGTGCCAGGGAAGGGGGAAACTGGAGGCGAAGGTAATGAAAACTACACATATGAGAAACACGATCCTGAATCATAGTGGCATGTTTGCCTACCATGTAAGTTTTATATTAAGGGGTGGGGAGGACTATTAAGTGGGAAAAGGAAAACTAGTAGGCTTTTATAAAATTAATCTAGATGATATGAGGCGTTACTGTTTGTGTAACGCTTACTGAGTATCCGGAGTGACTTTGGGGCTAGCTGGTGTGGATAGACGTCTCGCTGAGCCTGTGGAGTTTTGCTTCCAAGCTTATCAACATATCTGTTCTACAAATAAAACTTAGGGCATTTGGTGGAAATGCTAGGTTAAGTGACAGGTAAGCAGTCTGTTGTGTCCTTGGGGCAACTGTGATCTTGTGTTAAGACTATCATAGTGTTAATTTTCTCTTCTAGCAGTCTAATGAAGCAGCTGTTCAGACACAGGAAACCCCCTCTCTAAAGAGCCTGACTGATTTTTCTGCTTTTGTGAGCTTTATTCCTGCGGTACTTTGCTTTGTGCTTTCGCCACTGTGTCCTGTGTTGGGGTCAGTGGTGCGCTTAGCGTGCTTTTGGGCAAACACTTCTCATTGCATAGGTTGGTGGACTTAGTACTTAGATATTAGATATGTGCCCTGCAAGGCCAAAGCATTAGATTCGTGCTTCGATAAGCATTTGTTGGCCTTGTGAAAGAAAAGGGTATTTTTAGAACAGAATTAGATCTGGTGGGGTCTTTTAAGGATAGGGGCAGAACTGAGTGGAAACAGGGAATGGGGTCTTGCAAAGTGGGAAAGCTTGAGACAAAGGTAGGGCTCAGTATGTTTGTATAAGGGAACAAAATATGATAAATAGTGTGTTTTCAGAAAATAGAATGAAAAAATGAAGTAGTTGTCAATTTTTGTAATGGGGCATGAAGATGTGGTGTTGTTGTTTGTCACTTAATGGACCAGGCAACATGCTAACGTCTGGTGACGGCAATTCCTAATCTGGATAAAGAAAATTCAACCATTCTAATAAAAGATAAAACATAGCAAATACATCCTTCTTTTATACTCCTTGACCAGTTCTTTGGGCAGTGATAGGAATGCAACGGTTTGGGTTGCTGGCGGGATTTGATATCCTGATAAACACCAGCCTTTTAACCAGGGCCCAAGGCAGTGGCCAAGGTGAGCATGTCTCTGAGGTGAAGCTCACTGAGGTGCTGTACGTGTGGACAACTCTGAGGCTGCTGATCAGATTCTTGGGTATTTTTTTTCTTTCAGATGGAAAGAATGCGAGTGGATCCAAACAGCGTTATAATCGTAAAAGAGAAACTTCATATTCAAAAAATGAGAACTTTTCCAGTCAGTCCCGTCGCTCCAATTCACAGAAAAGCAAAGCTTTTAACAAGATGCCTCCTCAAAGGGGAGGTAGCGGCGGAAGTGGCAAACTTTTTAGCTCTTGTAATGGTGGAAGACGAGATGAGGTGAGAATTGTAATGCCGTGCCTCCAAGGCCTTCTTTCTTGGGACGAGAGGATCACTCTGACCTGCCTAGATAGGTCTTCTGTGTTCAGCTCCTGGGCTGGGAAGGGAAAGAGCGATAAGAGGTGCTAACATCGTTGAGATGCCAGAGTGAGTGTGAGCAGAACAACTTTGCAACAACAGAAGAGGAGTGCTCTCTGCTCTGAGAGACTTGGAATAAAAAGTACCATCTGAGGAATGGGTACCTAGACAGGCCATGTACATAGCTCGTGAAACAGAGGTCCTTCATGAAAATATCGAGTGATACGATTTCCGGTTTTTAAGTCTGAGGTGATTGTGTCTAACCACATCAGTGTACAAATTTGTATGTGATACTGGTATTGGGAAAGTAATCATATTAGCCTTGGTGACATCAAGATGAAGTAAAACCAGAGTGAGGCTTTTATGCTGATGTGGGTTTAAGTACTGTAGAGTATTGGTGGGTTTTCATCGACACAGAGGACTGTGATTTTTTTCGGTTTTAGTGGATGAGCAATACTGCTCACCTAAATGCTGACTGTAACAAAACTCACCCGCTGTCTGTTGAATTCTTATTCTTTGCTTCATTATATGAAAACTAACCAAAACAAGTACAACCTGTGCAAACACTAATCAGACTTGTATTACTGACTACCTAAAAGAATGTTAGAGTTCGAACAACTTTCTTCTGTAACTAACCTTGATTGCTAGGTTTTGCTAGCTTTTGCTTGTCCTTACCTGGGTTGCTTTTATGCTCTCCTCCTTTTGATCAGTGTGGGCTAAGACCACTCAGTTCTAACTTTCAGGTTCTCATGCACTTCTAATGCTGCACTACTTGATTTGCAGAACTGGAATGGGAGAAGGTGAGTGAGTGGATACTGTGTATTCTGTACATAATCACTGGTGGGGCGTGGATATCAACTTGTACTGATGCTTTTGCAATAAATTCTAGCAAGTTCTAATAAATGCCCTTGTCTCTTAGGTAGCAGAGGCTCAGCGGGCAGAGTTCAGCCCTGCCCAATTCTCTGGTCCCAAGAAGATTAATCTGAACCACTTACTGAACTTCACTTTTGAACCCCGTGGCCAAGCAGGCCATTTTGATGGGAATGGACACGGCAACTGGGGGAAAAGGAACAAATGGGGACATAAGCCTTTCAACAAGGAGCTCTTCCTACAGGCCAAGTGAGTGGAAGACTAGCAGGACTCTTAGGCTTCTACAGAGACACTGAACTGTAAGGGATGATCAGCCAGGGAATTGTGTTTGACTTTGACTTTGCTTGTATTGACTTTTCTAGGGTGAAGTTACCACTCTAGTGTTTTTAGTGGTAATGACTATACTTGAAAGGGATGAGAATATATCAAGTTGTCATCTTTACCTATTTGCAAGGTATCTGATGGAGTGAGTACTTTAGATACAAACCAGGTAGTCTTCTGCTCTAATTTTCTGGCATTGCTTGTGGAATATGACACTCCATTTGGGAAGACCTGTGTAGTTCCCTTAGAAGACAATTGTTTTTTCCAAAAAGTAGTATGTTGAGACGATAGGGGTAGCAGTTGCTGGATCAAAGCTAATCTGAATTTGTAAGTCACTGAAGCAATTACTCATATTGTTCATAGTTCTTAAATTGCTGATTATTTTACAGGCCCCTAGGTAAGTAGTATAACGCAAATGATGATCAGTATAGTAATCCAGCAGCAGAATTGCTTTTGACTGGGAAGAATGGTCGCTTTCACCTGAATTTGAAGTGTGTTCAGGACTTCCTGTATCTGATCATGTTAAAGATAATGAAAACTATTTTCAGCATTGATGCTTCTAATTTTATTTTCCCTATTGTTTTGTTACTTATTTTAGTCAAGTGTATTTGCAGGAGCCCCAGTAGTTCTAGTTTTTGTGAGTATATTTTTTTCCACTTGTAGATTCCCTGTTTTTCAGTAGATCCCTGATGGAGCTGGCTGTTTATTACATGTTTCCGGAAAACCACTCTGCCTGACTCATTCTGTAGTTAGTATGTGATGTTGTGTCTAACTGAATTTAGATATACCTGTATTCTGGAAGTCTGGTCATAAATTGAACTGTCTTGGGTTTTGTTGGTAGAAGTTACTGACTGCATCCATCAGTTTTCTGCTGTACAAAGAAGCAGCTCAAAGAATCCTATAGGATAGTTCTCAAAGAATATTTAGAAACAACTGAGTGGATTATCTGTCTCTTTGCCTTTCCCCAGCTGCCAGTTTGTTGTCTCTGAAGAACAGGACTACACAGTCCACTTTGCTGATCCAGATACCTTGGTCAACTGGGACTTTGTGGAGCAAGTGGTCAGTTTTGATGGGCCAGATTTTTTAAATTATTATTATTATTAAGAAGCTCAACCTGTCTTTAACTGCCTCTCTATCTCTGTGATGTTACGTAAAACTCAGCTGTTTTTGAGTTGAAGCTTCTTCTGTCACTCCCACAATACTGGGAAAGATCTGTCATGGAATATATTATGAAATACTTTCATGACAGGAAGAGAGAAGTGCTAAAATCTATTAGGAAAATTAGCAGCTTCTTCTTGCTTTCGCAGATGGGAACACATCAAAAATAGTATCTGACATTCTGTAGACAGAGTCCTTGTGATCGAGATATTAACAGAAAACTTGGGCATGAGTCCATGGAAGAGGACTAGAGTGAAGAATTTTGAAGAATTATTCTGTGCATAGGTGGCCCATCTTGCCTAGCAACGAAACGGAAGAATCTCTTGAGAATTGTGGTCAGAACTTTGGGTTGCCTCAAGTAGAAACTTATTATTTGCCAAGACTAGTTATTTTGTATGGTGTAGCTGGGAAGGAGGTAGGCTTAATGTTACATTGACACTACGAGAGTGCTGAAAAATCTAGGTGCTTGCTTGGCAGTTATGTATTTGCAACATACAGATGCTAACAAAGTGTTTGACAAAATTAGCGTATTCATGGCAATAGGCAAGTTCAGTCTTGCAGTTAAACAGGGCTGCATAAGTCTGCTTGTGTAAGTGGGGCAACAGAGTTCATTTGCTGTCTTCTCAGTGTCTGAATTCAGATGATGAAGATGCTGCTAACTCTTAGAGATGATGAATACATGAGGGGAAACATGAGAAGAGTCACTTTTTTAATGTCATTTAGAGTAGAAATACCAGATGGGTGGCTTTGAAGGTTATTCCATGTGCAGTCTGAATGTGTTATTTAGTTCACAGTGTACTTAATTTCTTGGTAAATAAGTAAAGCCTAAAGAGCTGGAAGGTTAATATGTTAGAGTAGATCTTACAGGTTGCTTATTCTCTAGCACAGGAACTGATTTTCAAGTCTAAAACTTGTATTATTCTTCTCATGTGCCATTTCAGCGAATCTGTAGCCATGAAGTGCCCTCTTGCCCAATATGTCTGTACCCACCTACTGCAGCAAAAATCACCCGCTGTGGGCATATCTTTTGTTGGGCGTGTATCCTTCACTATCTCTCCTTGAGTGAAAAGACCTGGAGCAAATGCCCTATTTGTTACAGCTCTGTTCACAAGAAGGATCTCAAGAGGTGAGGCTTGATATTTATTAAATTATGTATCTTTTTGAAATGTTATTTTTACCCTACTAACCTCCTCCTTACATTGCAGTGTTGTTGCTATGGAAACACGTCAATATGCAATTGGTGATACCATTACAATGCAACTTATGAGAAGAGAGAAAGGTGTTCTGATAGCACTGCCCAAATCTCAGTGGATGAATGTGGTGCAGCCGGTTTACATCAGAGGTGAGTGTATCTGAGTACTGGTGGTTGGCATCCTGCTCCTAACTGTGACTAGGATTTGTGTAGAGAGGCTTTTCTATGGCAAAGCTGTTATTTGCTGTCATCTTAAAATAGACCAGGCTACGAAACCTGGATTTTAGCAGCTGAAAACCTTAATGACCATATCTTAATAATAAGCTTTCTACCCACACTTTGTAAAGCTTTAACTTGTGTGCTGTTTCTCTTCAAGTTACTGCACTGCAGACTCCTGCCTTCTCAATCATTAGTTTGATGTGTATTTTGTATTGTGCAGTCATTGGTGTGACTCTTGCTGCTTTTGTTGGCTTTTCAGTGTCCTTAACTCTTTTTTTCCTCCTGGCTCCACATTATACAGCTTAGCAAAAATAACTGTCTCCATGTCTAAGTTATTTCAAGGATGTAATCTTCAACAAGCTTTTCATCATCTTCACTTACTGACTAAAATCTGTGAATGATATGGGAAAATAATTAAAATTATTGCAAACCTATTCCAAACATCTGTTGCTTGACTTCTTCAGTTTTCTCCAGTCAAGTAATGTGATTAACACATCATCATCTTATCTGTTAGTATCACGAAAAATTTTGTGACTAAAGAAATAATTTTACTTAGCATTGCTGTTTTGTGGGCTGCCTTGGCTCACTTCATTTTGCAGGCACATTTGTGAAAGGCTGCATGCATTTAAGCTCTCTAAAAAGTCAAGTCTCCGAACACATGATGGGTATCCAGCATGTAGGGTGTGTGCTTTCATGTTCCTCAGTACTTGAAAGTAAAGGACTTTAAATCCTTTCATAAAACAAAAGAACAAATATGGGATTTGAGATCATTCTAAACCCAGGAAATTCAGCAATAACTTGGTGTTCTGTAGACAAGGTTGGACCTTTAGGGAGCAGTGGATGTATGGACTGTACTAGTGTGTGATGCTATGGTTGCTGTAAAGTTTGTAGTTGAGGTAAGCTGTCTAGTAACAAAGACAACTACCTTTTGCTGAACTTGCAAGTCTTTAGTTTACTATTTCTGCTGTGC
Organism: Phaethon aethereus; assembly: GCF_964289735.1. Taxonomy (NCBI): domain Eukaryota; kingdom Metazoa; phylum Chordata; class Aves; order Phaethontiformes; family Phaethontidae; genus Phaethon; species Phaethon aethereus. Next base: position 12,047,876 of record NC_138593.1, on the reverse strand, counting down.
CTTTTGTAAAAAGGTCATAATAATGTTTTGCATGGATTTTGAATACATACGGGTTTATGAACTAGTTTGAGACAAAACAGAGGTCACTCTTGCAGAACTTTCCAGTTGCAGTATTTTTTAGTATATAGAGACGAGGAAGAAACTGCAGACTGGCAATGCTTCCACAGCAAAGAAGTTTGGACTTTTTTTTTTTTTTTTGATGTGTAGCAGCTGAGTGGTGAAGTGGCAGATGAACTGCGGTGTGGGGGAGATGTGTGTAGAAGAGCAGGTATGTGGCACCAGCTTGTGTCATCAGTGATATAATGGTAATATGCGGAGTCTGTATCAAACTCTTGCTAAGTATTGTCCACCCTGAAGTGGACTAACTCACAAAATTGAGCAGTAACAAAACTTCAGAAGAAACAGCAGTTCAAACTGGTGCCTCTATATGTGGATATTAATGATTTGGTGCTCCTTCTGTTCAGATGACCAGCACAGTCAGTATTCAAAGCTGCTTCTGGCATCCAGAGAACAGGTCTTGCAGCTGGTGATTCTGGAGGAGAAAGCGGCATTACTAAAACAGTATGAGGAAGAAAAACACACCCCAGAGGCTTGCTTTATCGAGGCAGCTATCCAGGAACTGAAGGTGAGACCCTCTTTGGCAGCTTTATTCATTTGTAACAGTATGCTGAGTGCTAAGCACCTGTTCTGCTGCATAAGTGGTTGTGTATGATGTACATACTAGCAAGGTGGTGATGTTTGCTGCTAGAATAGCATTATAAATCTTGGAGAAGACTATAGCTTTTGGACCTCAGGTATTTGGCATGATGTTCAAGATAGAACAGGATGCTTTTTACTGAACGGTACTCCTTCCGTAAACGTAAGAGAGTTCTGCTTTCAAAAGAAGATGCCTTTAGCTTTCAGATCCAGCAATTTCTGGGATAACTTCTATCAGGTAAACATAAGCAAATCTGTAGAATATTCCTTTTCAAAGCCTTTAGGCGTCCTGCAGTGGGTGTCCTTTCCAGTAATAAGAAGGGGAGGACTTCTCTTCAAGGATCACTCTTTGTCACAGATGAATTACGGATCTATGAAAACCTGAAGTATAGGACAAGGCTAAAAATAACTATGGTGGTAGTCTCCTGGCTTAAATAGAAAATTGAAACTTGTTCTCTTTGGATGACCTGTAGGAGCGAGAAACAGCACTCTCCGCTGACCAGGATAAAAACAATGGCATTGCTGGAATCAGTGCAGCTGTGGAAGAATTGGTCCTAGAAAGCTCCCAGGCTCTGGAGCCTGCAGTTTCCCAAGGGAAGAAGGTGGGTGACAGCTCTGCTCTGGCAGATCTTGTTAGTACTTAATTCTGCCACTTTGCCAGTGGCGCATTTCTGCCACATTCTGCAGTGTATGGTGAACTGGTGCCAAAGATTTTTACAGAGATTATAATCTTTTGAAGGAGGTGTTGTGATACTAACTGTATACTCTCTGCTGTGGTAGTGTGGTGTGGAATATCTGTCTGCATTTGATGAGGAGCTTGTGGAGCCTTGCTCAGATCTGGCAAGTTCCTTTTTGCCTCCTGTGGAAGCAGAAGAGGCAGTGCTGGATGAAGACGAGGTACCTGAGGTGGACACTGTAGGGGAACCTGATAACAACACTACAGAAGAACCAAACCCAACTGAAACAAGCTACCAAGAATCTAAAGATCCAATTAGCAGTGGACATCTTAGCAACTCTCCGTTTTACTATTTCTATCAAGGTCAGTGCAATGAAATCCTGGAATCATGCAGGCAGAGATGCCTCCTTTGGCATCCTTCTTGAGGAAGATGTTTGTCATTGTTTTAGATGTAGCTAAACCCTGTGATAGAGAACTCCCACAGAAACTCAGAAAGGAGCTTTAATTTTATTACTGGAGAATATGCTGAGATGGGGAGAAAGGGTATTGAAAATTAACAGGCAAAGAACAAGTGATGATACCATATTTTATCTTATAGCGGAGGACGGACAGTGTATGTATCTTCACCCTGTGAATGTTCGATGTCTTGTTCGTGAATATGGCAGCTTGGAGAAGAGTCCAGAGAAGATAACTGCAGCTGTAGTGGAGATAACTGGCTACTCAATGACAGAGGTAGTTATTTTATTTTCTTGTTAATTAAGGGCTCTTGTTTTAGCAGATTGGTCATTGTGGCTGACAGGTGAGACTTGTTTCTCTTCAGTAATAAGAAATAATAACTATGAATGGGTAGGCATGCTCATCTATGAAGGGCATCTGTGTAACATGCAGTACCTTAAGTTGCTTTTGATAAGTAGGCTGCAGTCTAGCTTTTTTTTTTTTTCTAGAAGGTAGGAAATTCTAGGAGTAAGAGAATTGCAAGCTTAGGATTGGTTTCTTCTTAAAGCTGTCTTAAAAGTAAATTATTTCCTCATATAGGACAGTAGCTGGAACTAGACAGATTATCATCTTTCTCAACCTGAAGAAGTGGTCTGCCTCTGTCTTGAACAAACAGTTGTTTCGGAGCATCAAGGGTAGAGGTGGGATGTTACGAAAATAGAGGATGGAAAGAAATTTCAGTGTTTGAGATGGAGGGAGTGAAAGTGCAGAAGGCACTGAAGGGGACGGGTCTTGAATTCCTTTTCCTCTGACAAAGACAGCTGTAAGAATTGGCATGTGCAGTAACAGCTATATATAATTCTTAATTAATCTTTAAGAAAGGATATGCTCAAGTAAGAATGGATGCAGAGGTAGTAGGGAATTGTCTTCAAGTTTTTGGTCTCTGTGAGGAAAGATACAAAACTAGACTGAAAGAAGCAGCAGAGTAAAGTGGTGGTTGTAGGTCCAAGTAATTTAAGTGTATAAGGCAAATTTGGTCCAGTGCAAAAATAAACTCATCAGAGGGATGACATTGTAGATTTTTATTCCAGTGTTGTGAGAGAGAAGGGAGGAATAACAAAAAAATCAGTACCTGAGCTGGAGTAACTGCATCCAAATCTTCTTATGATGTAGTTGGTGAAGATCTTGAAGCATTTGGTTCTGACCCAGGGCATCCTTCACGTGTTTGTAGTTTATAAAGTGATTATCGTGTCACTGCTGCTACTTTTTTTCCATTTGATTTGATGAATGGAGGCCATTCTATCTCCATAAGCAATTTATCACTATGGCAGCTTCTAGACCCTGTTGCGATGATAGATCTGCTCTTTTTTTTTTTTTAAAATCAGGATATAAGACAGCGTCATCGTTACCTCTGTCACTTGCCTCTCACGTGTGAGTTCAGCATTTGTGAACTGGCTCTGAAGCCACCCATCATCTCTAAGGAGACTTTAGAGTTATTTTCAGGTTGGTACTACCTTTCTAGTTGGCTCTGTCATGTATCCATGAGGGTGAAGGGGAAGTAGTTCTTACCCTTTAGTGGCAGAAAAAAGAACACACATAGCAGCTTTACGCCTCTTGCACCAACTGTCTGATGACTACTAGACAGAACAACCCCAATTCCCTGTTTTATAGACAACAATTATAGGAAGAATAAAAGAACCTGACTGCTTGGAAGAGCATATGTTGTTCGTAAGCATATTTTGTTACTAATGCGTTATAACTGAATATGTTGTTCTCAAAGCTGGAGAAAATATTGCCCAAGTATTGGTGTGGGAGGTTTTTGATATCCAATGCTGTGCGTTGCTCCTAGATGACCTTGAAAAGAGGAAACGTCTACGGCAGAAGAAAGCTCGTGATGAACGACGACGTGAACGCAGAATTGAGATAGAAGAAAACAAGAAACAAGGCAAATGTAAGTCATGATTGAGCATAACTGGTGGATTTCCAATCATCTTTAGTTGCTCAGACGATTTCTTGAGCTATAGGATGAACTCTAAGGCTTTTAGTTTATAGGGTGTACTTAGAACAAGATTACAAGGTATTAGAAACAATGTCTGTAGAGTGAAAAATATAAGCTGTTTTAGTCAGGATGTTAAATGATGTTATGCAGTTCCTGCATACTTGCACTTTATGGGAGAGACAGGGCATTCAAGGGCATACCAATCTCCATGGTGTATATAGCTCTCAGGATTCTTAACTTCTGTTTTTATAGTAATCGCAGTATAGAGTGAAAAGTGGAAAAAAATGACTAGGAACTGCTTCCATCCAGCAGCAGGGCTGTACTGGTCTCTGAAATAGAGGGTGGAAAGAAAATTGAGTTGGCATCTCCTAGACTCCTGAAACAACTTGCATATTGACAGTCTTCCCCCACATTGTGTAGTGCTTTAATTAAAAACCTCTTTCTAGATCCAGAGGTCCATATTGCTTTAGAGAATCTGCAGCAGTTCCCTGCTTTTACCTCTTGCCCCGGAGAAACTACCAGCATTGATCATCAGAGCTTCTGTCTGTCTCCTCTTGGCAGAAGCCCTGTGTTTCAGACAGGTGAGCATCTGTAAAAACATATCACATCTAGCTCTTGATCATTCTTTTGGGATCTACTGGTCAGGTCATCATGCTAAACTTTCTTAATACTGATCAAAGACTACTACTTTCCTGGATTGCCTGTGAGATCATACACAAAAGGCTGACATGGCTAAGGAACATTCTGGTCCTTTGCCTGCTTTTTACTACCTCTAATTCAGTGACAATATGAGATCTGCACTGTAGTGACTCCATCTTTTAAATTTTTGCTGAGACAGAAGAAAAGAAATGAAAAAAATTCCCCAAAAAGGGAAGAAAAGTGTATATGCCAGGAAAGCACTGCTGGCATTTTTTCTTTCTACCCTCTCCACCTTCCCCACCACATTATACTAAAATAAAATATAGTTGATGAGCACTCAGGTTGTTGTCCAGTGATGCTTTACCAAATGTTTTATCTTGCAGTTCATAAAAATATGAAGTAGAAACTATTCTTAAATTTTGTTTCTCTCAAAAAACAAACAGCCAAAGAACACACAACACCCCAAAAGAAGCAAACAAAAACCCCAAAACAAAAAAATACTTGATGTAAATCTCAAAAAGATTGGAAAGTCACTGTGTGACTAATGGATGGAACTGATGAGATAAAAATGTTTAATTACATAAGAAAATAAAACTTTATTTCTGTTTCATCCTGATAAAGGGTACTCATTATGCTGCTTGACAAATGCATCTGGCTTTAATTATCTGCTACTTTCTTTGTAGAGTCTGTCCCAACTTTGCTGTCACCTGCTGCCAGCCAGGTCAGCCCGTCGCTCTGTGGAAGTTTAGAAGAAGAGTCTCCCTTCCCTTCCTTTGCCCAGGTAAGCTATGTAGCAGAGTAAATCTTGTCAGGATTACTTGTGTCTTAGTTAGGGATTAGTCTGAGAACACAATTACTTCCCCCACAAAAACAATGTGCGATAAATCTTAAGGAGACAATGTATGGTTTGAGTGCTTGAAGGGGTTCCTAGATTTTCTTGCCACTTAGGGGATAGGCAGGATTGTTCTAGTACATGGCATTTAATCATATCTTACAACTTCTTTGATAGATGTTGAGAGTCGGAAAGGCAAAATCAGAAACATGGCCCAAACCTGCTCCAAAGACAAGAGGTAAGAAAATTTGGTATTACTACTTCAGGTTCTTTCCCATGTATCTAAATCTAAGAAACCGTGTAACCTCACAAGAAATCTCTGGAGTGTGGAAGGGCATTTGCGCTGCAAGTCTTATACAGCCTTCTGCCTCTCAAGGCCCTTTCCTTCTTTCAGATGAGAACGCTCTGGCACTCCCTGTGCCGGTGGACAGTGATGGAGAAAGTGACAGCTCTGACCGCATACCTGTGCCCAGCTTCCAGAATTCCTTCAGCCAAGCTATTGAGGCAGCCCTCCTGAAACTGGACAAACCATCCACAGCTGATCATTTAGCAGGTAAAAGGCAGGGGAAGGCATGAAAAATTTCTGTGAAAAATCCTCTGGGATAAATGAGAGCAGCAATTTTAGGGACCAAAGATTGGCTGCAGAACAGTTCTGAAAATTGTCCGGTTGTGGTTTCTGAACAGCTTGACTAGGGCTTCTGTTAGCTTAAAGCAGGTCTCTTAGCAGGAGCAGAGATCTTCAACTAGCAAAGAATCCTTTGGACAAAGATGGCTTTTGGCAATTATGTTTGCCATGTCTCTACTTGAACTTAATTTAAGCTTTATCTCAAGGAAGTTCAGGCTATACACTTCTAAATTAAAAATACCTGAGCTGCTGAACTACTGCTTAAGTTTGGCCAAAGTGTCAAGTTAACTGCTAGCTGAGATTTCAAATTAGGGAGCCTGAAACAAATTGAGATGAACTTAAACCTCTAAGCCTGGTGCTGGCTGATGAAACTCACTTAATGCTCAGTTCTGATGTTTAGCTTCGGCTTCTGTTTGGAGACTGCACTAAATGATGGAGACTTGGACAGGATGGCCTGGGAGTTTCAGTGAAATTGAGTATCAGCTCCAGTTGCAGTGCTTTTTGGACATAGATGAAAGCGATACCTATCTGAAAGGCAAGCTGCTGCACGCTTGCAGTCCTAGGATCTGCTGTTGGTACAGCAACTTTACAATCAGTTAGGCACATTTATAGGTGTGATGGAGTCTCCCTTAGTTTGTCTGCAGTAATTTTTTTGTTACAATTAAACTACCTGGTGTTCAGTGAGTTGATAGGAAGTACCACGGATCTGCAGAAGTCATTTAGTGTAGGAAAGACCATATATAATTTCTGTGTGACATTCCTTTTCCATGAGAAGAATGACAGTATCATTTTAATCCTTCACAGAGGAAAAGGGAGGCAAGAAAAGAAAGAAACAGAAGCAGAAGCTACTGTTCAGCACCTCTGTTGTTCACACAAAGTGATTCTACTATTCAAGAGAAGTTTCCTCTCCTGGTTTTCTTTTTATTTTGCTTTGTTTTGCTGCTATAGTTTAAGTATTTAAATTTGAACAGACTAAACTTGTGTTTCCAGGGCTTCTAGGGGGTTCAGGAGGAAACCATGACAGTGTATGTTGAAGTAAGATCTTTTGATTCCAACTGCTTAATCAGTTTATACTGAAACAAAGTTTTGAAAGAAACAATCCAGAGACAAATCAGCCAAGGCTTCTAGTCTGTGCCAAGTCAGTTCTTTTGGCCTAATAAGCAGTATGAAAGTCTCTACAGCTGTGTGGCACTGGCAGAATACTGCAGTATTACCTAAGTGGAAAGCCTATAGGCAGAGCGCCTTTATTTTGCTGGAAGTATTTATGGGCAGAAGTCCATCTGACTGTGACAGTAGTGCTGTTTCAGTAAAGCTGTTAAACCGCTCTCTTGCGAAACTGGTTTCCGCTGCACTGGAAATGGGCAAAAGAACTTCCTGGCTTTAGAGTGTTAGCTGCTATATCTGTTCTTTTTCTAAAGAGCAAGAATTCCTCCTGTTCTCCTGGCTTGGAAAGATTTAAAGCTGAGGTGAGTGTAAAGCAGAACTTGGCTACTTGGTTTTGAAGTGACTCTTGATGAATTTGTGTATTTCAAAATGCATACTGGTACTAGTGGTAGAAGGAACCTCCTGGCTTCTCTCAGTTGTTCAACTCTGTTTTAATGTGGATGAGGCTGCTAATTTTTTTTTTTTTGCCAACCACGGGCTACACGTTCTTTGTAACCTGATCATCTAGAATAAACACTCCACCCTAGGGCTTTTGGGAACTACCTGAATAATATTTTGACACTGGCTGCTCTTGCACTGGAAGAACAGCTGATAGCTGGAGTCTGTAGGTAACTTTTATCTCCCAGCAAGAAACTGGGGTCTCTTGTACTGGGATGAGGGCCTGTGTCCCCTTGGTTCTGGGATGTAAGTTGATCTGCACTAGGCACCTCGGGCTATAAACATGCTTCTTCTGGACCCCTCCCTGCTCTGTCTTTGGGTGGTCACATTCTGCACTGCTTGTGGTTTGATTTGAGCTAATGAGTTAAATGGTGTCAGTTTTGTTGAATAAAATGAACTGTAGGTATCATGTACCAGTCAAGGCCAAAAGTTGCAATAAATCATATGCACACACACTTGCAGTACTGCACGCTTCCTGAGCTAGAACTGAACTGTCGTATCAGTGTGGAGCACAATACCACGTAGTTGCACAGATTCAAATCTTACCTTCCTACTGACAGATTTCATGCCAGGGAGATGGTATAAAGCACCACCTAACTTCCAGTGCAAGACTGGCAGGTGTCTTCTGTTATCTTGAGCCCCACCTGGCACCAGTGGTCTCCCTGCATTTGCACAGGCCTCAAAAAGTTGATGTGCTCTCTCCCTCTGACATGGTAACTGAGCAAGGAAGCATGTGTTTGAGACTCCTGGAGTCAGGTATTCTACCACCACTGGTAAATTCATTGGTTGTGTCCCTATTTAAAATGTTTATGTCAATATATTGAGGTTGGATTTCAAAGCAGTAGGTTCCATATTATATGAGTGCTTCTTCGAGGTACTTAAGTGCATGCATATAGGAAGCTGGTACCAAAGAGTATAGTTTGCAAAACTCTTATGTGGCTGTAAACGAGAAAGAAGGGGAAAAGGGGGGACATAAAGAATGCTTTAGCTGCTACAGGATAGAGGAAACACTTGCAAAACATTCTTTGAAAGCAGCTTGACTTCACGCTTGGTCTCAATTAACCACACTTGATGGAAAGATAGTACAGCTTGTCAAGAGAGTGCAAAGAAACTAAGATGAGATGCCTGAAAGTGGTAACACATCTTGCTGTTAATGCTTTACATACACATTGGGAAATTATTAGTGAGGGTAGAGAAAGCAACTAAGGACAGAAGATTCAAGTATGCTGTTAACTGTGTTCACAGTACTATTGTTTCCTATTTGTAATAGTCATTTTAAGCCATGGAACAGGAGTAACTACTTAGTGTCTAACCAGTATCTGTTGTGTTCTATTATCTCTACACATTTATAGTCAACTTTTCTTTGCATTGGGAAGAGAGACAGAATAGCTGGCGCTGGTGTAACTCACCTCTACATCTTACAGGCACTAGAACAAGTAAGGGAAGTGATGCAGGCAAGGCAGACTGTCCCTTCTGCAGGGGCAGTCTCCACAGGACAGCATCTTCAAGTTGTGTCTTGGTTTCCTATGGATTCAAGAGATAAGACCAGCAATGCTACTTTCCTGTAACTGATTGGTGTAAACTTAATAAATATGTAAGCAGTACTTGTACCTATGAGTTTTATAATGGGTTGGATGGAGTTGAGCCTTACAGCTCTAACCTTGCATTCCCTGTGCTCTCTGCTCCTGTGTACACAACTGGTGCTTTTGTGACTCAAAACAATGGGTAGCCCTGCAGGTAACAGGCGCACTTGAAGATACTGGTTTTTACCTTAAGATGTTAATGCTTTTTCTGTACTGAGAGTAACTACATTCGTCGTTTGTGCCAACTGCCTAAAGCTCACTTCTACCTCAGCATGAAGATCACATTGTGCTTCTACACTCCTTGGGAGTACATGTGGTTTTTGACTCCTGGAGTGAAACAGGCAAGTAACCTACTTAAGTAAAACCATTTTTTTAAATTATTTTTTATTTCTTTAAGAACACTCAGAATGGGGGAATGAAGTTTAAATATATACAGATGGTTTTTCTGTCCCCTGGTTTGCTTAACACTGAAGATAACTGGTAACACCTTGACCACGCAAGTACAGGACAGAGGTGAACACTAACAAGTAACATTCAGTCTGTCTCTGTGCCATCATCATCTTCCTCATCTCCACTTTGAGACTGCTCTTCTGTAAGGGAACAGCTCAACAAGGACTTCTGTATACACCGTCTCTCCTCTGCAATAAAGAGCAACAGAGGCTCGTTACTTTTCTCTCTTCACGCTGGAATATTCTCAACTTCCAAAGAAAGAACATTTCTCAGTTCAAGAATTTAAAGTAGCCCAGCATATCCCACAGCAGCCCCAGGAATTGAGCTGCATTTTAGGAAAGCAGCTGGAGGAACTCACCTTCATTTGTACAGTTTTGCAACACTGTCAGCAGCTGTCTTCTATTATACTGAATTAGAAATTTCTGACATGTTCTTATAGTACCTGTAGGAGTCATAAGAACAGTATGTAACAATCTACAAAACCAGTATCTTTTTTTAGTATATTTTTCTGAAGATGATTGTAGCAAGTGCCAATTGCCCCAGACAACACCTGCCCCAGGCAGTGCTAAGAAGGGGCTGTAGACTTCATTTCCCCACTGTTTGAGGTTAAGTGGTGGAATAATAATTTCTAACATGTAGTACCCACTTTTTGCCCCAAGTGGTTAATTTTCAGGACATGGATAATACTATACTTTGAAAATATATTTTAAAAAGAAAATAATGTAATACAGTGTTTGCTGCTCTCATTTTGTGTTAAATGTAATTAAGATTCAAGCAGAATTAATGAGGGTCTCAACAAAGAAATAAGTGGTGCCTATTTCTTACTCAGATTTGCTAGAAGCAGCTCTGTTACTGACACGTAAGATGTGTCTATCACACCCACAGCAGGAAGATGAGGCTCTTCCATTTTAGCAGGCCTGGAGCGTATGACTAAGCTCTGCGACCTCCCCCCAGGCACCCGGGACCCCGCACCCAGCACCAGGGCAGCTTGGGCAGCGGCTGACCTCCGACGTGCAAGGTGTTGAGGCTGCAGGGGTAGCGCTGGTTCCGGCTCTCCAGCTGCCTGACGAAGGGGAGCGCGGAGCAGAGCAGCCTGTAGGAATCCTTGCGGCACCGCAGCAGCACGGTCCCGGTGTAGGCGTTCAGGTATTTCACTGCGGGGGCAACAGGCGCACCGGTGAGTCCGGATCCCTGCCGGCCCCTCCCGGAGGAGCCCACTCACCCCACCTCGAGGGCGCGGGGAGGCGAGGGCAGCGCGTCCCGCCGGCACCTGTGAAGGAGATGGAGCAGCAGGCCAGGCCGTAGTCGCCGTGCACCCGCCCGATGGCGTCCCTGACGGCGAGGCCCACCGCGCGGTCCTCAATGCACTGCCGGCACCTCGGGTCCTCTGAGACCACCTCGCACAGCACGTACCTGCGGGAGAGCACGGCGTCAGGGCGCGGGACGGGCCCCGACCCGCAGCGGCGCCTCCTGCCTCACCTGTTCTTGAAACGAACCATGGCGGCGGTGGACGATCCGGACGGACGCTGCGCCTAGCCAATGGGCGAGGGGCCTCCGCGCACCGCAGCCAATCACCGTCGTGCAGGGGCGGAGACAGAGGAAGTACTTCCTGGCCCCAACCGCCGGCGTGGTCCCACCTTCTTCCATCAGCCGGCGGGAGAGCGTACGCATGCGCGCTGCTGTCCCCTGTCCGCGAGCCTCTGGCGGGTCTATCGGGGCGGCCCGCGCGGCCTTCTCGCACCCTCCGCGAGGGGGCGCGCGCGGCGCGCGTCTGAGGGGCGGCGAGCCCTCGGCCCCGCTCAGTTTGCTGAAGGTTAATCCATTTGGCTGCAGCCCTTTTCGCTGGGTTTTTTCGATCCACCGCGCTAAACCCGCCTTCTTTAGTGCCAAAAAGTCTAAATGGTGGAGGCGGGACGTCCCGCCCTCACACCCCTGCTTCGTCTGACTGGAGCGGCGGGAAGGTCCGGTGGAGGATGGTGAGGACAGGCCCGGTGCTGCCGTCACCCTCCAGCTGTGGCAGGTGGTGGGGCTGCCATCTGTCCTCTGGGGCTGAGGGCTTTGGTAGTGTCCAGTGCCACCCCTCTGCCCCTGGAAGGGCTCTCGGCCTCCATTACCTCACAAAATTGTACTCCAGTATTTACAGCTCCTCAAGCTCCAGGTACGGGGTGTTTTGGGATATGCATGAGCTGTGTAACAAATGAAAACACCTGAGAAAACTGCCAAACAGAGCTACTTGCTATTTCTGCAGTGGTTTTCAAAGCTGTGATCTCTTGACAGATGATCTGAGGAAGCAGGGAGTGCTCTTTGAAAAGACCTGGTATGAGAAGAAACTGGGGAGAGGGGAGGGAAAAAGACATGAGGTGGGCACCTGAATGTGAGGTGGGAGAAAGAGCCAGTAAGGGCAGCATATAACTCACGGGAGAAGCATTTTCACCAAGGTCCCTGGAGCCAAATCATACGGAATTGCTGAGGCACTATAAATTAAGTGGGAACTCATTGCTAATTCAGAGTGGAAACATCTTCTTTAATGACCTTTATTCTAGACAAAGAAAGCAATTATAAACCCAGTGGAAATCCTGTCCTGGGTGATAAACTTCTGCCCTCTGAAACAGATGCCTGTTTTGCTGCTCTCTTCCTTTCTCTATTAACTCTTCTTTCCTTCACCTGTGATCACATTGTTGAGTCATGTTTTTCTGAGAACTGCAGAATATGAGTTGCCTGAGAAGAAAAAAGCACGTAGTCTAGTATAGACTTGCCAAGAGACTTTTTCTTGTGCACCATGACCAAAGGGACTGGGAGAAGTTTGGCTGCTTCCGAAGCTGATGCCGATAGAAGCATTTTCTCAATGAGAGAGACTGCATTGATCTTTGCATATTGCTTTGTGTTTTAGTATCCAAACTGGGATCTGGCTGTCATCTGTTCCACTTGTCAATACAATGAGCTCCTAGGGTATAAGATATTCTCACATTTTTGAATTATATAAAAGGCTGTGAAGAATCCCATGTATTTTCTTTGTAGAGTGAGGTCCTGGCTTAGTCTTCCAGTGTGCCTGCCAAGGTATATTTTCCTGCTGCCCCTGTCTTTCTGGTGGCATCCCCCATCCTGCCTCCTGACTGGGCTCTGGTTGTCCTGGGCTGCTGGGGTTGCTTTCATCCATGCCCTCTCTCATTTCCTTCTCTTTGCAGAGGGACAGCTGGGTCTCTGACAAGCAGACATGTGAGTGCATTCTGCCCTCTAATCCAATAGGACATGTGCACTGTGCATGCTATGGCCTGGGCCCTATGTATAGCAAAGGCTCTGTTTTCCATCCAGAATGCTGATTAGGAGAGACATGGTGCAAAGAGAGAGCTGTGTTGTGAGAGAGCCCTGTCCTGCTTCGTTTCATGTAGGATATTGCCTTTAGTTCCCTGTTGCTGGTTTGGAGGACGCACAGAGCCCTGAGCCACTGCAGCTCCCTGTACAGTCACTGCCTGTGTTAGTACAAGCCGTGTGAGTCCAGTCAGGCGTCACGGTGAGCTGAGCTGACAACACAGAACTAAAAGGTTACAATACCTTCACATTTGTTTTCCCACCTCCTCACTCCCATCCTCTGCCAGCTTTGCTGTATTGATTCCAGTGTCAGTGATTAAAGAAACTGTTGCAAGTGATGGTGAGTTATACAGTCAAGATGGGAAAGAACTGTCTCCCAAGAAAAAATCTGAGAGAGAAAAAATCAGAAAATGCTATTTAAATTGAAGAGTGGGTCAAGAGACCTGCCAAGAGAGAGGATGGATGTCTCTCCTGCAGACTTGGAGAGACAATCTGGCCTCAGGATAGCTTATCAAACAGAAATTATGGAGGACAGAGTATACGAGGACAGGGGGAAATAACATGCACTGTCTATGCACATTAGAGACAATTTGTAAAGCAGTTTGAGAACTTTGGCTAGAAGATTCTTTATCAGTGTAAGTGTTCATCAATGATTGTCTAATGAAGTGGTGACACTAGGGTGGTGCAGGAGGAATACTGAGGTCTCATTTTCCCTGCTCGCGCTTGTTATGTGTGGTAGTGTGCATGAGGAGAGGTTTTTCCCATCAGTCTGGGTTGGTTTTATTACCATTTTAGTTCATGAGGTGACATTTTACTACAGACTTGAAGATCTAGACCCTCATTTTGGATTTATATGGCATTTGTAATCTCCAGATTGCAGGTTAGATTGGATTTATATTGTATAGACTTAATTGTGCTAATAAGCTGCAATAGACCTTATGATAATGCATACGTTTTATTGTATGCAGCCAGCTCTTAGAATTTGTATGTATTTGCTGTAATTAAAATCACCAGCAAATGCGTTCACTGAAAAAACTTAATATCAGTCAGTGAATCCTTGCACTCTTTTAGGGAGGATGTTTCCAGTTTATAAATGAAGAAACTGAGGTACAGAGGGATTAAACAATTTGTTCATAGAAAATAGCTGTCAGTCTGGAGATACAGAGCAAGGACAATAATATGAGTAAAGGGAACCAGCTTATTAGTGCATGTTGTGTTGGAGTATAGGTCTTGTATGTTGCTCATGCATAAAGGAGCCAAGTAATTACATTCTGAAGCAAAACTAGAATGCACTGGTACTCTGTCCTTGTGATACCACAATTTGATCTTCCCTGCATAGCCAAAACCATGATTTTGCTTCCCCTGGAAGCATGGAACTGAATTTGCCATCAAGTGCAGTATCAGAGTTGGGGGTGACAACTACATTTTGTTCTGCTGTATGCACATTGCATCCCCAGATAACCCCACAGTCGAAAATACAAAACAATCTGGCTAAAATTAAAACAACTTCTTAAATCGTCTGTCTGATGTTGCCTGAAGCTTTTTGTTCAGTTTATCATCACAAGGTCACTGAGACAGAAGAGTGCATTCTCTGAGCATGTTGGCCTGGAGCCTGTCAATGTAGATGCTTGCATTTAACATTTGGAACATTCTCTCTTTGGTTCTTTCCTTTTTACTCCCCCATTTTCTATATCTCTCTGCTTCCCTGTTTTGAGCTCAGGATCCCTCAGATCAATACACTTAGTAATAAGAGCTATCCTTTTTTATCACTTTAACACGTAATCGCTAATCATAAGCTTTCTGGGCACCCAAGCTGTCACAGGCCAGAGACTGCTGGTCTATCTGTGAGAGCTGCCACACGTGCTGCCTGCAGCACTGCCCTCATCTTTGCTGTCATCCTGGCACATGGACAATTTTCTTAGGAAACCATGTGTTTGAAGCAAATTCTGTTTCTGCCTCTTCCAGTGGCTTGCAGTGTGGTTTCGGAGTACTCACTTAAGATCAAAATAGTAAATTAATGTTTCTTTGATTATTTTTTTTAATAGTCAAGAACAGGAAATGTCACTTTACATTAATAGTGATGTGTGCTCTGAGAGACATCCCAAGTGTTGTAAGGTGAGCTTCCATTAAGATATTGAAAATTGGAAGACACTTTGGAAGATTGAAGTCAAATTTTAAGATCTGATAAAGGGCATTAAGCGTCTATGAGTTTGGCACGTGCTGTCTAGAATGAACAGAGAATCATGAGTCTTCTCTTCCTGTGCAGCAAAAACCAGTGTGAGAAGAGCAGTGAAAAAAGGTGTTGTGCCAAGTGAGAAGCTGGCCCTAAAATTATAAGCTTCATTTTCTCCAGCTCTGCAATGGGAATAATTGCAAATACTTTACTCATAGATACATGTTAAAAATCAGTAAAATATCCATTTGAATGTTAGTTATCAAGTATAGTAAAACTGCTTCTATGTATGAGAGATCTGTAGGCAGCACACTTTTTATTTGCAGCAAGATGCTGCAAGAAGCAACCAGCTGTTTCCAAACCAGTTAATTAAGGCAAAAACTAGAATATTAGTTCAAATGGTTCAGGATTCTCTATTCTCTTCCCTTTCTGCATTAGGGAACACAGACTGAACAGTAGGCCACGTAAGTTACTGTGTAATCTGCTGTGTAAAAAAACCATATTTAATACCTCCTTAACAGGGCTGTTGAGATGGATTAATTATTCTTTGTTCCGGTCTCTGAAGATAAAGGGTAATTACTATTAATTACATGTAATTGAAAAATTGCTCCTTCACGAAGAATCCAATAGCATTAGCAGGATTTTAACTTCTTGCTACCTATAGGGAGGTGTACAACATTCCATAATGTTATGGCAAAGACTGCCATAAACTTATGGCCTCAGAGAGTCTTACTCACTTTCCAGCCCACACTTGCGACCAATACTTTCAGAGATAACAGATCTCAGAGCATGCTAGTGAGACAGCGCTCAGTGTTTTGTTCCGTGCTGAATGGCACTTAAACAAAAGGTGCAATTTGTAAGGCCTGTTGTCATTGATGATGCTGCAAGACTTTTCCTCAGTAAATTTCCAGAAACCTGTGGAACAACCACAGGTAAACCAAAGGGAAAGTATTAGAAACAAACAAACAAGAATAATGACAATAACAATGAAACAAACCCTTGAGCTTGCCTATCTGGGAAGGAAGCTTTTGAAAAAAAGAAAAAACAACCCATGACTCTTTAGTAACCAGTACATCACCTGTGAGTCAGCACAGACAGTAGAGGTGTCTGACAAAGAGTGGAGGCTATGTTGAGATATTTGAATTAAGGTGAAAAAGAAAAAAGTATTTATGATTTTTACAAGAGCAGAGTTCTTTCAATTATATAAGATTAGTGGATTGGTTAGCCTGAGATCTGAAATTCCTAACTGGCCCACTGATTTCTGTTGTTAGCTAAAAATCATCAAAATATTTACGTGCATAACTTCCTTCAACTTCAGTGGGAGTTTGGCACCTTCATATGCATAAAAGTCTGGCCCTTAAGCTCTCTAGACCTCAGTTTCACATTGACAAAATGAGGATAATAACATTTTTCTACTTTGAGGAGTGCTACAAATAAATTAATGAGTTGTTACACACTTAAATACTATAATAATTGAGATAATAGAAGCTCTTACAACGTAAACATAGCCTAACCTGAGCCACCTTCTTCAGATATGAGTTGGTGTAGAAGCTACTCTGAAACAAAAATGAAGTGTCTAGTGTTGCTTGTCTTGCAGATCTTTGCTCTTTGCTTTTTCTTTGCCCTGAATTCCCATGTGCAGATTAGCCAGGGTCCTATTTTACAATAAGAGGCATCTGCTTATGTTGCCATAGACCGAACAATCCTTTCTCTGCGTGGCTTTAATGTTTAACTCCAGCTGCCTGGAGCAGCACGGGATCAGAGATGTCTTCTGCAGAGCACTTGTCTCCCAAATGAGGGAGGGAATGAAAAACATTTTCCAGTGCACCCATCATTCAGCAGCTGTGGTGCTGAGGCGAGAGGACAGGCACCCTGGAGCAACCTTATACAAATCCTGGCTCCGGCCAGGCAGCAGCAACGCATGCAGGGGAGGAGGCGGTCTGCGGTGGAGCTGCTCGGTGGCGTACAGCTAGGGCTCCCCGGGGCAGCTGCAGGGTCTCGGCTTGTACTGGTGTCAGCTTGGTGCAAAGAGTATGTCAGTCACTGCCTAGTTGGGGCACACGCGTCTCAACTCTTTGCCTGACCCACTCTGACAGAGACCTCCCCACCCGTCTGTTCGTGCCTAGGTCCAATTTTAGCTGCAGCATCCCACTGCCCAGCATAGTAAGTGAAAGCCCCTCAAAAGCGGAGCAGGGTGCAATGTATGAGTGCAGATTTGAGTGGGAAGAATCGACAGCAACATTTTTTATTTCTGCTGTGCTGACTGGCAGTGCTCACAAAGACCAGTACGTGCAAACAGATTTCCAGAGGCAGTGGTTGTTATAGATGGAAGAAGACAAAAAGCACTGGAAACATCTGACCTATTTTTGGAAGCTGGATGGGGCTTTTTGCTCTTATTTTGTTCAATTTTTTTTTTTCCCCTAAAGATGTTCTTGCACCTGAGTCAAAGAGACTGTAAATATTTGTCCCTTCTCCTAATTATGCACACCATGAAGACAGAGCAAACTAAAAAATATCTTACTGCGTATGCTAGGCTGATTCCACCAGATGCCCTGAGGGCATGGGGGTTTAAGCTGGCACTTGGGATGACTTCTGCCTGCTGCTGGTTGGTCCCAAGCTAAAGCTCCTGGTGATGCACATAGCAACCTTCTTGCAGTGCTTTACGACGTCTGCCACAGTGAGATGGTTTTGGGGCAATTGACCCAGGGCATGTCCCTCAGGCCACCTCAGTAAAATTCCATAGTGCTCATGCTGGAACTCAGGCAGTTGTTGCGATGTGACCTCTTCTGTCCCTGTTATGCTTAAAAGATCGTGTTTATCCTGCTGTAACATTAGTGACTTAATTAGAGCTGAATTTGGTCTTACTGCCTCTGAACATGAGCAGCTTCCATCAAGCCATCTAAAGGATCAGATCTGGTTTCTTCTCCCTCTCAGTACTGGTGGCATCTGGTTTCATTTTCCATCTTTCCTAAGGGAGCTCACTTTTCCCCACATTTCAGCATATGCCTGTCGTATGTCAGCACCCGGGGCTGCCTGTGTCTCCCTGCCAAGCCAAGTACCACTCTTCCAGCAAGGTACAAGATGGTGTGGAGACAGACCATAAGATGCATCAAAAATTGGTGTTGTGGGCTGTGCGTAGTAAAACTAGTACCTGCTTGCGGTCCAGAAACTAAGCTGGAGCTAGTTAAGTGTGGGTTCCCCCCCGCCCCCCCGCACTGTGTAGGATATGTAGAGGTAGCAAGATTTTCCTCCTGTCGTGTCACAGGAGCCAGTGTTTTCACACAGCATGGCTTCTCTTTGTTGATACCATAACAGGTGCCTAAAGGAGTTCTCAGGGTAAATAGCAGGTTGGGGCACTGCTGATGAAATGGCGGGGCTAGCAGAGGACATGGAATTCCCAGCAGCCTACCTTAATGTGCAGCAGTGTCTGCATGACATCCCCAATTATTTTTAAATATGCTGACATGGGAAATTTTCTACATGTGATGGTTTGTCTCCAGTAGATGGATTGATTCTTTTAACTTGTTCTGTCTCTTCCCCTTCCCTGTCCCCACCCCAACCGCTTGGCTAAAACAAAATTCCCTCAGCTTTCTTTGTGTCACACAGAGGGACAGCTATTTAAGCAATAATTATGAAGTTGTTTTTTGTAAGATGTAGAATTTTAAAAAAGCGTAAGATGATGATTTTGAGTGTTTATTAGATTCCCCTAAAACATACATTCAACTTCATCTCTCAAACATTTTTATGTATATTGCTACATAGATGTCTATTGCTTGAAAAAGCTTATATACTCTCTATTATTATAGTGTTATCTAGTATTGTAAGATCAACATCTGTGAGTCAGATAACAGACATTAACAAAATAATTTTAAAATAATTTTGATTTACTTAAATTATGCATACTGAGATTTTTTATTTTTGGGACTTGCAGGGTGCAGGTGTTTCTCTGTAAGCATGGGGGCAAGCAATTCATTAGTCTTTTAATAGTCTCTTAATATCAGAGACTGATGGTGTCACCTTATATTGAAGCTCATTTTTCAATAAAACTGCAGCAGTTTGTAACATGGATACAGAGCTCCTGCTCCCATTCACGTTTCCTCCTACTCTACCCTGTATTCTCCAACAGAAAGATCACAGTGACAAACACAGAAAATTGAAGAACACATACTAAATCTCAAGTTCAGTTCTTTAGTATCTTTCACAAGTTACAGCTTTATAGAGGAGGTGATGTTTAGAGAAGAGGGTGTAAGTAACTTTAGATTAAGTAATGGACTTAAGGACTTCATATCCAAGCAGACTGTTTTTCTGGCTGTCAGTGCCATGTAACCGTGTCACTGATATCCAGTCTGATGTTTTCTTTATTATGATTCATAAGCTCCCATGCCGAACAGCAATCAAACTCTTCAGGCTGTGCCGTCTTGGGGATTATCACACTTACAGAGTGGTTAAAGTCATTTCGCCTCGAGTCTTCTGCCTCTGAAAAGTGCCCAAGGCTAATCACTGTGAAATGTGATGCCTGTCATGCCGTCTTGTTCAAGTATGTGCGGCAGGCCTGTCGTTCACTAAAAGCCTTAACATCTGTTATTACATGGTAATCCTCACACATCCGGCTTCCAAATAAGAAACCGGTGGAGCCCAGCAAGGTATGGCTCAGCCTTAGTTTGCATAATTCCCAGAATGCAAGGCAACTTGCTCTCCGTTCTGAAATCATTAATAAGCAATAAGAATATTATATAAGCTGGCATCTTTTTTTAAACCATGATAATTTCAAATGCTATTATAATTAGGATGAAGATGAGAGTTTGAGCTGGGGGAGGGAACAAAGGATTAAGCTGATCTCCACCATGACGTAGAAGGTGGCTTTGTCTGTTATATCCTAGTTTGGCCAACAATGGATACACTTTAGGCACGTGAAGAAGCAGAGAGACAACTTATTTAAAAGTATTAATCCTTTTCGTCCTGAAATGTTATCTTTTGCCACAAACAGGATCACAGCTTTCCAGTCCATTTATATTCTGACTAACTGACCCTGTAGAAAAAGCCTGAAAGGCAATATATGTTTCTGTTTTATCCTGATGATGATCGACTCCATAGTGAGTCAGATAAAGTGGACGAAAATGTTCTGTTGCTGAGAACATCTTTGTTTAAGCCAGAGTGACTGCTAGCTGATTGTGACCACAGTGCTACCACATCTCAAGAGGTGTGGCCTCTCGGGTAGCGGGTCATGGCATATCAGATGTGATATTTTCAGGAAGAAATATTTAGTGTCTGGATTGAGCAGGCAGGATTTACTGGAGAAGGAAAACCAGGTGAAAGTATGGTTTGTAGATGTAACTAATAGGGTTGCTTTCTTTGGAATAGGGAAGATTTAAAAAGTCACTTGTCAAAATAATTTTCCCTCTAACACTGCAGCAGCCCTCAGATATGAGCATGATGTTCCCCCTCACTCACATGCACGAACACGGGGAGGCAGGCAGGAGGAGGCAGCTGCACTGACACACTATGGGGTTTGCAAGAACACGATGGCAATTTAGCAGAATGATTAAAAGATTGCAAACATTTATTAATAGCTTTGCTGCTGCAGCAGCTCTGCCGGAGAAGCCTTGCTTCCTCAGGGATTCTCTTACCTCCTGCCCATTCGCTTCCAGAGCTCTAGAAATTGAACAGTCAGGTTTGGACTCAGTTTCAGTTTAAAGCCACAGCTATGCACAGTACTGCAGACCACTTTATCCCACTACCCAGGAGAACTTGAGTGTGAGAAAGAAACAAGAAAAGGTATGCAGAGCAAAAATAAAGGATTTTTTTCTTCTCAGTTATTGCTTGGCCTTTCTTTTCTTCCCAGTGCTCCTCTCGTTTTCTCTCATTGCTCTTCTTTACCCACTCTTTTTCCTCCTCCCTTGGGACAGAGTGACATTTTGTTCAGTGCGTTGGCACTGGATTCAGATGTGGGTCTACAGTGTCTTTTTGTACCGTGTAACAAAACCAGTAAAAGACAGGTATAAAAGCAGTCTTGGAGAAGATCTGCTGAAAGTTCTGCAGAGCAAGTGAATTTCCTAATGTGCACAATCAGTTCTTTTGCGGTTCTCATGACTCTGTCGTTGTCTCTTCAGATTTTTTTACCTTGGGGAAAGGGAGTCGGCAAAGGTTCAATACCAAAAAAAAACCCAAAAGAAAAAAAAAGAAAGGAAAGGGCAATTGGCTGAACAAGAAATCACCTTATACTTCGTGGCTGATCCTGCTGAACAGCAGTAAATACTGTAAATGAGATAGGCAATTCTGCTGTTTGAGTGCACAGTATCTGAGACGTTTTTATCCCACAGACCAGATGATGGTGACTGACTGATATAAATTTGCAACAGGAGGATATTTATTATGGTGACCTCCTCCATATTCCTATCCACAGTGGAATAATCAGTTTCTTTCACTTTTTTTTTAACTGAGTCCTAAGAAAAACTTAAATGTCTGGACAGCCTAAAAGGAATAAATTTTTTCTGCTAAGCAATGATGACAGCAGGTATGAATGCTTGTGTCCCTGACGTTATCTAAAATCCTGCTTGTAACGGGGTAAGATGACAGCGCACCTCAACCATGACTTTTCCCGTACAGCATAGCCAAGCGACTGGACATGCCATTGGGTATTAGCAGGTGACTACCTGTGCTTGACTTTTTTGTTCCATCAGGAGAATTCTTCTTCTATTCATATACACAATGTAGTCATGCCACTTGGCGATTTAAGAAAAATCTCATCGTATAATCACTACATCTCTGCTTAATGCAGAAGAATAGGTAGAAGGGAAGGTGAGATGGGTCCAGTGGATCAAAAAGGAGAAAAAATACGATGGTAGATGGATGCAGGAAAGAAAGTTGAATTATGAGTGCTGCATTATTCTGACTTGAACCTGCTTTGTGTTGATTTAGCTTTTTTTGAACTGTTTTGCCTATTCCTTGAAGTTTTCAGTTAAAGTATTTCCTTTGCCAGTTTTCAAGTGTAGTGTCCAATTTGGAACTTGACTAGCATGAATTTTTGTTGATTGCACAGGGATGTTGCTTATGAAAAACACCTCTGTTCACTTCTGTATACCATGCTCTTCACGGATGAGCTGGAAAACTACACAACCTGAGAGATAAGTGTAAGCCCTACAGAAAAATTCCTCCCTTGGGATGTTTAAGGAAAGTCTGTATAAATTTCTTGAGAACTTGGCAGGCAGTCTCTAGGGCCTTAAAAAGGCCTGTTTTTCTAGGGAATGACTATAATACTTAGAATAATCCTAGTCTAAAAGACAGAGAACCCACATGCAATTGTAGTTGATACTATGGATGCATTTGGGCTAATTGCTTCTTCACTTTTTGTCTTTAGGAGCTGGAATTCCCTGTGCTCGGAGTAGCCAAAGAACGCCATAGATGAGGATGAAACAGACCTGGATGTTGGGAGAGGTACCTGGTCTCAGGTGAGAAAAGATATGGATAGGATCCTGCAAACACCACTTCAACAGCAGGAACTACTTTCAGAGATACTTTCTCTTTCTCATTTCTTCTTTGATGATTGCAAATGGCAGGCATTTCCAGGTAGTAGCAGCTATATAGCTTCAGCTGCTCTGTCAGAGGTCTCATCCTTTCCTGGCAGTAGCTGTTTCATGTGCATTGGTTTCAGTATCTTTAATTTCCAAGTTTGCTGTGTGCGATAACAAGAAGATGCCTTACTGTCTTGGGACAATTAGGACACCTGTTGATGGAATTGTTTTGGTTTGGGTTTGGGTTTTTTTTTTTCATGTCCTGAAAGGCTCTTTTGGGGTGTGTTAGCCTTTACAAATATTTAAAGCAAGAAATTGTATTTTGCCCGTATTTCGCCTGTACCCATCAGAACCTCATCCCTCACTAAGTCTCTTGCTTCCCATATACCTCATTTTCTTTTTAATAACTATTTTCTTGCTCATTAATAAAAATAAATATTGTACTACTTAAGTATGGGAACGACCATCCTCTGTTGTGGAGTAGTCACTGTAGCCTTTGCCATTGGCGTTCCCTCCTACTGTTAGAACATAAGCTCTCTCTGGATACACTGGCCATACCTCTTGAAATAATTGGAATTGTATCTTTGCAAATGAGCAAAGAATTTGCTTTCTTTTGCAGTGAGATACCTCACTGTGTCCTGTGTCTTGTACTGGCCACTATGTCTGCATCCAAGTGGCAAATAACAGGACTACAGCTATGGTTAAAATAACCTGCACTGAGATTCAAATACAACAAAGGACCAAAGTGTTACTTTTCTCAATTGATAAATACATCTATCTATTAGTGAGACTAAAAAATCCTACAGTGCTAAGAAATTAATGAAATTCCAGGAGTTCTTCTGTTCTGTCCTTCTCCCATCATTAAAGGCAGATAGGGATTTGACATTGTTACCAAGGGATTGACCTTTGTGATTTTCTTTCTTAGCCATCGTACAACACAGGAGCTGGAGACAGCACTCAGGTACAGCCCAGATACATCCTTGAGACATAATTAGTCTGCAGTTGTACAACCTTTGTAAAGCTTGGATTCCACAGACAGGCTAAGGAATATAGCAATTAATAGCAATGTGGCTAGATCTTTTCTAATCGCAAAATTTAGAGATGAGAGAAGAGGTGATGAGCCTGTCCCTTCTGCACAGTGAAAAGTAAGCAGGATCTTCTGTTGTTACTCACTGATACAGGAACACCGCAAGAGAAAACAGATATTCTTCTTTGTACCCTTGTTAGGAGACGGGGAAGAGGTAATAACGACGAAAGGGAGGAGAGGTTAGAGGTGATAGCAGAAAGGAGAATTGTGCTTTCTGAGTGCCAGGTACTAGTAAATAACTTTCTAAGTGCTGAGAAAAAGGTAGAGAGCAGGATAGGGGTCTTTTCAAGGTCTGGGTTCTTCTATGGAGTAAGACCTTTCTGTTTAGGAAAAAAAATCATCAAAGATAAAATGTTCCCAGACAACATGAATATGGAAATAATGAGGCTGCACATGATGAACTTATAAAATTCTGAAGTCAGTCAGTTTTAAAACTCTATCAGAACAAAGTCATTGACTTTTAACAGAATGTACTTTGTTGATTTGATGATGAATTAAAAACTAAAGAGAGAATGAAAAGGCAGCTCATGTAAAGTTGCATCATCCTCTGCCTCCATTGAGACAACACTGTATCACCTTTGCTGGTAGCAAAAAAATCTGTCCGGCTTTGTCATCATTTTGCATCACAGTATGACCTGAAAGCAAATATACCCTCTGCTGTCACACAGTACAGTGCTGGGGATCACTTGCAGAACTACAGTGGCCATATAGCTGGGGTATATTTCTCTTGTGGGTGCTACTGAATGCTGACAAACCGAGGGAACTGAAATATATTGCTCTGTTTATTCTGTTTGTGTGGGTCTTCATCAATCCTACTGGTTTTCTGTTCCAAGGATAGCTATGTGTGAATTTTATTTTTCAAGATTCTACTTGCAAAGGTTTGTCATCATCCAAATGTAAGATGTAAGAATGTAAGAATGTAAGATATTCTTGATTGCCTGTCCTGTCGTCCTTGCTCGCTGTTGTCCTGAGCTTGCTTTCTCACGCAATACTTGAGTGAGCCATGGGTCACAGCCATTAAACTTAGTTTATGGAAAACATACCAGAATCACTTTGATCACATCATCTTAAACTCTTCATTTGAAAGAAATGTATCACTAAGAGATTTCCTTACTTCCCCTCTGTGAATCGTTCTTTTTTTTTTTAATAACAGTAATACTGGCTTCCAGATCCTGCTTGTGTTCTTCTTTGGCATTCACTTTGTATTAGCCTCCCTACCTGATATTCTTTTCCTTCCTTTTAACCCAGTATTAGTTTAAATTATTTCCCCTACCATAAGTACTCACTCCCAACCCCTCCAACCTCTCATAATCACAGAAAATTTGGTATGTTTATCTTGGCTAGGACTTGTGTCTTACTTACTTACGTAGGTGTTTATCCTAAAGCTCATGAAACATCTATCTTTATTGTCTTAGACTTGAGAAAGGACATGTTTCAAGAGAGCTCCATTTGCCTCTGAATAAAGCCCGCATGAACAAAGCAAATCATTGCTAGAATTCCTTTACTCTGGGACCCTGACATCCTATGCAAGTTCAGGAAACCACACAGGGGGACACACTACTTTCCTGCAACAAGATTAGGAGAGATACAGCCATCAGCTCCATGGATTGTCTTGTTTAGAAGAAGATGCAGGTCCTGAGTGAATCTCTCACAATGAAGTAAGCAAATCTAAGTCTGACTTTTCTTGTTAAAATTCTCACCTTCTTTCTTCATAGGGAATACAGAGGTGTGCCTGGTATCACACCTCACCTAGAGGTGAGACTTTGTCAGCTCATCTACTTGTTGCTGTATCCGTTCACTGAACAATGTCACCAAGTCTTGGTAAGAAGTTCTTTGTAAGTGGAATGGGAGTTCGCTTTCACAGATGTGCTCAATCATTTCCATAACAAACCAATTAATGGGTTAGAAGCTCCCGTTGAAAACCAGGGTGGCATGGATAATGGTGAGGACAGAGGGGGCTGAAGTGCCAGTGTTGGTTTAGAAGCGCTCTTGATGGATTTTACATTATTCTTATTTACAAAGTGATGTGGCTTTTGGGTGCTTATGAGTAATGAGTAGAGCTAGTTTATTTAGTGTCCCTGTCCCCCAAGGCCACTGCCCTTTGAGAGAGAACAGTGTGTACCAATGCTTTTGGCAGCCACGCTCCCAACCTGACGCAGTCGGTTTGGGGGGGCCATAGAGCTGGCAGAGATGACTCATTCCGCCTCAGTGGCTCATTGAGGAGCTGCAGGGAGAAGCTATTTATAACCAGACCTTTCAGGTTCAGTGCAGCAGCATCTTCAGTAGGAGGAGGGGAACAGAATGGGGATGGCACACAAGACTTTTCAGATACAGATCAACCCCCACCCAATATTGTAGCCACCTACTGACTTCAGCCAGCCCTTTTTCCCAAGCCTTTTGCTCAGCTGTCTGGGTGCTCTGGTCCTGGTGTAAGATTCTGCTGATAACTCATCAGCTCCTCAAAGAGCAGGGAGACAACTGTGAATATCATCAGTGTGAACAAAATACAAACTCTTTCTACTCTATCTGCTAAGCTGGCTCTTACTCATTCTTTCTGACCCATGGCCATAGCATTATCATCTTATCTTTTCTTTGTCTCTGTCCATTTTTATCCCTGGTTTTCCATTAAGATGAGCTCTTTTCATGGGTGTTTTCAAGCAGTCTTTTTGCTGCCAGCAAATCCCATTTAAACTTCCTGAGGTTTCTCTTGTATACAAGCTAACACTATAATTTATAAAACTGTAGTTGTTTTTCCGATCTTTCCATGGACTCATTTCATATTTAGGTGCTTCCATGACTCCTTATGTGAAACAGAGATAATTATACCCCCTGGGTTAAGCACAGCGTGGTCTATAGCCATGAAACACCACCTAAATGGTAGTATTATTACCAGAGAGAGTCACAGAACAATAGGAAAGCATATTACACAACAGTACAGGGGACAGCATGTGTTAAAGAAAATATTTACTAGGAACACATACATCTTTGTATCTAGGTAACTGTGGCCTTTATCTTCAAGCATATTAGCATAGAGTTATTGAATTTTATGTTAAACTAAACTTCTTCGAGTTGTCTGTTCTCATAACTGGCTTTTGAATTCAAAGCCACACGGCACCAGGGATCCTGTTGCGTGAGTGCTTACCTTGTTCTGCTTCTGCCCTATTCTTAAACCAATTTGTGCATCTGGAACTGGGCTGCGGTTAGATAGCTCCTTGGCTCCTGTCATTCCGTAGGCTTCTTCCCATAGCTTAAATGCTGCATATTTGGCTCTTCATTTTCTCTTTTTCTTCTCTCTACTTCTTTCTTCCTACCCCTTCTTCACTAAGGAGACAATGGGCTCCACAGTATGTGACCAGTGATCAGTTTGATGAATAAAAGTCTCAGCACATTTTTAAGGCCAGTTGGTATATCTGTAGGTTTTTTTGGTGTTCTCTCTTTTGGCCGTCCTGCGTGACTATGCTATGGACCCAGAGGTATACTGGCCTTTTGTACAGTGGGTTGTGTTTATTATCTTCATACAGAAGACTCTTGCCTTCAGTTCTAGCAACCAAATGAAGGGAAAGTCTACCCTGCATAAACAAAACTGCTGTGATGATCATTTCTTTCTCGAAGACCAGTTATAAGACTGCAGAGATTTGTGAATGTGAGACGTACCTTATATGCTTCATCTTATAATCTGGACTGGAGGTGGCCTCTGCACAGTATCCCCAACTCTCCCTAGCTGCCACATTATTTTCCTGAATCTCAGTTTCATTTTGGAAAAAGTAGACCTCTGGGTCTTACGGTTGCAGATAAGCCTCTGAAACACCAACAAATGAAGCTGGTGCAGAGATCTTTGTATTGGTATTGAGAGAAAGAGACCATATTTCAGAGGCATGGAGTGTTGTGTTTATTTTTTTTGAGTGGTAAACTAAAATGTGCAGTGATTATAACTATAATGTCAACTTTGCTCCTTGTCTCTTCAGCAAATTTTACACAGTAGATAAAGTGGTTCTTAGAGCTGTTGGTTTATCCTTTCAGCAGCTGCCTTGTCTTCCCTTTGACGCCTTAGGCACCTGTGAGTACACTGTATGTAATGCTGCTGACTTCTCAGCCTATCTCACCACCTCCCCTCTGCCTGAGGCTTTCGACATTTTTAAGCAGACCCCTGGAAGGGGTTCCCAAGGATGGGCACCATGGCCAGAGCACGTACAAGGAGATGTGCCCAGGTTTGGCTCCAGGAACCCAGAACTGAGAGGGCCAGGAGGGGAAACCAAGAGTGTGCATACATGTCAGAGACTGAAAGGATTTACCTCCCTGCATTTCCAATTGCTTGTTTTCTATCTGGGGAAAATCCCTTTTGACAGCCCAGGCGGTGAGCTTCTAATTCCTGTCTCCGGCTCATTTTTCACTTCAATCCCTCAGCGAATGGATTTTAATGCTTGATGGATTCAAACTAAATTATTTCCGTTCCTGTGGCTTTGCAAAAGCCTCTAGGGTGTGTGTGTGCATGCAGGGGAGGAGGGATGGGGCTTGTTTTTGTTACACTCCAGTAAGCCTCCTCTCCAAGGGAAATGTATTTCGTTTCTTCATTTAGGGCTTTCTTGCTGATGATTCCTCCCATGCTGTCTTCCTGGCTCTTGGGTCACAGGAGGACCTGTAAAAGATTTGCTGTTCTGAGGGGTACAGGGTGCAATGTGCCAGATCAGTGCTTCTGCTGCAAGTGGGGATTCAAATAATAGGACCAGACTGTGTTTCCAGGAATAGAACTGAATTGGGGGAATAACTGTGGGAAAACTTTCATATTCCCCAGCTCTAGCTGGGAGTGAGACAGGCTGAGAGATGGGGTTAGTGACTGGAGCGTTTTCTGGGTAATCAGCAGTCTTTACCATGGACATCTTGTTTGAACATGTGTACAACTCACCATACGGCTATTGTAATGGATAAGTATTGCTTTCTTTTACAATTTCCAGCCTCTCCTGCCAACAGAAATCACTGTAGGGAACTGTGCAAGGGCTCTGCTTGCATAATATTCAGTAATCAGTCAGAATTTTAGCTGCTCAGCCACCATGTGATTCTGCTGGGCTTCTCCCACTGAGTTCCTGTGTCTGGTAGGCTAAACTATTTAAATGCTTGATATCTCACCTTCTAGCCAAGTCACATCTTCATCATAATAAAAATTAACAAAGCAATGGTTCTATGATACATGGCTTTACTAAATACTTATAGCCAGCGTGCTAAAGATCCTCATTCTCTGAAGGATTTAGAGCATTGCATGAAGTTGATGATGTCTCTCAATGTATAAAACTACTGTTGTTAGGGTGTGTTAAGGCCACGTGGTGATACCATATCTAGATTAAGTTGTTTCAATTTATTATAACTGCTACCAAGCTGTCACTTGCTCAGGCAAGGTAAAAATCTTGTTCCTGGAGTTGGAAATGTGTTGTGCGTTCCTCTTCAGCATATGCCCGCCTTCTAGGACAACCTCCTTATGTCCACAGCCTCCTGTGAATACTTGTTTAGAGCTGTTGGTTTGCATCATAAATGTGTATTGTTCCATGCTTATAAATCTGGTGGATCCAGGGACTACAAGTTGTAGCTTGCAAGTTTGTTCCATTTTATCTATCTCTTTATATTATTGCAAAAGCCCAGTTCCTCTAACTTCAGCTATTTTCAGTATAAATATTCTACTTTTCATTCTTTGTTTTGTTAAATAGATTGTCTACAGACGAGAAGCCCTATTTTATTAGTGTGGTTTTCTAATATATTGCATCAGACACTATTAGCTTGAATTATAAATACTCAAAATTATACATAAAGCATACGTTGAAGTTTTAGTTGTAAATACAGTAATAACATTTCAGGAATTATTTATCTAGTTAATATATTCTTGCATGTAATGGTATATTTATTTCAACCGTGTCAATAATCCCCAAGCTTTTGAGCCAGGGACAGTAAATAGAAGTGTTAATGAACTTTGGAACCTCATTAATAAAATCATGCTAAGTCTGTTAGGTAGAAGAGGACACTAATTTATGAACCAGTAGATACTATCTATCCTGAAAGATTCAGCTAGTTTTTACAGCAACAGTATAGGCAAGTCTCTTTTTACATATCTTTACATTGTAAAAACTAAATAAATCTAATTGACATTTTCTGAGGGATCAATAAGAAATTGAATTAAATATGAGTAAAAAGGGAGTTCTTAAATTTCTGTCTTGTCGTTCTGCTGGAAAATGTGGAGATTTTATTGCAGAAGTAACTGATTCATTAACCTTGTGCTTTGTCACCATAGAAAGGAAGTAGACAAATACATGGAAAATGTATTTTTTAAATACTCTCTTGTTTCAGCCAAATGTGCTATTAATAATGTTTATTAACATTCTGGTTGAACTTCTTTCCTAAGTCACCAGTGTTCCTTTTGACAAAGGCTTGAGTTGTGAATCCAGTTGGATATCCATTGGATTTCCTTGCTGCAGATCAAATTAGCTAATATTAAATACCTATTCATATCTGACTGCACTAGTTTTATCAACAGCATTTGCCAATAAGTGATAACTTATTTTAATACTGGTTTCCACCACATTGTTGGAATGAGGATAATGGAGACTAGAAGTTATCTATAGTGGCAGAATGCAGTGTCAGTACTGCTGGGAAAGCATTGTGTTGGGTTTTTTGTTTCACTTATTGTCTCTTTTACTTAGTTGGCGACTCTGAGATCAATAAATCTTTCCTGCATTGGAAAGGCTTAGAGATATGGCTGCCGTCTTTCAGCTGGAAAATCATTATCAATCTTTTCTTTACATTCCATGTTGTACTAACCTTCCCACGTGTGCTGCCAGTTGCTCAAGTCTAGGGCTTGCCATGCATTTGGCACAGTAAACAAAACTCTTAGCCACTACCCTTAAATGTTTTTCAGTCTCCTATTTACTCGTATATCTAGCCTCTACAGTCCTTTAATGGTGACAGGCTTATCAGGGTAATCTCTGAATTTTACCTGCATATCTGTTGTGTGCTCTATTTTTTTTTAATTGAACATAAGACTGCTTCTAGCATCATATTCACTTGTGTGTCATTGTCCAATTTAATAAATGTTTCATTTCCTTTCAAGCTGATAGTATACTCTATCACCGCAACACTGAACTTTCCTCTTATGAGCAGTTTACCTGAGGTAGCAATGCTCTGCTGCTGCTTGTAAAATTTGCAAAGCTGTCTGATCCGTGACATTTCTTGCAGCCCTCCCATATGCCAAATATTTTCTTTGTCCGTCCTCGTTGTCATAGCACATGTGTGAATCTACATGATTTTATCTTAGAGCTTAATATGCTTTTCTCTCTCAAATCTCTTGCTTAGTGTATTTGGTGTTTTTATTGTGTTTAAATCGGACTTGCACTTAATTCTGGACTGGATGATTGCTATAGATTTGTTCTTTGACCTTCTATCAGTCTTGAAAGTTTTGAGGGAAAACCAATTCCTTAATAAGAGGCCAGACCATAATTTGAATTTTTAGCAAAAAAATCTCAGGAGAGACACCCCTCAGTAGTCTTTGAAAAGGTAAGAATCAGCCAGAGACATACATTTCTTCAGTTTTACTTTCCTTTCTTATATTTTCCTAAAAGAACATCTTTTACACTTCATTTTTACATGAAGTACAATATCTCATAATGTATACATATTTTTAAGGGATTTTCACTGCCAGAATTGACTGTAACCTCTTAAACATTTCAAATGCATCAAAATATGAATATTAAGAAAAAGAAAACTTTTCATTGTCTTCCTTTTTACTGATGTATATGGCTTTTAGATAAACAAGGATTTCTAGCACATACACATGCAATTTAGTATGTTCCCAATTGCATTCTGCATTTCCAGACTTTCAGCTCTTCTGGGCATCTTGGTAGCTTCTTGTTTTCCGTTCAAGTTACACTTTTTGGCATCTTTTTACTCCTGACACCATATGGCATTCCTTAATCCCTCTGCACTCAAACTGCTTTAAAAGTTATTCCTTATTAATGACACATTTCCAGCTGTCTCTACTTAGAATGAAGGCTTTTGCCATGTCCCTGTTCCTGCGCTTGGCCAACTAAACCACTTTTAGATAGTTAAAATTGCCAGGGCTATGGCTTGGGAGGCAACATGCTCCAAGCACGGCCCCTGCAGTAGAAGGTATGGTGTGGGAATGGTATATTTGCAGAGGGGGTCAGTTCTCAGGTTTCTCCAAAAGGAGGATACCCCATAAGAAGTATATTCAGAATGCAGTGAATACTATTTTTCTGATTACAGAATATTACAAAATCATATTTCTGTAGAACAGAATGAAACTATCAGAGTAATTGCTCCCACGAGAATCACAGGGAAATAGCCTGGACTCTTAAAGGAAATATCCTCTAGGGCAATTCCTTGAAGAGATTGTTTTTGAAAAAAAAGAATCAATCTCCAGAAAATAAATCTAATAAAAGCCATTTTGTTTACGTAGCATTGAGCCCTGTGAACTTTGGTGCTATTTCCTCTTGGTCAGTGCATAGGTGTAAGGAGCTGACATCACCACTGAATGACAACCGCACCGAGTGTGAATTCTGTTCCCATAAACTCTTCCCAGGAAAGCCTGTAGAGCCGCAGGGGTGTAAATGAGCAGATGCTTTTCCCCATTTCTGGGGACACCTGCTGTTAGAGGGCACATGGCTGCGCGAGAGAAGCTCTAAGCTGCACCCCTAGTTTGTTGTCGTTTGCTGCTGTGGTTTGCAATCTCTGCACAAGTTGTTTCTGCTATTATTATTATTACTTTTATTATTACTGTAATAATAATTATTATTATCATTATAATTTATTATTATTATGTGACGCTGTAGATCTATTCCCCTCCTTCCAAGATGCTGTTTCTGCCAGAGCCTTTTCTGCCTTTGATCACAGCCAAGAAGATGGCTTTGACATTGTATGTATTCCCCTAGCCCACTGCAAAGTCCTAATCCTTCTAATAACTGGAGGTTTTCAGTTTAAGTCTTTTATTAATATTCCATCTTAATTGTAAAGCACTTCAGTGATATCCAAAAGCCTGTCTTACATAACAGCCTTATCCACACTTGATTCCTTCAGAGTTGGAGTGTCAGGAAAAACCTCTGATCTGCCTAGTCTGTCGTTAGTCCTCGTACCTTTAATGCACAAACCCATTAGAAATTAACAGTATGTTTCAAATGTCTAAGCTCAGTCAATGTATATTTTCAAATATTTTCTATTAGTAGAAAGAGCATGACTTGC
Source organism: Phaethon aethereus (assembly GCF_964289735.1). Taxonomy (NCBI): domain Eukaryota; kingdom Metazoa; phylum Chordata; class Aves; order Phaethontiformes; family Phaethontidae; genus Phaethon; species Phaethon aethereus. The sequence goes on along the minus strand of NC_138593.1, from coordinate 12,015,025 downwards.
TGTCACGTACAGATTTAAGCCCTGTAGTTAGCAAAGTCTCTAAAAGTCTTTTAGGAGCCTTCTTTGCAGCTCTACATCATCTGGAAAGTGAAAGAAGCTATAGGACATTGAGAGAACTAAGATATTTCATGAAGTGCCAGTGCTGATAAGATCCTACTATGCATTAGCTTTTTTTGAGCTGGGTAAATAGATGAGAGCACTTGGGAACTGGGAAGTACTTGTTTCCTCACTGTGAATATCCCAGAAAGTCACTGAAAAGGAAGAAAGGAGAGGCATTTTTGCAACTCGGTAATAAGCCTTTATGAAGTCTGGTTCTTAAGATTTTAATTCATTGCAGATGATCATCCCTTTTCCTTTTACACTGCTTCAGTTATTTCAGGCAATTGCCAGCTTTTCCCAACGTTTATATATTTTAGTAAAGACTAGGAGTGAGCTTTAAAACTAACAAACTGGCATGTTTGGAATAAGAACCTTCATGTTTACTTGTCTTAAGGAGATTTTCTTCAGGAGATTGATTCAGCTCAGACAGATATTGTTGAGACTGAGCAAAGCCCAAAGAGTAAACAGAGAGCCTTCCTGGTAAACTAATGCAGGAAACAAGGAGTTTTAATAGAGATTTATGTTATTAATAAGAAGATAAAGGAGAGATGTGAACTTGACCTTCAGACAGCAAATATGAACCTCCCTTAAAATCCCACTTCAAAAGATAAAGAACATACCAGCACGTGTCCGCAGTTTGCATTTAGAAGTCACATCCAGAAGCAGAAGATTTCTGTTTTCTCCAACTTCTGTATATGCTGTTGTTAAATGATTTTTAGAGGCTGACAACACTTTCTACTTTGTATCTGAACAGCAATTTTTAAATCCAGAGAGCTGAGAACACCTTTGGAAAGCAGGCGTTACTGTCTGCACTTCAAAGAAACTAAGGCATAGTGCAAAAAGCTCAGATCCCTGTAGGTACTCTTCACTGTGGGGGAAGATGTAAGAATTTAGCATTCAGCGATTCAAACAAAATCACAGGCAGGCAGAGTGGTCATTAGCTCTCATTTTGACACCCAGCTCCCTGCTTATACACTAGTGTATGCTGCCTGCCTGAAAACTGCAAAGCTGTTTTTTACTACTGCACGAGATAAAACTACTCATTCTGGATGAATTAATTTGATCCCTTAATAACTATGAAATAGAAACACTCCTCTAGATGTTTAACAGGATTTGTTGGAAATTACTAAAAACATACATTATTCAATAGAACTTGATAATTGTACTAATGAGATGCTGTTATATCAACTAACAAAATATATCACCCCTCTGAAATGAGGCATAAAAAGCATTTTGCAACTAACTTATTTGTAGAATTGACAAATTACCTTATCTGAAATTGAAGGGTAATTTAGGCAGAATGTAGCTACCTAAGCTATAATTTGTTCAGGACTTCAGGTCTTTTATTAAATTATTGGAAAAAAAAAGTTTACACCTCCACGATTATGAATCCTCAGTGCCTTTGTTTAGTTTCTCATGCCAGTGACACTGCTGGCAGCATCTTGCCCCCTCTCCCTCTGCTAGCCTGCCGACTCAGCAGGCGGGCAGGCATGCTTGCACAGGAGTTTTGAGCAGCTCTGCTACTGAGACAAGGTGTCCTTCCTCCACTGGCAACACGTTCCTGACCCTCTTCTCTTGTGCCAGTACCAGGGCTATAATTTCTCATCTGAAAGGGACTACTGGCTGCTAATAGAAACCTGACCATATTTTGCAACTCATACAGCTTCCTTTCTGGTTACAAGCCAGATGTACCAAACCCTGCCTCTCCTTGGAGCGATCTTCTACCAGAACTGTGCTTGTTATGTACCAGTATCTGTGTTCCTTAAATAAAATATTTGAGAGAGAGCAGCTCTATGGAGGGAGAACAGCTGCCCTGAAGATAATAAGTGATTCACTCCCTCTGATCCCATATGAATTTCAACTCACTGTAGTTATTTCATACTCTTGCCTGTTTGTTGTATAACTGAGTTCATGTTGTATAACGGAGTTGTCTCATGACAGTAGCTCATATTTTAGTTGGTGGTAGTGAAAGGGTCAAAGGATGAAAAGCAGCAACTACTTTTATTCTGATTTCCCAGGTGCATCAGTAGTGGCAGAATAAAATATGAGGACTGATCTATCATAATCTTGATACACCTTAATAGCCTTCCCAAGGGAAAGTAACCCTCTCCCACAATAAACACAAGAGGTTTTCTTTGCCAGGAGACAGGCCAGAGATCAGGCTGCCAGGCAATGAGCAAACAAGAGTAATTTATTCAGCCTTGCCCCCAAACTATTTCCAACCCAGACCTCAAGTACTTGGCGTTCAGTGCTGCTCTCCTTCCCTCCCATTTCTAATTCTTTAGGCAGTTGATAAATAACTTTTTTAAAAAAACTGGCAAAGATTAAATGTTCCTAGCTGGAAAAAAAAATGCAGACTTTTTACCGGATAATCAGGGATCCTTTTTAATGCAGTTGAAGAGTCCACCTGTCTCTCTGAAAAGCAGACATAATTCTGTGGTCCAGATCATATTTCGGAAAGAGATCATGTCCAAAAAAGGGCAACAAAGCTAGTGAGGGGTCTGGAGAACAAGTCTTACGAGGAGCGGCTGAGGGAACTGGGGTTGTTCAGTCTGCAGAAGAGGAGGCTGAGGGGAGACCTTATCGCTCTCTACAGCTACCTGAAAGGGGGTTGTGGCGAGGCAGGTGTTGGTCTCTTCTCACAAGTAACTAGTGATAGGACGAGAGGGAATGGCCTCAAGTTGTGCTAGGAGAGGTTTAGACTAGATATTAGGAAAAACTTCATTACTGAAAGAGTGGTCAAGTATTGGAACAGGCTGCCCAGGGAGGTGGTGGAGTCACCATCACTGGAAGAGTTCAAAAAACATGTAGACGTGGCTCTTCAGGATATGGTTTAGCAGGCATGGTGGTGTTGGGTTGATGGTTGGACTTGATGATCTTAAAGGTCTTTTCCAACCTTAATGATTCTGTGAGATCATTCCGTCACATACATAGTTTATTGTGACTGTAAAACATCTGTATGGGCTCATGAAAAGCTGTGCTCTTATCTAGGAAAGCTCAGGTCATCTGAAAGTGGAAAATTATGAAGTGATTTATTTTTTCCTTCCTATATTAATTGCTGCTCTCAATGTAAGCCAAAGACAAGCCAAGCAATTGAGCATTCCTTTGCTATTTACTCTTTGGCACGTTATCATTTTGTGCCTTGAAACTGTGTGAAACAGAGAGAGGCACCACTGCCACTGTTAAAACCATATCAGCCTTGCTTCAGTGATTTTCAAAGTTTTTTTTCTCCTAAAACCTGTACTCAGACCTCCACTTTAGTGTGCTTCCTGCCTGCCTTGTGGTTCACCTCCACTTGCACAGCAGTGCCTTCAACATAGATGTGATTGTGAAGTTGATTGTAGTTTGGCAACAGAGATGTCTGATACAAAAGAGGTGACATTTGCCAGCCGTGAGCTCTAAAGCTGCAAAGCTGAGCCAGCTAAATCAGCTTAATTAATTGCATTCCTAGCTGTGTGAACTGGAAGACTATGAGTCTCAAAAAGTGTGTGTGGGAAGGAGGCAGGGTGAGGAGTAATTCCAGGAAAATTATTTACTTTTTCTTACACACCTGGAGTAGGGATGGTTGGGTCTCTTCTCTGGAGTCTGGCTAAAGTTAGGCCACATGTGCTAGCTCAGGGAGCTCAGCCACATCTGTCCCATTGAGCAGCAGAGTTTCCATTGCATCTTCTTTCATGTTATTTGGTTTAACAAGCTAAGAAAGCTTTGGGGTATCATCTCTGCGTGAAGTGTGGTCTCCTGCTCTGACTGGCCTCTCGTGCCAACAACATGGAGCTGTAGAATCAAGCCGAGCTCTGTGCCCTCACAGAGCATTGCTGTGAAAAGGTTTGTTGCTTCCCTTTGGAAACCATCCCCTCTTCCATAATTGCTCTTAGGGTCTTTCCCACTGCCAGCTCTGTTGGCACAGCCTGGCCCTCTGGTGAGCCCTGTGTATTTACATTATAATGTATAGGGAGCTTCACCTTTGTCCCTACACATTTTCTTCTCCCCCTTAACTCTCTGTCATCTTGCTTTCCTCCAGCTGTGTTTTTCCTGTAGTTCATCTGTTCCTCTTGTGGACTGTTACTTTTGTTCCATTGCCCTTCATCCTCATTTCCCATTCCCATAGGCTTATTACAGGATCACACTGCGGCCTTTCCCCGCTTCGACACTATTTGACAAACAGAAAACAGTGACTTCCAATCCATCTGCCAGCCTCATTCTGACAAATACAAAGGGAAGTTCTCCGTTTGCAATCAGGATGCAAGTAACCAGGGTGGATTTGAGCACAGGGATTACAACCAGAACAATAATGCCTTTGTAATGCTGTCGGGATTATTCCTCTCCCGTGGAGTAAAACCTGAAGAGCAATACCAAGTCTTCAGCAAACAGAACCTCCAGCTGTCAGTGCTTTTGCTTCCTCTAGAGGCAGACACATGCCTATCCAAATACAATATGCCCCAAGACTGATAATTGGCATCTTTATGACTATTGAAACATGCCATGTTTCTGAAACCCTTTAAAAGTGATGGAAAGTGAAGGGAAAAGTAAGGCCATAAATGAAGACTAGAGAGTTCATGTGCTGTTACAGGACAGATTCTCGATTAGTATCCCAATTCTCAGTGCAGTCCAGCTTAGATTTTACTGTGCTTTGGCAGATTGTTCTTATGATATCGTACTTACCCAAGACAACGATGTTCTTGCAAATGCAGGCGAGAGAAATCATAAAGACTAAGAAACTAGTACCAAGAGAACTGCTCTAAAACATCCCAGACTCTTTGTACCTTCCCTTCAACAGCTTGCTGGAGACTTTTCTTTCATGGGAAATTCTCACTCATTTCACTCTCAAACTCCTTTTCTGGGGTGCGGTCTTTAACCGAAATTGAAATACACTCTTCTGAGTTCAGGGCAGGCAATGCAGCCCCTGTTTCTTTGAATGGTATTCTCAATTTTTTTCAAAAATTTTCTCTACAGAATTGAAGACAAAAAAAGAATCACCCGAACCCTTCTCCCAAAAATGCTCATCCTTTTGCTCACATGCATGTTTTTTTATAACGCTGTTAAGGAAAGAGAGGATTTTACACTTGCAGGCAGTGCCGTATTTGTCATCACATGCTGGAATTGGATCCACCTTCCCCCGCCAGCCCCAGGCTACTCACTCGCTCCAGAATCCCCTGGTTTGGGGAGTGAAGCACAGCTCTCCTCCGGCTTGGCCTGTCTGAATCACATGGATAGTTTTGACTTAGCTCTGTCTCTGGAAGCAGCAAGCATGCACATTACATAATATAATCTTCATGTCTTGAGGATTCAGGCCTGTCCTCTTTTGTGCTGCCAGATGGAAGAGGAGCCACGTTCTCTCTAGAGAGATGTCCCTGCACATCTCTCCACTCAGCCGTGTAGGAATTACATGCTTCTCTCTGCAGCCAGGCACTGTTGTTCCCTGGCATTTGGCTCCAGAATAGCTAGCTCTTTAGTATGCAGTGGATGCTGTGCAGCCACTGTGATCCCAAGATTAATTTGTCTAGAAAAGGACATACATGAAGAACCTCCAAAATGAATTTGTGAGGAGGATGCACTCCAGATTCTCTGAACAGCCGGGGTTTGTTCGCAGCTGAAACCCAAACACAGGTATTGTGGACAGCCAGGTTTCTGGTTTGTGCTCTCACTCTGTCCCATTTAACAGCTTTTTCAGCTGCTGCTGCCGTTTTGTTGCTCGGTTCTGTAACATGGCCCCTGCCTGCATTGTTACTGCCTCTGTTAGTCAAGCCATTTCGTGCCCTGATCCCTGAAGTGCTCTCCAAAGTGATGAATCACAACTGCACTAGTGTTTCCCTTCTCACTAATGAGGCATCTGCTCCAAATTCTGCAGTGCTCAGTTGATTGAGGCAAGGAGCTACAGCTCACCTGTAGACAGCAGTGTCACTACACTCCTCAGGAATAGCTCAAAAGACCCCAAGGAGGGTGAGGGCAGTGTTAGTGAGGCTAGACAGGAATCTTGTTGGTGTGAACTTCCTCACCGCAATGCCTTGTCAGCACCAGCTGCAACTCCAGACATGGCAGCTTCTCTAGAAGCAGTGTTACATCCTGACAGAATTAACTTCCCCAGGACAGAGAGGTATTGAGAAATGTTCATTTCAACCTCCTGCTGCCTCTGAGCTTCCCAGCAGAAGGACCCCTGTAGCAGCCATGGCTCCAGCAACGCAGCTGCAGTAGGGAAAGCCAGGGGTCATGTTCATCTAGCCATGAGTAGTGGTTCTGCACTGCTGGTATCAAACAGGAACAGCCTGTTCTGAAACAAACAAAACCCCAAAAAAGTACCTTGGCTGTAATTAGGAGCTCAAATGACACTGCAGGTATGAACGGGAAATTGCTGCCCAACAAACGTCCCCATCACAATCCCCTTCAGCAGCCCATTTAGTCACCATGACGGCTGCTGCCAAATGTCCAAAGCAGGAAAGGAGCAGAAGGACCAGCCTCTCCCCTCCAACACCCTGATGATGGACTGAGGGCACCTTGTGCAGGAGTTACACAGGGTTGCTGTGAATCTGGTGCTGATAGCATAGCTGAGGGGACAGAGCATACCAAGCCAGGGCCACAGCATAATTCTCTTTCTGTGGCAGCTTTGCCCTGACCAGCACATGAGACTGTAGTGGTGGGGGCACAGCAGCACCGGCTGCAATGGGACCCCCGGCTGCAGAGAGGAGTTGCACATGGATTGTTGCGGAGAAGACTGTGTCATCACATAGTAACTGCTGTGCATGTGCCAGCGAGAGCAGAGCTAGCATGAGTAAGCTTATTATGCGATAATCACACCTTCATCTTTCTGGGTACATAAACTGCTGAGGTATCCAAGTCTGGCAGTGAGGCACAATCACTGTCTGAAGATGAGCAAGAAGGAACCAGGTCCTTTCCTCACTGGGAACATATGTCTGATTTGACACCATTATCTTTTACTGTCTTTAAACAGAACATCATTATTGAACCACCTGTTGCCACTTAATTACCTGTGTTTGATTACAAAGACTTTAAGTAATCAGCCTTTTAGGTACAAAATCCTTCATTTTTATATCCTTTTATGACGTGCCCTAATAAAGCCTCTATGTCCATTCCAAAGGCTGGATCAAAACTTCCCCTGTGGGCTGTCAGCCAGGCTGAGGGCCGAGCCTCCTCTCAGGAACTTGGGGAAATCTAGGACTTGGACCAAGGCTTTGAATCCTCTCGGTTATAACGATAAGACCTATAGCTACCGGCCTATAAACTCAGTATCCACCCGTGATCCCCTTTGGGTAGGCTGAGCACCCAGGTGGAGTGCTCAGGTGGGCCCCGGACCCCACAGCCCGGTGCTGGCTCCCAGTGCCAGAGCAGTGGGACCCTCCGAGGGGCACGCGTAGGGGCAGGTGGGTCTCCCCGCGGGGCAGGGGAGCTCGCCTTCCCGGCTCTGCCCTCGGAGGCACGAAGCTTCTTCCCTGGGAGACGGGGGAAGCCTCGGGGCTCGGGCCTCGCCCCCGCACCCTCCCCCATCCGCGCCGCCGCCGGGGGCGATGCTCCCGCGGTTCCGGCCCGCCGCCGCGCCGCGGGGGGCTGCAGCCCTGCGGTCCCCCCTCCCCACCGTGGCCGGGGCCGCCGGGCCCTGCCCGCCCGCCGCATCGCGGGAGCGCCGCCCGCCGCCTGCAGCCCCTCGGCGGCGGCGCTTCGCCTGCTGGCGCGCCCCGGCCTGAGCCGGCCCCCGGCGGGGGGAGGCCCCGGCGCACCTGGAGAGGCGGCAGCGGTGCGGGGGGAGCCCCGGCGGGGGAACGGTGCCTGCCAGCCCCCGCCGGAGCGCCCCTTGCACGGCCTTTGTCTGCGCTGTCACATGGGCCGCGGTGCGAGATTTAAGCGGGTCTCCGCAGGACATGCCGTGAGCGGCGCGCCGCAGCCCTGCCCGCAGCGGCAGCGCTCCGCCCGGCCGGGGATGCGGCTCTAGCGGCCCCGCGATGAGCGGCTCCTCCATCGCGAAGAGCGAGTCCCGCACTTCGCTGCTGAAGGCGGCGGGGAGCCGGAGGGCGGCGGGCGGCCAGCCCCAGCCCCGCGGCAGCCGCTCCCGGGACGGCAGAGGACAAGGCGGGCAGGCGGGGAGGGAGCAGAGCCAGGAGCCGCTCCCCGGGGAGCCCAGTGCCCGCAGGCCGCTTTGCCACCCGGGCGCCCGGGAGGACGGGGCGAGGGGCGCGGGGAAGCTGTCACATGGACGGGGGGAGAGCCAGCCGGAGCCGGCGGAAGGAGGTCCACGGAGAGGCGGCGGCAAGGAACCGGTGCGGCCACCCAGGCACCACCACCACCTCCCGCCGCACGCCAGCCACGGTCACCCCCAGGACCAGCATCAGCTCTCAGACAGGGATGGGGAGGAGGCAGCGGAGGACTTTTTCTTCAGTCACAGGCAGAGGTCCAGCAGAGAGTCCCTAAAGCTCTCGGAAGGCGCCTCACCTCTGTCCAAATCCAGCAGCAAGTACTCCACCAGGTCCAGCGGCAGCGATCGGTCCGTGGAAGCGGACCCCCTCTTCCACCAGCTGCACCCCATGCTCAGCTCGGTCTTTGGCCAGGTAAGGGGCAAAGCGCCTCTCGCCCCCTCCCCGCCTGCCCTCCGCGCCCCGTCCTCCGCCCGCTCACGGACCTTCGGCCCCCCGTTCCGGAGCCCCCGCGCCTCGGGGCGCAGCCTGCAGCTGTAAATGCACTGCTTCCTGGCCGCCCCTGCCGAGCTTCTCCCGGCGCTGCGGCACCGAGGAGGGCCCCGCGCCGGGGAGGGGGCGCGGGTCGCAGCCGCCCGCAGCCCCCGGCCACCCGCCCTCCCTGCCGGGCGGTCTCGGTGGTGCTGGCGGGGGAAGTGCCGGTGCTTTCCCTGTCGCCAGGGGAAGTTGTGGCTCTGCCTGCTGAGGGTGAGAGTCAGAGAAGAGGATTTTAAAATGTATTTACTTATTAGTAAATTCCATCTCTCTGGCTCCCCGCCTTGCTTTGCTGTATTTGTTTACATCTCCTTATGGTACATTTCTGTACAATCAGCATATGAATCATTTCTGATGGCAGAAGTTGTCGGGAGAAGGTAGTGGGGAGGACGACAAAAAAAAATCCTGACCCAATTCCGAAGCCTTCCCAGTCACTATGTTAGGATGGAACAGATGCTTTCGGTGTTTGCAAGCTCTTTCCATACAAAGCTGTCGCTTTTAGCTGCTTCTGGTAGTGCAATTACCCAACAGGGCTACCCTCTAAAAATGAAAAGGCAGAGGGAGACTGGCTCGAAATTTTCTTTTAGAGCCATTTAGGGATGTTACTGGGAGATGTAATCTCCAGGAGGATTAATGTAACTGCAGTCTCCCAGAAGCACAATTATAGGTATAAGCCAGTAGCCTGGGCAGCTAAGTTCCAGCCCTGGAAGTGATCGATTAAACCAGAATCATGATTTGTGGGGTTTGCTGTCATAGGCTGTTCTGGGTTGTTTTTTTCTAAAGTGGGTTTAGGAGGCTTTGCAGGGTGCCCATTCCAATTAAGATTATGGAGAGAATGCAAACAATTTTTGTAATTGGGTGGAAGGAGGTGATACAGCCGTATCTGTTTAATCTGGTGTCAGGAAATGTTGTCTACTTCTGTTCATCTTGACTTCTCCAGAGAAAAATCAAACCACATCTATTCTCCCCGACAATCCTTCACCCTCACTGAGAGTGTGTTATTTATGAATGTTATGGTTGTGTTTAACTTGGAGCAAGTATTACCCTCCCTGTGTCAATGGTGTACAGAACTCTAGATTAAGTTTTTGTAGTAGCAGTAAGGAAGAGCTTGGTGAGCGGCTTGATGCTCAACCGGGTTACAAAGAGCAATATTCCAGCACCAGGCTTTGAGATCTGTAGGCTCAGCTCTCACTTGTGCTGTACATGTATTTCTGAGGAAAGTGAAGATGTATCTGAGAACAGATTTTAAGTCTAAGGAGCTGCCTCCCAAAGTGTCAGAAATACAAACAGATCCATGCCAGGGCTCCCACTCACAGAAGCCTCTCTGGTTTTGAACTCAGCCCTTACCTGAATGGCATCCTTATTTTACGTGCTCTGCTGCTTGCATTCCAGTGTCATAAGACACTTCTGAAAGCCATAAACTTAGCAAAATTTAATCACGGTATTGAACAGTGCACCTTACAGAACAGAGATGGATACAATTCTAGTTTTCATCTTTTCACTGGGTATGTTGCACCGGTGCTTATAAACAAAAACACCAACATCTTTCTTTTAGGGCACAATATTAGTTATTCCCATTTCTCTCTGTATTCATCTCTCATTTGCTTTGTTTGAAGTAACTATGAGAGAATGACCATCTAGTGGAGATTTTAGGACTGGCTTTTAAGAGTGGGCTACAGCAGGGCTGTACAGGGGATTTGTGGATACAAGAAGGGGAACTATAATGTGGGATACACAAAGAGCTGGTTATAGGAAGAGATGTGAAGATTTTTTTGTAGTGATATCAGAATCGTGGGATGAATAAAGGCCCAAGGATAAGAACTGTGGAAATTCTGCCATGGAACTGAATGATGGAAATTCTGTTTCTGTGAGTGAAGAAACAAATGCTAAGCATTGTGTAAAAATGTGAGTAATGTTTTGAGACAGGCAAGGACTTAAACCTGCAGGAGCCCAAGTTGCAGCCTGGCCTGAGGCAGGGTCACAGGTACAGGAGTGTCCAGGATCACAGTATAAGGCTGCAGGTGCTGTAACACCAGTCTGCTCCACATTGTAATTAGAAGAGAGCAACAGCTCAGCAGACAATTTATTTAATACAAGAACTTCTTTCCAGCCCATGCAGCCCACTGTGAAACCGTTAAAAGAGTAATTTTGCAGAACATGGAAGGAGAGGAGCAGAGTGATGCGTATCTGCAGCAGCAGAGCACTGTGGTCCAGTGGCACCTGTATATCCTGTCCCAGCTCTACAGATGTGGAACATCACCCTCTTGTTCCACAGTGGTGCAGTGATGTGGTTGCAGATGCAGACACTACAGTGGTACAATCAGATATGCAGGAAAGATTGCAGGGATGACTTCATGGAGGATGTCATTATTGCAGTAACAGCAAAAAGGAGCAGCCCAGGACTACGGGGTTGTGTCTGAGGGAGACAGATTTGTAGCTGTGCAGAAAAAAGACTAAGTGAAGGCAGAAGTGCCGTGTTTATATAACCAGCACAGCAATATAGTGCACTGTGGGTGTGTACTCCAGGAGAATGCTAAGATATTGCCAAGATACAGGATGCAGTGGTATTTTATTAATTAGGCTTATGCTGTATTGGTGCAGTGTTGTTCTAATATAATAAAGCAATAATACTCTTTTAAGGCATTTTACCATTTTGTAATTGAGTGGTACATGAATTAACAAATGTAGGGCAGTGTAATGATGTATTAATATAATCCAGAATGTCATCTTAGTCAAATGACATGTTTGCACACTGGATCGGCGAGGCAGCTGCAGAAAAGCACTCTGCTGTGGAGTTTATACTGGGTTAGCACGCAGTGCCGCACAGCACTGAGTGCCTGGAACACAGCACTGGCAATGCGGTGGTGTGGCAATGCAATCCTGTGGCAGAACAGAGATGTGATACTGGTGCCATGCGGTAGGAGTTTGGCAGTGCATGGATGTGATAATTGTGTAGTGTTGTAGCCTGACAGAAGAGTTTAGTAGCCTAATGATGTAGTAATACAATATACCGGACGGGAGTTGTTCTATACAGCAGTGATTACTTCTGGTGTGATATTAGCAAAGGGCTGTGCTTATCTGACAGCGCCATCCCATTGTACCAGAAGGCAGCGAGTGAGATGTTACCACCATGCCACAGTTTTGGAAGCACGGCTGTGAGTTAGTATGAGGGCAACACCACAGCCTGGTGACAGAAGTGCAATGTGAGTACGGGCTGGTTATATGACGCATGTGATAGTGGGGCAACAGTGTTTGAAAGTGGCCCTGCAGCGGCGGTAGCTCAGTGCACGGTGTGAGAGCAGTGCAGTGACTCACGGGTGTAGTTGGCGAGGGATGCATGTGCGATAATGCAGCAAAGTGGGAAAGTAGCGAGAAAAGGGAGCGTGGGGAGGGTGTTTCATACAGTTTTGTCCTGGTAGCAGGATAGTGTTGGAGTGTCTGAGTGGTAAAGGAGTGTCATGGAGCAAAAAGGAGCATGCTCTCGCCCCTGAAGAGCAGTATGGCATGATGGTCCTACAGTTCTATAGCATAGCTACAGGACACAGTTTAGCAAGAGTGTGGTATCGAGCAGTCTCATGGCCATCACAGCAGAGGAGCAGTGATCCCTCAGCAGCTGGGATGGCAGTGAGGTGGCAGCCTGGCAGCAGGACAGAGTTTTTTAATGTCACAACAGCAGCACCAGCAGCACAGAGACTGGGACAGTGGTGTGGTGGCAGCAGGGACCACGATGAAAGAGTTTTGTGGTGGCAGGGTTCCCAGGGCAGCAGTGATGCGGCAGCAGCACCTATGGTGTAGCAGCAGCCTGGCACCAGGCTCACGGCACAGCGCTGCACGGTTACTGCGGCACAGAAGCCTGCCCGTTCTTGTCGCTTCGTTCCTCCTGTGCCACAGTGTTGGCCTAGCTGTCACCTTCAAGAAGAGCTTTTTCTGGGCCTTTGCTATGCAATATTAATTTGCAAGTGATCCTGCCATGACTGTTTTCAGAGCCGTTTAGCTTTCACACCCTGCCTGACTGTTAAATTTTTCAGTGAAGTGATTCCCCAACAGTTTTCTGTCAATTGCCTCTGGTAGCATGGGGACTGGAGGGGTCAAACAATGCCCTAGAGAATCATTAAATATTTACAGGCTTCTGCTGTTAGCACTGTGGCCAAAGGGGCTTTTGTATTTCTATTTGTACAGGGAGTTAAAAGCCTCCGCTATCTGCACCATCTCCCATTCCTGCTTTAATGTCAGCGTCCACATTACCATTAAAATAGAGAAGGAATCTTTCTGCATTTCCTGTGTAACTTTCCTTTTCTTGTCCTGTCCCATCTTCCTTTACTCATGGGCTTTAGTTCTTCTCAGCAGTTCCTAATGGACCTTACAGCAAACCAGGATGACAGAAGTGGCCAGGCTTGGGGGCAGGACTTGTCGTAAGGCTGCCTGTGTGGGAAGCAGGTGACAGGAACATTCTTCTCTAAACCATCCGGGAGCAGGTACGGAAAAAGTGCCTTGTCCGGCCTCTCACCCTTCTGGTCTCCTCATCTGCGGTGTGACCTTGTTCCTTCCGATGGCCTTGGTTGATTCTAACAGTTTTGCCCAAGAGCCATCACTGCATCAGGACCAGGCTTGGAGCTCCGCCAGCAGAGAGCCGGCGAGTTCCAGCCAGCCCAGCCGAGGGAGAGTGGTTAATGGCTCAGTAATGGAAGTTTTCCGTTGCCCCCGTGTATTAGTGAGGGAGGCTGCAGTGCGTTGGGCTGTGCTGGAGCGGTGATGCCAGCGACAGAAACTCTCATTTGTAGTGTAGTGCTGTGGGGTGGTGAAGGTGAAGGGTCTGGGTTTGCAGGTGCTCGCGTGCTGTGTTGTACCGTGCTGTGCGGCAGGTGAAGCAGCGGCGTGTCAGGGCTCGTGGTGAACTGAGGGCAGTTTCTAACAGCTACTCATTTACTGTCTTAAATCGGCACAGTAATTTGGGGTGAAGAGACTTCTCCTGGCTCAAAATGACCAACTGCCATAGTGACGCTGATCCCACTGGGCAGTCTTAGCTCGCTGGTACGAAGCGTGGGCACACCGGTTAGGAGGGGAAAAAACCAGAAGAAACACCGTATCCTCTCCCGACTTTTCCTCCTCTTTTTACGGCACCTCTGAAGGCTTGTTCCGGCCCCAAGAAGGGTCCTCAAAGGGCGCGGATAGAGAAGGGTGGCCGCGGACAGAGAAGGGTGGCCGCGGGGCCGAGGGGACGCTCCTGCGGCCGGCGGTGCGCCGCCCCCTGCTGCCGTGCCCGGCTGGGACGGCCGGGCCCGCGGGGGCTTCCCGGGAAACGCCGCTGCGGGCGGCCGTCCACAAACCTTCTCCCCGCCGCGGGAAGCGGGGGCCCCGGCCCCGGCCCCCACCCCGGCCCAGCCCGCCTTCGCTCGGCGGCCCCAGGGCGCCCCCTGCTGCGGGCGGCGCTGCGCGGCCCGGCCGGCTCCTGCCCCGGGGCCCGTTCCCGATCGAAGCTCCCGCTCCGGCACAGGCCCGCCGCAGACGGGGCCTGCCCGTGCCGCCGGGACTTGGCCTCTGCCTGGTCCCCGGGCTGCCCGGTGAGTGTCAGACCCGGGGAGAGCCCCGTGGTTCCCGTCATGTAGGCGAGAGCTGGTCTGCTGATCGCCGGGCACGTATTCACAGGGATCTGGGTGCATGCGTGGGGCTCCTGCAGCCTCCGTGCTTCCATTCCTGCATGTGTTGTCACAGCCCATGTCCCATACATGTAGCCTGACATAAGGAGCCTTCGTATAAATGTCTGGTCTGTATACCTACAGCCTGTACGTGTGCAGCCTCTGCTAAGTGTTCTGTGTGGCTATGCAACCACCTCTGTATGTGCATATGCATTCCTGTGCTTAAAATGATCGGCGTATGCGTACATCCCTGCCTGCTGACACCGCCATACCTTCCAAGGTACGTCTCACATGTTTTCTATATGTAAAGGACACAGACATGGAAAAACATTGTTCCACTTCAGCACATCCACTCAGCTGCCCCCTTGCTCAGCTTTGAGAAAAATTTATCCCATTTATTACTTGTAAAGAGCTTGAGGGATGGGAGCCAAATGTACAAAATCACTGAGGGGCAATGGATAAGCTTCCTGCCTGCAGTGGGTCTGCCAGCAAACATTAATCTTTGTCAGTGATTTTCTTTTTAAACAAATCTGTTTTAAAAGGATGTGGAAAGACATCAAAATAAAACCAAGCTAAAAGAACATTCATTAAATATTCTGTTCATGAAATATACAGCAGCATGATCTAATGCACTGAAATACACACACCTTCTGGTTAGATTCGGCTTATCTTTTGAGAGAAGAAAATCTTTCAATAATAAATTAATCATCATTTAAATTAGTCCAATGTGCATTCCATCAACCTATACCACCTTGATTTCTGTTTCATGCAATATTGGGTTTGAACAAAGTGTCAGGGAAGAGTTTAGCTTTAGATGTAGTGGCTGGGCTGCAGGTTTGTCAGCTGAATTAGCTGTGGTTCTTTGTAGCATTGCAGCTTCAGTAACTGTTTTTCCCTGATGAGTCCATGAGTGATATTGATTTCCAATAACAAGCTATATGGTGTGCATCCAGTAAAAGATGCCTAGCTAACTTTGGACTCCCTTTCAATAATCCTCTGACATTCCTGTGACCTTAGAGAGCAACAGCAGTGCCCATGAACTTGAGTAATTGTCCAATTTCAATCAAATGCCCTGCTTAGAAAGAAAGACAAACAGCTGTCATAGCTAATATGGTCATATTTTTAGTAGCTTTCCACACCAGCATAAGACCATGAACTCAATAGTACCTGTGAATGAAGTCATTGGCAATATTCTAATATTTCTTCTACCCATTCATCCCCTAGAGTACTTTGCACCTTGCAACCATCTTTGGAAAGAATATATAGCATTGCATTGTCCCATACAGATGAAATACATCTCTGCTCTTGGAATAAAACAGGCAACCATGTAACATTGTGAGGCATCGTGTCACAATGGTTGAAGGCAGGAAGTAGAAAACTGCCAGCCCCCCCGCATTCTGCTGAAATAATGCAAAAAGCGTTCGGGTAGTTTGTGACCAGCTGTGTTGAGATATAACCAGAGATCTCATACTGGGATACTCAGTCTGATCCTTCTAAAGGTGCTGTCAGATCCTCACACAATATAGAAGTGAGGCAGACCTTGGTTTTATGGTGGCTTATCTCATCTACAGGGTTGGTTTGGAGTATTTGGTTAGGACTAGTTCCCAGGCCTCTGCTCACCTAATTATCAGCCATGCTTTCTGTAGCACCTCAGCGTGCCAGCCAAATACTGACCCCTGTCCCTCTTACTTTGGAAGAGGCGAAGGAGCCAGGGCAGAATTAGCTGCTTTTGCAGTAGTCCCAGGTGGACAGAGAGTGATTCACAGTTCCTGAGCAAAGGGAGGGGACCATGGAAGGTTTGTTTTAAACAATCTGTACTGTGTATACGTGGAAAATTGTTATGGCAGCTTCTGGGCTGTCAAGCTTGTACTTGCCTTTTTGTAGCCCATTGATCTTGAAAGCAGAAAATATCCACAACGTGTTGTGCTCTGGCCAACACATCTCCTGTGCAGGGACTTGGAAGTTGGGCTAATGCAAAATACGTGGACCAGATCTGCATGGAAGGTGTCAGGAGATGACACATTCCCATCTCTTTTCATCTAATGCAGAAGCTAGCTAGCTGATTACAGACAAAGCTGTTCTAAACAAAAGTTGACAGTCCAGGCTTTGTTACATTGAGAAGGATGGAAAATACCCTTGGTTTTTTTAATAACCTTTCTGTTGTTTGTGATTGAATATGATCCAATTGCTCTAATGGAGGGGAATATTATGCACAGCATGAGTCAGCAACACTTTCTTCCTGGAACAGCTGACAGCAAAGAAAGTTCCCAAACTCTCTGCAGAAATATTCTTCCCGGCCCCCTGAGAAGCATCTGGGCTGTGTCCGCCAATACCTGCTGGTGTCTCCCCTTGAGATGGACCTGTACTTGTCTGACTGGAATATGGAACCATCCAAGGTTCATTCAAGGTTAGAAGACACAACTTGATGTGAAGCAAAAGCACTCGTCAGCCTGACACAGAAGAAGAGAGGGAAGCCAGTCACAGAAGTTGGGAGTGCCAGTGCATGTTGTGAGCTTTGAAATGAGGCCCTCAACAGCACTGTCAACGGGAGGATGTTAACAGTTCCAAATGCTTAGGCTCATCTGAGGTCATCCAGTAAACAAGACTGGGCTGTTTCTTGTGAAATGAGATCTACAGCCACCAGCTGTAGATCTCACCACCAGGGTGGTTAGGAGCGAATTTGAAAGTTACTAATCAACATGTGTACTCTCCACTCTGTGACAGCAGAAAATAGACTAAAAATTCTTGCCCTGTTGGGATAAATTAAATAAGGTGGCATATTTAAAAATACTAAATCTTTGAAGCATGCAATGGGCTCCTAGGTAAAACTGTGGACTTCAGTGAAAAGATGCTAGGAATGAGTTTTCCCTGCCTTACTATATACTTCCCTCAGAGATTAACCCCTCTGCCTACTGATATTGTCCTGTTACAGTGTGTTGTGTTGAGAACAACCATCTGATCTAATGTTCCAGCAAGTGCACTGAAACGGATCTGGCTTCCAAACAGTCTCCCTGTACAAATCCATACTCCCACTGGAAATTTTTGCCAAGCAAAGCTACAGTCTGATAAGCAATCCCAAGTTTTTGATTGAATTTTGTTCATTCTGTTGTGGCTGTTGGATATTTGCTGCCACTGGATAAAGTTTCTGGCAGCTACCAAGTGATTAGCTATGGTGGCATCCAACATTTTCCTATGGAATGAGTATTTCTGCCAAAGGTGCCAGCCCAAAGCAGAGCACTGCTGCTCTTTAAAGAATCCAGACATATTAAACTACCTAAATAACTACCTGTTCAATGCCAAGTAACCCAGCCTCGTCGCTGCTCTGTGCTCAGGTCCATCAGTGTGCCAACCGCTTCTTTCCCGTGAGCTGAGACCTTGCTCTGTGCCAAACCGCATCCACTGAGGTCTCTGCTCTCCACCTTGGACCACCAGGGAGAGGAAGGATGCGGGCACATAGGCAAGACTCACATTTCACAAAGTTCCTACCAATTTTAAGAAAGTTTACAACAGAGCCCTAGACCTTAAAAGAACAGTGTGATTGCCACAAAGAACAGTGTGGGAAAACCAGTATACATGCATGTGCAGCCCTCCTACACACACACTGACTACCCCAGATATAGGCATACCCACAGATCAGCACCTACACACAAATGTTTTTGACACACTTATTCTCAGCATCCTGTTCTCTTACAGCAGTCTCAGTTGGAGGAAGGGAGAAAATATGTTCCTTCTAACCTAATCTTCTAATGACCTTTCTGACAACTCCACTCTCCTGCCTGTCTCTAAGCTGCCCGAGGTGGTGATGGGAACAAGATCTCAATGTAGAGAGTGATTTTCCTCCTCAGAAGTCAGCAGGGTCTGTCTGCTGGATTGTGATGTGCTGCCCAATTGCTCTGAAGAGATTCAGGGTAAATAAGGAGATAAGAAAATTGTTTATGATCACATCTCTTGGGCCCCTTGGAGTCTGCCAGAGTTCTTGCACAGCCGAAGGACTGTGACTGTGCTGCAAACCTGGTGCAAGCGGGCTCCCATCACCTCTTCCCTTCCTGGATTGCAAACTCCCTGCCAAGCCTGGCAGCAGGTCTCAGCCCTCTCCTGCTGCCCTGCACGTTTCCTACAGCTGCCTGGAACTGCAGGGAAGAAAAGCAGGAAAGCAGGCAAACGCGGCAGCATGCCATGGTGGCTGGCTCCAAACGCTCTGGTACAAGCTAGTATTTAGAGGGTGACCATCTCAACTTTTGTTGAGAGGCTTTTAGAGCTCTGTAAGGCATGCTCAATGCCTGTCTTCCAAAGCTGTCCCGTGACAGTCTGGGGGCTGTGATGGATTCTGTGGCAGGAGATGCCTGACTCCCTTGCTCTGCTCCCTCTCTCCGGGAGGATGCGGGAGACGGGCACTTCTCAATTGCAGGGCGTTCCTGGCCTCTGCGCTGCCTGTCGAGGGGAGATTCATTAGCAGCAGGGAGGCAATTCTCTCTCCTCTCTGCTCTGGAATTGGAGTCGTTTGTCTCAGGAAGGAGCCCAGGCGCCTCACTCACTGTGTGGCAGCTTCTGCTCAAGGGAGACAAGCAGTTTGTCAATAAACAAGGAGCCTGGGGAATGGCTCCAGCTGACAGAGATATTATTAACGACCAGCACTTTGGCAGAGGGTAGATCTGCCTCCCATTAGCTGCTTTAAGAGGGGAAGGAGAAATAGAGCTAAAGATGGTAGCCTTGAGAGGAGTTGGGAGTTTCATTATCCTCCTGCATAGTCCTCCACTGTGAGGCCCAGGGCTTGAACAGCCCCCAAGGAGTGACTGTGTATTTTCCCAGCATCAGGGGTCCTCAGACTGGGACAGCAGGAGACAGGCCCACCTCAGGAACAGTTTCACTTCCCAGCCCACCAGGGGTGGGCCCTGCTGTGGAGGTATTCTATGCCAGAACTTCCCCAACCCCTCGGTCTCTCTCTCAGTCTGCCCTTGGGTTCAAGGCGTGTCTTCCATTATCTGCTACTGCAGCTTCTTGCTTTGGAGGGCCTTTGGACCTTTTTGCAACTCCTTCCTAGGTCATGCAGTGAAGAAGGCATTGAGGGGATCTGAGAGGAGGCTGTTCCACTGCCTTTGTTCTTGGGCAGTAGTTAGTACAAGAAAGAGCAAGAAACATCATCCCACATGGCCATGCATTTCTGGCTAAGACTGGAACTGAAGAAGCTGGTGACTCTTGTCATAGTTGGACTCCTAAACTCATCTCCTTCAGTGGCAAAAGCCTCTAAAGCAACTGTTGCTTCACCTTACAATCATACTGAATTTGCTGCAGCACCATCAGAGTGGAAGCAAAGAAATCCCTGCTTTGTTGTGACATTGATAGTTCATCCTTCTTTCTCCTACAGCTGCCAGAGAGTGAGTCCTTGGCTCCTGCACAAAAAGCATGTGGTGCAAGTGCTCAGCCCATGGGTTAGGTCTTTATAGAGCCTTTTGTCTGGGACCACACTCACAAAGAAAGTTGTGAAATCTTTCAGCTGAACACCTGAGAGTCCAACCAGCTTGCTGCATAGACAGGGTGTAGGATCAGTGTCATCTTGGTCTTTGCAGTTCTTGAAGGAGGTAGCTCTTCATGCCATGGCTTCTTATCACTGTGGATCTGCAGCCGTGATGGCTTCATAGCTAAGGGTACATTCACTATCCTGTTCAGATCGTATTGCCTGGGTGTGATGGTGAGGTTTTTATGCAGCTTAAATCTCTTTTCAGACTGAATGCTCTTATGCTCAGCCTGAGATCAGAGGAAAATGTACTGGGGACTCATCCCTTTTCTTTCAGAGATTATTCTGTTACCACAATAGGCCTGAATTCCAGAGCCCCTTATTTATTCCAGGACTTTGGTTCTTGGAAATGGAATGGATGGATCCATTTTGGTGGTCCAAATTCTTTGCTTCACACTACCCAGCCCAGGGCTGTTCAGCTTTAGAATTCCAGTGTGAGCCCATCTTTGGCAGACTGGTGCAGGTAAACCGCCAGTTAATTTCTACTTGCAGAAAGCTGGAAGAACTTTACCACAAGACTGGCTCAAGGTCTCTCCCTTGTGGTTAAAAATTACTATCCTGGGGTTGAAAGTGTTGTAGGGTCCCTGGGATGCTGCCTCCAGACTTGCTTCCACCATGGCAGGAAAAGAATGAGGAACTGCTAGGTCTGCTGGTATTTATAAGATGAAACAGGTCCCACCCAGATAAATGGTCCATTTCTGCTCCCAAATGAATTCTGGACTCTGCCCCAAGCCCCTAAGTGGATTGCCTTCTGGCCAGCCTATCTCTCTGGTGATTGAAAAGCTGAGAGGAGTTAGAAGGGGGGTGGGTAGGGATGCAATGTTCAGAGGCTGTGTGGACCCAAACTAGCTGGATTCACTGAACTCATCACTGAAATCACTTCTTGCAGTGCCTCTCTGTTTTAATTCTCCCTGAATCAGCCCTCTCCCATGAGTGAAACAATCTTGCCTGCAGATTGAGGGGGGTGGGAGGGATTTGAACATTAATCTGATGTAGATTATACATCCGCCTCCCTCTCTCTCCCCTTCTCACTCTCTCTCTCCCTCTCTCTCCCTCTCTTTCTGTCTGTTTCTCTCCCCTCCCTCTCCTTCCTGCTTCATCTCTTCAAGAAAGTGAACATAAAGTAAAAACACGGAGAGGGAGAGGCAGAGAGAGAAAAAGCTCCCTGAAGAGGGAAGCCCCAGCAGCCAGTAGCTGTTTGGATTTGCCTGGCGCTGCCTTTCTTGCTTTGCTCCCAAGGAATACCTTTAATGGGATCAATTGCTTCAGTTCCTTTATAATCAAGTCCACCGGAAAGGCAGACTCAACATATTATGGGCAACTGTGTGAAGTCTCCACTGAGAAACCTCTCAAAAAAGGTATGTTCCCTGTATCAAAGTGCATTGTGCATTTCCAGCCCTGCTTCTTGGGATGGGTGACGTCGTGGGCAGATGGGAACGGGAGGTGGGGGAAACAGAGAGATGTGTACGAAGGGTTCAGCTCTCTTCATCAGTTGTTTGTTGTAAGAGCTGCTCATGCCAGTGCAGCCGTTAGAGCCTGGGATGCTGGATGCCACTGCATGTGTGTAAATAAATGTGTGTATATGCATGCACATGAGTAGGCTTGTGTCTTGCTCTGTGTATGTGTGTATAGCTGTCCTCTGGGTACGTGCGACATTGTGTTTGTTGATGTGCACAGTATGCTGGCACACACCTTCTGTACAGGCATCTTAATGTATGTGTATATGTGCAAGTTTGTGTGTGTGCATGTGCTTCAGTCGAGAGGTGTCTGCATAAGTCTAGTCATGTGTGTAATTTCTGTAGGGACATATGTTCATGTACATGTAAATGGGCATTTATATGTACGTATTCCTGTTGATGTATAAGAGTATGCATACCTAATGAGCCCATCTGAAGTATGTGTGTGTCCTTAGCTCTTTATGTCCTTACGTATGCATCCTGAGGTACGTGAGCAGGTGTGCAGTGTTTGTTGTGAGTGTATAGGGGGGGAATTTGTGTGCGTCACACATGTTGTCTCTGCTTGTGTGATGTTCTCTGTGTGTGTACCTGCTAGTGGATGTCCTCACAGAAGTCTGTATGTAGACATGCGTGTGTTTTTATGTATATTCATCCTTGCCTATGCACACATCTAGTTTTGTTGGTGTGTGTTTGGGTACAGAAGCATGTTTTTCTGTGTGATCTGTTTGTCCATGCCTCTGTTTGTGAGTGGATACACTGGGCCCTGGCTGTGTGTTCGTGCATCATGTTGCACGTCAGCACAGCCCATGTGTCTACATGCTTTGGCCCAGCTGGACTTCATCTGCGAGCTGCCATGTGTATCTGTTAGGCTTCAACCTGCGGTCTGCTCTGTGCTGAGGTTTTACAGTGATCCCAGGGCCAATTTGATTCAGAATGATTCTGCTGTTCTGGGACTAGATTGAAATGAGAATGACATGACCCAGAAATATTTCTTGTTTGATTGAGGAAGGCCTTGCAGCACTGCGTACCTGTCAGCCGCATGGTTCTCACTTAGCATCACTGCACATCTAATAACTCAGCAAAAAGCTATGCAATTCACTCCTCATAAATGAGAAAGTTATGCTAAGCATACAAATATTGCAATGAGGAGCTACCTCTGTGGAGACCTTGCCAACAGTGAAATGCCACTGCCATGAGGATGCTCCACCCAGGAGACCTTGCCACCATCTGAGAGGGAGCTGCTGGGGAGAGGACCTCCCTAGCAAGGAGTTTCGTCTGGCCAGAGATTTACCTCTTCTGTGTAGAAACACAGTTTGCTTGTTATCTCAGCTGCTGTAAACAAAGCCAGGAATGGCACAGTGCTGCTGCAAGGAAGTGGGGGTACACAAGGAGGGAATTCATCACCAGGCAGTTAGGCAGTGCTGAGACTAGTCCCTAGGTCAGAGTGACCTTCAGGGCAGAAGTAGTTGAGGTTTACCCAAATGCTGCACATCTGAAAAAACAATTTGGTTGCTTGTAGGTCGCCTCCAACTTGCAATAAAAGGAGTTGGCTGCAGCTGTGCTCAACGTGGCCAAGGTGATTGCAATTAAAGTCTGACGTGTGGCCAGGCTGCTTGAATCAAAATGGATTCAAGAACTTACGAGTTCTGTGTCGTCAGTCTTTTAGGTAATTTATGCTTTCATTCCTAAAAGCTGCTTCGAATAATGCACTTTGTGCCTAGTTAGAAGGCCTGGGATGGCAGGACTAAAGAGAGAAAGTTGCAAAGCTGAATTAGAGAATTTCTCAGACCACTCCAGCTAGCCATGAATTAAGGCCTCGGGCACTCATCCTGACAAGTTCTGGGGCTCTGCTGTTCTTTTGATCACGACATACGTGATTATAGTGGAGACTTTGCAGATCAGTGTTAACATTGCACAACTTCACCTGTCTGTTTTATGATCCTGGTCTTTCTTCTCAGATTTTACCTTGGGCAAACTCATTTTGATAAAATGGTAAAGAGGAAGGACTCTAGACAACATGTGTGAAAGCTACTCTTGGGTGACAGACTGATCTCTTGAATACATTATTTCAACCCAAAATCTGGGAGTCACTCCCAGGCACTGGCTGGCTTGGTCTGGGACTGGCTGACATGGGGGTACCTTGCCTGTTTTGGTGGCAATGCTCAGGCTTTGTCTCCACAGCATCTGTTGTTGGCAGCTTCCCTTTCCCACTGTCACAGTGTCTCCTTGGTGAGCCCAGCGGCCAGCCCGGCTGCCTTTCCCTCTGAGAGGCACTGCAGTCACGATGAAGAGGCCCCTCCTGGGCTTGTCACTCTGCAAAGTCCCTCTGACACACAGGCAGGAAAATGAGGTGAATCCTGTTGTGCTTCTGCTGTGCAGAAAGGGAAAGTTTTGGCATCCAGGTCCCTTGCCTTGCCACCCTTCACCATCACTACAGCCATCTCTAAATCAGCCCGGTCTCTTCCCTATCTACAGTCTGCTGGTCTGATGCAGCCAAGGGCTGGACTCAGCCAGGAAGAGTAGTGGCCCTTTGCTCAGAGAAGGGACAGGGAAAGCCTGAGCTCCCCAGTCCTGTCCTTGCATTTTCCTTGTGCATGCTGCTCTTTCCCCTGTAATGGGCAGCTAACGTTGCTTTGCCCCATACCCATATCACAGCTCCCTTTCTGGCTCTGCCAGGATGTAGGAGAAATGTGGTGGAGGGAACTTGTGGGGATACTTGCAGGAGAAACCTGGGGCGGCTGCTGGCAGGGGGAACATCAAATGCCATAAATCCTGCCTGCAGTGGCACAGCGGGGCAGGGATCCCCTGTTGGGGGTCTTGCTAAGATGTGCACCTTGTCGTCCTGGCACTGCGTCCGCTTGTCTGGTCAGGATCCTTGGTGGCTCTTGGCAACTGTTTCATCAAACTGGCAATCTCCATCTGTACAGGAAAATAATGGGATGACCGTCTGTGGTACTGCTCTGTGGCTTGGTAATAAGCTCTATTGACTGGAA
Organism: Phaethon aethereus; assembly: GCF_964289735.1. Classification (NCBI taxonomy): domain Eukaryota; kingdom Metazoa; phylum Chordata; class Aves; order Phaethontiformes; family Phaethontidae; genus Phaethon; species Phaethon aethereus. The sequence goes on along the minus strand of NC_138593.1, from coordinate 11,990,650 downwards.
GGGTCAGCAAGCGAGGACTAGGGGCTGAGGTGCCTTCGCTCTTTCATGTGGCTTCACTGGAATTAAACACAGAACCGCTGTGGGCTATTTTAAGTGATTCATATTATTTGTTATATTAAACTGAAAAATGTGCCAGGAAATAAAGCGGATAGTTTTGAAAATATATTGCACTGATATCACAAAGCTGTGCAGTTCAACACAGATGCCTTGACTTTTAGCTGAGCTAGTAATATGCCATTTGTGGACGGATGCTCATCTTTCAGATATTTAAGGACAAATGTCCTGTGTGTCAGATTTAATCAGAGACAGTTTTCTTCCTCATCCATGACTGCAATGAAAATGCTTTTCTGCTTCATCACTTTCTTTCTCCATGGCTTGCTTTTTGAGTTGTTTTTGTTTTGATGCTTGATATTCACATGACATTATACATGAGCAGATTGGTGTAAGACTGTGTACAAAGATGCGAACTACAAACCCTGTGCGCAATATAATAGCACATGGCAGGTGCAGCAAGCAGATACAATAGACTCGGACAAGTGTGAATGGGCCGTGTGTGTGTATATGGTCTTTTAGCCTGAAAAAGCACCTCAGGCTTTAAGGAAAGGGTTAATAGAGACAACGACAATTGACAGAGCTTCTCTGATCACCCCTGGGAACACTGGCTGTAAAAGTAGAATCATTCCTGGAGAGAAATCTGATGCATGATTAATGTTTATTCTATAAAACCAAGGGTCCTGTGGGTTGTGCTGGCTTTTTATAGCTGCATGGGAATATCAGGATAAGAGTTTTCTTGCAGAGCCAGGGAAATGCATTTCTATAAAAGGAAGGCAGTGCCTCCTTATAAAATCCAGTGCTGGATTCTGTTCTGGAGCCCTAGCTTAGCAGAACGTGTGCACTTAAGAAAATGTGCAAATGTAAACAGACAAAAATGTTGTGCCCGTGCCTGATCTCCACTTTGGGACTGTTAAGTGATTAGAAGAGGCCAGTGCAGTAACTGCCTGAGACCCTGAGGATGCAACTAATTAGAAGTGGCATGGGGAGTGTGAGCCTGCAGTTGGCAGAGCCACCTGATGCTGTAAATGGCCTTCTAATAATATTATAAAGCGTGTGATGCTGTGTTGCTGAAATGTAACATGTAGCCTAACGCAGGGTCTTTGCGCAGGCTCTGCCTGGTCCCCTGGGGATGCCCTGACCGACGCGGCTCTGCCAGCAGCTTTGCCCGGGGCACAGGCTGGCACATGTACCGTTAGATTGGGGTGTGCTTTTTGCTTTTCCTTTCCAGCTCATTCAAGGGATCGTTAACTCTGGGGCTGACAGTGGGAGCGTGGCCCTTTGGGCTGTGTCTGGGTAGATGCGAGCAGTGCTGAGAGTTTGATGTCGTTTCAAAGCGAAATTCTCCTGGTTGGTTGTACTTCTATCAGCTTTTGAAAGTGAACTCCTGGACTTATTGCTTCTGTACAAATCCTATAGACTGGTGGGGGGGACACAGCTTGGACCAGATGAAGGAAATTTAGCAATAATGTCTCTGCGAGGCGGTTCAGTAAAACTTCAGAGGAACGGCTGGGCAAGACGGGGAGGTAACATCCTCTGTTGTGTTGTTTGCTTGCTGCTGGTTGGATGGGAAGATCTGCCATGAGGAGAAGACGTGCTATAAGGCTGTCCAGACGAGCGAAGAGGGGCCGTCGGCTTGCGAGTACCAGGGTCCACTCATGGTGCTGGCCCAGAACTGCGCCGTCATGCACAACCTGCTGGGGCCAGCATGCATCTTCCTGAGGAAGGGCTTCGCAGAAAACAGGCAGCCTGTACGTAAGTTACACCCAGCCGGGCGAGACATGCACAAAGCCACGTGGACGTGAGCCGGGGATGCGGAGCTACCCGCATGCTCTGTCTGCACGGAGCTCTGTAACCCCCTGGGTCTCAAGCATCCCGGCTCCAGCTCCAAGTACAAATACAATCACAGGCAAATGTCTAACCTGAAGGATGTGCCTAAACACCAAGAAAGGAGGATTCTAAAAATGCAGCTATAGAAGATAGATCCAAGCCTACACTCAAGTAGGCATAATCATATGGACTCAGGAGAAGGATTTAGGACTTGAGGACTTACATAATCATATGGACTCAAGAAGAGTCCAGTGTTCAAAGCTGTTACTCCAGCAAGACATCCATATCTCATTCCCAGAGGCTCAGATTAGCATTTAAGGCCTAAGTAGCCACTTAAATGCAAATCAGGGCATCCATATTGGGAACAAGCTGTCCCACAGAGATGCCCATATTTGATACTATTCCAGTCAGCTCACAGTGAGCACACTAGTACCAGCAGAAATAAGCATGCGTCTGCCTCCGCACAGATCCCAAATGCAGTCTCTTATACACTGTCATCCACAGCCTGACACTGCAGCAATCCCAGCCAAATAAACCAAAGAACATCAGTCTGTCCTCATATTTGCAAATAGTGCCAGACAACCAAATGCTATTACCCGTACACACAGAGACAAATAGCAAAATCATCTACCCATTCAGTCACACCTGTTTGTAACTGTGTGTTAATATGCATCTAATGCATACATTTATACACAATCAATTAAAATATGTGTTTGTATGTAAATTCAAATGCATATACCTGGACATGTTAAATATACATAAATACGCGCCCCAGTATTCTATCTTTACAAGACGTAAAACATATCCTTGCACACAAACATTTGATTCCTACAATAATGTGCGTTTAAAGACATACACAAACATATGATTAACACACTTTTTATGGATACATATGAGTGAATATGTGCATTGTCAGATATTCAGCCAGTGTGTTCCATATTCTTCTGAAGCTCAACAAAGCTCACTCCAGTTACCCGAGAGTCAGAGCTTTCTTGCCACTATAAGAAACCTCTGTCTTACTCATGTTTTGAAATGGTTATCTACAGCTATAGGAAACACCTAGATCTTTATTTCTGAAACTTCTTCTTCAACCCACAACCCAAAAAAAGAGTCATTAATTGTCATTGTTGATCAAAGGGCTTTTGTTCTTCCTAATCTTCAGCCACTAAGTGATCACATACTCCTTGTGCTGGTTCACTAAAGCACAAAACATAATATTCTCACACAAGCACGCTTGCTGACATGCATAGAGCTACCTGACATAGGAGGCAAGTCCAGCTCCCTAGTGGAAGGCTCACAGCTGGACAGGTATCCATCCTGCATAGGCCCTGGAAACTCACAGTACCCTAAGACGGCTCCAAAATAGGATTAGTGATGTCTCCCTGATGTAGAATAAGTGCATCTGATGATAAACAGCTTTACTTTTACGGACTTTCTAGACCAACAGGATTTATTGTGCATAGAACAGAAATAAATGAGGGTAAGACCATTATGTATAATGGACTCTCTGAGGGTAACCTCTGCTCATATCTAGGATCTAAACTCTCTGAACAGTTTTATTCCTCTTTCCATATGTTCTTGAAAAGCTTTAGAGTGATTCAGCCCATTTCTTCCCAAGCAATCTTCCTCTATCATTTTAGGGGATCTTCTTTCAAATTTAAAACAGAAAACCTCTTCATGACGTTAGTTATTGCTTGAGTCAGATTTTTGGAGGGACATAAACCCTCCCCCTCCTTTTGCATTCGCAGTCTGTGGCTCTCTGATGGTAGAATCTGCATGTGCAAAGTTATGCTCAGAGCCCTGCAAATGCAAATGCCTTGGTGTGCAAAATTAGAGCCAGTGCTGAAGCCCTTATTTCTGACATGTGTCAGTCACATCGGTTGCAACATGGTCCTCATTGAGTGAGGAGGAGGATGGTCTTGTGACGACTGCGCTGGAGGAAGGCCTGGGTCCTGTCCCAGTCACTCTCACAAGACAGCGGTTACCACGGGTGAGTCCTGGCACCCTTTGCACCGTGGTGGTTGTAACCGTACCCCTGCATCTGCTGCTGTGCCGAGATGGCTGTCAGCACACAGTGGTATCTCCGGGGATTCATGTTTGTGAACTCTGGAATGAGGTGTACAAGGCGTTGATACTGAGCACAGGTGGTTTTCATCTGCTGTTTTATCTAAGGCAGGAGGGCAATAACGCCTCTTGCATCCAGCTTAAGGAGTTTGAATTGTTTTATTACTTGCTGTTGATGAAAGCAGAACAAATGGGATGACATGTTTGAAAATACCAGGTCTGTGAAGGATGAAATGGCAGAGCCAGCACGCTCTGACAGTTCCATCCAGCAGAGAGATGCCTCTGGGAAGGTTATGAGTGGCAAGCTGGTGATTTCTCTGGCACAGCCCACTTTTGCACAGACGTAAACCAGTGTGTGTCCTAGTTTGCTATGCACTCTGAGCAGCCGCCATTAGTTTCCAGAGGAGCCTGTGGTTAAATAGCAAAGGATCATCCTTCTCGAACTGATGAAGGGCACCGTCTCCAGGGATGTGTGGTGAGGCTGGAGGACACCTGGAAGGCAAGGAGAAACTCCCCACGGTTGAGGGGAAAAGCTGAGAGTGAGACAACAAAGGAGATTGCGTTTCTGTGTTTCCAAATTTTCAGATGTTTTGGATTTGCCTGGGAGCCATGAGAGGAATTAGAAAGGGCATTTAAACCAGAAAGCAGTGCATTTCCATGCTCATCTCTTCTTCCTGGTGCAGTGTTGTAATTTTCCTATAATCTTACATCCTCTCCCTTCTTTCAAGAAATTCAAATTGGATGTTTGAAGTTGCAGTGTTTCCTGAACATGGTGAATCCTTGTCCTGTTTTGTTTGTAGATGACCTTGATGATGTATACGTTGTGTGTCTGCCTTCATGTGTGGTTTCAAAATGCTTGTATATGGAGTTGAGGCTGGGGGGAAGGGGGAAGTTCCTACCTTTTTGTGGGGACTGTCTATAGGAGATGGCACTGGGATGTTTGCTGTAAGAGAGCTCATGCCTGTCCCTGTCCTGCCAGAAGGACAAGGATCAAGCAGCGATCCAAGCAGACAAGTCTTCTTCAGGGACTGCTTCCAGCTGTTCTGGTCTGGCTGTTTCAGCAGGAGCTGCAGTAGGAAATACAATCAGAGCTCTAGAGGAGATCATAACTGCTGCAGGGCCAGTCTCTGCTCCAGGACTTGGTGCTGGGGAATGATACAGGAGCTTCACAAAGGTGCTCGTAGTACCATCAGGTCAGGAGGCCACACATATGGCTGTGCTGGCCCAGATCTCTTCTATTTTGGGGGAGTACCTGTCATCCCCCTGTCCAGCAGATGAGAAGGAGAGAGGCTTCCACAAGAAAGTGTGCAGGCTAACACCCCTCCCACTGGGGAAGGAGGGCTGGGAAGCCTTGCTAAGTAGATGGTATTAAACATGTCATCACCTTCTTGTTTCTTCTCTCACTTTCTGGCTGGTCCCAGAACTGCTTGCACCAACAAGTGTTATTCTGAAACTATGTTTGTGGCAAGCTTTAACGTAGTATGTTCTCTTTTTGCAGGATAGAGAACTGCGTCCAGAAGAAATTGAAGGTAAAATTTGTCGCTCCTTCTGTGTCACCTTTCTCCCTGCCCAGTGAAAACCTACTGGCTGGCCCTTCCAGGTTGGCCCCCTTGGGGTAAAATAATTTGGGGCAAATCAAGGGAGACAATTACTGGAATAATTCCTGGTAACTCCAGCAAGAAGAAATAGTATGTGAAACTGCAAGAGTGCTGACTGTAAAGGAATTTGCATCCATTCCATCTTCTTCAGGGTGGGAGGATAAGTAAAGTAATGGGATATTACCTGCCAGGGAACTGCTGTCCACCCCAGCTCCCAAAGAAAATGTTGTAGAGCATGAGACAATAGTATGGCTCCAGGGAAGCAGTTTTACCTGCTAATCCCTACAATAAGTGCTATATAATATAGTGCACAGATAAAAGTTGGGAAAACTTACTGCTTCTAGTTTCTCTAGGGAGTGAAGTTTAGGAACGATCAGTTCATGGCACTTGTAGTCCAAGCAAGCTTTCCTGAAGGTTGGCAGTACTGCTGATAAAGAGCTTAACATTGCTCTAGTCATTGCCTCTTTGCAGGGAGATCTGCTGGGAAAATACAGAGTATCTTAGGGTGTCTGGTCTCATAAAGTGCTGCTGATTCGGGGGAGGTTTCTTGGAAAAGGTATTTCAAGCTGTCACTGACAATATTGTTCTTTTTTGGATCCAATCCCACAGAATTAAGAGAAGCCTTTAAGGAGTTTGATAAAGACAAGGATGGGTTTATTAACTGCAGGGACCTGGGGAACTGCATGCGAACCATGGGCTACATGCCTACTGAGATGGAGCTAATAGAGCTCTCCCAGCAGATCAACATGAACTGTGAGTAATGTCCACCTACCTGTACCTCCCTGTTGCTGCTGTGCCCTGCATCATTGCCTCAGGCTCTCTCAGTCCGCTGCTGTCTCTTCTCGTTTGTTTTTTTTTCCCCCCTGTTTTTGTGGTTCTCATTTTCACTATCACGTTTTCTATTCATTTGTGGTCCCTAGCAGTTGATGCCTTTGTTTCTTGCTTATCAGACAAAGGGACTGTGTGGACTGTGCTGTATGGGAACAGTGTGTGGAAGGGTTGTCCTTCATGCTTGTGCTTAGACATTGGTGCACAGGTTGTGGGTGTTGTCATATTGAAGCTGGTGTCAGATGGTGTCAGACCGAAGAAAGAGCCTGGGAAGATGGAGATGCTTGTTCAGAATGGGTGAGAGGTGGGCCGTTCATTCTGTGGTGGGTGTTTGTGGGTATGCCGTGCGCCTGGGGATGGGCTGTGAGCAAACTGTGCTGGCAGTCCCAGGTGGGGGCATCTGCTGGAGTCATGGAAAAATGTGACAAACATGTCCGATTCACTGTAACTGCATTTGTGCCCCTTGTCTTTCACCATGATTTTTTGTCGCCTCTTGTCTGTGGCAGTGCAGGGTACTACCCTCAGCCAGGTGGGAAAAGGGATATTTAGTGCATGTTATTTCTGACACATGATGATGTAAAAAGGACAAGTTACTTGATCAAGGGAAGGAAAACAGTTGTGACATACACAACCAGTCACACACAAAAGCAGCTGATAATCCTGGCACAGAAGTGCTTAGGAATTTGAGAGTGTTACTGCCCGCGTTCAGATGAGGGACAAACAAGGAAAAGCACTAATGTGATGAATAAACAGTTGGGCATATATTAGCCACCACTAATGGAGCAAGACTCTGCCACTGCTGCAGGGCACTGCCCAGGCCACGCAGGAACACCATGCTGTGCCCTTGCCATACCCTTTGGCACAGGTGCAGCAGAGGGTTGCTATGAGCTCTAGAGTGATCAAGCCTCTAATACGTGGTATGTGATGCCATAGTGTGACAGTCCATGGCGGCCTAGGATGGAATTAGCTTGGGCTCATTCCACTTAACCAACAATCCAGAAAACAGAAAGGCAGTGTAAACCTACCTCTGCTTTTCCTTCCACTACCCTGCACCTTCTGTGCTTTGCTTCCTGGAGAACCAAGTCCTCTCTGGGGCACACAGAAATGTAAAGTGAGTGCTGGGCTTGGCTAATGTATAGAGTTCTTACATGCGATCTTTCATCTTATCCCAAGTGGGTGGCCATGTGGATTTTGAAGATTTTGTTGAGCTGATGGGACCAAAGCTGCTGGCAGAAACTGCAGATATGATTGGTGTAAAAGAGCTCCGTGATGCCTTCAGAGAGGTGAGTGCTCCCTACCGTGTACCCCCCTGAGAGGTGTGCAACAGGAGACAGGAAAGAGAGAAGACCCACTGGGGAAGAGAAGAGGAGGAAGAGAGAGCAGCACAGTGGAAGGCAGAGAAAGAGCCAAGCCAGGCATGAAACAAGGGAGGAACAGAGAAAGTCACTGAGATAAGGGAACCCTTGAGGCAAGGAAGAGGAAAGCTGATGCAAACACAACAGTTTTGAGGGGTTTCTGAGGAGAAAAGACAGACTGAATACAGACCAAAAGGCACCAAAAGGAGGGACACAAAACGAATGCAGGAAAAATAGGGCACTCAGGAGCAGGACAATACAAAACCCAACCCAGAGCAAGATCCATTTCCATTAACTGTATTTCCCCTGCTGATATTTTTCATGTGCTTGCAGTTTGACACCAATGGTGATGGGGAGATCAGCACCAGTGAGCTGCGAGAAGCCATGAAGAAGCTTCTAGGGCAGCAGGTGGGCCATCGGGATATTGAAGAGATCATCCGGGATGTAGATCTGAATGGAGATGGGCGTGTTGATTTTGAAGGTGAGGAGGGATGAATGCTCCCTGTCCATCTGCTCTGGTGTGAGTCAGAGTTTCATCTCAGAGGTGGAAGCAGAAGGGAAGATTTGCATGCTCAGGGCCCAGGTATCTGAAGTATGGAGAAAAAATCAAACAAGATGGGGTTTTTTCGTAGTCAGCTGAGAGAAATGGAGAACATTGGCCCACACAGGAAAATTCCTCAGCTGAAGTGTTCATTTGTGTATCATCTGGATCTTCAATTGGGTCTCCATAATTCTAGCATGGTAGGAGATATGCTCTGTCACAGAGAAGCAGATTTGGGAATACACATGCTGTGCCAGCCTTCTTTTTATGGAGTATTTTCCCTACTAAGAAATCTATTGCAAGAGCTGTGAGGTGGCTGGATTGGTTTGGAGACTGCATTGCACCTTCTATTTCCTCTGGCTCACCTTATTATCTGGGTGTACAGAGAATTTGTTTCTGTGCCTTTATGGCAGGAGATGGTCATGTGCCAGATGTGCCCACTGGGACGGCAGATATCTGATCTAGAGGTGTCGTGTTAAATCCTAGAGATAATTAATTTCTTCTCCCACGTTTCATGCCAGAAGAACGTGGAAAAAATAAGAGAGGTTAGGCTACTATCCCAGCCATTAGCCATGGCAATATTAATAGAGCTCAGGGTTTCTGCCAAGGGAAGCCATTGATATCGGACAGCTAAGTGGATGTAAGAGCTGGAAAGTGTGAGAGTGTGGCAGGCTACTTGTTTTCCTAGTGCAAATCCAGACGTCCCTTTGCAGTAAGGGCAAAGCATAGGAACTATAGAATTAAAATTAAATTGGCATAATTTAATGCTCAGAGGCATTCCTGGGTCTCCTACATGACAAGGCATCTCAGTCCTCAGGATTACTGAAGCTTCTGAGGGCTTTGAAAATGCTAAAAAACTAGAAGTGTCTCCCTAGAAAGTATCTGGTAGCTGCAGTTGTTCTAATGCACTGGCTGATTACATGACAGTAGCTCTCCTTGTTTCCCACAGCTAAATTATGTTAGACAGCTAAAATACATGAAATGCTATCCCTGTACCATTTTCTCTGTGAGTTACTGCTTTAGTTGTCAAAGGACAGCTCCATCAATGGAAAAGGAGAAGTCAAGGGGGTAATTTCCACTGCCCTCCTCTTTGCAGAGTTATTAGTTCCTCGGCAATTCAAGTGCAGAATGAAAACACATTTATATTTGATGGCATTTACACTCAATTTGAACAACTGTAATTGACTTCACAAGCTTCAGGGTGGTGAAGAAATAGATCCAGGCTATCCTTACAGTTAACCTGTATCTTCAAAAATAGGAAGTCCATCAAAGTAAACTTTTCTCTACAAAAATGCTGGTGCCTACCCAAACACAAGTGCTTTCCCATACTGGTGTCTCTGTGAAGTGGTGAACTTACTAAGAATTAGGCTGTGTTTCCAAGATTATAAATCAAGGTTCTCTGAAGTTACAGTGAAGGGAAATAACAATTGCCATAGTGTCTCACAAGGAGTTGCTTGTGCAAACAAGACTGTACTACATTCTGAGGCAATGAACTGACCTGCTAGTGGGATGATATCACCATATCTAAAGAAAAGATTAAAGCCCATTTTGTGTGAGCTCTCCAGGGCCAGTCATGGAGCGGCACAGACCTGCTGGCAGCGTGTGGACTCTCGGTTTCACCCTGGCTGCATGCTATCTCCAGGGAATGAGAGCTGGGTTGGGGACCGTGGATGCCTTCCGCTTCACGGCTCTCTTCTTTTTGGTTGCAGAGTTTGTTCGCATGATGTCCCGTTGAAGATTATTCTCAGCTAAAGAAGAATCAGCACCTTAGAGAGGGTGGAAGAGGACCTAGATGGAGCATCTAGCCCCGATGTTCCAACATGAAGGTTTATTGGCTGGCTGCAATTGGGACATTGCAAGATGACCTGCTGCTCCTCCCTCATGGTGGTCCCCATGCCCCTCCACCCTTTCACACTGTGAAAGACTTGCAACTTCCTACAACTGGAACCATTCCTTGGAGATGATTGCAGGAAACTGCAGAGCCAGGACTTGCCATGATGCTTTCATGGGATATTTGCAACTTTAGACTCCTCCTCCCCAGCTTTATTCTCCCACCAGCTGCTGCAAAGCAAGAGCAGGAGAAATACTCTTGGCTTGGTGGATGAGAGCAAAGCCATTGGGACTGGTGGCAGCCTCAGGGCGTGCTCTGCACTTCTTGGTTTCCCTTGGTGAACCATGTCTGTGTTTGCTGTCTGTGTGTGTGTGTCTATCTGTGTGAAGTTATTTATGCTTCCCCGGCACATATTCGCATCTCCTGTGGTTATGTTTACCAAGAGTAAATTTAAATACATGTCTCGCGGGGGGGAAGCGATAAATATGCACGCTGAAATTATGTGGAGCCTGGATGTCCCTGTGAGAGGTGGTGGCTGGGCTGAGGGGGAGAAGGCCTGCAGCAGATGCACACCCCAGCGTCTGCACTGGGGTCCGGAGGCGAGTCCGTGATGCAGGAGGGGAGTCACTACCAGCCACTAAGCCTGCGGCAGGGCTCTGCTCTTCCTCCTGCTGTCCCCATGGACCTCACCCTGGAGGTGCCTCATGGTGAGGGCAGTGTGGAGGGTCCCCATCCCTGCATCGCCCCACTTGCAAGGGGGTAGGTGAGAGCCCCTGCAGCGTCGCAGCAAGGAGCAATGGGAGAAAGGGCACAGAGGGGAGCTGGATGGGCGGGGGATAGGCAGCCATAGCCAGCCACACCTTTTCAGACCAGTTCAAACATGATTGTCAGCATATGCACTGTGGAGGCTGTGCTGCGGGAGCTGAGCTGCAACACCGTGGGTGCTGGGGATTGGCCAGGAGCCTCCTTGTGTGGCAGTGTCCTGCTCTCTGGCTTGTTCACACTCAAAAATGCAGCACGTGTCTGCAGCAGTGACAACAGTAGCCTCTGGGCCCTACCAGCTGCTTCCAGACACATCAGATGGTCCATCGTCCTTCCCCTTTCCTCAGCATGCTTCCAACCTCCTGCTCCCTTCCCCTACCCTGCCAGGCCTGCAGTTGTCCCCCTTCTTTGTGCAGAGGCTCAGTCACAAGTCACCAGAAGTAATTTCTGCTTGCCTTCAAAGGGCATCACCATTGCTGTGCATTCCTCTGTGTAACTAGAAGCTGTTTTCCTCTCAGTTGCCCCTTTCCTCCAACTGGGAGGTTAAGGACCAATATCCTCCTGCTTCCTCCATCTTTCGCTTTGCAGGTTCCCTTTCAAATTCTTGGGATCCGCCAATCTGTGTCCCAAAGGAGGATTTTCTCTTCTGCTTTCCTGTTGCTGTGCCAACCAGCATAGGTGCAGCGATGGCTGATAGCCCAGCAATGGAAAAACTATGTTTCTCCTTATATTTGTGTGTGTGTGGTGTGTGTACACTCGTGTTTGCACAGGCATGTGCACTGAGAAAGGTTTGTGTGTGCACACATAAAAGCAGGGAGTGCAGATAGGCACCTGGAAGTGCCGCAGTAGAAGAGTTTGTTTGCAAGTGGGTGTATGCAAACTATGTGTGTGTGTGTATGGAGCTGGTCCAGCCTTAGAAATGTGGGTGTGAGCCGAGAAATTGGAAAATGGGTATTTACAGATCTTCATATTTATGGGTACAGCAGCTGTATCGTGCTTAGGAGATGAGGGTGATAAACTGAACAGAGTCCAGAGTCCTGGTAAGTTATATATGTACTTAGGATAATACTGGGGAGGGAGAGACCTGTGCAGGCTTGTGTCTGCCATGGGTAATGTTGATACACAAATGTGCTTCACTTATAGTGGAGCCCGTTGAGGAAGAAGCATACTTGGGTGTGCAGAGCAAGAGGACAGCTGCACTGCTTGCCTGTGTGCAGCAGAGTGACTGTGCCTGCCTGTGGGGACCAGTGACAACTCGGGGCACATGCCTTGTGCTCTAGCCAGCATGCAAAAGCCCGATGGACAGTTGTCAGTCACAGGCATGGTGGCTGCCTCTGCCTGCTCCTTCCCAGGTCCTGCACCGAGCAGCTGCATCCTTTGCCTGTAGCAGCAGATGGCAGGACACGGTCTTAATTTATTTAAAATTGTAAATGCATTTCTAGAGATCCACAGTGCAGCATCACAGTAACAGGGGATCTTCTCTGTGAACTGCTGCCATTTTCACTTAGGCAGGTCCCTGTGTTTGTACCATGGCAGAGCTGTGTTTGTCTTCCCAAGAAACACAGCGGCACTGGTGCTAGAGAAGGGTGGCCGCAGGACACTTTTGTGTCATTGCACAGGCAGTCCTGGAGCCACAGCTACTTCCGAGGAAAGCTGAGTCTCTGCCAAATGATCTGTAGCTCTTTTCAGCCAGGTCTCATGATGATACAGTGAACAGGTCACAGGGGGCAGGTCTCCAAAGCATTCATTTTTTTTTTTCCTTCCACCAGAAGCTCTTGCTACAAGCCTGGTTTTACTTGCACAACAAACCCCAAATAATCCCAGAGAGTTTTACTATTTTCTTCTGCAGGCAGGGTCAGAGATTAAATCTCCAATCTAAATAATCTAATTCCAGAGATAATCCTTTGCTTTCATCTCCAGTCCAGTACCAGGGAGGCTTCTAAACAGCTCCACATGGCAGGGCAGAGCTGGTCCCCTCTGGGCAGGCAGCTGAGCCCCATAGCCCCATGTGGTTCAGGAGATGGCCCAGGCAGTGGGGCTGGCTCATGTTGACTTCTTAGATGTCTCGTTATCCATGACATCTGCTTCTGACCCACACATCTCCATTGCTCTTTTTGAACATCCCAAATTCTGATCCCTTTTTTCCTGCAGGAAATGGCTACTAGCCAAAACATGTGCCCAAATGATCAGGGCTGTAGGCCAGGCAGGACTGATTCAAGACTGAGAGTCATTTCAGCACAGCTGCCAGAGGACAGGGAGAGATCAAGGGACTGAGAAGGCAGCCCTGAGCCTTTCACTTGTAGGCCACTGGTGTAAATTCAGCCTGCATCAAGGGACTGATAGCTCAATGGATTAGTAACAGGATACAGAGCCTTTGACAGCCGGGGCACAAGCTGGCATCAAGTTGCTGGTGACTGCAAGTAATGATGCAGGGGCGGCAGTGTAGGACATCACAGACGCAAGCCATCGCAGCACGTCCACCGTCCTCTGCCAGCAGCCATGGCCAGACCGTGAACCAGAGCGAGTGCTCCTCTCGCACCCAAATGAGAACAGCCACTATCCCCCCTCACTCGCTGCTGCTCAGTTAATCCCTCTTGCTTCATGATGGGCTGCTGATTCTAGGGAAATAATCATCCAAGATAGTTATTAGAAGATGCTCTGACTGGGGAGGCAGAGGAGGAACTGCAATGCTCAGTGCCTTGCCCTCTAAAAAGGCTGAGTCCTCAGATGGAAGGGAAAGAGGGGAGCTTTCCCCTCTGTTCAAGGAGGGGAACTCTTCCTTTTCAAGGAAACTCTTCTCTTTTCAAGGAAGAATTTCTGATATTTCGCTGTGAAATGTGCAGGAGCCCCAGGAGCCCTTGACAGGGACCCCAGGGCTTGGCACAGCCACAAAAGCCCTGGTGATGCTCCCAAGGCAGGGGATGAGCTGGGTTAGCTCCCTGCTGCCCCTGTACACGTCTGGGGCCAAAGAGACCCCTTCAGCTGAGGGACCTGTCTTGGTCATACCTAAATGTTAGCTAGTAAATCCCTTCATGTCTGAAATCCTGCTTATGGGCACGTTTAGTGTGGACCAAGCAGTTTGATGTTGGGTTTGTAATGAAGCCCCACTCACTGCCTGCACCACCAAGGCAGCAAAGGTCCTGCTGCAAGCCTCACGCTCCCTCCCCAGCTCACTGAGACGCACAACAGGGCTTCAGCCAGACTCTGTCCAGCCAACACTTGAGCCCCCGCTGCCGTTTTGTGTGTCTGTGTGAGACCCACAAAAGCCCTGCTGACCCAGGAGCCAACAGGGCCAGCTGCCTCAGCCCATGTGGGCCACGCAAGGGGCTGTATGTGGCCCTCAGTGGGACCTTTGCTGGCTTGCTGGGTCTCAGAACTAGAAATGGTCATTGCTGATTGTAACCTCAACTCCACTGTCTCTTTGGCCCACTGATGATTCACAGCATCCCTCTTCTCCCTTCACTTTCACAGCTCATGGGCAGTAACCTGGTGACACACAAAGTGTTTATGTGCTTTAAAGTTGTGCTCCTGACCCAAGTGCATCACTGTTTAAGCTGAGAAATCTTGAGAGGTTAGGGAGGATTGTCTGTAATCAGTACAAATGAGCTCCAGTGAGGCCTCCCTTGGCCTTGCCAACTGGACAGCGTTGTTCTGGGCACGGCTACTTGCACTCCTTTGCTAACTGAACTTGGGGGACACCCAACAGGCACAAACACAGCAGGGACATGGGAGATTAGTCTGGATTTGATCAGATGCTGCCAGGGCTGGGGTCTGTAATGATGAGACAATTTGCCAGGAACCAGCATGAAGTAGCTTAATCTGGAGAGGTGCTAAGCATGTGTGTTTTACACTACTTGTCACCTCGCAGTTTCAGGAATCCCTTCCCAGTAGCAGTGCTGGCGTGGGAACACAGCAGCGCCATGTCTGTCCTGGCCCAGTTATACCGCGAGCCCAAGAGCTGCTGTGACAGCAAGGACATGCTCTGGGGCCCACTCTGACCTGAGCAGAGCAGGTTAGGGAGCAGGGGGTGGGTGGTGAGTCTCCCCTCACCAAACTGATTTAACTTCTCCAAGGCTGTGTCCTGTTCAGAGGCCTCAGAGGTACATTACAAAAGCAACAAGCCCATTTAATTAACAATCTGCAGCTCTAACTCTTTATTTCTGAAGGCAAATGCATTGTGAAAGACCCAAATTAATAAAACATCATTGGGACTTAGGAGCAGCCACTGCTAATGCGGTTGGTGACCAAAGTGCAGATGCGAGCCTTGGCTGGCATCCGAAGCTTTGATCAGACAGAAGGGCAAACACGGATGCAAACATTAAGTTATTTGCTCCCCACCACCGTGTAGTGAGTTTCATCCAACCTCCACCTGCAATGTCTCACTCCAGCCCTCCCAAGACCTCGCCAAGGTCCTCCAGAAAAAAAAACCCCAAACACGATCTTACGTTCTCCTCCAAAATGCAGCACAGGGAGAACCACCGGTAATGTAACCGTTACCTCCCCCACCTTCCTCTATTATTGGCTGTTGTACTTTTCAAGCAGATTATCGTGGTCCGGAGTGGTTGCACACCACGCAGCTCTCTCGCTCCTTACCGGGCGGGCCGGTAGCTGCTTTTTCCCATACTCGTTAGCAGGGGCGAACGGACGAACCAGCGCGTTTTGTTGAGGCAGAGAATCGGTACCGGGAGTTGCTGTTCAGTGCACGGCGGACACGAAACTACCGGGATGTAACGAGGAGCCGCCCCCGACGGCGGCGGAGCTCCCAAGCCCCCACCTCCGCTCCCCCGAGCGCTGCGGCCCTGCCCGCCCCCCTCCCGCCCGGTGCCTGCGGGGCCCGGGCCGCTCCCGGGGCCGCTCCCGGGGCCGCTCCAGGCCGGCGCTGCCGCGGCGCCATCCGTTGCCTCGCAACCCAGCGACCGCCCTGCTTCCCGCCGCCGTCCCACAGTGCTTTGCGTTCCGGCTGCGCTGGAGCTCCCTGATTGGAGGGACGGAGGGGGCGGGGCTTTCCCCTCAGGTGTCCGGCGCTGAGGGGAGCTAGACCGGCTGCGTCGCTGCTTTGGAGGCGCTGTTGAGAATCTTCGTCCCTCTCGCGCCGCTCCTTCCTGGGGGAGCCGGTTCTGCTCTTCCTCCCCTCCCCGAGCGGGCAGTACCGGACCTAGGCATTCCCGGTTCTCAGGGACCGACTCCCTGCTCTGCTCCAGGCCGGCCAGCTCCGCTGCCGCCGGACACGCCTCCCGCCGCAGCGCGCCGCCGTCCCCTCGCTTCTCAAGCAAGCCTGCTTGCCCGCTCCCGCCGCCCATTGGCCCAGCGCTTAATGAATATGCAGATATTGGCCCGCAGCCGCCTAATGGCAGGCGGGCAGAGGATTAATATTCGCACTGCGGCGCGCGGATTGGCCGGCGTGCGCTCCGCCCCGGCAGCGGGGTAGGCTGCCCCCTGGCGGCGGCAGGAAGGGGCGGGCGCGGCGCCGGGAGCCCGAGATGGTGGGCGACGGGGCGCGCGGGGCGCCGCTGCTGCCGCCGCCGTTGCTGCTGCTGCTGCTGCCGCCACTGCTACTGCTGCGGGGCGCGGCGGGCGGCCTCGCCGACAGCGTCGTCTGGGCCGTCAATGCAGGCGGCGATGCCCATGTGGACGTGAACGGCATCCACTTCCGCAAGGACCCGCTCGAGGGCCGCGTGGGCCGAGGTGAGGATGGGGGGGGACGCCGGTGCCGCGCGGGCGGCCCGTCCTGGGGGGTTGTCGGTGGGGCCGCCCTCGGGGCCCACTCAACTCTACTGCCTCGGGGGCGGCGAGGCCCGACTGTGTCGGTGGGGGTCCGCGACCCGCGTCTCCCCGACGCCGTCCCGCCTCCCCCGGCCCTGCTGCGGAGCGTCTGTGGGTCTCCCCGCAGGGCTACGGTGGCCCAGGCAGGCCCGCGGGGCCTGGGCTCTCCTCTCCCCAGCCGCCCGGGCCTGGCGTCGCAGAGGGGGTGGTCCCGGTCCAGCCCCGGCTCGGTACTTGTCAGTTGTCACCCGACGGGAGCTGCAACCCCATCCCCGCGGCGGAACGGGCCCTGGGCCCTGCCGGCGGCGGGATGAGCCCTGCGGGCTTCGGGCTGATTTTCCCGGCCTCGGGCTGCGGGGTTGTGTAATGTCGGAGGGGAAGTCGCTCCTCGCGGACTGGAGTGGAATTTCGGCTGGAAAGGCGACGGGAGCGGTCAGGCTGCCAAACCGGCCGCATGCAGCCGCCTGGCTCTTTTTTTAATTTTTTTTTTTTTTAATTTTTTCCACTGAAAGACCCCAGTTTCCACAGCAGGATCTGCCAGTTTGAAGCCCAGACTGCAGCACTCTGAGTAAAGCGAGAACATGCTTTGCCTGCTCTGCGCAGCTGAATCGCTTGCGTTGCGGGGTGATGCTTGCCACCAGCAGCGTGGTCCCAACAGGGAGGATCATTTGCCTGGAGCCCCAGTGGTGGAGCCGGGCAGGAGGAAGGTGCAGCAGACTGGCCAGCGCCACTGAGCAGCTGAGCTCTGGTCCTGGCAAGGTGCTCAAGAGCAGGGCAGGGACAGAAGCAGAGGCAGATGGGATACGATCAGCTGCTGTAACTACTGAATCAGTAAAAGCTTCTGTCTACCAGTAAGAACAGGACTGAGAACTAATATTACACTTGCGCTTGGGTTCCCTTTTCCTATTCCCCCTTAAACCACTCAGTTTGTATGAATTTTGCCTGTTTCTGATAACTGGTGCAGCAAAACTTAGTTGATTCACAAACGTATTGAAAAGTTAGCTGTGCTGAGCTGTTTCTGCTGTCAGGTGAGTGCAGAGAAGATGGCTATCTGTTGACTTTTAAGTCTAACCTTCACTGTTTCCACGTAGGATAGTGAGGCTTGTCCTGCGCCATACAGCTAGGACTGCCACTGCTCACCCTGGATGAGTGCCATCCCAAATGAAGAGCCGTTTAGGCACAATGGTTACAGGGGAGGTCACATTTAAATACTGATACAGTTTGTTAGGAGTTTTTCATGCCTGTGGAAGCTGGCGCCCCAGTCAGACAAGTTGTGCAGTTCGCTCTAGGTCAGCTTCCCTTCACAGACCTCTCACACGTGTGACTTGAAGGAGAATGTCCTTGTGGACTTGAACAATTTATTTTTGAGTTGAGGGGAAATAAGGGTCTTTTTCAAGCACACTGTGACATGCTCTTCCTTTGGGGAAAGCCTATGGTGTCTCCTCTGAACAGCAGGCTGTTACAGTAATCCTGCTTCAGCCAGCAGTGCCAGGCACAGCAGAGGAGACTTTACCCCTTTGAGCTCTCAGCTGCTTTTCCCTCAATGGCTTTTTATTGCACCATTGTTCGGCTTAGTCTGGGCTCCTCTCTGTGTTGATAGGCATGTAATGGCTAAAGCAGAAATATGTGGCTGACTGAGAGGAAACGACCTAGGGATAACGCTTCTGGGCTGTACTGCCTCTGGGCAAATTAAAACTTTTTTTTCAAGCCTCAGTTCAAATGCTGTGCCCTAAAGGAAAAAATTTGCTGATGGCAATTACAGAATAGCCAGGTGGTGCCAAACGCAGTTGAGTCGCAGCTTAATACGTACTGCTCCTGTCTCAGAGAGCTACCTCTAGGCACAACCAGTGTGCTGTGAAATCGAGCTCACTTCCACAGCTATATAAACAGACCTCTGATACACAGGTGACAGATCTTCCGCTCCAGTCACCTTTTTGGCTATGAAAGGACTTTATGCAGGCTGTCCCCTAATAGGAGCTGACTTCTGTGGAGTCCTTGGTTTGCTATCACTGTAATCTGTAGCTGGCCAGAAATATCTGTATGAGAGGACAGGTTAAACTTTTCATCCTCAGTATTTCTGGAGAGTAGTCTTCAGCCTTTGCGACTGGGTTCGAGCGGTAAAGAGAAGCAGAAGATTGCCTGAGTAGATGCGTGTGAAACAGGAGACTAAGAAATGGCATTAATTTCCTCTCGCTCGTTTGCATTGGCTCCATCTTTGGCAACGTGCACTGGGTTAGTAGTTCTTGCTTTGTCTTGGCCAATGCAATGTCTGTTCCCATGGAAATGGAGGTGGAAGTGGCAAGTATCAGTGGAGAACTCTGCCTGGATCAACTTCTCCTGACTGAAGTGCCAGTGGGCAGCTGGTGTCCACAGTCTTCCCTCCTGCCCCTGCTTTGCTGGGGAATTACTTGATTCAGAGCTCTTGAGGTATGCATCCATTTGCATTTGTACAGTAAATCTGACACAATAAAGTGTCAAGTTAGGTTAAGATCTTTTGAGGGCTGCTCTAGCGGTAGTGAAATAATGACTGAGAAGAGGCAAATTTTATGATTTCTGTTATTTTCTCAAGTATTGTCCTGTTTGGGAATGTTGTTTGGGCCCTTGTCGGGGGGTGTTCAGATGCCTGCAGACAGCTCCCTTTTCAGCTGGGTGACTGTGAGAACAGCTGCTCATGGAGCTGCTGGTGCTCTTAAGACCCTTGTGTATCTTTCTTGCTTCCTTCTTCATGTCTTCAAGCTAGCAAGTATTGCGTGGTTGTGGTGAGAAGAAAGGATTTTGTAAGATGTCTTAATGCTTTTCACCCTTTTGCCATTCCCCAGGTTTTCACTTGAGGAGAGTGAGTCTCTATAACCTGATGCCATCGACTGCTAAGTTAAAATGTGTTGAATGAATGAGTCGAGTCAGTCCAATGCTGACTGTTTTGGTTTTGTGCTCAGAGTTTGTAATTTGAAGATGTTGTAAAAAATACTCTAGGTGTTTTACCTCTTTGAAGCAGGAAGAAATGGCCGAGTCCTTTGTCTCTGTGCCCTGTTTGTGAAACAGACCCTTCTTTCTGAAACTCTGCAAGTGAATTTACAGTGTCTTAGGCTACAGCGGGTCCAGACCTGTTTTTCTACAGGACACTGGTTCTGGGGCTTTGCCACCTCTGTTTCTGCTCCAGTAGTGCCTCCTCCTGGTCAGAGCAAGGAGGGAAGACAGGTCTGATGAGGGCATAAGTGCTGACTTATGCCGTTTAGGGAGTTAAGCACTTAAGAGTATTTAAAGTGTCTCTTCCATGTGCCTCAGAAATTAACTCTTCCTCTTACTATTTTGTGCTTGAAACCCAGCTTCTGACTATGGTATGAAGCTGCCAATCTTGCGATCCAACGCAGAAGATCAGATTCTGTACCAGACTGAGCGGTACAATGAGGAAACCTTTGGTTATGAAGTTCCCATCAAAGAGGAGGGTGACTATGTGCTGGTGTTGAAGTTTGCAGAGGTCTATTTTGCACAGTCTCAACAGAAGGTAAGCAACAGTTCCTTGCTTGTCTCTTTGATGCGAGTTCTTGGCTAAGACTGTGCATGTCCAGGTTGCCTCTGCTGCTTTGCATGCTGGAGAAAGGAGTGAAGTAAGGCACTAATGGTTTAGTAACTTGGTTCCTATAACTCTAATGGGCTCTGAAACTTCACGCTCTCTTTCACATTCCAGATACACGGTTGGCCTGGAAAATTTCATTACGAAGTATTCAAACAAATGTGTGCAACTAAACATAACTAGCACTAGAGTTTTACAATCTGTTTAGGCTGTGCTGGCTTTGAGAAGAAGCGTTTTTGCCTTTTTCCTGAATACTTGTTCCTGACCTGACAGCATGCTTGTGCTGGAGGAAGTATTATACAGATTGAATCAGGGAAGTGATCTGCATTAAAGAACCTGCATTAAAACCTACTCAGAACAATTCTTACAAATGTAGTGAGACTTGATACTGGTTCAAACTGATCCTGAAAGCACAGGGTTAAATTCAACCCTCTTTATTGCTCTTTAGAGAATAATAATAACAATAATTGCTGTTCACTTTTAAAATCCCTCATGTACAGACGTGGGAGCAGAAGTACAAGGAAGTCAAAGCCGTGTGATAAATTGGGAGAGAAGTGGTGTGTGTTTTAGTCTGGCTTTCCCCCTGACTCCATCAGCTTCTTCAGAGCCCTGCTCCTTAATCACTGTGCTGCCTTCCTGCCAGAGAGGTATTTCAGGGAACAGAACTGGTGGGGCTGGCTTACAGAATGGATGCAAAAAGCAGCTGCAGATTAAACTGAAGGGTTGAGGCGTCTTTGGTTCCTCTTCCTTCATGTGGTTCTGCTGGGATTCCCCAGGTGCTGAGTGAAGTTTGAGTCATTGCAGCCCTGAGGAAGACTTTCACTCTGAATTCACAGATGTGGTTAGCAGTTCAATGTTTCACCTCCTTCAAATCCTGTATACTTCACCAGCTTGTTTCCTCTTCTGTGCTCTGCTGCAGGCTGTTAGTTAGAAATGGCTTAACTCCCTACGGTGTGGTGTGCTGCAGCCACCCTGGGGTGGTAGGAGCTGATCATCAGCCAGTAGGTGGAAGAAAATTGTGAAAGAAAAGTATGAATAAAATTGTGCTGTCCTCTGTTCTGAACAGCAGACATAAGGGTTATTTTAAAAGTTGAAGGCAGATTTCAGGGTATTTGAAAGCAATGTTAATGCTTCAGTGTCTTTAACTGGCTACTTGTGGGCTCTGAACCCTTCACAAGGGAGTGGAGCATGTGTGGTGGGACAGTGCATGCTGCAACGCTTTCTGCTTCTGGGTGCATAACAAGCAGAGACCTTTCCTGTTCTGTTCCCTTTTCAATCGTCACGTGCCTGAATCGGTTCTGACACACGGTCATTTATTCTACCCTGAAGGTATTTGATGTTCGCTTGAATGGCCATGTAGTGGTGAAGGACTTGGACATTTTTGACAGAGTTGGACACAGCACAGCTCATGATGAGATCATCCCCATGAGTATCAAAAAGGGGAAACTGAGTGTCCAGGGAGAGGTTTCCACGTTCACAGGGAAGCTCCACATTGAGTTTGTAAAGGTAATAAGCTTTGCTGGGCAGAGCCCTCATCCTCCTTTTCCCCTTCTTCCCCAGCCATGTGATGCACCTGTGTGCTGGAGGAGGAGAGGTGATGGTAGGTGGGGGGAACATTTCTTGCCTCAGAGCTGCTGCACTGACTGCCTCCTTTGCTTTCCCTAGGGCTACTATGACAATCCAAAAATCTGTGCCCTGTACATCCTGCAAGGAACAGTGGAAGGTAAGCACAGTTTTTGAGCCAGAAGGCTCTTTCCCTTGGAGAGCAGCCTGTTGCTTCTCAGACCATGAGATCATAGCTCTTGCTGACCCACCTCTGCCAAAACTGTTTCTCCTTCAGTCAGTTCCCACAGAGTGCAGTTGCAGAGTGAAGTAGGTATGTAGTGTCCTTCTACTCCTCCAGGTGCACAAAGCTACATCATTTTTGGAATAAGAAAAATCAGTTTGGTTTAGGACTTCCTGCATATTGGGTAGAGAAGGGAACACATCTGGTCAGTCTTAGCTTATAGCTACAGATAAATTCCTTCTGGCCCTGGATGTCAGCAGCAGCCCTGCAGACAAGTAATTTACAGAGATCTTTTAGCTAGTAGTTAAGTGTTTCTTACCTGGAGCTTTGTTTTGCCTTCTCAGCTTGAGGACAAGGCAGTGCTTTTTCCCAGATAGCAGTTCCTCTGGATAGCAGTGAGGAGTGCTAGTAAGGTCCTTGCTCTTTCATTACCCTTATTGTAAGTCTGTGCTGGAGTTGGAGCACCTCTGGCTCCTGAGCAGGGAAGGTTTAGGGACTCCTTGCTGACCAAAGCATCAGTTTGCTTTAGGTTGGTCAGGGATTTCCAGTGCTGCTGAGGATTCGGTGTGTAACCTTGTGGCCATGTGGCACCTTGCTGTGTGTGGGACCTGCAGTTCAGGCTCCAGGCTCAGAGGACTGGATTTGAGGATTTGAGTGGGGTTGGGCCTTGCTGCTCTGATAGGTCTGGGGCTTGGGCTGCAGTGATGTGAGGTAAGACCACTTGTGGAAAGGGTTGTTCCTGTTTGCACCTGCATCTGCTGGTCCTGCAGGCAGCTGGTGCTTGTTCTTGGCTAGATGTCACTGAGCAGCTGTGGTATCTGAGTATGTATGCTGTAAGTGTACTTCTGTGCTGTAATTTCTCCTTATGGGTAGAGGGTTGTAATTTTCTTTGCAGACTGGGTCTTTGGATGTCTTGCATCATGGAGGAAAGAAATAGTGGTGTGAGCCTTTGTGAAGGAGGATGCTCCTATTTCCTGGGGTGCTCTGGCTGTGGTGTTAGGTGTCCTGTTGCTGGTGTGCATGCTGGATCGGGTAGAGGGGAAGGGAGTGACTTGGCTGATTTTCCCAGGTTACATCCTGCCTCCTTGCAACCTTTTGTCTTGTCCAACAGATGTTCCAAAGCTGCAGCCGCACCCAGGTCTGGAGAAAAAAGAGGAAGATGATGATGAAGATGAATATGATGATGGCTCCAGTGTTAAAAAACAGGCAAATAAGAACCGGGTTCAGTCAGGCCCACGCACACCAAATCCCTATGCCTCGGACAACAGCAGCCTCATGTTTCCTATATTGGTGGCCTTTGGTGTCTTCATTCCTACCCTCTTCTGCCTCTGCCGATTGTGAGAGCAAGCCCCACAGAGCATCAGCCAAGGGGCTGGGAGGGAAGGAGTTGGACCAAACACGGTTGCTTTCAATTTCTCCATATTGTTCATAATTTAAGGAAAAAAAAAAAAAAAAAAAGATTCATTTGGAATGAATAGCAGGTCCAGGTAAGAGGGAGCTTACCTTCCCCCTGCCAGCAAGCAGTGAGGCCCTTGCCTTCCCCCTTCGCACCATGTGCAGCCTCTGATCGTCCCTGGGGCATCCAAGAGTAAACTGAGTCCTGGCTGTCTGTGTACTGGGCTGTTGAAAAGCTGATGCTAGCAGTCCTGGGCTACGTCCCACACTGAGAGAAAGCCATGTGCTGCAAGATCTCTGCCTTTGCTGGGTGGAATACGGTTCCTTAAGCAGGGAAGCAGCTCTTAAAACCAGGCCTGGGTACACATTTGTCCGGGAGTGTGGAAGTGTTGAGGTGCCATTGGGTGACTAAGGAGGACGGAGCCTGGCTCAGCATCTCCCTGAATGCGTGCAACGCGATGTATGGTACTTGCCTGCATAAAGATACCAAGACTCCAGCTAGCCACGCAGCCTCTATGGAGACATTCCCCTCCTAAGAGGGCAAGCTGCACCAGGAGCAGAGGGATTTATCTGGCTTGATTTGCTGCACCAGTTGGGAGAGACTTCTAGTTTGACAACTGTCATGTTAGATCCATCGCAGAAGGAGTCTGCTGTAGCCTGCGGGAGGCTGACGTTGTTAGCGTCTGATCAGATGCACTTGTTTTCTGTATTGATTATGGCTTTTGTTTCCTTTAATATCCTTTTCTTTTCAGAGGTTTCATTTTAAGCCCAATTCCTTGTTTTGCCCTTTCTAGTGACCTCTCCTTTGGAAGAAGCTGAGAATCAGATGACCTAGAGAGGAGATTCTGGACTTGTTTCTTGACCTTTCTAACAGTTACCCTCCCCTCCCTGCCCCGTGACAGTGACTGTGAACAGCCTGTGCTGTAGGACAGAATGGAGCATCCTGTGAGCTCTTGTTCCCTGTCGTAGGGACTAGGCCTGCGTGCAGAGGGATGAGAAGTGCAGTGGAGTTGGTTAGTGTTTTCAGTTAGCTTGGCCTTTTGCGTATCAAGGCACTGTGGTGAAGGGGCAGATGTCCAGCATTTCAGTACTGTAGAGCAAGGTGGTTTGTTGCCCTCCGGAGATCTGGAAGTGAGCAGAACACTGGAGACAAAGTCACCCGCTTCCCCCCAGGGGTATTTCTACAAGGGGCTTCTGTTTCCACATGCAGAGTCTTGTGCCTGTGTGACAGAGGCTGAGCAGAGTGAAAACCCTCACTGCGCCTGCTGATCCAGAGCTGCAGGCCCCAAGGAGCTGCCTTCCCATGGTCTTTGCCTCTGACATGTTGAGCACTTCTGGCTGGTGAGAGGGAGATGTTCTGTGTGCTGGAGCAGGCAGCGCTGGGTCCTTGCATGTCAGCTTTGATGCTGGTGAGCTCTGGGCTCACAGAACATTTTACCTCATTTTATCTGTTTTTCTGAGAAGTGTGCTTTCTTTACCCAGAGCAGTGGCACTGAGCAGTGTCCTACTTGCTGCTGCTCCTCCCTGGGCATGAGTTTTCTTAGCAGTTGTTCTTGGGTTTGATCCCCTCCAGTGGCTCAGCCTTTCTTTGAGCTGAGAAGGGTCAGCAGAATTCCCTAGTTTCTGAAAGGAAACCAGAGGAGCAGCCTTTCTGCTCTGCTGGGCCCAAGCAGCTGAAGCCTTTGCTTCCTCCTAACCCTCAAACTGTGATATGAGCTGCCACCTCACTAGTTCCAGAACAGGAGCTGCAGGAGGTATCAAAGCACTGCTCTCTGCAGCAGTTGCACTGAACCTTGCCTTTCTGATCGCATACACCACTGCTATAGGCCTGACCCTAATTCTGTGTCTCTGAGGTAAAAAGCAAGCAGTAGGACCTTAATTAATTTCTCTCCAGTTGCACAAGTGGTAACAGCCAGTTTGGGAGAAGTGGGAGGGTCCCTGCTACAGTGGAAGGAGAAGACAGGGTTTAGAGAGAGCAAATCTTAAGAACAAACCTTAGGATGAAAAGGTGGTAAGCTTGAAGTTGTCTGCTTTGTCTTCTAGCTGCTGTTATAATCCTAGTACTTACAAAACAGAGCTCATATCTTATAAGAGTTTTGTTTGGTGACAGTGCCTGCAGGGGTTCTCCAGCGTTTTTGGGATTGCT
The DNA here is from genome assembly GCF_964289735.1 of Phaethon aethereus. Classification (NCBI taxonomy): domain Eukaryota; kingdom Metazoa; phylum Chordata; class Aves; order Phaethontiformes; family Phaethontidae; genus Phaethon; species Phaethon aethereus. The sequence goes on along the minus strand of NC_138593.1, from coordinate 11,965,126 downwards.
CTAACTGGAGCACAGAGACGTTCAGATCTTTATCATTTTTGAGATGCATGAACTGAGCTGATTTGTTAAGCAAAGAACCTGGGCTTGAAAGCAAGCTTCTCTGTAAGGAGCTGTTCTCCTCCAGGCCTTTTAGGTTGCATCTTATTTGAGCATCCTCAAAGCAAGGAATCACTCAGCTTCTTGTGGCTCACCCAGTAATCTCTGCACCTTGCCTAGCATGAGAAAAGGGGTGTGCATTTAGGTGTGCAAAAGTCTGAGACAAGTCTTCTAGGATAGTTTCTCCCTGCCACTCCTGGCAGTTAGGGCACTTATTTGGTGCCATCATCTGCCCTAAGGCAAAGCTGTGCAGGGTGTGATCTGCTGGAGTTGCTCAGTTCAAATGAATTTGTCTTATTTGAATAAGAATAGGGAAGAGGAATAGTTCATCCTTCATGGCTTCAATTTAGTTATTTTGGCTCTGTTTTTAAGAATTTTTGTCACTACAAAGCTGGTGTCTGGGTGGTTGGGGGGTTCCTGACCCTGTTATGATGCCATGAGCGGTTTTCCTTGTTCGTCCATCTCCTCCTGACAGGTTTGCCTCAGAAGGAGCTTCGAACAGTGTGTGAGTACATGGGAGGATGGTAGAGGATAACCAGTCAGCACCTCGCTGAGAATGGCATACTCAGGCTGGCTCCCTTTGCCATCTCTGGCTCCTGAAAGCCAGGCAGATGCATATAATGAGGTACCTGGTCCTGACTGGGGAAATAAAAAGTTTGGATTGGCTGTAGCTTTCCAGCACAGGTGTTTGAGGGAATATCCAAGATGTTGTTTAACTAAGACCAGTTAGAGACAAGCCTGTTTGTGCTTCATTGCCTACAGCTAGCAGCAGGCAGATGAAATATGTGTGCCTGTGCAGCAGTGTGGCAGGCTTGGTTAGAACAGACCCTGGCTTGATTTGCAGAGTGGTTGTGTAGGGAGGGGTAGATAAGGCATTTTTAATAAAGCTTCTGCTTAATAAAGGGGTGATAACGCCATTGATTATGTTTTGGGCCTGGATCCAGCCTCAGGGTAGTGGTTCCAAAGCCTATTTTAATTACCTCCTCATCAGCCCCTCCTTTCATACCTTTAAGCCAGGCCATTTTCCTCTACTCTGTGTGTGTGACTAAATAGCTCTGACCCTTTTGAGTATCCCAGGTAGCAGGGAGCAGAAAGCCAAATTAATTCCCTTCTCTTTTTGGTGCCTTTGTCTCAGGCTTTGAATAAAAGTCTATTTGAAGAAGCTTTTTTTTTTTTAAGGAGCTTCTGAGTTGTTTTTCTTTTTCCCCAAGGACAGGCATTCCCTGCCCTTGTGATCAGCTGGGGACTGTCTCCCTGTCCCTGGATGCCAGCTCCGGAGGTCACAACTGAAGCAGAGAACTGTGAGCAAGTATCTTTGGTTCTAGCCCTTGAGGTCAATGGAAAAAAGCCTAGCAGGGGATAGAAGAACTGGAAGAGCTCCTTCAGGTCTGGTCTCCTCCAGAAATCGCCCAAAGGCAGGATGGAGAACTTCCAGACAGTCTGGTGCCTGCGTGTCTGTACAGTTCAGAGCTGAATGAGTCACAGCTAGGTCCTGGTAGTCATATGGTGCTTACAACTTCTGGGGGCAGACTGTGGCTTGGGGGGATCCTGACCCCCAAACTCACTCACTGAGGGCTTGCCCTGCACTGTTTGGGTCTGAACAGGGAGCAGAGACCTGTGCTTTGTCCCTTGTCCTTCCTTTAAGTTGAAATGTGATTGCAACAGCCAGGGAAATGTCTTGATATGGGAAGTCTGGGCTGAACAGGCCTGTCTTTGATGGAAAACATCAGGAGGAGGGAGCAGCTTCAGCCCTTGATGTGAAACAGATTCTGAGCAGCTGTGGAGTACCAGGTGTTTCAGGCTCAATTTGGTGCTCGAATGTGGGAGAGATCCGTCTGCTTCTTGCGCTTATGTGGTGGGGAGGGAAATATCCTTGCTGAGAATCCAAGGGAAATGGGAGCTGGGCCAGCACTGAGCTAATTTACCTACTGGTGCTTCTGCATCTCCACAACAAATGCCAAAGTCTAATACAATTCTAGGATGCTTTTTTAAACGTCAGCCTGCTTCCACCAGTCTGCCTTCACTGGCTAGTCCCAAGTAGACTCAGACAAGTGTTCTCAATGGCACAAACACAACACCGGGCTGGAGCTGTGAAGGCTCGGAAACATGATTACACAAATAGGCCTCCTGTGGTGTGCCCCTGCTTTGCGTGCTGCCCAGCGGGGCTGGGACATGTGTGTTTCACCTTGGATCAGAATGGATTTGTCCCAGGAGTATAGTAGCAACCACATTAAAATGGTGCTGGGCTGGATGGGAGAGGTGAAAGCAGGTCCATGTCTTCCGGGACTCTGGCTTGCTCAGAGTTTATTGCTGTATATTAAATACTATTTTTTGAGATTGGGGGGAAGATGTGGGGTGGGGGGGGGGTGGTGGCGCTGTCCCCAGTCTGATCAGTGGGACACTACTGCAGGTTATTGATTTTGATTTTTTTTTCCCCCCAGAAAGTGCTTTATTAAAAAAAAAAGAAAAAAAGAAAAAAAGATCAACAAAACAGAAGTGCTTTCCTCCCTCCTAGAAACAGTGCTGGCTGATGAGAAAATGTGAATAATCTTTTGCAAACATCAAAGGTCTCTGCTAAAAAAATTTGTGTGATGGAGATTTCGAGGCAAGGGGCAAAGCTTGAACCAGTTCAGCTGGGGAGAGTGTGAATCTAGGAAATGCAGGATCTCTGCCCTGGAGTTGTTCCCGGTCATGCATAGTAGGGATGTCCTTGCCTGTGCTAGCACGGCTGTTCTGTCACACTATAACAGTTCCTGAGCCAAGGCCCTGGAGTGAAGCAGTGTCTAGAAACTTGCTGGCAAGTGGGAGCTTGAATTTTTCATGGTTTCTATGCGAGCTTTGTGTGTTCAGGGTTTTCCCACTGGAGAAACAGCCAGGTTGCTAAAGCAGCCCTGAAGGCTGTGAGAGCAGAGGCAGGATTTGTGCTTTGCGCCAGGAAGCAGCAGCCAGGACTGTGAGATGCAGGGCAGGTGACAGTGATTTTTTTTTTTGGGTCGCATCCTCGTAGCAGCTTTTAGTGTTGGCAGATGGTCCCACCGCTTGGTAGTGCCTGGCTGTATAGGCTGGGACATGTGGAAGTGACCTGTGCCATTGGCACTAAGGACACGTCACAAACTGCTTGAAGCTGCAGGTCTATGTTGTCTCTAAAGGCTAAAGCACTGTGGGGAGAGATCTCCATCTGTACTTGTCACCAGTACAAAGGGTTTTTAAGGAGGATTTTTTTATTTTACTGTCCATTGCTTTGTGTTATAACAACTTGCAGTGACATTTTTTTAGTTTGTTTTGCAGCAAGTGTGGGCCCTGGGTGAAAAGCACAGATATCTGTTTCTGATTGCATTGGCTTTGCAGGGACTAGTTTGGGGGAAAAGATGGGTGTGTGGGGTGGGTTATTTTATTTTTGGTACATGGTAGCGGTTTTATTTTTTAATTTCCCCAGGATGTTTGGTTGAGGGAATGTTCTGAAATCTACTGTCTGGCAGTTTTAACCAGCAGTGTGTTAAAGGAAAATAAACAATTATATTGTCACTTGGATGAGGTGGTCCCTCTTTTCTAACGGTGGGGATGGAGCAGTCCCCACTGCTTTACAGCTGGTGGTGCGGAGGCCGAGACTGGCTGCACTGCAGAGGGGACAGCAGGCTGCTTCCGAGATGCAGTTTAACATCCCACCACTGCTGCAGCCCAGAGCCTCTCCCTGCCGCTGCCTGCCTCCAGTACAGCTCCAGTATTCTCTTGCCAGTTGTTTTGGGTGATTAAGTGCAAGTTGAAAGGTACAACATCCTCTTAAAAGTGCTGATGTGGACCTCGTTGCTTCCTGCTCAGATCAGGAACACCAGAGATGTAATCTACCTTCTGGGGTTTTGCAAGCTGCCCCGATTTCAGCTTGAAACTGCGTCAGAGGCGGTCAGAAGGGGCTGTAGCTGAGGCAGAGGGAAAGCGGCACCTTCCTCCTCTAGGTGCCTGCTCTCGGGTGGCAAGGGACCCTGGCCCCGTGCAGAGCAGCTGCTCTTGCAGACAGCCTGGGTTCTCTGGTCTGTCCTTCCTAGGGCAGAGTAGCCCCTTTGGGCCAGCTTGTTTCAAATAGCATTCGGTTGGCAGTAGCAGGTGTGTGCTACCTGCAAGCAGCAGCAAACGTCACTAGCCACTGCTCTAAATCTGTTTCCAGTCATCTTGAGGGTGTTGAGTGTTGGCTGGAGTCTGAAAAGAGGACGCAGATGTTTCGTTTCTTGCCCCAGTTCCCTGAAGGGCTGGAGGTGACTTTTGGCAACTCTTAAGTACCTACTGCAGGCTAGGGGCATGCATCCTTTCCTCAGTGTGATGTTCCCATGGGACCTCCCCGATCCCTCCTGCCAGGCTCAGGAGACTCGTTTGACATCGGCCACTGCCCCTCTGATGTGTGCTCATGGGGAGCTGGGGCTGGGGTGACAGTGGCATGGCTGGAGGCTGGCTGACCCGGGGAGAGTGTGGCAGGGCACAGGCACTCCCTGGGCAACCCTCCTCGGGGCACACGGTGCTGGTCACCATCCCTGCCAGGATCTGGGTCCCAGCTGCCCCAGGGACAGCGGCTGGGGTGTCCCCAGGCCAGGGCAGCAGGTGGGGCGTGCACTCCATGGCACCCCCATGCTGACAGCCCACCAGCTCGCGGCTGCATCCCGAAAAGTGCCTCCCACCGTTCCCTAAGACCAGGGCTCTCTGGGGGGATACCTGCTCTCTGTAATTAGCCGCTGTGCTGCAGGATTTGGACCGTGATTTAATTAAGGAGAGACACAGGTGCCCACGCTGTGCAGCGAGGGGGTGATCCCCGGCTGCCTGGGTGGTGCGGCAGCAGCGGGGTGCAGGCCGCCCGGGGGCAGCGGGGGAGGGGGGGTGCTGCTCGGGTGGGGGGGTGGTTTTGTTTGGTTTTTGTGTTTCTTCTTCTCAGGTAGTTCCCAGCTTTTCCACCCGTACCGTCGCACCGCCATCCGCCCGCGGTGTGTAGCCCCGGGAGGGAGGTGCCGCCGCCCTGGGCCGAGGGCGCCCGCAAGGTGGGTGCTCGGTGCCGGGGCTCTGCCAGCGGCGGGTCGCGACGCGGTCTCCGGGTCCCCCTTCCGGCCACGCCCGCGGCGGGCCCTGCTTAGCTTCGGAGCCCCTCTCGTTGCCAGGCAGCCCGCGCCCTTTGACCCGCCACGGCCCCGCCCCTCGCTCCCATAGCTACCGAGGGAGGCGGCGGCCATCTTGGCGGCGGCGGGGCGATGAGCGGCTCGAAGGCGAGGGCGGCGGCGGGGCCGGAGAGGAAGCCGCCGTCAGGGACCGGGGGGGCGCTCAGCCGCCTGCGGGGGCGGCGCGGCTCGGCCGACGCGGCGCCGCGGCCGCCGTGGACCGAGTCCGAGCTGCTGGCGCTGGAGACCGTCCGGCCCGAGCACGTCCTGGGGCTGTGCCGGGTGACGGAGAGTGAGTGCGGGCCGGGGAGCGCGGACGGCGGGCCCGGGGAGGGGGCGCCTCGGGCCGGCAGCGCTCGGCCGGGGTCCGGCTGGCCCCGCGGTCCCGGGCGGACACCGTTAATCCCCCTTCGGCCGCGGCGGAGGGGGCTGCGCAGCCGGGGTCGCGGAGCTGGGCCGCTCTGCGCCCCCGGGCGGAGGGGAGGGCGGCGGGAGCGGCGGAGCTTGAGCGACCCGGATTAGTGCTGCCCGCCGGTGCGCTGGCGTTGGAAGCGGCTGAGGAGTGTGCGCGGTGGCTGCAGCAGCGCGGTGTGCTTCTGCCGTCAGCTTTGTTACAACTTCCAGAAAGTTTGGGGGTTGGAGGGGGTAGGGTTTTTTGTTTGTCACCGGGCTGCTGATCTCTGCTGTTGTGTCCTGATCCCTTCCTTTTCTTGCTCTGCTACCTGGCTCCTAGTGTGCCTTTGTTTCTTCTAGCCTCAATTTTGTCCCGCTTTTCCTGAAGCATCTGCAAAACAACTTGCAGTACGTATCTTAACGGGCTGGGGCTAGCACAAAAAGAAATTCCTTTGGTAATTGCTCAGAGATCTTTTGAAATGCTACTATATGTTTTCTTTCTCTTCTAGATTATTTATGCAAACCTGAGGACAACATTTACAACATTGACTTCACCAGGTTTAAAATCCGGGACCTTGAAACTGGAACAGTGCTGTTTGAAATTGCAAAGCCATCTGCTTCAGGTATGTCATGCTAGCATTGCAGAGAGGCCAGAGAGACTGGGGCAGCTGAGAAGTTGCAAGGCGGGACCTATGCAAAGCAAGCATAAGGGTCCTTCAGTATATCCTGGGGACTAAATTCCTCTCCTTTAAGCATAGGACTGAGTTTACCTCTGCTGAGAAACTTGTCATAAAAATGTGAAGTGATTACCATGAGACGAGGGAGTATTATCAACTGCAAATCATCCATTGTTGGCTGGTTATGATACGGAGTTTCTTTCATGTGCTTTGGCAATTTCGAGGGGGGATATCCTATGATGTTGAGGGTGTTTTCAGCTCCAGAGCCATCAAGGCTCTGCCTACTGTCATAGCAGATCTTTTCTGTATTACTTAGTGCTAGTATGAGTCTCAGACCAATTATTAAATATCTTTATATGTTCAGTGCATAAGTAATAGCCAGCTTGTCCTGATACACCCACTAGACAGTATTACCTTAATGGGTATGCTATTAGCAGAATAACTCTGAGCTGGTGTGTTTTCTAGAGCAAGATGATGAGGATGAAGATGACAACGGTGAACTGGACGCTAGTGCAGGCCGCTTTGTTCGTTACCAGTTCACCCCAGCCTTTCTCCGTCTTCGGACTGTTGGTGCAACGTGAGTATGAGTTATAGAAAAGAAGGGAGAATCAGATGTTTACGAAGTGTTGCTTGACATCTTATAACAAAACTGAGTCAAAGACTAGAGAGAACCCATCTTACACTACAAGAGGTATGTTGTCTTAGCTGTTTTTTCCTACTTCTTGCATACAGAGTGGAATTCACAGTGGGAGAAAAGCCAGTGTCAAACTTTCGAATGATTGAGAGACATTACTTCCGAGATCGCTTGCTGAAGAACTTTGACTTTGATTTTGGCTTCTGCATCCCCAGCAGCAGGAACACGTGTGAACACATTTATGAATTCCCTCAGCTCTCAGAAGACCTTAGTAAGTATCTCCTTTCCCACACTGAGTTGTGTTGTTTGTGTGTGTGCATATGCTCGCTTTCTCCCTTTCTCTACTTGTCAAAGAAGTTGTGACTGGGATGGGGGACAGGAATAGATAGATACAGGTTCCTGGTTTAAGCTGTGTGTAATCTTAACTGAATTACAGATTTGCGCTGCAAATCCTCCTTTGAAAATGAAATCCTAAAACAACCTGTGTTTTCAAGTCACAGGCTGCAAGAACTGATCAGAGTCACAGGGCTGACACGCCTGATGCCTAACAGTGTTGCCCAGAAGATAACAAAACCCTGAAAAAGGGTTTTCTTGGTAGGCACACATCTGTTTTCAGTACTTGCTTGTTAGGGCTTGAGCCTCCTGCTTTGGGACAGAACTGTCTTTTCTCTGAGAGGTGTGTTTTTGAGCCTACCAAGATCTCTGCAAATATATATTGCACAGGGTATGTTTAACCTCAGGGGGTGGATGGGGCAGAGCACATAGGCCCTTCTGTGGCTGCCTGGATGCAGAGTTTGTACCCCGCCTGTGTACGTGTGGGGAGTGCCACCACTTTTTCGTTTGCAGATTGCTACCTCTCTGCTTGCAGATGTGATTGCTGCTCTGCTCTAATGGTGGCTCTGGCAGTTTCTAAGGTCGTCTTGTGTGAGATTACTCCATCCCTCTTTGTTTGCTTTTGACAGCACTTGTCCTGTGAGTAAGAAGAATAGGAAGGGGCAGGCTAGAGCTATTGAAGCATGCTCAGCAGAGCAGTTTGCTTCTTTTACTTGGGTAGGGCAGAGCATCAGCTTGGTAAATCCAGCAAAGTGGCAGAGTCCTTTTTACTCTGAGTTTGTGCTGCCCAGTGGAGTGTGGCAGGCTTTTGAATGTAATTGAGCTTTCTCTTTCACAGTCCGTCTGATGGTTGAAAATCCATACGAGACCCGCTCAGACAGCTTTTACTTTGTGGACAACAAGTTGATTATGCACAACAAGGCCGACTATGCTTACAATGGAGGACAGTAATCATTCTATGTCCACTGGATGCTGTGATGCCGTTAACCGTTCCAGATGTCCAGGAGCGGACTGGAGTTGCTGTCAACAAGGCTTCTTGCCAAACCTTTTCTTCTTGCACGAGGCTGAAAACATGAAGCAAGGATGACAGCTCATGAAAGTAAAGGAAATCTCCCTGCAACACTTCTCTATCTGACACTCAACATATCCTGCCTCTCATTTTCTGTTTCTGGTTACCTTCTGGTTCCTTGATTAGGTCATGGATCAGAGGCACTGTTAGAAAATTATTGCTGTTACAGTCTTTATAGCTAGGTTGCACTTTTAGTGCTTCTGATGTGTCACCTTTTGGGTGACTACCCTCTTTCAAGAGGTCACATAGTTTGGGTAAGCTATTTCTTAGCAGGAAAGTTTTCCCCCTTCAGTTAGCCAGCGATGCCTGAAGAGCAGATTTCTTCTTCAGTTGGATGGATCATCTCTTTAGTGGTTTAGTTTGTAGCATGGCTGAGAGGGCTGAGCATTGCTTTTTAGGGTGCATCCCAATATTCTCCAGTGGGAAAGATAAGAGACTAATTCAGCTTCTAAGCAGTGCAGGAATCTTCCTTCTGCCTCCGGGGGCCTGAGCTGCCCCTGAGAACAGTTTAATCTGTGTCTTTCCAGAGATTTCACTAGAGATGTGAGATAGGCAGGAAAAAGGGGCTTTATCCAGGTTGGTCATCAAGTCAGTCTGATGGCATTTCTATTTGAGCTCTTGTGAGCAAATTGTTGAATTATGGAGCTCAGGGCTCGATCTTAGAGCTGAAGTTAATCTCACTGTATTAACCATTTCTCCTGCTTCCCTTTATGTAGGAATTTTGGGTCTTGCTACAGAATATATTGCTGTTTAGATCGACAGCACATTGTTAGTCTAGTTGGGGTGAAGGGGAGGTGTCAGTCTAGTGAGGCCTAGAGGGAAAAGGGAGAATGTGGAAAATCAATTGAAAAATGTGTAGGAAGCAGAGCTTCCTAGACTTCAATCTTTATACTTTTAAACCTGAATGGTCTGTCAGAGGTGCTGCAAGGAGAGACAGTGGTGTTACCAGCTCATTTGCTTGTTTCAGTTGGGGTATTAGTAGCTAAAAGCTCCCCAGGTCAAATCACTCAGTGTTACAGAGTGAGATTCTTACAGAGTGAGAATTGACATGGCTGTCTTTTTAATTGAGCTCTCATTGCTGCTTTGCTTACGTAGCTGCTTATTTATGGTTTAGGAAGTTCTTCTGCCAAGTTAGTTACCACCAGACCAGGGGCTGTATTTCACAGCTGCATTTGGGATCTGGCAATAGCAAATAGCATCATGCAGTGGGAAGAGGTGACCCATGTCTTCCCAGCAGCCATGCTGGGGCCCAGCTCCTGACCATGCAAAATCTCAGCTAACAGAACCCTTTTCTGCTTAATTTGCTGGCTCTCAAGACTGGCATTTTTCCTGTCCCCTCTCTGGGCTGGTCAGTAGTGTCTCTTGTACATGTGAGTTAGGTTGTATCTAGACTAGAGACATTTGCTAGTATTAGTTCCATTTGTTCCTTGAGACATTTGAAACCTAACTCCTTGGTGAACACAGTTGGTTACCTGTTGTATTAAGTAAGATTTGGCATAGTTCTTGCTTTAGCAGGATTAAGTGCCGTGGGTGTCGCAGCCTTGGAGCCTCTTAATGCATAGACAGCAATAGGAAACCACTGCCTTTACCTCGCAGATTAATGACGATAACTTTTTGGCATAGAAGATAAGTTGGCATCAGGGTAAGCAGTGAGAGTATGTGGGGTGGCAGCCATGAAAGAATCTCCAGCTCTTGGGAAGATATTTAATTATGATTAACCACAACAAATGACCTGTTCTGGGTGGAGCATTAATCATTAGCAACCACAACAAATGTCTTGGGAATGTGGAGGGGCAAGGTCTGTGTGGTTGAAAGATGAAGAGCAATTCTGCTACCATCAATCCCCTCCAGCATCTCCAAAGGCACTTAGGCAATCTTGTTTGGTTATTTCAGAATTAGTTAAACCTGCTTGTAAGGTGGAGCTTGAGCTACCTCTTGTAGTGTCTTCAGAAGGCCTTGTGCCATGCCGTTGAGGTGGGAAACATTTGTTTTGATGGAAGAACAGGTAGTTACTTGTGACAAGGCCTGGAGTGTGTTTTTCATCCTGAAATGTTCAGAGATGCTCAGATAGGGTCTGAAGAGCCTGCTGTTATTCCCTGGGAAACTGTAGCATATTGAGCTGAATTTGTATGTAGTATAAACACAGGTGCCTTTAAATGTTACTTTTATCTCATTTTCTGTATGAGGCAACCTCTTGCTTTTATGGGTGTGATGATTCCCGTCTGTTTTCTATGTCACTGTGTAAAGGTTCTTAAAAGGAGGATGGACTGTTGCCAGAGTGAGCAGCAGAAATTACTGTACGGGCAAAGGCCAACTTGCGTGAGCTGTTTGTAGTGGCCAGCGTGCAGCTCTGCACCGTCGGGGTGTTTGTAGGGGTGTGGGTGCCATCTGCCGCTGCTTTGCAGAATGCAACTGACAGCAAGAGAGCACTTTGCCAAATGTAACTGAGGCATTTGATGCTTATAGGAAAATGTATTCCTGTCTTTAGTCATTACCTCTGCCAGTAGTGATGAGGAAAAAAAGCATTGAAGCAGTTGCTTTCCCACTGGTGAATATATCAGCTATTCAGCAATAAGAAAAGGAAGACTGGAGGAAAATCGGAAGACTTGCGGGCAGCAGTAGCACCCCTTGGATCCTAGCTGAATTTGTTTACTTTGCCAGATTAGCAGGTCTTTGCCCAAAAAGCATGCTGCAGAAAAAAGAGTCCCTACAAGAGGGCAACCCAGCACTGAAAAAGTTGATTTTAATCCAGAAAGTCAGGGATTTCCAAACTCCTGTCCCCACTTTGGCCACTTCCCTAAGGTTCCTTTTCTCTTAGATGCTTTCTGTAAAGTGTCTTCTCTTTGTGGCAGGGATGATGTCCTTGGTAAACATGGTTTAACAGAGCATCTTCCTTCTGGATTATGTGCTCTGATGCTTTAATGATGGGTCAAGGCTACTCATGCCAGTGAGCTAGGAAGATATTCCAATGGGAGCTCATCCTTGTGGGATGGATGATCTGTCCTAGCTGGATGCTGAACACAAGGGAGATGCTTTTGGTCGGTTAAAGTTTGAACAACGAAAAAGGTGTCTGTGCAGACATATTCTCCAAGGCTGTGTACGGAGTTGGAAAGAGAAAATGCTTGGGATCATACTGTGTTCTAACAAAAAAAGGGACCAAACCCACAAACTCATGCTAAATCTTTCCAGTATTTGTCCTATTAGGACCAGACCTCTTTTTCACATTTTTGAGGTCCAAGCTTCCTGGACAGCTATTTTCATGATTGACTGAGGAATACATACTGCACCTAGTGAAGGAAGGTCATCTCTTGTCGTATGGACTGGGTACTGCTGTCCTTGTCCTCTGTTTTGGTAGGAAGTATCTTCCTTCGTGTGTTTTCTTTAGGATTTTCAATCTCTTTTGCTGTAGAGAAGCAGCAGCAGCCTCCTCTGTGGTGCTTGAGGATGTTTATTCCACTTATCCGAGGGTTCAGGAAGAATAAAACAAGTTTTTAGAAGGCAGAAATGAATGAGGAAGGTGGTAATGGTGAATCAGTAACGTCCAAACATGGTAACTCTATTTCTCAGCTCTGTGTTTCATTACATCCTCTTCACCTGTTTCTCGGTGTTTGCCTTCTGCCCTGCTTGTCCCGTCACATCGAGCTACCGAGCCTCGTGCTACCCCAGAGGGTGGCCTGGTACCGGGTGTAAGCCTGGGACTCAAGCACTGCCATCTTGCTGTAGCGTTATGGCAAGGGCAAGGCGAAGGGACGGCTGCCTGGCAGAATCATCACCTCCTCCTCGGAAAAACGAACACCAGCAAACGCCGTCTCTGTCTGCCTGGATCTCCGTGCTGTTGCAGGACACGTATTTGTATATCTCAGTGTGGCCTTTGGGCTGCTGGCGCGTCAACCTCCTCTGTGCTGTCCCCTTCGGGCGTTCCTCCCCTGGCCCTTCGCAGCTGCGGCAGCTGTGCCCGGGGTTCTGGCGTCACCGGCTCCCTCTCTGGTGCCAGCACGGTGCCGGCGGCCCCTCTGCCCCCCGCGGCGCGGTGCCCGGGTGAGGATGTATTTGTATAAACGTGATTTTGTCACCAGCAATAGTAATAAAGAAACCTCCCGTTTTCGCACAGGCGCTGCCCAGTCGGGGGGCGGGGCCCGAGCGGGGGGCGGGGCTGGAGAGGCTGCGCCGCGAGGGGGCGCTGCACTCGCCGCCCGCGCGTGCGCCGTTTCTCCGCTGCTCGCGCTCCCCTGAGGCGGCCATGGCGGCGGCGTTCCTGGCCCGCGGCGGCGGGGCGCCCAGGGGTGAGGGCGCCGGGCTCGGCCTCGCTCCGCCGCGGCTGCTTGGGGGGCTGCGGGCCACGCGAGGAGGGGTGGGAAGGGGCCGCGGCCTGCGCGGGAGGCGGCGCCCCCGTGCCCTTCAGGGCCTGAGGCGGGTCCCCTCAGCCGCGGCGGGGCGGCACCGCCGCCCTTCAGCTGAGACACCGGCCCTCCGTGCCCCGGTTGCGCTCCCGGCTCCCGCGGCCCCGCTGCCGGGGCGAAAAGTGTCGCTCCGGGGAGGCCCCCTGCCGCGTTGCCCGAGTCCCACCTGCGACCGGGGCCCTCCGGGGCCAGTTTCATAGCCTCCTCAAGCCCCCCGCTTTCCCCGGGCGTGAAGGGGAACAACAGCGTTTAATTCCTTTCCTTCCTTCCTTTCAGCACTGGCCTTCGGATGCTTCCGCCGGCTGCACACGGTGTACCAGACGGCGGAGCTGCCAGAAACCCATCAGATGCTGCGTCAGACGTGCCGGGACTTCGCGGAAAAGGAGCTGATGCCTCTGGCAGCTCAGCTGGATAAGGAGCACCGCTTCCCGGCCGAGCAGGTAGCGTGCTGCTCCCGCCGGGAGGTGGCCACCAGAGGGGCGGACTGACTTGTCCGGACCCCTACTCTTCCCTCTGCTGCTGCTGCGGCAGGACCACCCGGGCCTGAAGCAAAATGTACATTAAGGCCTGGCTTAGTAGAAAACTGAAGTTTAGACCAACTTGTGGGAGAGGTCTTTGAGTCTGGAAGTTGCAATGCCCACAGGACATGTTGAGCTCTTTATCTTTACTTGTGTTTCTCTGTATCTGGCTGTAGTACCATTGAATTTTCAGTTCTCTTACTGAATTTTCTGTGGGCTATAATACGACTGACTTACAAAATCAATGAAATAATTTTATAGACTGCACATAACCATAAAAATGGCTTATAGTGAGGAAGCGTAGATGACCTGCGTGCATTTCAGGTGGTGAAAAGAAGTGATCAGGAGATAGGAGATGCATGTTGGTCATCTTCTGGGGCTGTGAAGAAACTGAGATTCCAATCGAACCTGTGATTTCTCTTGTGGAAGGCAGTACAGACACAGCAGTACATTATGTGCTGTGTTGAGCAGACTAACTCACCTGTTTCATTGCAATGAAATACTAAGCTCCAGAAAATATACACTGTTACGCTAGCCAAAAGGCTGCAAGCAAGCACAGTCAGAGGCATGTGAGTTTTGTCATACACCCCTCTTTCTATTGAGGAGTAAGGAAGATAGCCAGGAAAGTCATACTCACTCTAAGGAAGAAAATACTTTCCTCTTTGCTGTTACCTGAGAATTTTACATTTGATTTTCAGTCTTTTCACATAAATGTGTAGGGGAAAATTCAAAATGTAAACAGTCTTTATTAAGATAAAGCAACATACGTAGGACTAGTTGCTGTCTTTTGTCATCCTCTGGATTTGATGTGAAGAACTAGTGTTTTGGGTGCCCGTGCTGGAGGGAAAAAATTTGCTTAAAAATTCCTCCTGGGTCCTATTAAACCAAGGAGAGACTGGTAGTACGCTTATTTCTGCAACACCAAAAGCTTGCTATCTTAAATATAAAAACAAAGGAAAGCTCGTTTTTTCTGTTGTATGTTGCCCAATGTTACCAAGAGACAGTCAGTGCTCTGAAGACCTAACTGTTAAGAAGCCAGGGGTCCAGGTGAGGAACTAGGGGGGGAATAATTTGGAATGTAACCAACAACTACATTCTCTGGGAAGCAAGACCTGGCTTTAATGGGAATGAAAAAAATCACCTTGCAAACTGTTCTGTGGGTCATTCATTCTGTAAAATTCTTTCCTTGTGCAGCCCTAGGCTGAAGCTCAGCAGAATCAAAGGTAAAGTTCTAATTATTTTTATCAGCTGGATTTCCTATTGAGAGCTTCCAACTGACAGGAGGCATGCAAGGGGAAAAGCTTTGGTGGGAGGCTGAAGAAATGCCGGTGGGATTGTCTCTCCCTGTTTTACCTTCGAAAGGATCCGACCTTCCTGGTACTGAAGAGAGCTCTTTAAATAAGCAAGAACCTTGTCTTAGGCAACAGTGACTGCATACAGCTCTTGTTGAAGTCGTCAGTTCATACAGTCAGATTCCCATTTCATCAGCAGTTATATGCATCTTTTCCTCCATGTGTAGCCCTGCTGTGACCTGTCTTTACCTCTATGTGTCTGCGTGTATTTGCTGGGACACTGGTGGTGCAGAGGATCTCACTTCTTGGTTCCCTGCGTGCAGGTGAAGAAGATGGGTGGCTTAGGACTGCTGGCTATGGACGTGCCGGAGCAGTACAAAGGAGCAGGCCTCGACTACCTGGCCTATTCCATTGCTGTGGAGGAGATCAGCAGGGGCTGTGCGTCCACGGGTGTCATTGTTAGCGTCAATAATGTAAGTGTCTCAGGCTGTGTGTGAGGGACAGGTGTGGAACCCAGTCTGGCGTCAAGGGGATTACTGGGAGAAATGGGATCTGTTCCTGTGTCGGGTTCTGGTGTGTTGGAGAGCACTTAGACATTAGTTAGTTACTGGATTGCTTGTACCTTCAAGAGGCACTAACTCAACTCTCAATTCTTAAAGTCTCTGTATTTAGGGCCAATACTCAAGTTTGGTTCTGAAGAACAGAAGCACAAGTGGATTGCTCCCTTCACCGGTGGGGATAAAATTGGATGTTTTGCCCTTAGTGAACCAGGTGATGTGACTGTTACTGTTACTGTTCCCGTTGTAAAGAACATAGGGTAGCTTCTTTACTTAGGTTTAGGATGGACTTTAGGTTTGTAACAGTTTCTGGAAAGGTGGTTTATAGCAATTCTGTGTAAAAGAAGTCTCAGTGCTCAAGGCATTAACTGCTGTCCCCGTGGTCCACACTGAAAATTTTCATCCGCTCTGTGTGAGCAGAGCTGTGGAGATGGACGTATCTTAGACACATGGGCCTTTCCTCTTCCTGTTTGGGCCCTCTGGGAGGGATGGTGCCGACACTGCTGCAGTTGCAAGGGGGGCTGTGAGCTGACAGTAGGGGTGTGGACGTGGGGTGGCTTTGTGCCCCAGGCTGACACTGATTGTGAGTTTTGTTTGCTGGTGCCTTGCTCAGGAAATGGCAGTGATGCAGGTGCAGCATCCACAGTGGCACGCCTGGATGGTGACGAGTGGGTTCTGAATGGTACTAAGGCCTGGATCACCAATGCCTGGGATGCCTCGGCCACCGTGGTGTTTGCTACTACCGATAAATCCCTGAAACACAAGGTGCATTCAGTGGGTCAGTTGGGAAAAAGGGACGGGAGTAAAGGGATTGTGCAGGAGAAGCACTTTGAAAAGGCTCTGGGGACTCTCTAGAGCTTTGCAGGCATTGAGCAGAGAGGCGGATGTGTGCTGGCTTTGTTCTGTCTTGGCTCTCCCCTCCCTTCTCCTGGATACCTAGACATGTGGCTTCTAGGAAAAATGTTTGGAGGAAGCCTGTTGACAGCTGGGTAAGCGTGAAGTTGGCACCATTTCTAAGAGTTTGGGTCTTGTTGCAGGGCATTAGCGCGTTCCTGGTTCCCATGCCAACTGCTGGGCTGTCACTGGGGAAGAAAGAAGACAAGCTGGGAATCCGTGCCTCTTCCACTGCTAACCTGATATTTGAGGATTGTCGGATACCCAAGGCCAACCTACTGGGGCAGCTGGGAATGGGCTTCAAAATCGCCATGGTAAGAGGCGGATCAGGGTGCAGCTGTGGTTGGGTAAAGCAGTAGTTCCCAAGCTTGCCATTTTCAAAACCATTCTCAGACTTTCGATCTCTTCGGTGAGAACCACTAGCATAAGTTTTCTGTGTAACATGAAGCAGTTGACCTGTCTTACCAATGTGGGAGAACTCATTCATACAGCTTGATGAATCATTAATTTACCATAGATCCTTGACAGCACTTTTTTTTGTAGAGTCAATGTAGCAGTTCTCAGGTAAAGGAGTGCTGATGCTGCTGAGGTGCTGTGTCAGCATGGGTGGTGTATTTTAATTTTTCTCCTCTCCCAACCTTCTAGTCCTCCAGTTTATACCCACAGATAAAGGGAAAACGTGGCATTTTCCCTAAATACTTTGGCAGAGGAAAGCTGTCCTGGAGGCATAGGCCAGCCTCTGGGTAACATCTAAAGGTGGATGAAATCTGAGTTATGGCACGTGTGTGACTTCTGAGGAGCCAGGCAGCTGTGGAACAGCGCGTTCCCTGCTGTGACGTACTCCCCCTTGGAAGTGTTCATTGCTCTCCTCTGTAGGGGCAAAACACCATTTGTTGGCCTGACTTTTTAAAAAAGGCTGAGCTCCCTGGAGACCAGCCCACTCCATTATGTCCACAACTGAAAGGCAGGGAAGCAGTTAAAAGCCTAATGGGGAGGTGTCTGAGGTAAGTCAGGGTATTGACTCAATGCAGTAGTCATTTTGAAAAACTTACTTCAGTGTGTGCACTAATGATGAGGGTAAAGAGGAAAACTGGCCAGATTTCCTTTTTTTTTTTTCTCCTTTTTTCAGTTAAAGTAAAATGAGCTGCACAGTGAGCCAGGGATCTAAGCTGAAGGGTTCTTTTCAGCGCCTTCCAGAGCAGATGCTCCTCATTGTGCTGTCTCCCTTGTTTTGCACCCCCTCTTTTTTTTTTCCCCCAGCTAATAAGAAGCATTATCTCTCCTTTCTGCTTTTCTTCTTGGACCCCTGGTGTCTCTCTACAGTGCCCAGTACATTTTATAGCGCTCTATTCCAGCATAACTGGGAATATTCTGAATCAAGGAGGACTGATCAGGGGATATTAAGGCGACAGCAGCTTCCCAGCAAGAGCAGAAATGTGAGTGTACTATTTTTGATCAAGTATGACTTGACTTAACACATGTATCTTGTGTCTTTCTCAGCAAACCCTGGATGCAGGAAGGATTGGCATTGCCTCACAGGCTCTTGGAATAGCACAGGCAGCTCTGGACTGTGCTGTGGATTATGCTGAAAAGAGAATGGCCTTTGGGTCGCCCATCACAAAGCTACAGGCAGTGCAGGTACGAGCGAGGTGGACAGGGCTGGTCCTGGTGGAAAGTTCATGTGGGCTCTTGGGCGTGGCTTCAGGCACACAGTGCACTTTGCACTGTCTGGGACAAACAAAGTAGTAATTTCTGTTTTCACACAGGGTTAAAACTGGTTGCTGGGATGGAGGGGATACTTTTGTAGCATTACTGGCCTCCGGTGGGAGACGTCTGCTGTATGTTCTTTGTCGTTGCAGTTCAAGCTAGCTGATATGGCTGTGGCCTTGGAGGGTGCACGCTTGCTGACCTGGAGAGCTGCTATGCTGAAAGACAATGGGAAACCATTCACAAAGGTATTTCCAACTTTGCATTTGTCTAGCAGCGACAGCGCTGGGCACAAGCTCAAGGCAAGAAAACGGCACTATATACAGCATCACTGCATTCAGTGCTTGCCCAGCCAGCACTGTTGGTGTTTAACCCACCAGCAGATACTGAACTGTGCTATGCTCAGGCAGCCTGCTGAGCCGAGTCCTGGTTTTAGCCAAGGGGAAAAGAGCGGCCGCTGTCAGCTGGCACCAGTGACCAGGCCTGTCTCTGCTGGTGTCACAGCTGGTCTGTGAGCGTTCAAGCTCCTCATGCAAGCAAGGTGTTCCTTTTCGTGATAGCTGCACCCTCAGTGATGTTTTCCTTCCTCAAAGGAAGCGGCGATGGCCAAGCTGGCTGCATCAGAAGCTGCAACAGCCATCGCTCATCAGGTAACTACTTCAGCTGACATTTCTGATGATACACGGCATGCTGAAAGGGAGTTTGTGTTTGTCGCACAACAGGTGCTTGGGGGAGGTGGGATGGAATTTAAGACATTTTATTTAATTAAGTAATTTAAAAAACAAACCAACCCATATGGCCGAAACTGGTTAACACCGTCACCTTCCTGGATTGTGGGGGGTGGGCAGAGATTTATACTGGCCTGTGGCAGCTGTATTACTAAAGTCTGCCTGTGCCTGCTGCTGTCCAGGGCAGTCTCCATCCAGTGCCAGCAGGATCAGCAATGTGGGAGGGAGTATGGGTGCACCAGTCAGGACAAGTAGTAAGTTTGCAACATAGTGAGCAAATGGAACAGGACTTCTGGTGTCTGCATTTATTTTCCCCTGTCCTTAATAAACATGTCTTAGCTGAACACAGATCACTAACAAATACCTCTGAAGCGATTCATTCTTTGTGGGGGACATTGGTATTGCTCTTACCCAGCTCAAATCCTGTTTATTCCTCTGCAAACGAGCTGCAATCATGCCCATGTGTCATCCCCCTTAGGTATGCTTGCAGTGGGCTTAGCTCCTTTTAAGGTGGCTGTGTTCTGTAGAAAACAAATTCCTCGACCCTGCTTCCTTTCTAACCTGCTACCTTTGTTTCAGGCCATCCAGATCTTGGGCGGGATGGGCTACGTGACGGAGATGCCAGCAGAACGCCATTACCGCGACGCTCGTATCACCGAGATCTACGAGGGGACCAGTGAGATCCAAAGACTGGTGATAGCAGGTCAATTGCTGAAGGCCTACCGTAGCTGAAGCAGCCAACTAGGCGCAAGACATTTCCCCAGCGCGCCTCGTAACAGTGCACAACAGTGATTCAGTCTTGGCCCTCTTGAACGAGGCCATTCAAGGATGGAAGGATGGAAGTTTTCCTCACCAATGAGTAACTGACCTCTAGTTAAAATGTGCCGATTCTTCTTTGGACACAGTATGGTGCATGGAAGGCTGTATCTAGGTCTGAGTGCAGGAGGGAGGAGGTACCCTGTCCTTGTAGGGGACTGTAGGTCTTTTCCTAAACTGGAGCATGTTTTGGTTTGGTTGCAACAAAATGACTTTGCTGTTCAGTAACGTCAGCAGCGTAACATCAGCAGCTCTCCTTGTGTGCTGCCCAGCCACCGCCTGTTTTGCAAGGATTTGTCACTACATGGTACTTGATAACCAGTGCCAAAGTTAGAGGCGCTGAGCCGGTGCCAGACTGCAGGTTACATTGCTTCTTCTGATGGGACTTTAATGAATTTCAGGTGTGGGACGCAGCTATGTGTGAGCTCCTACCTGGATACAGGCCGAGCTGAGGTAATCGCTGCAGCAGTGCACTTTTCCCCACTTTCAGCAGGAGAGGAGCCAGACGGGAGGACACAGGTACTACCTATGCACAAAGGTCTCTTCGTACAGGCTGGCTGTGTAGATGTAAAAACAAAGGACAGAAAAGCTACAATGCCCGAGACTTGATTTTTTTTAAAAAACATGGAAAAAACTTCTGCTCCCAAAGCTGCTTTTACTATACCAACAGGAAAGAAAGTTCAGGAAGTGGCAGTAACAGCCTTTAATCTCTACGTGTTTTTGGGCAGCAACTAGGAAATGAACAGATGACACTGAAAACCTTACCAGGAAACTTTAGCAGTAGCACTTATCCTCAATCAGTTATCTTTGGCAAGAAATTAACTTGTAGAAGATTCAACAGCCAAAAGAAACGGGGGAATTCTCGGGGAAAAGATAGCGAGAATTAAGACTATTGCCTGTATGGCCTGCCCCCTTGTCCAAACGATGCGTACACTAGAGGTAAAGGGTTCTTTTCCTGAGATGCCATTTATTTAGATATGTGTGAAGAGAAAACCAGGAGGATTCTATTACACATAAGAGAGCAGAGAAGACAAATAAAACCTCATTTTAAAGGACCACCAGTCCCCACTTTCTTTTTTTTAATGCAGATGTGAACTCATTCAGAGTATCTTCTTACAGCCACAAGACACAGGAGCATAAACGACCAGGGCCTGCAAGCATCAGTTAGGCAACGCTTCGAGGCGCAGCGGGCGTTGGCTAGCACAGACGTCCCAGCTGTACAAATACTGTTGCCTTTGCAGGGCGCTAGAGGGCAACCGCATGTTGGGGCAAAGTCTTCAAGTCTTGAATTTCTCCTTGCTGCTCTCACAAACCTAAGGATTAACAGAAGCAGAGCCAGGCAGTGATTTCAACAGGAGTATTTCTACCGACTCTGAATGTGTGGTAAATTATGGAGTGCTTCTAGGGGTGCGATATGCATTTCTAGCTTGATTTCAGCCTGTATCACCGCTTTGATGATTGCTGAAGGCTCGTTTCTGTGTTTGTGTAGGAGGAAGTGATATTATTTTACACTTACTTACTTCTCCTTGCAGCCACTCAGCTAGAACAGGAGCTGTAGGACTGCTTGCTGCAGGAAAGTGAGGACTTTGGGAATGCAGATACTGTTCAGTGCTCATCTTTACCGACCTCCTGTGCTGAGGTCCAGGTGAATCCCCAGTGACCCAGAGCAGTCAGTCACACTTACTTAGGCCATGCCTGCTGCACTGTTTCCCCTCTCTTCATCCAGCCGCTTTTCTTAGATCTGCTTTACTGTCAGCGCATTCAGGTTGCTTCTCTTCAACGTCACACTTCCATCATTTACCAACTCTGAGTGCAGCTTCTCTCCTCCAGAGCAGAGTGAAGTTGCCCCGGTTCACACACCGTGGCTGACCTATGGGGGAGAATAGAGATGAAACTTCAGATGACAGAGGGAACACACTTGAAGACTCTACAAACTAGACGTACCAGATTCCCTGTGGACCTTCTACAGAGTTTAGGGGGGGCAGCATCAAGTAACTGACTGCTCCTGGGAGAGCCCTGCTGCTGTGCCTGTGACCAGAGCCCGCTTTTGCAAATGCGTGGATCACGCACTGCGTGCCTTGTTAACAAGCTTCTTGCTCGCTCTGAAATCAGTACTACAGCTTACCTGGCTCACAGCTGCATACTGGATGCTAACTTGCTGAGTGCTGCGCCTCTGCCATCATCAAATTACAGAAAGGGTGGAGCTGCTAAGAAATGACTGGTGTAGGTATAGCACGCCAGTCAGGTTCCTGAGCCTAGGAACATCTTTAGATATTCTATTGGAGTTCTCTTTTGCTGTTACCTAAAAACATGCTTTAGGGGCGCAAAGTCTCTCAGACAAGCTTTTTCGCTGCCTGCCTTGCTACCACAGGTCCGGACAGGGATTGGTAATCTGTCACACAGCGCTGCTTTGAGGTGAATAGCATAGGTATGCACAAAGCCTGCCCCAGAGCTCCGAGAGCAAAGAGCTGGCTTTTCTCAGAGCAAGATACGAAGAGCTTACTCCTTGCTGCTGCTGGCTGAGAGAATTTTGGCTGTAATGCATGTGCGTCTGCTCCTCGGGGCTGTTACAGAACAGAACTGCTGAAAGTGCAGAACACAAACGAGTTTTGCAGCATTAAGTAAGGAGCTCTTACCAGGAGCCGCCCCCAGACAGCAGTAACCTGGCTAGGCGTGGGTAGGGCCAGGCTTTCCTTTGAGAAAAAGGTTTATTTACAGGTGAAGCCAGAAGTTTTTGTCAGTTTACAAACTCAGCCAATGTTGCAGAGTTGGAGCACTGAGATGGGTGAATCAGGTCATACAGAAATTATAAAGAAACGGGGAAGGAGAGAAGCCACAGCTACACTTTTCAAGGACGTTGTATTTTTTGCCCCACAATGCTCCAAAGGTACATGAAATGGGTTACAAGGCAGACTACTGGGAATGGAGCGGGGGAGCCTGAACTAGAATCCTTTCTTGGGAAACAACAGTTACAGTAATGAGGCGTTGCTTCCCCCTGCGGTCTATAGATATTTTACATCATATATAAAGCTCACAATCTCTTCATGTGAACTCCCAACAGACTAAAGGAAGAGACGAGCTGTTCTGGGCTGTCATAATTAAATACACACACGTGAGAAATCCTTAACTCTTCCTGGGGAGCCACGTGCTCCTTGGCCCGTCCTCCAACATGAATGAGGAGCTGCCTGGAGCCTGCATCCCCTTTTGAAGCACCTACCTTCCTCGGAGCACAGCGGGACAGGGCTCAACCTCGCAATTTCACACAGTCTCAGCCTTCCAAGTTTAAGCAGTGTATAAAACGTTTTACCAGACTCTGCTGAAATTACTGTAGCGTTGCTTTCACATCAGAATAGTCTCCTCTGCTAGTCTTTTCTGACAGGGTTATCTATAAGAAAAATAGCACAAGTTACTTTGATTTTAAATTAAATTATTTTGCCTAAGTTGAGAGCCTTCATACACACAGACCTGGCAACAGCCACACATTCAGGTCGTGTTGGGGATCTTGGAAAGCATGAAAAATACCAAATTTGCAAGACATCCTGAAGTAAAAAAGCAAAGTACCTGTAAGAATTAACAGCAAGAAGAAATGGAATAGAGGTAAGAAAACGTGACAGTGTTGTAACTTTAATTAAGAATGCAGTTTACTACTGTTAGCTAAAAATTAATTTCAAATTCCACTCACTCACCACTTGTATAAAAAGAAATGTATACTTGGGAGCCTTCCCTCCAGTTGCCCCTCCAAGGAGGTCAGTACTGAGCTCGGGAAGCGACCCACCTGTATGTATTTCCTAATTGCCTCAATGACTTCTCCCCCTTCTCTCACAGAACGTACTGTACTTCCACGCTCAAGACCAGAAACGTTCATCTCGGCAAAAACCTTCTGAATGTCACAGGACTGAAACTGCAGCGCTGGCCAGCCTGGTGTGCTCCCCAGCCTCCGCTGGCAGCACCGTACGGCCTCGCAGCCAGGCTGGGCACAGATTTGACAGGTTGTTCCCAACCGGCCCATATAGACACAGAGTGACCAGCTTGCATTTCTAGCATACTTTACCCATACTGGCTGGGCAGACAACCCCAGGTCATTTCTGAACCCATAATGTTTGCAAGATTAAGTGTGACCTCAGGGAAATTTCAAAATACGAGCTAAAATTTCTAAGCTGACTAGTCTCAAAGCCGCAGCAGAAAACCAACTCCAGAACTGTTAACAGGTTTGTACATTACAATTCTGGTCCGTTCCCCGACACCTTTGCTATAAACATGCTCTAGTCTAGTCACTTTTTTGCCAGTATCCTTTTACTTTCCTACAAGAAGGCTTATGTTAGTCAAACAGTTATTAAAATACTTCTTTCTGACAACTTTTCAGAAGAAAGGGCTTGGTGATCTCACTGCAGGACTTTGTGTCAAGCAGTTTATTAAGGAAGTCAACGTTAGGAAGGCATGAACAACCATACCAGACGCTGCAGGGACAGGAAATCAACAGACCCAAAGCAGCTTGTGCAGTTTGATCCTCGCGCTGAGAAGACACGTCGTCGGCCAGACTGAAGAAACGGGGACAAAAGGTGTGTCTGTAGAGTGCCCAGTGGTTGAGCAGTGAGGTAGGAATCTGTTTCTAACCCACCGAATGTGGAGGTGGTTCTAGATGGGAGAGCTGCGGGACAAAGCTTTACAGCTTTAACTTACTCAAACTAGGAGCATGCTCTTCCTTCTGCGAATGTAATAGCTTTGCATTTAGAACAGTTACGCTTCAGTTAACCTCTGCAAAGCGCCAAAATCCTTTTCCCGCAGGTGGTGGCTGCGGTTCCGCACTGAAGGGGCAGCAAACACCCTTCACTCCACTTTTCCTCACCTGGCAGCTGCGAGCTTCCAGCGGGGCAGCCAGCTCAGTGCAGCAGGCACTACCTGTGGATTCAGAAACAAAGTGTTGCAGTTACAGCTCAGTCTCTTACCTCAGTGCAAGTCAGAAGGTCACACACTGGGCAGGAGGGCAGTAGAGCTTAAAAAGGAAGGCCAAGATTTTTCTGGAAAGCTGAATTAATTCTCATTAAGCATTTGTCAATTAGCACTTCTAGAACTTTTTCCAGAATCCTTTTTAAGTGTAGAAGATCATTCGTAGGCACGCTTTCCTGGCAGGGACTAAACAATGCCACTGCAAAACAGAGAAAGACCTTTTATTTTAATTCCAAAGGCCGGAGGGAACTGCTGAGATGCTGAAAGCACCTGAGATGTGCATTACTGTCAGATGGTGGAAGGGCTGGGAAGATAAAGCAAGTAGCAAAATGGATTTAAAGATGTTACTCCACTGCTTGGAACCTCGGCGTTAAAAAAAAGACCACAAAAAAGTGTCTTCCTTCTTTCTGTGAATACCCTCCTCAATATTTTATTCACCTTAAGTTTGAGGTGCGTAGCTGAAAACTGATGTCTCTTTTGTCCCAAGCTGACTGCAAATCTGGGACCTAACACCTGCTATGAACAGAAAAAGCAGATTTTTAATTAAACACTGTTTACTTCATTAAAACGTGACAGTTACCTGACAACGAGCATTGCAGGCACATGCTAGAGGAAAGATATGACCGGGGGTGGGGGTGGAATATTAAAAAATAAAAGTCACAGTATCCCCTCTGCCACACATGTCCATGCAGACTTGAAAAATCTTAGAGTCACCCGCCCCCCAAAGGGCTGTGCTGCTTCCTACTGTTTTTTCAGATGTTTTACCTGTCTTGGAGATCTGCTACAAGCAGCTCAGAAGCAGTCAGCCCCTCTGCCTGCAAGCAGTGACAGACCTGCCTGAGAACAGAAGGCGGCATTAATTAATGACAGCGTACACACGTGGCTGGACAAAAGTTTCTACCACACTAAAAATACGCTCTTCTTTTAACATCTGATGGAGCAGAAGGGATCAGACGTTTCACTGAAGCTTCCTTACCTGTTGGAATGAAACCGTACCCCAAAGTAATGCTACTGTTCAGTCAGGTTCAGCCTTAAACATTCCTGTTCTCCCTCCAGTCAACTAACAGTCATCAACATCTATCCAACTAAGAAGAGCTGTAAGCTTTCAGGAGAGTTCCCAAAACCCAATTTGGCAGAGTATTTTAAAGGACAAAAGTTCTAGTTACCTCAGGGAAGCCTTTCAGTGAATAAAAATAACAGAACTGGAACGGCTGGTTTAAAAAAATAAAATAAAATCCACATTTTAACAGGCTACAGGTACAAAGCAGTCAACACACAAACTCCAACCAGTCACAACAGTAAAGGACAGTTTTCTTTTTTCTTTTTTTTTTTTTTTTCTTTAAGGGGCAGGGGCATGGAAAAAATACAGCACACTAATGAAACAAAATGCAAAAAATACAAAAAAATAGAAAATAGAAAAAATGTATTTACAAGTGATACATTACTATGATCAGAAAGCACAGAGACAATCGCTGCTATAATACATGCACTGGGTCAAGAAGGAACTACTAAAAACCTGCAAGGGAGCTGTGTTAAAAAAAAAAAAAAAAGAAAATTTTTTAAAAAGAAAAGAAAAAATAAAAAAAGACACCCTCCCACCCCCTCCCCCCTCAAATGAACATGTTGGGTTTCAACTTTTTTCTTCCCTAGTTTGCTACATTGATCAAAATCAAATATCCCCTAAAGTCCATGAGTACAATCAGTACAAATACTACACTTGGTTTTAAACTGCAGGTTCAGTTGTAGGAGGGGGAAAAAAACAGCAGCTCATTGTAGATCCATATACAAGAAAGCCATAGTAAACTGCTCTACATGCTAAAAATTACAGCAAGCCCCTGTCTGCTACATAGCATGATCTTCGCAGGTTTTCCTTTTTATTTATTCATATATATATCTATATGTGTGTATATATATATGTATAAAAATCGTGCCCTTTTTCACTGCAACATGACATCTGGGTGGAAATGTAACTTGTTACAACAAATTTTTATATGTATACTGCAAGAAGTCACTCAATGTCTGTGGATTTAATAAGTAACCTCACACCACAGGAAATATTTAATAAATCAAAAAAAACCAATATTGTAACAGAAGACCTTCTGTCTCAGTTCTTTTCAAAACCGAAGTCCAGCAGGAAACTGGTCCCAATGTCCACGAGGGGTTCTCTGAAGAAGCTGCAGTTTGCTCAACTGTTTTTTTCTTTTAGTGTTCACAAGTTTTTGAACGACTTCAAGCCGTTTTCAGTTTCAAGTTTGTCTCTTCCTCTCTCACAAAGGTAATAGTCTGGTACTAATCCACCTGAGTGAGGAAAAGAGGAAAGTGGCTGCAGTTGCACAAAGGGTCCCCAATTCCACATCTGCAGGGAGATACGGAGTCACATGGAGCTCCAGGATCTTAGCTTTTTTTTTTTTTTTCCTTTTCCTCCTTTTCATACAAAGTCCTCTCATACAAGTCCCGTAACTGGTACCTTCCCAAGTACCAGCCAGTCCAGCTTTAGGAGACGACAAAGCCACAAGTTAAAGTGAAAAGGACCAAGGCAGAAGTTCAGGTCACTTTATCTGTTCCATCATACTTCCAGGAAACGGGAGCTGCTGGACTTGGAGTGGAAAGGCTCAGACCACATGCGACGTAGATCGCCCTAGGCAGGAAAACAGCAGAAGGACCATGCCCTCAGAAACTTTGAAGTCCATTTAGAATTCAGATTTTAAAATGCATATATAATTGCAAGCATGTCTTAAAGCAAATCTATTCTTCACCTGTTTTGCAAATGACAATAAAGACAGTAAAGAAAAAAAAAAAAATCCTTTCCTTGTCAGGCCAGAATGTCTGATTTTGGCAGCAGTTCTACCTAAAATGGGGGTCTGATGGGAAGGAAATATTATGCAGGTGGACAATTCTGCCCTTTCTTACACCCCACTCTGCAGAGCACTAGATGAGTCTTTCAACAACAGCCCTGTAACAGGAAAAGCTACATTTTAAAATTGCAGTTCAGAACAGGTGACTGGAAAGACGTTAAACAAGGATCTGCCGCTCCAATCTCTGTCTGACCTTTCTGCATGCATTCTTTCATCACAAGCTGGGCAAGGACAAATTCTCTTATTTAATTAAAACAGCATTTAATAGTTCAGAATTTGGTTAATTTATAGTTACTGGTACTTTACGTACATAAATTATCTTCTATTTCAGGAACCCATCTCTCGGCTACTCAGTCTTCCAGAATGAAGATTCACCCCAGCAGCGGCGGTACCTTAGCTCTGGGCCAGGGCTGGTAAGGAGGAGTAAGGACACGCGTCGTCCTCACAAGAGCTGCTGCCCATTGCAAGAACACTGAACCCGCTTCCCGCTGACCCCCAGAGCCTCCTGCTGTGAATATATAATCCTGTCTTACCTTTAAATAGGCCATGGTGAGGAGCGGCAATAAAGTAAATGGTACCAAATAGAGCAGGGCAGGCTGGGCTGCCCGGTGAATACGAGAAGCTACTGTTGCAGTTAATAGACCTGTAAAAGAAAAAAGTGACTATAAATATCTTTAGTTTGCATAGGGATGTTCTGACCATTTCATCCACATGTCTCCCCCACCATTTTAAGAGACAGGCTGTGGAAAAGTTAACTTATCTGTGCTTGGCTTTCCCTAAAAAGATTTAAAACAAACAAAACAGTGAAAAATTTTTCTATGTTAATACTAGGCTGTGTTGAGCCACTTGCTCCAGTTTTGAATCTCAAAGACTAAGCTAAGAAAAACTCAAACAAAAGACAACAAAAGGCGAAGGAAAGGAAGTTGAATGCAGCACACTGAAGTGCTCCTCCAGTGCCGGCACCTCTTGAGAGTGTCAGTCTGAGGCCCCCCGAGCCTGCGACACGGGGGGCTGCGCGGAATGATTGTACACACCAGGAATGATTTTCCTGGATATTCGCCCGAAGGGAACATAGGGGGAAAAGGAGGAGGAAGACTCTTGGTAGGAAATGATCTTTCCTCTTCATTATCAGGAGTGCAGGAGGTCAGGATATGCACACACACATCCTGACCTTAGGGGAAAATCTATTTTATGTTAGGGAGGAGAGGGATGGCTACACCAAATTATAAACAGCATTCCAGTTGTGACTATTTACGATTTTCTGTATGTACCAAAATGCCACAGGATCATAAGCATTAACAGTAGAATACAAAAAGACAGGAATTATCTAGACAAACTACCTCGATGTACTCTTGCACACCACCATTCATCTAGAAACTCCCATATTTTTCCCATAACCCAGGTATGAACTATGACACATTCTATGCTAGCAAAGCAAAGTATAAAAAAGTTGCTAATAAAAATACAGTGATAATCCTTTCCGTCTTCTAAATAAAATACAACCAAAAAAACAAATCCTAAAAAGAAAACCATAAAAGGGTTTTCTCCCGACACCATGCCAATGAAACACAAAGAGAGGAGGATTAAAAAAAGAACCAAGCATTCTCTCAAAGCCTCTTTACACTTGCTTTCAGCATCTTTTAAACCTACTACAGTAATCCCGCTTCTGCTCACTGAGCAGCTATCCATATTAAACTAATGACTCACCTACAAAATATCCAATAAGTGTGCAGTGAAAGTAAGAGACCTTCTGCATACGTCCAGAGATGTTCCCTGGTCCTGGGGCACCACAGGAATCGCTGCTGGCTTGCTTTTTGTAGTTATCGTAACGCAGGACAAAGCAGAGCAGAAGACCCGGCATCACAATATCTCCGATCCCCAGCATGGAGAAGTGGCTGCCTGTGGAACTAGAGAGCAACTGAAATTGGCTTCATGCCCAAGAGACAAGGCGGCAAGCTCCTGACTCCTCCACTTTGGTTTTCAGCTTCATTTTGCACATCCCTTCTTTCTGCCGGCAAACTTCTATGAGTAGGAGCTAAATGCTGGCCCCTAAGATTTTTTCCTCAGTGGTTTCACCACCACCTCAGCTCAGTTTTAAACATACCCATTTTGACAGCAATGACATGTTGCTCCAAACCAGTTTATTTCTAGTAGCGTTTAAGCTGCTTTTGCTCTTAACTCACTCAGTGAAACAGATCCATCAACTCAGTATTTCAATCTTGTCTCTTCTAAGCATTGATGGGAGGTACCAGCTGACAATTTAATCAAACGGTTTGATTAACATTGCCAGACGCTGCACCTTCAGTCCCGCTTACATAGATCACCTTTATACAAGGCAGTACATCAATTCACAGACTTATCGGATCCTTGGCCTTATTCAGACAAAACACGTAGAAAACTGTAGTCTGACGAGATTCCCAGAAAAGAGCCAACTGCTAAGTAGATTAAGAACTAAAATTGTCCATGATCTTAAATCCAAGATCTTGAAAACGAAGCCAAATTATCAAAAAGTTGACAAAATGAACAATTTTGGTTTTATCATCGCAGACAATCAACTTTTAATCTCTGTAATTTCAGCATCCCAACATCTAAAGAAACAAGAATAGAGTAAAACTGCCAACATAACCTGCCGCATAACTGCTGACATTCTGGAGCTTGCTGCCCCATCAGGCCTATGTGTATCTGCTTCAAAACCCGAGATGTCAGGGAACCCCCACAGTAGACACATGCGAAATAATCTCCCTCTAGCACAGCACTGACCTGGTAAGCCGTCCTTGCTTAGATCAGTTTCTAACTCCCTTCCCAATCACTTGCAATTATGCAGTAATCAAGACTGTTCTGATGTTATAATAAACCTCACGTCTTCTGCTTTTAAGTATTAGGTCATAAATCCTACAATAGCAATCATTAAACTGTAGAACTCACACATAGGTCGAAAAGCGTATCCTGTTCCAAACAGGCCACCTTTCAATCTAATTAGGATCATTTCTGCAGGCTGCGAGACAGCAAATGCAAAGTGTCCAATCCTCACCACTCACAATACATGTTTTTATCTTGAAGAGGGAGTAACTAAACAGGGAACTAAGTTGCTATTTTCCAATAGAATTAGTGCTACTAGAAAGTACAGGGCAGGAAAACTCTGATATAACACAGTAAGAGAACTGCTGATTTTACCTTGGAAATACAAGTTTACCAGGCAGCGACAGACGGGGAACATCTCTACCCACATTTGGTCCCAGGTGAAGTTTCCGGGATAAAACGTCAAGGGGATTATCAGCTGGTTGTGTGGCCACTTTCACCATAACATTGCTGTTAAAGATGTAGGCAGAAAAAAAGACCTACGGAGCAAGGCAGTCATCAGAAATTACAAACCACAGTTATAGAGCAACTCAAAGCTGAATGCATTTTTGCTTATTCAAGAAAAGAAAGCATATTGTCCACATTCTCAATATACGTACATCGTATTATGATGACAAAAGGCAAAATGTATTTCAAAAATTCAGATAATATTTTGTTGGTTTGTTTTTTTTTTTAACACTATTAATCCTCAAGACTAACTGGAATATACTTTCTGATATCAAGAAATTATCAGTATCTTGAGATCCTTTGGCAAAGGATCAGTCCGGACTACAAGGAGGCAGTCCAGGCCTACAAAGGCAGGTAACAGGATACTGAAAATACAAGAAAGCTTGAAAGCAGAGAAGAGACAGCTCACTCATAAACGGGATGATGCAACACTTGTTTCAAACAAGCTCTTACACTACAGCTCATCACACTAGGAAACTGACTGCCAGAGCTGTCAGCAAGCGCTTCCCTGAATCGGCGCTCGGTGTTACGCAAAGGTAAAGCAAAATCCTTTCAGTATTACAAAATATATTCTGTCAGGTTTCTTGTAAAAGTGCGGTAAGATTTTATGCCAACCTTGCTGGCTGTAAATCAGTCTGCATTCCTGTTTTGTGGATTTTGCTGCTAATCAGAAGTTGGCACGTGCGTACTGTGCAAGCGTGGATAAGGCTTTGTGTTTACTTGGAAATGCTTGTTCTGATCTTCAAAATTTGAGGTCCAATTTTTCTTTTTTAAATAATACACCAAAGTGGAAATATTCTAATCACGTTTCTGCTTTTGTCAGCTAATTAGCAAGGAAATCATTCTGTATCCTGCTGCAGACTTTAATGTTTCAGAATGGAGCAGTGAAGCTGATGATCTGGCTTTGCCAGATTTCATCAACTTCATACTAGTACATTTCATGTCAAAGTGGCCCAAGGCCAGTGACAAATCCAAAGCATAAAAACAGTTTTAGCGAAACCAAACCAAACACTTACCCAAAAGACATCATAAATTAGTAACCCAGAGAGTAGCAAGCAGGAAACCTTCAGGCTCGGCAGCCGAACAAAGGCTATCATTGCAACACACAGGCCCATAGCCAGAGCTACAAAATGCAAGCACATAATTAGTTCATTAAAAATAGCAAAACAAATTAAAAAAAACAACCCCAAGCCAATACCTCCCCCCAAAAACACCCCAAAGAAGTCTCTGTTTGCACCTGTGCAGCACTGCATGCACTAGATGACAGTCTGCAATTTCCAGATAGTGAAATTCTTCTTACCAGAGTTAAGAAAAGTCAACGTACATTCAGCAGCCAGCTGGGAACATGCTCCCATGGAAGCAGAAATCCTTCGGGCACAACTGCCTATTCCACTCAACTTCCACTACCCACCACAAAGAAATGTTTTCATGTCTTGTGCCCTAGAGACTCTCCCCTGTAAAACACTGACTACGCAGTTAAAAACAGAAGCAACAAAACAACTTTGAACTCTCTGTGCCCCAAACATAAACCTCTACTTTTACACTATTAGGAGGTTTTCTAGTAAACGCATAAAATAAAACCCTTGACACTTAATTCAGAAATAGCATGGTTACGTGACATGTTAGATGATGGTATGACAAAAACCCACTCAAATAACCTTCTACTTGGGCAAGATTGTGCAAGACTGCCCGAGCACTAACTATGAAATATTATTATTTAGATATGCAGGGATTTCCCAATAACAAAAATCTATGCAAAAGCCTACCTTCTAATGTTTTTTCCAAAAGTTTTTTCCTAACCCCTCTCCCAAGGGTGAGTTTTCAGCCAAATCAACAAGCTGAACAACATGCTGCAGCTCAGATCTTAGTTTTCCATGCAGACAAAATTCCCCTTGGAACAGAACATGTTACACACACAAAAAAAAAAAAAAATTTCCCAGTCTTCAGTTTTCTGTGATTTCCTGCTTTTTTTAAGACTAGCCTTAGCTACCAAAGATACTCAGCTGACAATCAAATATATTTCAACTGGTTACAAGCAAATCCCTAAAGAGATACTTAAAATAAAAAAAAAACCAAAAACCCACCCTTCAAAAGTAACTTAACTTTCATCTATGATATCAGTATATTTACAAGGAATAATGGACCAGATTACACTTAAGTATGCAGACATTTGTAAACAAAATGTATTAGTGTCTAACATGACACAGAATTTGTAAAAAGTTAAAATCCTGTTTTGACCAACTGAAACCGCAGGGAAAATGGATTCATTACGGGTATGCCCACCAGCACGACAACTTAACTAGGCCAAAATTTGCAAGTTAACACTCTACGCTATCATTATGCAACTGTAGAACCGCTTTACGCTTGCATTTCACCTGCAAGATGAGGAATTCTTCCATCAAAACACTAAGGAAACATTTCCATACAGATTCAGGGGAGAAAAGTGCCAGCGATCGCCTGCCAGTGTGGCTGCTTGCAGTGCCCAGGGGCTGCATCCCGGCAATGACTTCCCCAAACCCACCTTATCTTTTGCGAACTGACGAGCGTCGCACAACACTACATGTCACAGCTGCCAGTTTTAATGAAGTAGTGGGATTACTCAGATAAAAATGTACCCTAAATCATGCTGCATAACTGTAACTAGCTATACAATGTAAGCAAGTTACAGAGGTTTAAAGAATTTCTCACTGCTTTGCTGTGTCAAGAACTGCACTCAGTAATTCAATATAGCCTTCAGTTACAGACTTCCTCTGGCAGAAGAGCAAATACAAGGGAACAGTCTGTCTTAAATCAAAGAGGTTTCTCTAAAGCCAATGTTAATAATAGCTCAAGCAAGCCTATATTTAGGAGAGGATTTCCAGGTTATAATTAACTGGAAGTAGAAATATTCTAACCAGTGTGAAGTTCTATCTATTGTTCTATCACTGAAATGAACCCAGGCACACGTGCAAGACACTTTCATCAAACTAAGCAAATACCAGGTAGAAAAGGAGATGGAAAAAAGTCCCGCAGATGACAGTGAAATACACATGCTAATAATTACGCAGTTTTGCAACTGCTTTAAGAAATATTGGTAAATTTAAAAAACAGAAGAGAAGCAAGAATGCTCGAGAGCAAGCACGAGTAATACAGGCGGAAGCGCAGACAAACCACCAACAGCTTCTCTAAACGGAGGCCAGCTTCCTTTTCCAATGAAAAGGTCCAGAAATCATAGGAGAAAGAGTCTCATCCATACCCAAGCTCGTGGATGGTGTTGACAAGCTATAAAAGGCAGATCTCCACTGAAATATCCTCCAAATCAGAGAGAAAGACAGACAGACAGGCACACAAAGGGGGAAAAAAGGCAAAACAGCGATACACACAAATGGTAGCTCTGGGTTTTAAGTGCTGGGCAGCGGGTTCACAGAGCTGAGTAAGAAAGAACTAACTGAAAGGGTTAACCTTCAATTAACAGAAGTAATTAACTTTGCAGTCCCTGCAAGCACACTCCTTATGGAATAAGGATATTCTGAGGATTAAGAATATTCTTGCATATGTGATTAGACTCTCTGGGTAAAGCCTATTTTTCAGCTTTACTGCACTACTGCATCCAGAACAGATGAAACCACCGAGGTGCTGGTGGGGTGGTGTCTGGTTTATAAAGCATTATGCGAGCTGGCAAGGCGTAAACTTCCCCTGCAGGCCACCAGCTGACCTTTGAAAGAAACAGGTAGCAAAGTTCTATTCTAATCATGTTCCTATAAAAGTCTCAAAAGTGTATTTTGAAGAGTGGGAATAAGAACAGACGTCATGAAGTAGCCTGTGCCTAACTGCCGCAGCAGTTAAGGTCTGCAGCGGTTCCCGGGGTATCCGTGACCATTCAGCTATAGACAGACACTGCATACACCTACAGCGTTCCCATTTTGTATCTCCAGCTATGTCCGCTATTTAGGAAAGCTTTTAACCGGGCTTTACCAGGAAGGACATAGTGTCCATCCTTGATGATTCTGTCATCAAACAAGCTGCTCCGAGAAATAAGCATTTCAAGACCTATAAATGTACATTATCACATGCCAGAACAACCCTCTGGAGACAGTATCTGCTCGTTCTACCCTGTAAAATGTCCCTGGCTTTAGAAACAGCTCAATCAACTACTGGGCAGACGGGGGAATTGTAGTATTTGAGCAATGAAGACTGTTCTGGCAAGAGCTGCCATACTTCGATTTTGTAAGGACTGAAAATTACCATGAAGTATTTCCCATCCTTTTTACCCAGCTCTGAAGTAGAAATACGCTGTCACAAAGAGAGACTCAACCGCACAACAAACAAACCACACACACAAAAATGGAGGTGTACTGTTAAGAACAAACGCCCGCTCCACTTCTCCCTCCAGCTGCTGGCCCAGGCGATGTGAAGCACGTTCACAACATCTGTTTCATTTTCTGCCGACAGCGAAACAGAAGATCATTCCCGTGCGAGCGGGGAGGAGGAGCCCGATCACAGCACACCCAGCGGCTGGCAGGCGCTGGCTTAAAGATGAGCAAGTGCTCCACTTGCATATATTACCGAGCCGTACTTACTGCCCACATTTCCCTCTGAACAAGATTAACTGGGGTCTCAAGTATCCAGTTACAGAGAAGCAAAGGGTAAAGGCAGAGATGATGGGATCCCGCTTGCAGCAGTATAGTAAGAGTAAAACTGCAGAGTCGGTTTCCCCGGCGAAGGCCAATAAATGCTGCTCCCTGTTCAATGTCACTGACAAACACTGACTTAACTGGATTTGAACAAATGACAGGAGGCGTACCTATAGAGTACAAGCTCTCTTAATATAAGCTACGTAAAATACCCCAAAGCTAGACAGTCATTCACAAAAAAATCAACACACTTCAGCAAATCATAAACAACCACCAAGAGAAATAAAACCCAGAAACCACTCTGCACCAGTAGTTCAGTACTCTGCAGATTAATTACCTCAAAGACCACTATTTCAGACTGAAGAGCTCACAAAAATAGCTATTTTTAAGTAAATGCTTCTGTCGATATCTCAGCATAGGCAAGTCTTTTCAGATTTTGTCAAAATCCACATCTGACACTCCATTTAGCTTTGTAGCTACTGCAGATCAAAAATCACCCTTGATTTCATGGTGGGCTACTCTGCTTAACACAAAACAAACTTCCTCTGCATTTTTTCATTTAGAATCTGGGTATTTTAAAAGGTTATTCCATCACATACAACAGGTGGAACTTTTAAATGCAGCAAAAAGCATGAATATAATGCCTGCATACAAAACTGCCTATATACAAAAGAAATAATCAAGGTGCCATGACAGGTTTCGGTGCTACGGACCTTCTGCTGCTGCTATCTCATCTAGGATGAGCTGGAAAGCTGATGGGATGTATGTTTTCTATGGCAACAAGCAATTTCAAGGGCAGGTAATGTTGTCCCAGCTATTTTTCCTCCAGCAATCACAACCTCGGGGTGCCATTTCACAAGATGTCCTAAGCCAATTTAGCTGCCTGACGCTACTGAGAAGCAGAGGTCCTGCTCCTGGCTACCCCTTCATCCCTTTGCTATCATATCCACTCCATCCTCTCAGATCCCATCACGCTGCTGCTTACCTTTTGCCAAATATAGCACATACCTGACTGCACAATAATCCAATTCATCTCACTGCAGCAGCAGAAAAACAGCCTGGCAAAAAAAGAGTACGCTGCCATTCTACTGAGCTGAATCAGTTTACCATGTGATTAAATGACTGCCAGAGCTAGCACAAGAGATTTGGAAAGCAGGAGGGGAGGAGGAAAACTCCTTTTCGGAACAGTAAGCAGTGAATTCAGTTCAACCAGCATG
Source organism: Phaethon aethereus (assembly GCF_964289735.1). NCBI lineage: Eukaryota > Metazoa > Chordata > Aves > Phaethontiformes > Phaethontidae > Phaethon > Phaethon aethereus. The sequence goes on along the minus strand of NC_138593.1, from coordinate 11,928,939 downwards.
AAAAAAAAATAATAAATCACACCTTCAAGCCAACTGGATGCCTGCCACAGCTTCACTCCTCTCACCATCCTAACTGGCAAGCATCAAAGAGATCAAAGACAACCAGCTACTGTGAACTGTCTCACAACGAACTATTTGATCATCTGAACCGAAACACAACAAGATGCACGGCAAAAATTAACCAGATTGTTAAGATCAAGTGATGATTCATAAACAACCACTGTCCCCACACACCTTTAACTAAATCTGGCAACTTACCCTACACCACACAGGTGCAGAATCTTTCACGAGTGTTCTGGCACTTCTTTGGAAGCTTTTACAAACCAGAAAAACAGGCGTCCCAAACATTACCCTGGCATGTTCCTGACAGCGGTTGTTTCAGGGAGTCTACCACACAACATTACAACTCAGCAAGCCATTAGGATTAGCGAATTTCACCAGTCATCACCAGGTGACTGGCTGCGTCAGGACAAGCACAAACCAGTAGTGAAATCCCTTAATTCACATACTCACCATCCATAAGGAGCCAGTGGCCAGTTAGGACCCAGATAAGGACGAGCATCACAGACAGAGAAAATGAGAGCAACTCAGCAGCAGTGAAACGCCCACAGCAGCCAAAGGAAATCCTAGGAACAACATATACACGTTAGCTAGAAGACTTGATGTTTCCATTTAAAGAACAGGGAATGGCTGCTATTGGAACAAGGCTCAACCGCTGATGAAAGATGCCAAGAACAACTGAAGGGAAGTTCCTTTGCCATAAATAGGTACCAAAACAGCAACAAAATAAAAGCTTTCCTCACATTCAAATAACGTGTGTAAAGCCTGCGCTGGAGAGATGGAAAAAACCCTGTAAATCCTGGCACCTCTCTTGAAATTGTTACCATGAATGCTATTTCCTGGTATCATCTATGATAGTGCTTTTTGCAACATGAACTCCAGTCACAAGGTGAAAAAAAAAAAAAAAATCTGTTTCAAAACATGACATTAACAACTGTAATTTTCACAGATGTAACTACAGTCTCTGAAAGGGCCAGCATTAAAATCCATAGTCCAGTCTTAACAAACATTAAAATCCAACACCTAATCCCAAACTCTGAAATCTCAGCCAAAATAAGCCCAGCTTCTTAAAAGCCACTGTTGGGAAATCCAGCCCTCTGCGATGGTACCGCATTTCCCAGGCGGGCAAGCCTGCATGACTTGCAGAAATCATGCCTCCCAGTTTCAAAGTGGAAACATGGCGTTGGCACAAAAAATATGCACAAACATCAGCCCTGAAGCCCTGAGGTCAATGCTCGTAACCAAAGACTCTGTTAAAGAATTCTCATTAAAAGAAATAAATACAACATACAAGAAGAGGAGCAAAAGATTGCTCAAGTCCTTACTTGTTTTGAGGTGAACAAGGCCGTGTTAAGTACTGGCACATTGGGAGCAGAAGGAAAGCGAAAGCTATTGTTGCAAGGACTAGAAAAAGAAGAAAACGTAATATTAGTACATTCAGACCTCATTTCTACGGCACACAAACAAGCTTCTCCAATTTGAAAAAGCTCTTGCAACAATGTTCTATTACCATATGCTGCAGTATTATTAAAGCAAGAGCAGCTAAAGGCTCCAAGGTTTTCTGCAGAACTCCTATTGTTAGTATGCTTTCAAACTTGAATCAAAATAAAAGCTCTCAAAGGAATGCTACACCCCATCCCCAAAACTTAAAAAAAAAGAGTCTTAAAGCTATTCATGATCATGTCAGCAAGAAAAACAGTTTTCAAATATACTGAGTCAAAAAAAAAAGAAAGAACTTACTACAAACTGGTTGTGAGATTCTTTTAAAATTCTTCAACATATGACATAGACTAAGTCAGCACAATAAAGTGTTTTTTCCCCCACTTTTAAACTCAGATAGTCAGTTTTTTCCCCCATTTCACTCGAAACTCTTTATTCATTACTGAAACACAGTACAACTTAAAATAACTTACATCCAGTGGCTGGCAACTTAAATTTGTTAAACTATGAAGTGCTTTAAGTTTTTGAAAACAGGATGATAGAGACACATAAATATCCAAATAGACTATTTCCATAAACATTCTCTTTTTTAAGGAGCATACTTATCCCACCCACGCATTTGTAAAAATGTTCAGTAACTGCTGGTATTTATAATAATTTGTCCTTCCAGTTTGGGTTTTTTTACATTAATAGCACTGAATTTGTACGAAGGCCTGTTTGAAAGGCTGAAGGGTGAGGGCGTGGAGACACAGACATGTCAGCAGCAACCAAAACTGCTGTGGCAAGAACAGACTGAAATGAAAATGGAACAGTCGGTCGGCATTTTCTGCATGCTGCAAATCAAATCTTTGTGCTGTTTTCTAGTCACTCCCTAAAAAGTTGGGGTGGTTGTTGTTGGGTTTTAAAAGGGATTTTTCTTTTTCTCTTCTCAAATGAAGAAGGTGGAAAGGAATCAAACAAACATTCTCTTTAGTGCACAGCTTAAGCCAACTGGAGAAAAGAAGTTGGTTTGGTCAAACCACATCTTTCCACCCCTCAATTCTGACCCTTCTGGCAGGAGGAAGATTTTTTTTTTTTTTTTTAAAGATAAATTCCTTTTAAAAAAAGTTAAAAAGTGTCTGTATGCAAACAGCACCATGGAAACCCACAGTTCTACCAATATTTCAGAGAGAAGGAAAGAAAAGCAGAATGGGTAGGGAGGGAATGAAGAGTGTGGCAATTGCACACGTTGAATGAGGAACCTTTCAGAGGTGCTTGGCAAAGAACGCTGCACAGCAAAACCTGCGTCCCTGTTGCCCCAAGTCCTGCACGCCTCGCTGCCTGCGTGCCCCGCTCCCTGCTCCGCCTTCACCACAGTGGAACCAGCTCTTCCACACCCCGCATCGGCCCTCTGTGCCCTTGGAATCTCTCCTTCCCCTTCCTCCCCTCCAGCTCTTCTCAGCAGGGAACCCTGCACCTCCTGCGCTGGTATCCCCAGCCGCTGCCACTCCAAAGCCGGGCTTACTGATAAGAGTATGAGAATTAAAATGTAATCACACTAATACACAGTGCCCATGAGTACCCGCTCTCAATCCCATTCCTGACTGTCCAGGCTTCCGGTCCTAAATGTTCTCTTCCTGCTCATCTCAACACCTATTACTCCATCAGCAACCCCTCGGCTTAACTCCTGTCTGCAGGCAATGCACCAACTCTTCAGCTCTGCCCTCTGCTTCGCAGCTGGTCCTGGCCGTGGGCTGTTCGCTGTACCCACCCTTGCTCCTGACTCTTCCCTGAACGGCCACTCTTCATGGGAGGAAGATAAAGAGCGATTTAAGAAACATCATCTACAATTTAGAAGCGCCCCCCACATCAGCCTCTCTAATCGACAAGGAGCATGTAAAATACACTGCTTCAGCAGACCACCGGACCGAGTCCCACAGCTCCCAAGTTCCCAACGCCAGCAGGGTCAGCATCCTGCTGTAAAGCCTCTGACGAAGCTTTGCACTTCAGAGGTTCTGGGGTCAAAGACCCCCTGGGCTTAATGACACCCTCTGATGCAAGACCAAGGAAAAAGCACAAAAGCATCATAAAACCAGCTTCAAGAATAAAGACACCCAAGTGCACCGATCCACACGGACTCAATCCTCTTAAACCTGCAACAAGCCCGAACTATCCTCTAGTTACACACCACAACTGTTACAAATAAAGTTACAAATGTCAAGGTCATTCTGGAAATAAATGGACCTATAAGCTTGACAAATTAAAATTTGTCTTTTGTCATAAATCTTCCCTTATGACATCTTCCGTATATCTGTGTATATATATTCCCTTAATATTTAGCATATAGTAGAACTTATCTGAAGTGATAGTTTATTTTTAATGGGAAAGAACGTATGTGTGATAGGTCAAAGTTATAAAAGCATTATTTGACAGACCTCTACAGGACTGTGCCTCCAGCGCTAGAGACGGGAGTCTCAAGACTCGTGGCAAGAGCAGAGATTTAGATTTCACCCACCAACAGCAGCCCTGGCTAAGAGGCTGGAGAAGATGCATAGCTCAGAAGTTAAACCACGAGGGAAAAGCCTGCATTGCGTATACACGAAACAGGAGAGGACGAGAGGTATTTAGGGGTTTAAAAATCTTCGCAGACTCAGTATGTGGACTGAGTTTTTAAAGTTTTTAAAAGCTGCTGCAAATCTGGAGCAGTAGGAAGAATCTTACTACCCCGAACAGCAGCTGGTCTCCTGAAGAACCGCAAAAAGATCAAAAGGCCAAAATTTTCAAAAAATCAAAGCCCTCGTATTTACTTAAATGACAAAATGTAAATAATAATAAACAGGATAAGAGGACTTAATTTTTGTTCTAAATTCAAGCAGTGCAAAAGAATAATACTCAAAATGCTAGCGAGACCAGAAGTACCCTTGAAAGAAAGAAAAACTGCCTAACAGCAAAACCCAAAATTAAACTAGGAAAATAAGTCTCTGGATAGGATCTCCAGAGTTACGCTATGATCCTATAAAGTACCTGAATTATGAAAATCCATATACAGTTCTAAGCACTGATTTATAAACAAGTGAACTTTATGTAAAATAATACATCCGGCATCTTCCAAAACTCTGGCAATTTATAGTTCAGTAGGGTTAGCAAATCTCTGAGTGGAAAATACATCTCAAATAATACTTGTCACTTTATTAATAGCTACAGAGACATGGAAATACAACTGTGAAACATGATGAGTTTTTTTTTTTTTAATATGTACTATGACATATAATTCTTATCAACAATATTTAATCATATCAATGCTTTCTGTTCTATTCCAATTCTTATAAAGAGAAGAAAACTTGGTCACCTGCTGTGCATATTGTAAAGACAACTTGAACTGAATCAAAGAAGAAGAACATAACTAGGAGAGACACAGACGCTCCGATCGGCAGGAACAACGCCTGGGTAGAATCAATGGTTTGAATACCTGCACAAGAAAGAAAGTGACATTTAACTCGGGCTATTTCTTACCACACGCATATCGACAGCCTGTCCTCATCGACACGATGAAGGACCCTGCCAATATACTCCCTCTCAGTGCTGGTGCAACAGACGTCTGTGCACTGCCACAGCCAAGCACAGCCGTCAGCGTGGAAACACTCCAGCTAAACTGCACGACCCCAGTGGCTGGATGTGCGCTGCAACAGCCCTGCTTTGCAGAATCCAACAACTGGAAGTTGAAAGAAAGTGTATGATTTTTTTTCTTCCCATAGGTAGAATGAATAACAAATTTTTAAAAAAACTAACATTACTTGGGGATTAAGAATCATGTAACAATTATATATTTGCTGCATTTTACACTGAGCAACATGAATGTGTTGAACAGAGCATATAAAAGTTTTATTTAACCGCTCAGCCCGAGGTAAGAGCCTGACCAACATGGGAGCTGCAGACAGTGTTAGGCTGACCGAGCCCATGCAAAGGGTGCCACAGCTTCAAATTCCACTTGGCTGAAGGCCACCATGCACTTAAATTGTATCACTGATTGCATCACCAGAGAACATCAAGCCTAACAATAAAGGGCAGTTTTCAAAAAACACCCAAGTCATTTACCTGTTTATGAAACTACCAACTCAGTTCAGCGTGCACCATAATTGCCTTTTACAACAAAAAACAACAAAAATTCACGCTCACATTTTATAGGCAGAAGCAATTTTAAACAGCACAGAGATACTAAAGCATATTATTCTGATTATTTCCCCCACCCCAACCATGCAATGTGACTACTAGGGATATTAATAACGGGACAGGACAATTTTCACTATATTTTAACATGAATTTGAATTTTTTAATTACTAACAAAACTGAGAAGACCAGGCTTTGAAAAGCCCACCTATCCCCACAAATTCTAATACTTAACCAGACTCTGTAGCTGTATTTACATTTGATTGGGGGAAAGAAACCATAAGTAGTAAACCAATTAAAAATACAATACGTACTTATACTTGTAGGGCATTAAAATAACATGTAACCTCTGAAGTAGTCACTTGATAAGAAGTATCCAAAATGTCTCCAATGAAAAATTAATAGGCTCAGACCTAGAGGAGGTCTAAAACCAGCTTAACATCACTGTGTTATCCCAAAATAATTAGACACTGCTGCATGAAGCAGGGTTTTACCAGTCCCAGGATTTTAAGGACAAGCTTTCAGGTTAAGAAGCAGAATGTGTGTGCATATGTACACACATATACACAGACATACTCATACATGTGTATATATATACACACACACTGTTTGTGTGTGTGTGCACGTGCCAGAATGTGTCTATTTTTTGATGTGGAAGAGTGCCAAGTTGTCTAAATAACAGGTTACCTACACAACTCAGTTACCAACGTACCTGAAAATGTCAAAAAACCTCAAACACGTGAAATACACTCAATTACAACTTAGTATCTGTCATGCGTATTTAACCATTTTCATAAAAGAAAAGCTAAACAATGAGCATGGAAACAATGACACTTGCACTATATGGTCACTTACTAGTTCAGGTCATGGATCTGTTATTCTTAAACATGGTAGCATAATAAATTTTAAAAATAAAAAGCAGAAGAACTCAGTCACTTGGGATGTCTGTGTTACTGAGGTCTGGTACAAAAGGGTAAAGTACAATATAGACAGTGCAGTGAAGACACAGAAATTCCTGTGTTCTAATCTGTGACTTAGATCTAGTCCCTCCTGCTTTGAGAAAGAGCATTTATTCACAGGGCCTTCAACTTCCCAAGGGAAAAAGAAAACAAAACAAAACCCCAGAAATTACATACTACAAACCACCTTGGCATATGGGAATTAGTGCCTGCAGTGTTATATGTCAAAGTTCTTCATTTCATTTCTGATCATTTTGACAGCTAATCCCCTTAATGTGCTTATTCCCCAGCCCCAGACTGTCTTCTCTTACTTCCCAGATGCCAAAAGCCTCAACTGTTCATTGCTGAATCACCAAGCACAGCAACCTCTTTGCTCTGTGTTGTCAACAGAAGCAGTGCTCTGACAACTGCAAACTCCAAGAGTCTATACTAAAAAAAAAAAAAAAAGGCAAAAAAAGCAAGAGACACATACAACATAATATATGTTAATTATTTTATAATTTTTAAGCTAGATTTCTTACTTTAAACAAAGCAACCTTAGCATCAGGGGTTTGTGCACATGGCTGCTTATATATCTCGCTCCCGTCTTCTAAACTTGCTGAAACTATTCATGCTAGAGCCTATTCTCAGAATATGGCTATATAAATTGCTGTAAGTTAAACTCAGGTGTGAATTTACAGCACATTGTGTACAGCACTTCCCCCTCTAACTGTTCACATATGTATTTTTACCTGCAAAACAGCGCACCTCAAATTGCCAAGTTGCCTGGAATCTATTTATAGATTACAGAGGGGACGATCACCATGTAGGAGCTGACAAGTTAATCCCCACTCTGAACAGATTGTGTGTAGACACATATTTTGTTGTCCATTATAAATGAGTTGCCCAAAGCCATGTGAACTCTATAATTCAACTTCTCTATTGATAAAGCTGAATCATCCTTACGGACTTACTAGCATACCACGAGATCTCTCACTGCTTACGGACTGGCTAATACATCACAGTGATAAACACTAGACAAAATAAATTACATTCCCTTCTCATAACTGTGTGGCGTTTTTTTAAAAGTAAAGCCATTTCCAGTCAAACCTGACAAATTGTGCAGCATGCAATTTCTACGCATTATGGAAATGTTACACTGATGTTTTAAACTTCGCTTCCAGGGGCATGAACTAGATAGCAGTATTAGTGCATAGCAAGGTGGCAAGTGCCTAGGCAAAACAGTTCCACCGTATTAGGTGAATCTACAACGCACGCAGATGAAACACACGGACAGATGAAGGAAAATAAGATGCAGCACACTGAAGCGATGAAAGAGAGATAAGGAGTAAAGCTGACCCTTACTGTTATTGGTGCTGTTGCCATTAAAAGACCCAGCTGCGCTGCTATTGTCTTTCTCTTTGTCTTGATTCTCAAAGTCCATGTTAAGAGACCTGCAGGAAACAAAGCAAACTTAGCAGGCAAGTTTCAAACTCCTATTCAGGCTCCTCAGCTACAGACTCATTACTGTTCTACCACAGCACCCTCAGCACCCTCTCCCTGAAAAAGCTCTTTAGTGCTGGTTATTAGACAAAACACCATACACACTGGAAATTAAAAAAAAAAAAAGAAACTAAAAAAAGGCTTGCAGTTCTGGATGAGGCACCAAATCACACAGGTTCTAACAGTGACACCACTCACCATAGTGTCTGAACTGGTAAGTGTTAACAACAAACCACAACAAAGATATTTATCTGCATTACTGGGAAGTGTAGAACATGATGGAAATGCAACAAACACTTCAATTCTCTGATGTATTTTAATTCTTTCTAAGTTCTCATTTTGATTCTTTTCATTCAAATTTAACTACTGGGTTTCATTTTTAAAACAGTATTATTTCCTTCCTCTAAATCGTGTTATGAATGGTGACCAAAACTAGCTTATAAGTAATTGTCTGCTGAATGTAAGTTCTTACTTAATTGAACAAGTATCAGCAAAGCCTAGAAGGTAACTAGATATATATTTCAGATAGAGGCAGAACAGATGACTAGAAGCAGCTCTGAATAAATAGTACAATTGATACAGTTTAATCAATCCATAGGAGCTGGCAACATTCCCCTATGTACCCAGCTCAGCTGTAACTGATTCATCTTTTCATTTTGAATAGCACTTTAAAATAAAGTTCCAAAATAACACACTATTCTACCCCTTTTGCCACAGTCCTTCGCTTTGACGCAACTTCTAAATTATATTCTAACAAATTTTGGCATAACTTTCTGAAACGGGGGAATTTCATTTAAGGTCTGTTTTGGCAAGCAATCATTTATATCGTTAAAATCTACATTGTTTTTAATAAAAATACTAGCAATCAAGTTTACCGTGATAGTTTCTCATTCTAATACATGCATGTTACCCATGATTTAGATGCATATTTATTTATTCAAATAAGCTACAGAGAACCACTAGAAGCACCGTACAGCTCCCATTGTACAGCTCCTGGCTTAAGGCTGCAGCAGCATCCAAGTATTTCAAGAAAAATTCCAGCTCAACAGGCATTAAACTCCTTTTCAAGTTTAGCTGTAACTGTGCTACGCAAAGTAAGCAAATTAATTTATCAGACGAAGAATACACCAAAATCTTCCATATAACTCTATAGGTATCAAAGTGATTTCTTTTTAGTGTGCAGGTTACCTCACGCAATGCACAGGTGAGCAATTTTGTGCTGCAGCCATACAACCTCAAATCAAGCATATATAGGTCTATAGTATCACGATAGGTGTGGTGTATTAAAGAAAGAGAGACCAAGAAGTTTCACTGTATAGAACAAAAACGAGAAAAAGGCTCTTCCAGTATAAAAACGGGTTTGTTTCTTCTGCTTCGATCATGCAAGCGCTCCCAAACAGTTGTATGAAATTAAGGCAGCTTTTGGGCTCAGGCAAAATATGAGGATGCTTCAGCCTCAGACATACAGTACTTCTACACAGATTATGGATCATCAACTGAAAAGTTATCAAAAATACAAAGAGATAATGGAGAACACTAAAATTCTAACAAATTAATCTGTTCTTCTTAGCTTGTTCTTCTAAAGATGTCTCTGCTCTACATCTTGTTTGGGGTACCTTTATCCTTCATTCACACTTCCTTTTTCCCCATTAATGCATTGTAGCCTGAAAATTTTCCTCTCAAGCTATAAAAATCCGGGAGGAGGCTGACAACCCTCCAGGACCTGATCCAAGATTCAGCCAAACAAGATAATTCTTAGTGCAGCGTTTCATTCCTCTTTGATTCAGCACAGTTTAGCAAGAACCTCACACCATCATTCTCCCAGTGGCATCGGGCAACTCATAATTTAAGGGACTGCTATCAGCAAAGAAAACTGGAAATAAACTATTAGATCTACTGCTCATAAACAACTTCATCCCCTCTCCTTTCATTGCAATAGCATCAGCAATTATTAAATTATTACCTATAAACATCCCTACCTCAAAAGTAAGCATAAATTAGGAAATTACTTTGACTTAGCAACACAGGTGCTGATCCAGGACAACTTCTGAATAATCTCCAACCGTTTTATGATTTGGCTTTTCCCTCTGCTACAAATTATCACTAACACAATTAAAGAATTGAGAAGTGATCACTAAACATCCTCCAAGAAAGTTAAAAATCATATTGTAATACAAGATAGATTCAAACTACTGGACTGCGAAGAAATAGCAAGCTGAGAAACATCTGCTTTTTTGTTCAAGTTTCTGCTGGGCTTCCAAAGGCAACATTCAGCCAGCACCTCCCATCGGGCAATAAACTGCACAGTTGTTTCTTCTGTGGGTCCTCGCAGTTCAAGTTGGTAGGATTTCTAGCACAAGGTTTGAAAGCAAGCCCAGATCGGCCTCCCACAGGGAGCTGCTCAGTAGGGTTACACTAAGGCCAGAGGAATGAGTCAGCTGCTGGCACATTACTATCATGAAGTTCAGATTCAACTATGGATCACTTCCACTGCAGTAATGCTTCAGGGAAGCCCTGCAGGAGAATATTCTTATGAAACAATGGAGAAAATATGAAAGCAAGTATGTATCTATAGAGTCGCCTGCAGATACAATATATTGAGAAGTCCCTTCTTGCTCTACTTAGTGAGGACAGCCACCCATCTTAACAGCTCTGGGACTATGAGAATTGTGGGTTGCCACAGAATTGCCAGATTTCAATTGCTCTAAATAAAAAATTAGAATCAGAATCAGTCATTGACCTGAGACAGTTTAATTCAATCAAATCTCAATGCATATTAGAGAGAGCGCGCCTAAAATATGTTGTGTGCTCTAACATTGCTACAGTGGCTTATAAAACGTTTCTGTGAGATTAAAGGGCAAGTTCCAATGCAAGATCTGGAGTGGGAATAAGAATAGGGGAAACAATAGCAGAAAGTGCACATAAAAACGTTTTCACTGCCTGCAAGGAGTAAGAGTGCCCGAGTCCTACAGCTCTGATAAGAACATCGCCCCTTCAGCAGGTATTTTACATGCACCCATTTGTGCGTGTACATGCAGACAACCTTTGTAGCATTCGGTGAGAAGGTCTGTCCAAAGCCCTTGTTCCACCCTGCCAGCACTGTGGCCATAGATGCTTATGAACTCCAAGCACAGCCTTTCTTTTTTTTTTTTTTTATTGTGAAATAGGTATCCCGATTTCCATAAATGTCAAGTCGTAAAGCCAACCATAAGGACACTGTTTGAACTAATTTCTATTTACACACATATTTTAGGTGTCCAAAGCCTAGAGATAGAAGACACCAGTTTCATCCCAGGCTTCTTGGTTTGGTTTAAAAGCAGATACTTGAACAGGTAGCTCCTGGGTTAAATCTGGCTTTACGTAAGCTGAGAGACCATGTCTGGGTATGTGATAGGATAGAAAAAGATTTAGCTGTTACCTTCCTGCAAAGTAACCCTAACATTTAAATCACAGAGAAGCACTTGGGACAAGAATAGGCGGCTGTCTTGCAAGAACCCATAGGAAACAAGCTGTTTTCAAGCTAAGCTCATCTCTTTAAAAAAAAACATAACTAACATACACTTGCACGCTCCACTTTACAGCTTGTAACGGTTTAAAGGATTATACTTGCCCTTTTGGCAGTCAATAATAAAGTATATCAAGTTCAAGGACTGAGCAACAGTCAGAATGTAAATTGGAGAGACATTCAGGAGGGCTTGAAGGTAAAACTCCTGACCCAGCACAAATGTAGGAAGGAAACGCTCATTCATCCACAGTAAGAGAAGCAGGAACTCAACTCTACAAACTGTACTTCGTCCTGGATGCAGACTTTACCCATGATCTATTAAGACATTCTTCTGAGCATCTTGGGGGGTTGGGTTTTTTTTTTAGTTTGTTTTGGTTTTGGACAAACGCTGCTTGTCTGAATAAGGACAGTGGACCAAGGCTTTCCTTTGTTCCCCTGAAAGCTCTTGCATTAGATGAGATCCACCACGCACGTGGATTTTATCCTAATGACTCACCCACCCAATTCCTTCTGATCCTATTACTGCACTTCTGTTTAAGTCACTTGCCAGCAACACCACAATAACTCTATTTGCTTTTCAGACTGAAAATCGCAAACAAAACCCACTTTCTAGAACATGATGGTTAACGAAGGAGTGCTATTTGCTTTTTGTCTTATGACAGCTCCATTTGAGACAAAGCACTTAAATCTAAATTAAGACATCATTGCTGTCATTTGAGAACAAGCACCCTAAGCTGTAACTTTCATCTTTGCGGCACGTCACTTTTCTAAGAAAATCCACCTGCTTTGCCAGAAGTTTTTATTTTACTACTTTAACAATTTCCAGATTAATATAATTTTCAAAGTTACTTGAAATTCTCA